>NW_028227257.1:158931848-159531848 GCF_978045245.1 Mus caroli | reverse complement strand
ACTTAGGAAGGTCACACAACTTGTCTCCACTGCTGGTAAATGAAACTGAGCAACTAAATTTAAAGCCCTCGGACTTACCACATATTTTCTCATTTCACTTCTGTTCTGACAGGTTAAGACACTGTTGCTCAAGATTGCCATAGAATGCCATAATGGGTGCATCTTCCATCAATTTATAATAGGTTATTTTCTGCCATGATTTTTAATAAACTACTGATTGGTATCGATCACATTCAGAGTACGGGAATCAGGTCAAGGAAAGGTTTGACCTTTCTTTGGCATTTCATGCTGTAGTATGGTTCTCTTAAAACTTATACATATCTTATTATGTATCTTCATTTTGTGGAAAGATGTAAGTGGTGTTTATACTGTTGCTTCCCTTGCATATTCAGCTTACAAGCTATGCTAGTTACTTTTCTGTGGCTGTGATGAAATGCTATGACTACAGCAACTTATAAAACCCCCCAATTTTCAGCTCACAGTTACAGTCATGCCAGGAATCATGGAGGCAGGCAGGCAGGCATGATGATGGAGCAGCAGCTGAGGGCTTAAATGCCTTAGATCAGGCAGTATCACTAGCCTGTCCTCTGGTAAGAAAGAGCCTTCTGGCACCTCATAGCACAGTGGGAGAAGGCTTTACTGTGAGAAGTGTGAAAGGAAGCAGCCACACAACCAGGCAAGGAAGCAAGAGTAATTCAGGGAGCAGGCTTGCTGATCATGTGACTCATTCTCCTAGCAACTTACTAATCCTGGGGACAGGGCCCCAACATCCCAAACTTGCTCTCTGTCAGGTCCCATCTCTGAAAATCTCCATTCCTATATAGCTGCATGCTGGGGACCAAGACTTCAGCATATGCAACTTTGCAGATCCACCTACCCCATATCTGAACTGTGGCAGTAACAACAGTGTTTCACAAAATATTACAGAGAGCAGGGAGTCTCCAGAATCAAGGGGGGATCAGAGATGGAATTGCATGCCGTAGCTGTGCATGGAAGGGAACAGGGGAGCTGAGAACTGGATCTGGATCTCTATTTGGTTTCTCTTTTCATCCCTAATCACTTTGCAACACACATGAAGCTATGTAAAGAATCATGGTGGAGCAGAGACTCCTGACACCTGGCTTCCAAATCTCAAGGCAAGCCAGTGGGCTTTCTCTTGAGTATTTTCTTTCCTTATCGCAGAGCTGAGGACTGAGCTCATGGCCTCATGTATGCTCAGCCCATCCTCTGGACTACACCCTGTGCCTCGGGGGAATTCCAGACCATTTCCACATCAGCATATATCGGTTTCTCCCATGGAAGGAGGCAAGTTCTCTTGTGCGGCTTCCACCCTCCTGTGATGGTTCTTTGCTGCCATGGCCCAATAGCTCAGTAGGGCATCTGGCATGGCAGCATGACGTGGCAACTTGGTGTGGGTACAAGGTCCTATTCAGACTTACTGTCCCTTCCACTTCCTTGTTTGCTCCTCACTTGAAGCAATCAACGTTCACCAGGTAAACAAAAAGCTGGCTGAAAGAAGGTAATAGAGGAAATAAATCTTGGTAATGGTCTGCAAGACTCCAGTCCATCATGGTGGGAGTGGCGTTGCAAAGAAGCTCACAAGAAGCAGATAAAGGAAGAGTAGAGCAAGAGGCCAGAGCAAAATACAGCTCTAATGCACACCCCAGTGATTCCTTTCAGTGTGGCTTGATCTAGTTGACATTCCAGGGCCTCTTTTTAACCATCATGTTATGAATCCAACAAAAGATTCATCTGCAGTCAGGTCCAAGCTGTCAGAATCCAATCACCAAGCTGGGGACCAAGGCCCCGAGCATTTGGTTCCACTATCCCACCATCTTAGTTCCCCTGGATTTTCAAAGAAATTTTGAATCAGAAACTGGTAAACAAAATACATTTGTTTACAGTTTGACTCGGGAAAGAATTACTCCTAGTTAATCTCCACACTCTGTCATGATATGACTATCTTATGGAACGGATGGACAAAGAGCCCAGAAGTACCATCAGAACCCTGATGTCTTCTCCTGCAGGGCAGGTTTCAGCCTTTTCCTCTTTTAGCATTAAAATTTCCCTCAAGAATTTTAATTCTTAGGGGCTATTGTTTTAGCATCCTTGATTTAACTGTGAAGGACATCCAATCCAAACCTGAAAACTATGGCACTAAGACATGCCTAGCCACCTCACATGTGTCCATGTTCTCTCAGGCTTCAGTCACATGCTCTTTCTGCTGTCTATGTGTTATGGCCTGGCTCAAGCCCTTCCTGTTGGGTCGCCCATTGTACTGTTCAATCCCCTTCTCACAGTCCTGTGAAAGGGTGGCTAACAGTTCCACACACATTATTCTTTTATAGAATGCAGATTTACCATGGAGTGATTGCACAGACAGGGCCCTAATCCTGGACTCCAATTTGGCCATTTACAAGGTGACTTCTGTGAGATGCTTGCCATCATTCTTTCTTAGTTCCCGCATCTGCAGAATGAGTTTAATAACAGGCTTATAGAGATGATAAAGCAATGCATACAGTAATGGACAATACAATACATAATAATGATAACTGATATTCCTGTTACATAGCAGGGCTCACATTAACTAATACAAATGGCATGGTGCTCATGGAAGTGTCTATTCCAAGGGCTTTACATACTGAATTCATTTACTCCTCCTTGGGACCCCAAAAGGCAGTGATTGCTATCATCCCTTTTATGGATAAATAGTCAGAGGGAGAGGTTAGGTGTTTTTGTTTCCCCCCTTTAAAATTACAGTTTAGAAGTGATGAACTGAGATGTGAGTCTTGACAGTTTGTCATCTGTCCATGCCCTTCAAATGATAGTGTTGCCTAGTTCTGACTCAGCATGAATGCAGGTCTGAACCAAGAAGAGCCTTGGGGCCAATCTATAGAATTGTGCTTAGATGAGTGTAAAAAGGTTTGAGTTAACTTTGCAGTTGCTT
Source organism: Mus caroli (assembly GCF_978045245.1). NCBI lineage: Eukaryota > Metazoa > Chordata > Mammalia > Rodentia > Muridae > Mus > Mus caroli. The sequence goes on along the minus strand of NW_028227257.1, from coordinate 159,528,901 downwards.
CTAGTCCCTTCATCCCACATGTGGGACAGAACACAGAGAAAGAGGACCTCATGCCAATTCCACAAATATTCCAGTTTGTTCCCCAAAAGCTACCTCACAGAGAGGTAGGTAGCTCCTGTTACCCAGACAAAAACTGAACAAGGGTCAGCTTTGCCGTGAGGTAGAATTAACTATGAAAGCGAGCCTGGCATGCACTTCTGCCTCTGCCTAATGAGTTCCTCAGGAGCCCAGGTGGGCTGCAAGGACAGTAGGTGTCCCACATGTCCACAGGTCATTTCACTGAGGTGGGCACAGCTCCCGAGTCTCATGCTTCTGGGCCTGGAAGGCCGGTGGTGGCCGGCACAGCAGGAACCTAGACCACTAGGGGGCGCCTGGACATCAGTTCCCAGGCTGCAGTGCTGTCAGGGCCTGAGCATCACTGTGTTCTATGCTCCGGATCACAATGCTCCGGATCCTTCAGAGACTCAGCAAGTTAAGAGCTCTGAGAACTACCTCAGTTTCCCCATTCCCAGAAGCTCACCTCACAGTCCCTTCCTGTCAGCCTTGTGTGTGGAACAGGTGTGTGGAGGATGGTCAACTCTCTTGGGATCCCATGTGGTTGTAGTTGTCTCTGTGTGTATGCGTGTGTATGTGTTTATTGGCTGTTCTAGGGATTGAACCCAGGGGCTCAGGCAGGCTAGATAAGCATGCTGCCTTCTAGATACCTCCCACTCTTTTTTCTTCTTTATTTAATTTTTCAAGATTTTCTATGTTTTGAGACAAGGCTGCTTAGTTTGAACTCTCTTTGTGACCCAGCAGACCCTGAACTGTGGTTCTCCTGTTTCAGTCTACTACACTATACTACACTCTACTGAGGCATCTTACACTTTTCGCAGTTAACTCCTTATCACCTAAAAAAAAGTCTTATGTGACCTCAGGCATATAGTTATACAAAATACATATTAGAAACAAAACATTTAACTGATTAAAAGCATCATCATAAGGAAATGCATTTTAAAACAATTATTTGCTGTACATATAATTCTAGCATTGATTAACGATTAAAACAAATTGTGGCGCACGCCTTTAATCCCAGCACTCGGGAGGCAGAGGCAGGCGGATTTCTGAGTTCGAGGCCAGCCTGGTCTACAAAGTGAGTGCCAGGACAGCCAGGGCTACACAGAGAAACCCTGTCTCGAAAAACCAAAACAAACAAACAAACAAACAAATTTACATATTAATGAGATGTCTGTGCTTGTTTATTTTTGCACGAAAATCTAAGTTGGCGACTATTAGGTACTGCTGAACAGACAGCTTACATGACTTAAGGCTTTAAAATCAGCAGCTGAGAACACCACTGTGAATAAGTCTGCAGTACAGAGTAGCAGCAGGTGTTTCAGGTCATTTTCGAAGTTGTTGGAAATTCTGCCCTAACCCTAAGACAAAGGAAGGAAGGAGGGAAGGAGGGAAGGAGGGAAAGAGGGAAGGAAGGAAGGAAGGAAGGAAGGAAGGAAGGAAGGAAGGAAGGAAGGAAGAAACTGAAACCAGCAATTCAAACAATAGTTTTAAAAATCAAGCTTTCTAGTACAACCCAATCCACGGGGATACCCATTTGACACTTCCATGCAGGGGAACTATGGGAGAAAATGCTAAGTCTTTGCTTTCCCTCCTCTAATGAAACCATGTATTTCTATAAGAGCACAAAACCTTTTATGTACAATAAAATCCCCAGTTTATAACAAGCAGGGTCTAGAACCAGAGCCCGGGTGTTTGAGCTGCATTGCCAGTGCTGCATCGAGTGCCGCTGTGCGTAAGATGAACAGCTGTACTCAGAAGCAGGGCTGGATGCAGTCAAATCCCAGGATGTAGCGTGGGTGAGCACTTTCAGAGACACATTGGAATCATCACGCTGTTGATTTTTGAATTAATTTGACATTGTTGTGTGTTTAGGAACTTTTTCTTGTTGCAGAGTTTTTCTTGACCCTCAGTCAGTTACAAGAATGCCCTGTGGGAGGCTGTGTGCGGGGCGGGGGTGGGGGGGAATCACAGGCCTGGCCCTGGGTGGAACATAGTTACAGAGCAGGAGGGTAGATCCCTAGTTGGTAACTTCTTGATTCTCTCATCTATTAGCTCATATGCTCTCCTATCAGCAGGGCAGCAGGTAAGCATGAGGAACAGCTCAGAGAGGAGAGAACTGGGGCGGGTGAGGAGACGGGACACAAGCTCCACACTAAGCTGAGCTCAGAACTAGAGCGAGGCAAGGAGCAGCCCCAAGTTTGTCCCAGACTGACTGAGCGGTCCTACACTCAGGCACTCTGCCTCTTTTCATTGGTCTGAACTGCCACCCTGGCAGTAGCCTGTAGTGAATGAAAGGCGGTAGCTTCTTGCTGTTTCAGCTCCTCACTCACTCCTCCCCCATCTCTGCTCTCCTAATTGTGTATCTTCTTGCTCATACCGATTAAGACACTGATTGCTATGTAATAATACAGCTTCCTAATTAGCAGTCGTCAGAATCAAAGTAGCTAACAATCATTCAGAAGGCTCTGTGTATCCAAGGCGCTTTCGCATGCTCTGCAAGTGTTGGCTCATTTAATCCCCTCAGCCACATAATGAGGAAAGGACCTCTCTGCAAAGCAGACTTGGTAGCTAAGGCTCTGAGAGGTTTAGTAGGCGATTTCATGTGCTGTGCATTCCCCATGCTGGACAGAGAGTCTGCTCTTGGGAGTGTCTGTTTACAGTTGAATAGACTGTTGCCTTTCTGACTAGAGTTTTGGTGTCCTCAGTACTGGCTTTTTATAACCTGAAAGACTGCATTCACTCGTATCTTATTCTGATCGGGTTCTGGTTGGATGGCTAGGAATTTCAGGAAGAGTAACAACATCTTGCTCACTGTATATGTATGTGCTCATATTCATTGTGTTAGACTCCTCGAATCTATGTGAGCCTTCTATCACTGTGGGACATGGTGAAGTTTCTGTTCTAGAACAGTCAGGTAGCCAAGACCTGTCTATCACTGGCACTAGGACAGGCAGATGGCCATAATCTGTCCATCACTGGCCAGCAGCTGGCTATTACTTGTCTGGCCTGCAGTTGGCTATGACCTGTCTATCACTGGCCTGCAGGTGGCCATGACCTTTCCATCACTGGTCTGCAGGTAAATATGACCTCCTCATTGTTGATCTGTAGGTGACTATGACCTGTCCATTGTTGGCCTGTAGATGCCCATGATCTGTCCATCACTGGCTGGCCTTCCTCCAAGACTCCTCATTCCTTCATTCAGATTCGGCTTTTGGGGTTTGGTTATGTCAGTCATGACAGGCATATGTGTTTTAAAGTTACACCTTTTAGATTCATGTGAACAGGAAGGGCTAGAGAAACAACCCTTTACTTCTAATTGCTGGCTTTCAATTTCAAGAGTAAACTGAATCTCATTATTCTGCATCAAACCATTTAATTTATCATTTTAGATGATTTTCTTCACCACATGCTTTCTCTAAGCTTAATATGCTTTTCTGTAAAAGCACAATTAGTTAATTTGCATTTGAATGTATGTGTACTTGAGTGATTGGCTATGAACTTGTGCAAAGACCAGAAGAGAAGGAAGGCTGAGTGAGTGTTCGCTTCTACACTCTGCCTACTCCTTTGAGGCAAGGTTTCTTCCTGAACCCTGGATGTATTTTCTCAGTTAGTCTGGAAGCTGGCTAGTCCCAGAGACCATCTTTCTCTGTTCCCTTCTGAGCTGGAGTCACGGGTGTGTGCAGGATATTTGGATTATTATGTGGGTGCTGGGATATGAACTTTAGTCCTTGGTTTTTATGACTGCACAGCAATTGCTCTTAACTATGGAGCCAGATGCCCAGTACCTATCCCCCTGCCCTGTCCAGTGTCCTTCCTGGACAGTAAAAATCCTTCACTTCATTCTCTTATCACCAGTTATTTACTGTTGGCTTTTCTTGAGACAGGGTTTCTATGTGTAGCCCTGGCTGTCCTGGAACTTTCTCTGTAAACCAGGAATCCTTTCTCAAACTCAGAGATCCTCCTGCCTCTGCCTCCCAAGCGCTGGGATCAAAGATGTGTGCCACCATGCCTGGTCAACAATCATATTTTTTGGTTGAAAATAGATATTTTTTTCATACAATAAATTCTGATTATGGTTTTCTCTTCCTTGACTTTTCTCAGATCTTCCTCACCTCTCCAACCACCCGAATCTACATCCTTTCTTGCTCTTTCTCAGAAAAAAAAAAACAAAACAAACCAAAACAAAAACAAACCAAAACAAAACCGAACAGTAATCTTAAAACAACAACTACAACAAAACAAAAACAAACCCTTATAAGACAAAGCAAGCAAAAGATTGGAAAAACAAGAGCCAGAGAAAAAGAACAAGAAATACATATAGACACAGAGACACACAGATTGGCATGCACAGAAACACCCTAAAAACACAAAATTGGAAACCATAGTATATAAACAGACTTGTTGATAAGGCCAAAAAAAAAAAAAAAAAAAAAAAAAAAAGGCGACATGTGACAAAACCTCTAAAAATAAATCTGAGTCCATCTTGTGCTTTGCATGGGGCCTGGCCTTAAGAGTGGTTTGTTTACCCAGTCAGACTTCTTTAGAGAAAACTAATTTTCCACTTGCTAATGGTTATCAGTTGGAATTAGTTTCTGGCCAACCACTAATTCCTAACTCTGATAAACACAATTCCTATCCAAATATGAATTATGGACTGAGAACTACCGAGCAAATGCTAGGTGGCAGGAATCTGCAGGATACAGGGATCTTTCCTGAAGAAGCGGAGATCCTGGAGATCCTAGCTTCCTAGAACAGGATAGACTCGAGGAAAAGAAGACTTTAGAGAAAGGAAGTCCAATTGTATCTGGAACAATCTGGACACGCAAACAAGGACCCCAACACTCAGGTTGACTCAGAGCCAGAATTGCTTTTTGTGTGAGGCAAGTTGACCCCCTCTGTGGGTGGATTCTGTCTATGTTTGTTAGAGATATTCATGAAATGGTCCATCTCCTTCTACTAATATGTTCAACTCATTGTAAATGCCTTTCTGTGACCATAGCTGATTATGCCCAAGAATCGGAGTCTTTATTCTGTGTTGTATTATCACTCAAAACACCAAACTTAGTGGTTTTTCCAGATCTCTTTTGTAGAAACTATGTGTTTAGAATCATTTCTGTGATAAGTGGATTTCTGTGTTGTGGATAGCCCTGAGGCTAATTATATTTGATGTTAATTCCGTTCTCCTGTGAGTGGCTTCAAACAAGGAATGAGTCAGCACTCAGGTGATTTACTGTAAACTGGCTTCCCACCTTAATTTGTAAAATAAAGGAGAGCTGACCATTGGGCAGATAAAAGGGAAGGTGGAGTGGAAGGTGAGGAGAGAGAAGAAAGAGAAAATGGAAGAAGGAGAGGATGCAGAGGAGGAGGAGGAGGAAGAAGAAGAAAAGCAGAGCAGAAACACATGGTCTGTAGAAACTGCAAGTTCTAAGGGGTCTCATAGATGTGGAAGATGGTAGTGTAGCGGTAGATCTGCCCAACCTAGGTGTACAGCATGTATCCATATAATTGTGTTGTGTTTTCATTGCCGGGGCATATTTGGGATGGAGATTTACTGCAACAGAGGTGATCTGGGTCTTATGTGTAAAGTCTCTTGTATATTTTAAATGAGACTTGTCTTTTTTTCCTAATTCTTGTATCTGTTGTCTTACGAAGATTCTTGAGACTGTGTGATGCATTTCTTACCAAATGCACAAGCCTGGATGTGGTGTGTTCCCTTGCTGCACAAACCTGTGTTCAAGTCACCAGGAATGATTAGGGATCTGCTGTTAGTACGGAGTCTCCCCCATAGCGATGCTAGCCGTTCAATTCTTTTTAAAGAGCTCAGTCAGTATCTAGAAACAGTTTAGACCACTGTGTAATGCAAGGATTTTGCGACTCAGTGAAGATACTTTCCTCCTATGAGGGAAACAGGCCCTGACCGGCTTTCTTTCCCACTTACATAACCATCCCTAGTGTGCCTCTGCTCTGGGGCCTCAGAACAAGGGGATCTTCTGCTGCTGCTTCCATGGGCTTTCCTAGGGCAGGCTTGGAAAGCTTGTCTCCTGCCCTGTGCCTCATCTCTGCATCTTTCAGGCTTTGCCTGTGCTGCTTTTCCAACTCTGTTAGCAAAATTGAATGTGAGCACATGAATGCTGAGGAATTAAAGATTCAGTGCATGGAAGTGTTTAATAAATATTGCTCCAGAAAGGATTACTTCTCTGAACACGTGGCACTGATACATTTATCTGAAGGGAGGTTTCTTTATGTCTGAGCATAATCAAAGCACACTGAGCATATATTTTTTATTTTACCTCAGCTTCAGGTAATATTGACAAAACAGCTATTTTTAGTTTGTTTAGGAAATACCTTCATTTGGGAAAGGTAGGTTCTGAGAGAAGAGGAGGAAATGGAGGAGGAAGACAAAGAAGACGATTAATCAAGATAAAACCCATTGGAAGAGGATTTTTGATAAATGCTTTTCTTTTCTGAGAGACTTGGAGAAGGAAAGGGAAGGGAGTGGAGAGGGCTACTCATCAAAAAGTGTTTTAAGAAATATTTGCTGGCTTCTATTTCAGGAAGGTTTGCATTGACATTGCTAACAGAGACAAATGAAAGAAGAGGTGACACAGCTCGTTAGCTGCATTTCTTCTGAAGGCGATGGATAATGCTTCCCTGTATCTGAGATGGTCAAGGACAGAAATCAATATTACAGCATGCAAAGAGTCCCACACAGGTGGGGACTGCAGCTGATACATGGAAGCCCATTTTCTCCCAGTTGTGTGGTGGATCTGCGATCTCCCTCTGACACAGATGTCGAGAATTTTCTTCCTCTGACTCTCACATGGTAACCTTATTGGCAAGGTTTCACTCAAGACCCAGCTCCTGATAATCTGGTTCTGGTCTGCCTATACTCAAGAGTATGCTGGGCACAGGCCCCTCAGGCTGTGGTACATGCAGCCGTGCTCTTCCTTTGTGGGGAGTTGGCTGACTTTATTCAAGATAGTTCATAGTAAGTTTAAATGTTTCCATATAAGTCATCAAAAGTCAAGGGTCTTCTCTCTTTTCAGAGTAAGCTATGTAGATCAGGCTAGCCTTGAACACAAAGAGATTTGCCTGCCTCTTTCTCTAGAGTATGAAGACGAAATGTGTGAGCTATCATACTGGGCCCCTTTTTCCAGATGCTAAAGGCAGAAGTCTGTTCATCACCCATGTGGGAAGGCCATGCCCTGTCCCGGGGCTCATAGTGGCACTCCCAGTTGGTGTTGCTCATTCAAGGCCTCAGTCAGCCTCACATACTGAGAATGAAGTGAGGCAGAAAGGTCTCATAATGAATTTGAGGCAGGCGCGATTATTATTTTGCTTTGAATTTTTCAAAACTATTATTTTTTTTTCTGGCTGTAGAAGTGCTAACACCAGTGCTAAAATTTGAGGAAAAGATATATTTAAAAAATTAAAACCCACAACATGAACATACTATCAAAGTTTTATGCCTTTTCTCTCATATTGTATTTTCTGGAGAAAAGTGTATTTGGCAAATATATGTGTGTATTAGCCAGCCCTTTGGTGCAATGAACAAAGGGCTTGAGGGAACAATGTCAGAGGAGAAGCTATTTATTTTAGTTCCCTGTTGCTGTGATTACAGACAGTGCTTGGCCCAGTACGTTCAGGCGAGTTTTATAGTGGTGGGACAGGTAGTGGGGAACGTTTCTTTTCCTCACTGCAGAGAGGAAGCAGATCAGAGAAGATAGAGCTTCAGCAAGGACATCCCCAGTGACATATGTTCCCTCCGTACCTATCAATAATGCCACTTGATATGAAGCCCCAGGCTTCAACCCACTCACTCGCTCAGAACTCTCCTGAGCTAAGTAGCTCTGAAAATACCATAGGCACACCTCTTTTAAAGTCACCTGTGAGTTCTCAGTGTAAGAAAACTGACATTCAAAGTTAAGCATCCTCTCTCTCTCTCTCTCTCTCTCTCTCTCTCTCTCTCTCTCTCTCATACACACATACACACACACACTTAGATATAAGGTCTCTTATATGATCAGAGTCATGTTCTATGTACACATTTGCATTCTGTGTACTTCCACTTAGTATTTGAGGGTGGTTACTTCCTAATGCCTTCAGGTAGTTCCTGCAAACCATAGTTTTCAATAGCTGTGCAATATGGCTATATGTAGTTATAGAGGGCGTACATTAAGATTAAGTGAACAGGTCCACTGTTCATTTGATCACTTTAGTAGTTTCTGCTACTGAAAAACAATGGTCACTGGCTTCTAAGTCTTATATCCTATTTCATTTTTCAGAATAAATTTATTAGTGGCTAAGTTAATGGCCCAAGTGGTAGGAGACCATTTGAGTGTGTGCATGTCTCAGTGATGTGAGATCCAGTCCCAACAAAACTTCATTCTTACTACTTGTGCATGCATGTGTTTGCATGCATGTTAACATACCTACTCAGATGGATAAACAGGATAGATGTAAGAGACATGCCTGGTTTTAACGTGCACATTTTATAAGTGGTAGAGTGCTTCTGCACAGATAATTGGAGAGCCCAAATGATTAGCTGTTGGTCTGTATTAGATTCACATCACCTGTGAATTCATAGGCTGATAAGTGGTTTGAATTTGTTTCCCCCCTTCATATTCCTTCCTATCATCTCACTGGAAGTAAAACTAGATTTGTCCATTTAGTACCAGGTATTCCGTGTGCACTGAGATGGAATATAAATCAGACCACATGAACAGCACAAGAGCTGCAGAAGAGGCAGGGGAGGGACTGAGCTGGCACAGCCAACAGTGCCATTGTTGGAGGATTGGAGACTAAATAAAAAATGTGTGAAGGAAATTAATAGCACTTCCATCCATTTTATTTATATTGCCCTATTCCAACCAATACAGACCAGTTATGGCACAGGCAGTTTCTTTGGTACAGAGCTTCTGGGAAGTTTGTGTGTATCGGCAGAGGTCACTGGCTTTGCACTAGCACTGGGCTTGAGTCCAGAGTTGATACCTACTCCAAGTGACCTTAGCAAAACTCACTTATGCTTCTTAGCCTCAGTGAAGAGAGAATACTAGTTTCTCTGAGCATCACAGGAAGAGAATACAGTGTCTGGTACACAACACAGCTGTAATGATGATGTCCTAGGACGGGTGATGTCCTCAGCAGCATCTTGTCACCAGCACTGTGTCTCATCTCTGTGTCAGTCATAGACAGGACAGAGATGGTAAAAATGAATCCAATACTTTTTAATAATATAAATTCAATTCTATGGCTTGTGAACTGGTTTAATACATTACCTACCTTCATCATAGATCAACTAGTGTTTTCCTGAATCCAGATGGGAATGCTAATGATCCAATTAGAGGGTGATAGAATAAAAAGAGGATTTATATCATGAGGATTATATACTCATCTCTCACTCTTTACTCCCAGATGTGTCTAATGGAAGTCAGTAATGGGCAGGTGTGTAGATTTAGGGCACTGACATTTCCAAAGGCTGTATTTCAACAACACTGTAGCTCTCCTGACTTTGGTTTCCAGAATAGTCTATTTTTATATATTTTGAATTTGGTTTTATAGGTTAGAACACTATTCTAACAATATAAATCATGCACACATATACAATTTAGCGACTCCAATTTGAACCTATTTGGAGAATGGGATGCTTCCTTCCATAGATGTTCCCAGGTTGTCTTCTGTTGGTAGACAAAAGTGATCTGAGTATTTGACACATTGATGGTAAGGAGTTACAGAGACAAAGTTTGGAGCTGAGATGGAAGGAAGGACCTTCCAGAGACTGCCCGACCTGGGGATCCATCCCATAATCAGCCACCAAACCCAGACACTATTGCATATGCCAGAAAGATTTTGCTGACAGGACCCTGACATAGCTCTCTCTTGTGAGGCTATGCCAGTGCCTGGAAAATACAGAAGTGGATGCTCACAGTCATCTATTGGATGGAACACAGGGCCCCTAATGAAGGATCTAGAGAAAGTACCCAAGGAGCTAAAGGGGTCTATAACCCTATAGGAGGAACAACAATATGAACTAACCAGTATCCCCCAGGAGTTGTGTCTCTAGTTACATATGTAGCAGAGGATAGCCTAGTCAGCCATCAATGGGAGGAGAGGCCCTTGTTATTGCAAAGATTATATGCCCCAGTACAGGGGAATGCCAGGGCCAGGAAGCTAGAGTGGGTTGGGGAGCAGAGCAAGGGGAGGGTATGGGAGCTTTGGGGATGGCATTTGAAATGTAAATGAAGAAAAATGTCTAATAAAAATGCCTAAAAATAAATAAATAATAAAAAGATATTTATCCAAGACAATTTAAGAATAGAGAGAAAAATAAGGACATTTTGGACACATGCAATCCAAATGCTTCACATTGGCAAAGTCAACTGTTGACATTAAAAACAGCCATCCTACACCTTGTGTAGTCATTCTTTGTTTCTGAGAGCAGTTCTCTACATAGGCAACAGGCTCCTTGAACTTGCAATCCTCTTGCCTCAGTCTCCCAAGTACTAGAATTCCCAGTGTATACCATCACACCTAGGTTAAGTATTCCTCTTCACTCCCTGTCTTAATTAGTACTTATCCTCTCACAGAATGTTGTTACTAGTCCTTTGGGATGCCCAAGATGAGCCTCTGGGATGTTCCAACATAAGGAGGACCTCCACCATAGAGCCTGCCTGCTGAAGTGGGAGCTTGGAGATGCTCTGGCACATGCTGGCTCCCAGGCAGCCCTTCAGCTCTCCCTCCTTCATGGTTTGGTGGGCATAGGATCTAGTTGCCATGACAACATCAGCAGCCATCTCAGGCTAGAGGGAACATTCCCTAAGGCTCCTCTCCATCTGTGTGTCCTTGGCGATCTTTCCTGCCTTGGTAAAGGAGGTGGGGAACCACTTCCTCTAGGGATCTCCCCCAGCTCATGGATGGTAGAAATGGGCAGGGGAACTGTGTTGCTATGGCAGCAACTCCTTTAGTTCCTCCATTCAAAGAAAGCCTGGCTCAAGGGATCTGCCTGGTGCTCCCAGCCGCAAGTCAGCAAGGAACTGCATTATCATAATGGCTTCCACAGTATTCTTCCAGGGGAGGAGTTGGCATAGCGGGGTGGCAGCTGGAGGCTGGGCAGGGAGGTTGACTAGAGAGGCTTCAGTGCCCAGGGATCTTATTGCCAAGGTAAATTCCCAGTGGAATGGAGCAGGCAGGTCTCTCTCACCAAATCCAATGTTGTCTTTCAGGTCTGTTCTTACTCCTCTATGCTTCCTTTGTCTTTTTCTGTACCTGTCACATTTCTCTGTGGCCAGGATACCAGACAAAGCCTCTCCTCTCTATTCAAGGTTTAATATAATCTAGGTTGAGTCTTGGCTTGTGGTCGCCTTCCCTATTGTTTACCAGAGTTAAAAACAATCCCCTTTAGGAAAAGGTGAGTTCTGTGTGTAATGTGGTAGGGATGCAGGGACTCACAGTTAGTCCATGTCAGGGCATCCTTTCCCTTCATCCTTTTGACTGGCCTCCTCCTGGTTTCGGTGTTTGCACAGCTGGCTTGGAGTCTTGTTCCAGTCTATTCTTACCAGCTGAAAGACCTTGACTGAGTCATATACCCCTCCTTTTATCCATTTTCTTATCTATAGGAAGAAAGAAAATGTCTTCATTACCAAATTGTGCTGAGATTAAGAGATAGTGTATGTAAAAGTACTTTGTCAGGACTCAGGTGTTTGGGGACCCTTGTTATTTTGGCAACTTTCATTCCCACAGGGTGTTCTTAATTGAATGACTCAATTGGTTAGTCATTCACTAGATGAATATGCAGCTCATTCTAATTTCTCCTTTATGGCAGTTTCTTGATGTAGGAGCATTCTTTGTCCCATCTGTGTCATGGGACACAACCACGTTCCAAGTATGGTTTTGAGGAGTAAATAAAGTACTGAATATAAATGTATTTGACATTCCCAGACAGAAGGTACTTGTGCAGTTAATGGTCATTACTGTGATTGATATTCTATTGTGTGTTCTTGTAGAGTTTTCCTATCAAGGCTTGAGTGTGTTAGCAGCTTTGGTTTTCGTCTACCAACTCATGTTTTCTGTACTTCCCCAACCCCAGTTCAGCCTAAGATCCCCTGAATGCTAAGCAAACACTCTGTCACTTAGCTGCATCCATGTGACAATTCATCTCAACTGTCAACCTTATGAGATCCAGAGTCATCTGGAAGGCATGACTGAGCATGCTCATGACTCACCTACTGTGAGTGGCACCATTCCTTAGTTGGGATGCTGGAGAAAATGGAGAAAGTAGGCTGAATGCAAGCAGTCCTATTACTGTCTGCTTCTTGATTAGATGCCAAGTGACTTGACTTCAAGCTCCTGCTACTATGACTTCCTTGCCATAGGTGTCTGTGAGCTCCAACTGTGAGCTGCTTTCTTTAAGCTGTTTTTGTTGAGTTATTTCATCCCAGCAACAAGAAGCAATTAAGACAATATTGACCCTTCTTTTTACTTTCGTTTTAAGACAAGATGTCCCAAAGTTGTCCAGTCTGGCCTTAACTTGCAGCTCTTCTGGCTCAATCTCCTCAGTAGCTAGGATTACAGACTTGTATTACCATGCCTAACTCTTTCATACATTTATTTATTTGTTTGTTTGTTTATGTTTGAGACAGGGTCTCTTTATTATAAAGCCCTGGCTGTTCTGGAACTCACTGTGTAGACTAGGCTGGCCTTGAACTCACTGAGATCTGCCTACCTCTGCCTCTTGAGTGCTGGGACTAAAGGCATATGCCATTGCACCTGGCCTTTTCATACTTTTAATGGCAGAAAATTTACAAAAATATGGGCAGGATCACAAAATCTCTGCAGCCAGTGGCTATGACCCCTCAGCGGCAGTTTGTCCTGACTAGGATTTCCCCCAAATTTTCATCAACCTTCTTTACTCAACAGTGAGCCAGCAATTTTGACCTGGGACTTTGGAGCCAGGACAAATGTTTTGAGGATTACCTCTCTTACTGCCCCTCTTTTCCTTCTCTTTGTTTTCCATCTATTCTTATCCAGACTCAGTATCCTCCTCCTGACATCCTGGAGACTCTCATCCTTGTTTGCCCTGCCTCTCGGGATGCCACCAGCTCTGAGACCTTCTCCATGTCTTCTCTTCCTCCGAGTTCACCTGACCCACCACAGGCGAGTTCTTTCAAGTACGACTCAGCGTTCAGTAGCCTAATCAATAATTTATAGATAAGACATTAAAAAGTAATGAACACTTAAAACAGCGCCCCACCCAGAAAATATTTTTGCAGTTCAACTGAGGCTTTCAAAGGTCTCCCTTCTAATCCCTGGCGCACACTTTTCTGACTACATCAGCCTGCGGTGACTGACTCCTCTCCCTGAACTCCTGCGAAACTTATGGCATTTCAGATTTAATTGTACTTTAATTATTTCATGTGCTACTCTGTTCTCCCCAGGGAGATGGTAAATTTCTTGAGGGCAGGAATATATCTAAAGTGGAACACTCAGTAAATTTTTTTTTTACAACTGATTAATTATGGGCAGAAGTTTATCAACCAAGAAAATGTCATTTTAACATATGGAGTTACATTCTGAACTCCACTTGCTGCTAACAACAAAGCCCCTTGGGGTACTGTGTTTACATACTTCTCTGGAGTAACTCCAGTAAACCTGAGTGGAATAATTCTATTCCATTTATTTCCTTGTCATTCCAAGTAGAATAGCGTTAAGAAAATTCTTAGGAGAGCTTTGTATAAATTTGTACCCAAAGAGAGAGTTGTGGATTTATAAATATAATTTATTCAAAGTGTCTAGTTATTTCTGATAAACCACTGGATAGCTTAGTTCCAGGAAGTCTAAGCTTAAAATAGGTCCTATGAAAGGAAGTGATGCATAATGGAATTGCATTTTCCTTATTGATTAGATATTTTTAAGATGTGCCTTTTGCTCAAAACCAAAGGACAGAAAATAAAAAATACATCCTCTAAAATAGTTAAGTCAGAAAAATACCACCAAAGATAAAAGAAAAAAATAATTAGTGAGGCTACCTCGTTCTGTAAGGAAATCTTTTCTCACTGTTGTCAATATGAAGGATAGAATTCTTCAGACATAAAACTCCTCTAGTAAGAGGCTACTGAGCTTTAGCTTCCTCACATATAAAAGAAGGAAATGTTAATTTATCACAACTTACAATCATCAGAAAGTGTAAGGGAGAGCTGTTTTCAGCAGTGACTGTCAATGTGTCAAATGACATGTTTTGAAGATTAAGTTAACATGCCTTTGAAAGGCAGGGCATTGGACTCAGGGCTAGAAGGTGTGCTTACCTTGCACAACACCCTAGGTTCAAACCACTGACAGGAGACATGGAATGGGCAGGGTATTAGCTCACAAAGTCTAGAGGGAACATACCCTGCAATGCCAAGAAACAGAGCTTTCCCACTGGGGCTGTTTGCAGAGTTGAACTATGCTCAGTCAAACCTTACGCCAGGCAAGAGAACTACAGTACAACTTTCCCTTTAGAAATTTAGTGTAGAGAATACAAGGCCATCAGATGAGCAGGTTGGAAAGCAGAGACATGATACCATTGCCTTGGTCCTGCTAGTTAGTGGATGTAGGAGTAAGACGTATCACAGACAATGTTACTTGTCCTATAACCCTCTTTAAGACTGAAACATCTAGGTTCCAGTTTCTGGGAATATGGGCACTTAGTATTGGAGGTTCACTGTGGAGTCCTTCCCAGACACTGCTAGCAGCCAGAACTGCCTTGCCAAAGCTGTTCTGATGGGAGCAACCTTCCCTAATTTGAAGGCAGAGGGTGGGGACGCTTCAGTTTGCATTCTGTAGGACCATCCTGGCTCCAGAGATCCTGTGATGATGGCTGATGCTGCCATTTGAATGACTTCAGCTCATTGCCACCTTTCTCTTTTGTTCCTTCTTCCCATGACCATTTGTTTTAGTAGTACTCTGCTTACTCCCAAACGCCCTCACACAAGTCTCTACCTCAAATTCTCCCTCCCCCCCCCTACCCTGGGACACCTAACTTATAACATCTTTTAAATTTTGAATTAGGACTGAGATTATCCAACCAGGGAAATTTACCTTAGATCATGGAGACCTTGAACCTTACTATGGAATGGGACAACACTAGCTGACTTTCTAGAGAAGGAACTGAGACCCCAAGAGGTTAGAGAGACTGGGACAGTTGGAGACACTTCAGGATGGGCAGGCCGGAAGCCAGGAAGATGAAGCCCAAGCCATGTACTTCCCAACACTTCCATGAGGAGTGGCACATATCAATTGAGCAGGTGCCAAGGGACGTGCCCCCTTCTCAGAAGTGAGACATGGGAAGAAAGCATGTCCCCTTCCCTACTGAGTTTTGTGTTCAAGGCAGTCTCTCAGTTCCATGGCTGATGATATTTCTCCAGTATTTTTTTCTCTTTTATATAAACTACATTACAAACTAGATAATGCCTCAGAGGTGAATGAGGAGGTAAAGAGCCCTCCAGGCTTCTAGAGCTCAGGTGTCTCATAATAACAACTTTACAAGGTGGCTGCCAGCAGAGTAACAACAGTGATGTCTTTCTGAACTCAGGCAGTAACAGATGGTGACTGTTCAGCACCTCAGTGCTTCTACCATTATTGTTTACTAGGTCATATTTCTAAAATGCTTTACAGATACAAATTTATTTTTCCCATACATCAGTTCCCATATTATTGCTTCCTTTAATGAAAGAGTCCAAATCTATCATTTCAGACTCAGAGATGCACATTACTGCCTTCCATATACCAGAAAAGCTCCCCACTTGGGCTTCCTACCATAGTATTATAGGCAATGTTGGTTCTTGACATCTTGACCCTCACCTAAAAGGGAGTGTATATGTCTCTGTAACCTAAACTGATCAGCTAATCTCCTCCATGTCACCATGGTGACTGTCTTGAAGGTTACTTTATTTTTAAACACATGACAGTCAGTTCCCAATATTGCTTTCCTCTTGGTGATTAGTTCTAGGAGGGTCAATAAGAGGGAAAGCCTTGATGACTGCAAGGAAAAAAGGATCCTCTCCTCTCAAATGGGATAATGAAAAGACGGAAAGTACACATTTACTCATTTTGTCTTAATAGACAGCACCCTCCCTGCCCCACCCTGCTCTGTGTGGTGTGTGTGTGCTCATGTATTTGTATGTATGTGCACGTGCAAGACAGAGGTTGACACTGGATGTTTTTCTCTATTGCTCTCCATCTCAGTTTTTGAGACAGGGTCTCCTGCTGAACTTGGGACTCATCAATCTAGTTAGGATAGGTAGACAATGAAACAGGGATCTATGACTTCTATGCCTCATCACTGGGTCAACAGATATGCCTCCATGTACTTAACTTTTCATATGTGCTGGGGATCTGAACTCAGGTCCTTATACCTGCAGAGCATGGGTTACCTTCTGAACCATTTTCTCAGGTCTTCTCTTAAAAGAACCTAGCACAAGGATAGCTTTTTCCATTTTCTTTTTCCTGGTTGTGCTAGAGATGAAACCCTTTATACCATAAGTCTACCATTCAGCTATACAGGAATTCCCACCTAGTCTGAGGCTGAAGCTAAGACAGCTAAGTAGGAAGGTTACTATTGATTGTTGACTTGATGTGACTATAATCACCTACAAGACAAGTCTCTAGGCACACCTGTACAATATTATTTAAATAAAGACATGCCTCTGACGAGTTTTCTTGATTAGCTTAATTGAGGTGGAAAGCCCCATTCTACTGTGGCTTGGATCCTTGGGCAAGGATACTAGACTGTAAAATTGGAGAATAAGGAGCTAAATTGACGAATTCATCTCTCTCTTTCTCTCAAACACTCTACCTCCATCTTCTGTATTCAATGTGAAAAGCTTCCTCAAGTCCTGCTGCCATGCTGCCCATCAGGATCGACTGGAGTCTTGAACTGTGAGCCAAGCAAACCCTTCCTTCCTTGCATTGCTTTGGGCAGAGCATTTATTATGGCAAGAGGTCAATTACTTAGGACCTAGAAGAAAGGCAGAGAGGAGGCGATTGTGAACACTGCTGCTGCTCTAGGGGAACTTTTCACAGATCCATGGTATGCATTCTGTTGGTTTCATGGCAGGGCTTGAACATGCTTCTCATGATGGTTGCCTCCTGCGTATGGGTTCCTTTCCTGTGAAGTCCTATTGACAATCTAGAGAAATTTCCAAGTAGAAAATAAAACTTGTGAGAGAGAAAGCCAAGAATCTCAGCTCAAAGGATGGTCCCAAATGGTTTTTCTGTGATCCTTGTGGCTTGTGTTGCAGGACACATGGGTTGGCCTATGTGTACACGAGGCTTCTCTGTGTGGGTTTATAGTATCTGTGAGTAGGGAGGGTAAAGGCAACACAGCAGATGTTTGACGTGATAGGAAGCCTGTGAAACATTTGCATCCTAGAGGTGCTTAAGTACGAGAGTGGATCTGGGTCACCTCGGATAGCTTGTAAACTCCTGTGGCCAGATTTTTGTCCTCCTGTCAAATCTCTACCTACTGGCAGGGTTTCTAGCCTAGAAAGTAAAGTCTATTTGTTGAATAGACTTTAAATTTGGAATTACAAAACTCTGGTGGTCAGTAGGTTTTGTATAATTTTTTTTCTTCTTTTTGAGCTGTATTTATACCTGAACCTTTCTCTCTCTTACCAGATCTCTCCTACTACCAGCTTCTCAGCCAGTCCCTCTATGGGCTTTATTGTGGTTCTATTTCTAAAATCTGAAATCAGTCACCTTTATTCCACCTCTGCCATCTGATTCTTTATCCGACTTTTCTGTTTCTGTCTTGTTCCTCTGAAACTGTGAAAAATTTGTCTTCATTTAACAAGTAGAATGGTTTCTAAAAGCAAATAAGCAATAAAATGTAATAAAATGTGCCTGCCTGGATCCTGTCAAATTCCTTGTCTCTAAACAGTACACAACACTAGCAAGTTCTCAGAACAATTTTGGTGAAGGAATGACTGCAGGCAACATGAGTCACTTATGCATGGTCCTCTCTTTTCTTCTTTCTCTTCTTCTCTTCCTATTCCGTCTCTTCTCCTCTCCTCTCTTCCCTTCCCTGTAGTTTACTCTCCTCCCTTTCTCCCCTTCTCCCTTCTCCTTTCCCCTATCCCTTCTACCCATCAGTTGTTTCTCTCTAGAAACTGAAGCATGGTAAGCTTTTGGAAAGCTTGACAAAGCAAGCTTTTCTAGAATGAAGGAGGGATATGACTCAGAAGAGGTGAGGGTGACAGGATCCTGGAGGGTGTTCTGAATAGTTCTGGGACTTTCTGCCCATAAGCATCACTGCATGACAATGCCCTTGGGTGGCTGCCAATGATCACTGTGCTGAAAGAGAAAAGGAAATGACACTTCTCTAAGCATTCATAAAATTAGTCATAATAAATGTGGAGTTGGGCACTAATCATCTCCTCTGCTGTGACCTTATCTTGGCAAATAATTGCCACTGCTAAGCAAGATGAAAAGGGGTATCTCACTTCTATCAGGCTAAACAGTAGAATAACAAGATTACTGACAATGTTTCTTGCTCAAGACATTTTGAACTGAAACTGTGTATTTCTGTAAGAGTAAACAATGATTGGATGGCTGGAAATGTGTTTTGAGAGTTATGTTTCTGTCCATTGGCCATCTGGCATTTAGGAGAAAACACATGGGAATATCTTTATTTTGTATGACGGTTCTTAAATACACCCAGATCTATGGCTGCCTCCTGTTGTGCTGGCATCTCTGAGTTACCTGACTGGTGGAGATCTTCTCCAATGTGGTTAAGAGCACCTATATGACATCATTAAAATGCAAATTAGATTTATCTGGCTGTTGGAACAATGTTGGAGTTTGTCTTTTATCTGATCCCCACCAAAAAAATTTATGCTGGGTGCCCTTGTGGACTCCTCTGCATTTTCTGCATCCTGTAGCACACTCTATTAGAGGTATCTGCTGTTCCATTCTGTGTCCTATGATCTTAGCAGGGATTTCCACAGAACTAGACCCAATAGGAGATTTACTTATTTATTGTGGGGAATTTTTTTTTTTTTTTTTTTTTTTTTGATACTCACAGAGGCTGAGAAGGCCACTGCCACCTGCAAGCTGCAGATTCAGGAACACCATCTGTATAACTCAGACTAAGTCCAAAGCCTGGCAACTAGGGAGGATTAACAGTGGGTATCCAGTCTGAGGTCAACAGAAAATGAAATTTGATCTATTAGGTCAACTTGTGGAGCAGTAGAAAAGAGAATTGAACCCTTTCTCCACTTTGATTCTGTTCAGGCTCTCAGCAGACTATATGGTGGCCATCCACATGGGAGAAGATGATCTACTGAGTTTACTGGATTCAAATGGTCTTTTCTCTCCTCTCCTCTCCTCTCCTCTCCTCTCCTCTCCTCTCCTCTCCTCTCCTCTCCTCTCCTCTCCTCTCCTCTCCTCTCCTCTCCTCTCCTCTCCTCTCCTCTCCTCTCCTCTCCTCTCCTCTTTTCTCTTTCTTTTTTGGTTTTTCGAGACAGGGTTTCTCTGTGTAGCCCTGGCTGTCCTGGAACTCACTTTGTAGACCAGGCTGGCCTCAAACTCAGAAATCTGCCTGCCTCTGCCTCCCAAGTGCTGGGATTAAAGGCGTGTGCCACCACACCCAGCTCTCAAATGGCATTTTCATCTGGAAACACTTCCTTCCTTCCTTCCTTCCTTCCTTCCTTCCTTCCTTCCTTCCTTCCTTCCTTCCTTCCTCTCTCTCTCTCTCTCTCTCTCTCTCTCTCTCTCTCTCTCTCTCTCTTTCTTTCTTTCTTTCCTTCCTTCTTTCTTTCTTTCTTTCCACAGCTGAGGGCTGAACCCAGGGCCTTGTGCTTGCTAGGCAAGCACACTACCATTGAGCTAAATCTCCAACCCCTGGAAACACTTTCAAAGACACATCCAAAAATAGCATTTCATCTGTAGTCGATCAACTTGACATAGGAAATGAACTACCATATTTAACTACTTAACTATATATTTGAAGGGCAATACTGTCTGATATGACCATGCCACACCCATCCTACTGCTCCTGCGCTTTTATATACCAAAACAACCAAAACAGGAAGATCAGTCATTGATCTCATGTAATGTGGCCATGTGTGGGCTTTGATTTGATTGTCTTAAGTAAATTCTTCTTGAAATACTTACCTATCTAATAGGTGAATAGAGCTGTCCATTAGCTTACCAATAGTAATACAGAAAATGTTTGATTAAGCCACTGCCTCTAGAACCAACTATGATCTCAATATTTGTAGTTACAGGTGATGAAATATATGCTATATGCTGCTGGATCATAAAAGCTGTTTACCTCCAAGATATCTTAATCTAGAGAATCCATAGTGTTTTCCATCAATTGCAACCATTATTTGAATGAGAAAATTTCTAGGATATCTTGTTAGAATGACTTATATATTCATTTAAATATGAATATTCAAACAGCCATTCATTTATTTAACAAATATTTGTTGAAGGCAAAGTACATGACTAATATGAGAATATGAAAATAAATAAAAGAAATGTAATATCTTGGCTCTGATATACTTTATCTTCAAATGAGTATATTAGGCAGTGATAAAATAGATGTGTTAATAAACATGTGCATGAATTACAGCAAACTGTGGTGTTCCTAAGGAAAGGAAAACTGTTGGAAGAGAAGATGCAGTAGAGGAGACAGACTAAAGGATGTGTTTTCTAGATGTCTTCTAAAGAGAAATTAGTGCTACACCAGTGCTACCAGGGGGTAGGCTTGGAGAGTAGAGCTGTTTAGGAAGAAGGAAAAAGCATGAGTCACATCTTAGGTCATGAGGGATCTCGTTAAACCTACACTAATGATTTTTGTTAAGGTGAGTGAGCTCAGTTTAAAGCCAAAGTCAAATGTAGCCATGCATAGAGCTATATAGTTATAAATCTACCAATCAGGAGACCGAGGCAACAACACTTGGGCTTATGGTTTCAGAGAGGTAGAGTCCATGTGGGCTTATCAATGTATGGTGCAAGAATAGTGTAGGCTACACACAGAGACTTGTATCTTAAAAAAAAAAAAACCTAAACATCTACCATATATACAGATATATAATTCATATAAAAGTTTCCATTTCTATGTATAAGAATTAAAATAATGTGCCATAATAAATAATAATAATGCATCCTATAAAATAGTTTTTCCCCCTGTGGTGATTTAATGAGAATAGTTCACATAGGCCCATGTTTGAATATTTGGTCCCCAGTGAGTGGAACTATGTGGGAAGGATTAGGAAGTAGAGCCTTGTTGGAGGAGGTGTGTCACTAGGGGCTGTTTTTGAGTTTTCGGAGGACTTCGCCATTCCCAGTTGTGAATTAAGATGTGATCTATCAGCTGTTCTTGCTGCCATTCTTTGCTCATCCCTGGTAGATTCTAACTTTCTGAAACGGTAAGCCTAATAAAACCCTTTCTTTTACAAGTCGCCTTGTTCATGGTATTCTGTCTCAGTAATGGAAAAGTAACTAAGACACTTTTTTTTCTTTTGGTAATGTCGGGGATGGAACCCAGGACATTGTACAAACACTCTGCCACTAAGCAGACCAGACCTATGAAAGTATTTAATGTAACACGAATGCTCTACATATATATTCTTATTTTTACTATTATATTTTATTGTATAATATAATTTGGTCAATAAAATTAATATTTTATATTTAATAAATTTATATTTCGACTATTAAAAATTTTAGTAAAATAAGTATCTTTGTAGAAAATTATTTTGCACATGTTTTATTACCTCCTTTACATATAATTTTGTGAGCTTTTGCTACACACATTTACATTTCTGCCATTCACATTTCTAACATCATGTGTAAAATGTGATCATTTATTTTATCTTCCATCTTGCCCTCCTTTTGGAGACAGATTCACTATATAGACCAGGCTAATCTAAAGTGTGAATCTTTCTGCTTTGCTTCCTGAATGCCAAGATTATGGGTATGTAATCTTTTGATTTTGTTTTTACTAATGTAAACCACAGATGTAATATTTACTCTTTGTTGATTTTGCTCTCAGTAACAGCTCTGATTCCCTGTTAATTCCTTCTTTGATACAGACCCACAGCTCTTTTTCATCTAGCCTCTGTGATACCTTGCCTTCTTGTCAGTGGTCAATGAGAACAAGATCTGACTTGTCTGCTTATCCGAGAGCCCTTTAAGGAGTGATAAATGTCAGCTTCTCAGGGTTCCATTTTGAAAGGTTGCTTTCTGTTTTCCTTCCTAGGATGCTGAAAGACTGGCAACCTCTCAAATACATGCACAGAGGCTCCTTAGCTGTAATTCCCCAGATTCATTCTTTGCTTAATTTTCATATTGTGCTTGGCCTCCAAGGTCATCTATCACTTAAGCACCCCCTCCCACCCTCCACCTCCTCTATTTCTTTCGCCCTCATTCTGCTGCCTTTGGATAGAGCTGACGTCATCCCAGGTCCCTCATGCCATCCCTGGCTTTTGATGCATCACTTTAATGACACTGCTGACACCTACACAGTTCTCCTGATATTCCTCCATTACTCATTCCATTGGTCAGGGCTCCTAAGGTCCTTTTAAAATTCATAAATGCTCTACAGGAAGGTAGTAAATTCAGCCACTTTTTAGCTATTAGTTTGCTTAATCAACTAGGTTCAGAGAACAGGGCCATGAAGCAATTAATAAAGTGGTTAGGGAAATATGAAGCAATGCCTGGAAGATGTTTCAGTGAGGACTGAGCAGCTTTGGAATGGGAGAAGCTAACCAGTGAACAGAGACTGGAAGTCAGCTCTCTACGGACATGGTAGGGAACATGGAGGTACGCTATTCTACTGCCTTGTCCTCTCCCAATACAGATTTAAACTGAAGGGGGATGGGTAGTCAAACATATGACTTTTGAGAATCAAAACATTTCCTTAAAACATTTCCAGAATTGCAGTAAGGAGATGGTTCAGTGGTTATGTGCTTGCTGCTCAAAGATGAGGACCTGAGTTTCAATCCACAGCATAGGCATAAAAGTCAGGTGTAGTGGTATATATCTGTATGGATACAGTGGTGCATATCTGTATGGAAACAATGATGTGTATCTGTATGGAAACAGTGGTGTGTATCTGTATGGAGTGATAGTGGTGTATATCTGTATGGAAACAGTGGTGTGTATCTGTATGGAGTGATAGTGGTGCATGTCTGTATGGAGACAGTGGTGTATATCTGTATGGAGACATGGTTATAGAGACAGTGGTGTATATCTGTATGGAGACAGGGATATAAAGACAGTGAACAGCTCTCTGCCTAGGGAGCCTAGCTGAAATGGCAAAGCCAAGCCCCAAGTTCAGTAAGAGAGACTTGGTCTCAAAAATAAGTGGAGAGTGATAGATGAAAAGTATCTGATGCCAATCTCTGTCTTTCTTTTGCATATGTATTGCTAGACATACCCATACTACATACACACACACACACACACACACACACACACACACACACACACACAGACACACACACACACTTTTGCAATATCAACAGCATAAATGAGAATTGTTAGGAACATTTGAGGGAGATGCCAACCGAAGACTCCTTTATAAGAATGAATATTGAATTTTGCATTTTTACTTTGGAGTCAAATGAAAAAAAAATTGTGTCTATGTCTTAGGGCTTCTATTGCTGTGATAAAACACCATGAGCACAAGCCACTTGGGGAGGAGATGGTTTAATATAGCTGATACTCCTCAGGACACAGTCCATCATTAAAGGAGACCAGGGTAGCAACTCAGGGCAGGAACCTAGAGGCAGGAACTGAAGCAGAGGTCATGGAAGAATACTGGTTTGCTCTTGCTGCTTTGTTCAATTTGCTTTCTTATACATTCCAGAACTTCCTACCCGGGTATGGCACTGTCTACAATAGGCTGGGCCCTGCCATATCAATCATCAATCAAGAAAATGCCCTATAGACTTACCTACAGGCCAACCCTCAGGAGTCACTCTCTATTAAGGTTTATCCTTCCCAGATGACTGCCCTCCACTTTGTATCAAGCTGTTATAAAAGTAGCCAGCATAGTCCATCAATGAGGAAAGTCTGGGCTGGAACAAAGGGCAGGAACCTGGAGTCAGGAACTGATGCAGAAGCCATGAAGGGGTGCTGCTTACTGCCTTGCTCCTCATGGCTTTATCAGCCTGCTTTCTTATAGTGCACAGGAACACCAGTACAGGGATGACTGTCTACACAGAGCTGAGCTCTCCCATATAAATCAAGAAAATGTGCCAAAAGCTTGCTGACAGGCCAACCTAGTGGTAACATTTTCTCACATGAGATTCCTTCTTCCAAAATGACTTTATCTGTGTCAATCTGACATAAAACTAGCCAGCAACATAAACAACAGTCTATGAAGTTCATTCATATACAGTTGCATGATAAATTTTCAGGTGAAAAATTATATTTATTCATCCTTAGGTAAAAAACAAAAACAAAAAACAAAACTGGAGTCAAGTGTGACTGGAGCCAGGTTAGGAGCATTGACTTAATCTTGTCTACAGAAAGTAATTTCCAGTGGAGTGGTACAAAATGGCCTCCAGCTTACACATGTCGCAGTTCATCACCTCCCCTTAATTGGAGTTTAAGTACCTTTCCCTAGGTCAGTTACCCATGGTCAACTTTGGTCAAGAATATTCCATGGAAAATCTCAACAGCAACCATTCTTGGATCAAAATGACTGTCACTCTCAGACTCCTTTGAGCACAAATGTTCAAATTACCTTGGCAGTCAATCTTACAGCTTTGATGGCTAAGGGACTCACACAGTGAGGGTGAGTTGTCTCCTAAGTGGGGTGGAGTGGAGAGGTTGAAAACCTCATTGTTCCGCTCAGACTGCTTCCTGGGCTTTTAGCAGGGAAGGCTGATGCTGCTCTAATACTATGACACATGGCTGTGTTTTTCATGCTCTTCATCTCATCAGTGAGGTATTGTATCATCCCTAACCATCACAGGGAGAGGTTGAGTACAGTAAGTCTCTAATCAAGGCTGACAGTGGTGGCTCACATCTGTGATCCCTGGGTTTGGGGTTGAGGAGTGGTGAGGTAGGAGGGTTACCACTGATTTCATGTCAGCCTGAGCTGCATAGCTAGCCTGTGCCTAAAACAAAACCAAAACCAACAAACAATGACACTGGGTTAGATCACACTGTTATAATTGTTCTATTGTATTAATGCTGTTATCACCAACTGTGCCTAATATATAATAAACTTTGTCGCTGTGTTGAATGTATAGGACAAATCATAGTGTATATAAAGTTGAGGACTAATGATGACTTCAGGCATCCATGATGAGTTTCTGTGGATAACAAAGACTACTGTATTGCCTAGAAAATGACTAGGATTAGCAGACTCATTGGGATCTGACACAGTTTTGTCAGAAAGCCCAGCTAACTGAGATCCTATCACAGGCCTGGAGACTGAGTGATGGTAGCCACAGTACCACATCCTGCATGGGGTTGCGTTCAAGCTTTGCTGCTCTTACGACTTGGTGTGTGGGAACTTTAGGAAGTATAGCCTACCTAGAGGTATTTGTAACATAGGGAATACACTTGAAGGGGATTATGAGACCTCAGGCCTGCTCTGCTCCAATGTATATCATTATCATAATGCACTACCACAGTCCCACCATATTGGGGCCAACTAGTCTTCTGTCAAAATGGTGAGCCAAGTAAATGCCATGTCTTATAAGATTAATTACATCAAGTATTTGTTTTATTGATGGACACTGGTTAACATACAAGAAGTTCCAGTATGAGAAAGACACTGTGAGGCTGCAATGAGTAACTCTTGGTGAATTACTTACTGGATGTTGGGAGGAAAAAGGAAAAATCAACATGACTCATGGTTCTCAAAAGCGTTATGACAAAGAATTATGTGGTTTGCCTAGACTGTAAACACAGGCAGAAGGTTCAAGATAGAAGCGAGGTGAGTTTGCTTCTTAAGCAGTTTGAAGTGTGTTTATCATGTGGTGTAACTGATATCATCCAACTGCATTGCCCCAGCTTCCTGAAGTCTGCCTTGCCAGAACTCCTTTTGTACAAAGGAGGAATCTGAGGCATGGGGAGATTAAGCAAAGAATAGTGGGGTATGGCATGAAGGGCCAAGGCTCCTGCTCTTCATTTCCCTGCTTTTTTCTCTGACACAGTTGAACCTGTCGAGGTTCTGCGTTATAACTGGGACTGCCTCATGGTTGGCAAGTATCTGGTAGATGTAAATCTAATTCTACTTCCTGTTTGTTTTTTCTTTTCCATGTGTCTGGATAGAAGCACTTCCCTGCTGCAGAGTTCCTAACCCTCTTTCTAGACCATATCAATGTTCATGGTTGTACCTATCATATCTGTCCATCTAATGACTCCAAAGAATTTATCTTGGTCCTTGAAAATCAGTTTCTCTAACCTCTGATAGCATCTCTTCAACTGGTTGTAAACATTCCTAACTACACATCCACAGCCACTCAAACACTCAGGCTCTTATTGAGAATTTGTAATGAACTAGTGGGGTCAATCTGAGATTTGGACATGTATTTTCTTTCTGCAATGAAAGGTAGCTTGGGGTAGAATATCCACAATTCAGATTTCCAGGCCTAGGTAGCTTCTGGTATCTAGTGACTGAGTCTGTCTGTTGAAGGATCTTCTTCTCTTATAACTTGCTTTGTCCAATATATTCTAAAGTTAAATTTATATTCATTAAGAAAACATGTATAATTTAAAATCTATTTTCTCATTACCTCTCTCTCTCTCTCTCTCTCTCTCTCTCTCTCTCTCTCTCTCTCTCTCTCTCTCTCTCTGTATTTATCAGGGTCTTACTCAAAAGTGCTTCACCATGAGACTGTAGTCCTAACCTTTACTGGCTATGTTTCATGCTCAGTTGCCACATTAGATTAGTGCTTACCATAGTGGATAATTCTGATACAGAATATTTTGGTCATTACAGAGTGCTCTAACTGTAAATTAACCCAGTATCCCACCCAAAACAGAATGTCTTAAGTGCAGCTTCACACCACCCCCATCTTATACTAGTATATTATGTCATCGCTATAGATTGAGTTCTGTCCTCCTCACATTCCTACGTGGAAGCCCCAATTTTCAGTGTGATCACATTTGGAGATAGGTACTTTAATCCAAAAAAAGTTTAAAGTATAACTTAAAGGAGACCATAAAGATGGAGCCCTAGTGTAATAGAACCATTTGCTCTGATGAAGAGGAAGGGATACCTTTTACCTCCTGTTTCTCTCCACACAGAGAATAAAAGTGATTTGGGAACAAACTGAGTGGGCATCTGCCATGCTTGCTAGAGACAAAAACCGGGTCAGAAGTCACTCAAAATGACATGGTGACCTTGGAATTCTGGTCTCCAAGACTGAGAAAATACATTTCTGATGCCTAATCTAGCCTGTAGTAGCTTCTTATGGCAATCAAAGACAGCTAACATTGATGGTCTGTAGGAAATCCAGCCATAAAACTCAGATGTGAAAAAAGATGGCTCCATCCCTCCATGTTCTCCTACCCAAATCTAATATATGTTCTTTTTAAAGAGTAGTTTGCATAGTCTTCCTTTCCTCTCTTCTGGCAACTGGAACCTCAAGTCTGGGACCCTGAGCTATGTGGCATGATTTTTCCTCCTTTTCCTCTCAGTTTGTAAATGAATCTCACTTTCAGATTGCGATCATTTATTTTATTGTATTAACGACTCTTCCACTGCTCTGCTAAGGTACCAAGACCTAAGGCAATTTAAGGAAGAAAGAGTTGATTTTGGCTCAAACTTCCAGAGGGAAAGAGTCTGTGATTGTAGGGACAGCAAGTCATGTAGGTGGAGAAGGAATCTGACTAGTTAAGTTTTCATCCATACCCAGGATGCAGAGAAAGAAAACAAAGAATGGGGTGAGGCTAGACCTCCCTGCTTTTCAGGGACATAAAGTTCTACCACCTAAGAGTTTTGTAATCTCTCTAAACACCAGGATCACTGGCTTAGGGTTTTACTGTTGTAAACAGACATCATGACCAAGGCAACTCTTAGAAAGACAACATTTAACTGGGGCTGGCTTACAGGATCAGAAGTTCAGTCTGTTATCATCAAGGTGGGAGCATGGCAGCATCCAGGCAGGCATGGTACAGGTGGAGCTGAGAGTTCTATATCTTCATCTGAAGGCTGCTAACAGAATACTGGCTTCCAGACAGCTAGGATGAGGGTCTTAAAGCCCACAGCCACAGTGACACACCTATTCCAATAAGACCACACCTACTTCAACAGGGCCACACCTTATAATAGTGCCACTCCCTGGGTGGAACATACACAAACCATAACAATCACTAACTGGAGTCAAGTGTTCAAATACATGAGCCTATGTGACATTTGTCATTCAAACCGCAACAGTTATCTTCTGACATAGATCTTCAGTACTTCTAGATTAATTCTTGAGCCAAGCCCATATTTTCTATGCCTAATGATCCAGCCTGGCACTGTGTACACTTTCAACTCACACTGTACCCTCCAAACAAACATATGCCCTGACTTGTCCAATGCTTGGCTGTGGAACTTGCTTTGTTTGGTTGTCTTGTCTCTGAACATCATGTAGTCTCTTGTATACTGTGGTCAATTTCCCATCAACCATCAAGTCTGTACAATCTCACTCAGCTCTGGTACTCATCAATGACAACAATATAAAGATGGAAATTAAAATAAAATCAACAGTTACTCTAACCCAGAAACTGAACTAAGCACATTAATTATCTGACTTTTTTTTCCCTCATCCAACCCCCCATGCAATCAATAGCATTTGCCAATGTACACTTTTTAAATGGGAAAACGGATGCTCACATTGGTCAGATCAAGGCCAATCCCAACTTATTTCTGCTTGCCATATGCTGCCTTCAACCCTCACTTTGAGTGTTGTGTCAGAATGTTTCAAGTGTGGATTCTGTTTTGCCCAGTGGCTAGCAGCTTCTGAGGCGAGCATCACAAACCATGATGGTTCTTCCACCTCCCTGCTTCTCTTCCTAGTCCTAGCTTTTAATTGGTGTCAGTTCCCAAATCTTGGTCCTATCTTTGTTCTTATTCCTCTGCCACTTTGTTTTGGCATCTCATGGCACCATGATACCATTATCGAGTGTCTGAGTAGTGACTGTGCATTGTGCCAGGAACATCAGCTTTCAAAGCACTTCAGACCTGCCAGGCAAGCAGGCCAAACGGGCTCTGGTAGCAGAAAAAAACCCCATGCAGGGAAGTGCTGACAGCACTCAGGGAAGATGAACTCTCCCTTGTGACCCATAGCAGAATTAGGGTTCAGAAAAGATGAGAGTAACACTTGGGATGCAAAATGGAAAGACACACATGGCTGGCATGTTGGCTACTTTGCTTGCCAGTTTGACAAAATACATGCCAGAAGGAACTTAAAGAGGAAAGATTTCTTTCAGTTTATGGTTTCAGGGATTTCAGTCCATTGTGGTGGGAAAGACACAGAATTCCATCTTTGTAGGATATCGGACAGAGAGCCACATCATGAGAGCTGACTCAAAAACAGAGAGCAGGCTAGAACCACAAGTAGCTATAACCTTCAAGGCCCGATCCCCAAGTCCTACTGCCTGCCTACAGTTCAGACCCACATCTTGGGGATCCACAGAATCCTAAACTGGCATCACCACCTGAGTACCATGAGTTCAAACATATTAGGCTACTGGGACACATTCAGATCATTGGATCTGCATTTGTGCTACTGAGAGCAAATTTAGGCCATGATCTCTGAGTTGGCTTCAGGAATAATTTAGGGATCCACCAATAGTGCTATATTCTTGGCTCTCATGACACTTGCTGTTGATCATTGTGCCTTCGTTCCATGAAAGTTTTTTTGTTTGTTTGTTTGTTTTATACTAAATAATAAATATCTAACCACTCTGTGCTTCAAACCACACTGATCACCACAAGAAGTGGTTGTGATTTGGGGGTGGATTCTCTCTATTCATTGTGACTCTCCAGCACCCTGTAAGAAAGCTCTCATTCAATTCTGCATCTTATTGTTCAGAAGAAGAGGTATTGTTTATAAAGACTTAGAGACAGAAGAGTCAGGCACAGGAACTGAGGTACCAAAGCAGTGCAAGGGTCTCCAAGTGAACTTGATAGCACTTACCCAGACCTCTGGCTCAGAACCCCCAGAGGCAATTCATTTCTCTAAGCCTTCTGCATGACTCTCAGATCGATGCTGCCTCAGATCGTGAATCAGACAGTGCTAGAGAGGACTTTTTGAGGTTGGTGGGAATAGAATCTGGGACCATAGATCACCAGTCTTATTCAGGATCAGAGAAAATGTCAGAGAGTTTGTTCCTCTTAAAAACATAAACAAGGAGACTTTAGATAGGTAAGAGGTTATCTTTAGAAGAACTCACCAACCTGTTCCCAAAGACAGGACTTTAAGAACAATGTGTATGCTAGCTCAAGACTTCTGAACAGAGTGTCAAGATGACAGCCATGGTCCACTCCAGATGTATCAGCTCAGAGTCCCCTAAAGATCAGAAAGATTGTTAGATTAAAGCAATTTTAAGGCTTCCTTTGCAGGCAGTGCATGATAAAACCTGTTGCCCTTCTAGGAAACTTCTCATCTTTAGGCTAACTATGCTCCTATCCATATTTGTACATCTTATACACTGACTTAGACTGAGTAAAATTCTGGATAAAATAGGCTTCCAAGAAAAACTTACTTCTTTCCTAGAAGTGCCCACCATGGAGGAGACACAAGGGAGGGAGCAACATAAAGAAGAAGCTCATAAGCATCATGTCTTCAAGGATCAGAATCATTGCAGTTTTGCTTGGATGCTTTCTCTAAATAATGTGTTCTTCCATAAAAGTCCCTGAGAAGAGGAAGAGGGATGGATGGAGGGACTGTGTGATGAAGGGACTGGGAGGTGGGGCAGTGATTGGGATGCAAAATGAATGAATGAATGAATAAATAAATAAATGGAAAAATGTATTATTTCATCCATGTTTGCTCTAATTAAACTGTTGACTATGTCATTTACTGTTGCATATCATCTGGACCAACTGACCTCCCCAGCCCTCTCTCTCTTTCTCTCTTTCCTTCCTCCCTCCCTCCCATCCGTCCCTCCCATCCCTCCCTCCCTTCATTCCTTTCTTCTTTCCTTCTCTTCCTCCCTCTCTCCCTCTCCCTCTTCCTCCCTCTCTCCCTCTCCCTCTTCCTCCCTCTCTCCCTCTCCCTCCCTCTCTCCCTCTCCCTCTCCCCCCCCCTGCTCTCTCTCTGATATGTTCTTACTATATCCCAGGATGGCCTTGAACTCTTTTTTCCCCCTGTTTCAACATCCCAACTCTGTGCCACCATATCATGTAAGAGGTATATTATATTAAATGAATGAAAGAAAATAATTGAATACATGAAAGGAAACTGTAATGCCAGAGGATACTTAAATGGAGGCAAGCCAGTGTAGAAATGACTCAAGTGTTAGAACATGCACGTGAACATGAGAAGAAGCACAACTTACATGCCAGTGTAGTTAAAGGAAACAGACAAAGTGTGTTGACTCAGAATATTAATCAAACAGTAGTGCTTTTATTCTACATATGGAGCAGGGGATTGAGCTCAGAGCCTCATGCACTTGGGTGAGTTCTCACCACTAAGCTACCTCCCTACTCCCTTAGTTTAATCTTTATTCCTTGAGATTCCACAACTCAAGCTTTATTCTCCCAGGGTTGTCCCAGTCAAGGCTATTTCAGTTTCTAGATACTCTGCCTCAGCATGATTCCATTGAAGTTATTCTTTATATATTAAGGGTGGAAAGCCAAGTCAGCTCTGTATCTGGGAAGGGACTGTTTCCTAGGTCATGCCATCTTTTCCTTCTGACATCATGTGGTGGAAGGTAAGCTAGCCCTTTGGAATCTCTTTTTTTTTGAAGTTGAAAATAGATTTTTCTTCTCAAATCAAATATCCTGACTACAGTTTCTTTTTCTTTTTTTATTAGATATTTTCTTCATTTACATTTCAAATGCTATCCTGAAAGTCCCATATACGCTCCCCGTGCCCTGCTCCTCAACCCACCCACTCCCACTTCCTGGGCCCTGGCATTCCTCTGTACTGGGGCATATAATATTAGCAAGACCAAGGGCCTCTCCCCCCAATGATGGCCAACTAGGCCATCTTCTGCTACATATGCAGCTAGAGACACAAGCTCTGGGGGGTACTGATTAGTTCATATTGTTGTTTCTCCTATAGGGTTACAGACTTCTTCAGCTCCTTGGGTACTTTCTCTAGCTCCTCCATTGGGGGCCCTGTGTTCCATCCAATAGATGACTGTGAGCATCCACTTCTGTATTTGCCAGGCACTGGCATAGCCTCACAAGAGACAGCTATATCAGGGTTCTGTCAGCAAAATCTTGCTGGCATATACAATAGTGTCTGGGTTTGGTAGCTGTTTATGGGATGGATTCCTGGGTGGGACAGTCTCTGGATGGTCTTTCCTTCTATCTCAGCTCCAAACGTTGTCTCTGTAACTCCCTCCATGTGTATTTTGTTCCCCATTCTAAGGAGGAATGAAGTATCCACACTTTGGTCTTCCTTCTTCTTGAGATTCATGTGTTTTGCAAATGGTATCTTGGATTTCTGGGCTAATATCCACTTATCAGTGAGTACATATCAAGTGAGTTCTTTTGTGATTGGGTTATTTCACTCAGGATGGTATCCTCCAGATCCATCTATTTGCCTAAGAGTTTCATAAATTCATTGTTTTTAATAGCTGAGTAGTACTCCATTGTGTAAATATACCACACTTTCTGTATCCATTCCTCTGTTGAGGGACATCTGGGTTCTTTCCAGCTTCTGGCTATTATAAATAAGACTGCTATGAACATAGTGGAGCATGTGTCCTTATTACCAGTTGGAACATCTTCTGGATATATGCCCAGGAGAGGTATTGCGGGATCCTCCGGTAGTACTATGTCCAATTTTCTGAGAACCCACCAAACTGATTTCCAGAGCAGTTGTACCAGCTTGCAATCCCACTAGCAATGGAGGAGTATTCCTCTTTCACCACATCCTTGCCAGGATCTGCTGTCACCTGAATTTTTGATCTTAGCCATTCTGACTGGTATGAGGTAGAATCTCAGGGTTATTTTGATTTGCATTTCCCTGATGATTAGGATGTTAAAAATTTTTTCAGGTGCTACTCAGCAATTCGGTATTCCTCAGTTGAGAATTTTTTATTTAGCTCTGTACCCCATTTTTAATGGGGTTATGTGATTTTCTGGAGTCCAGCTTCTTGAGTTCTTTGTATATATTGGATATTAGTCTCCTATCAGATTTAGGATAGGTAAAGATCTTTTCCCAATCTGTTGGTGGCCTTTTTGTCTTATTGACAGTATCTATTGCCTTACAGAAGCCTTGCAATTTTATGAGGTCCCATTTGTTGATTCTCGATCTTACAGCACAAACCATTGCTGTTCTGTTCAGGAATTTTCCACCTGTGTCGATATCTCCAAGGCTTTCCCCCACTTTCTCCTCTATATAAGTTTCAGTGTCTCTGATTTTATGTGGAGTTCTTTGATCTACTTAGAGTTGACGTTTGTACAAGGAGATAAGAAAAGATCAATTCTTCTACATGATAGCTGCCAGTTGAGTCAGCACCATCTGGTGAAAATGCTCTCTTTTTTCCACTGGATGGTTTTAGATCCCTTGTCAAAGATCAAGTGACCATAGCTGTGTGGATTCATTTCTGGGTCTTCAATTCTATTCCATTGATCTACCTGTCTGTCTCTGTACCAGTACCATGAAGTTTTTATCATAATTGCTCTGTAGTACAGCTAGAGGTCAGGCATGGTGATTCCACCAGAGGATCTTTTATTTTTGAGAATAGTTTTTGCAATCCTAGGTTTTTTGTTATTCCAGATGAATTTGAAAATTGCCCTTTCTAACTCGGTGAAGAACTGAACTGGAATTTTGATGGGGATTGCATTGAATCTGTAGATTGCTTTCAGAAAGGATAGCCATTTTGACTATATTAATCCTGCCAACACATGAGCATGGGAGATCTTTCCATCTTCTGAGATCTTCAATTGCTTTCTTCAGAGACTTGAAGTCTTATCCTACAGATCTTTCACTTCCTTAGTTAGAGTCATACAAAGTTATTTTATATTATTTGTGACTATTGTGAAGGGTGTTGTTTCCCTAATTTCTTTCTCAGCCTGTTTATCCTTTGTGTCGAGAAAGGCCACTGATTTGTGGCCTTTGAGTTAATTTTATATCCAGCTACTGTACTGAAGGTGTTTATCAGGTTTAGGAGTTCTCTGGTAGAATTTTTAGGGTCACCTATATATACTATCATATCATCTGCAAATAGTGATATTTTTACTTCTTCCACTTCTTCCTTTCCAATTTGTATCCCTTTGATCTCCTCCTGTTGTCTAATCACTATGTCTAGGACTTCAAGTACTATATTGAATAGGTAGGGAGAGAGTGGGCAGCCTTGTCTAGTCCCTGATTTTAGTGGAATTGCTTTGATTTTCTCTCCATTTAATTTGATGTTGGCTATTGGTTTGCTGTAGATTGCTTTAATTATGTTTAGGTATGGACCTTGAATTCCTGATCTTTGCAAGGCTTTTATCATGAATGGGTGTTGGATTTTGTCAAATGCTTTCTCAGCATCTAAGGAGATGATCATGTGGTTTTTGTCTTTGAGTTTGTTTATATAGTGGATTATATTGATGGATTTCCATATATTAAACCATCCCTGCATCCCTGGGATGAAGCCTACTTGATCATGATGGATGATTATTTTGATTTGTACTTGGATTCAGTTTGTGGGGATTTTATTGAGTATTTTTGCATTGATATTCACAAGGGAAATTTGTCTGAAGTTCTCTTTCTTTGTTGGGTCTTTCTGTGGTTTAGGTATCAGAGTAATTGTAGCTTCATAGAATGAATTGGGTAGAGTACCTTTTGTTTCTATTTTGTGGAATAATTTGAAGAGAATTGGAAGTAGGTCTTTTTTGAAGTTCTGATAGAACTCTTCACTAAACCCATCTGGTCCTGGGGTCTTTTTTTGTTTGTTTGTTTGTTTGTTTGGGAGACGATTAATGACTGCCTCTATTTCTTTAGGGAAAATGGGACTGTTTAGATCATTAATCTGATCCCGATTTAACTTTGTTACCTGGTATCTGTTTAGGAAATTGTCCATTTCATCCAGGCTTTCCAGTTTTGTTTAGTGTAGCCTTTTGTAGTAGGTTTTGATGATGTTTTGGATTTCCTCAGGTTCTGTTGTTATGTCTCCTTTTTCATTTCTGAGTTTGTTAATTAGGATACTGTCCCTGTGCCCTCTACTTAGTCTGGCTAAGTGTTTATCTATCATGTTGATTTTCTCAAAGAACCAGTTCCTGGTTTGGTTGATTCTTTGCATAGCTCTTTTTGTTTCACTTGGTTGATTTCAGCCCTAAGTTTGATTATTTCCTGCTGTCTACTCCTCTTGGGTGAATTTGCTTCCTTTTGTTTTAGAGCTTTTAGGTGTGCTGTCAAGCTGCTAGTGTATGCTCTCTCTAGTTTCTTTTTAGTGGCACTCAGAGCTATGTGTTTTCCTCTTAGGACTGCTTTCATTGTGTCCCTTTAGTTTGGGTATGTTGTGGCTTCGTTTTCATTAAACTCTAAAAAGTCTTTAATTTCGTTCTTTATTTCTTCCTTGACCAAGTTATCATTGAGTAGAGTGTTGTTCAGCTTCCACGTGTATGTGTGATTTCTATTATTTATGTTGTTATTGAAAATCAGCCTTTGTCCGTGATGATCTGATAGGATGCATGGGATAATTTCAATATTTTTCATCTGTTGAGGCCTGTTCTGTGACAATTATATGGTCAATTTTGGAGAAGGTACCATGAGGTGGTGAGAAGAAGGTATATCTTTTTATTTTAGGATAAAATGTTCTGTAGATATCTGTTAAATCCATTTGTTCCATAACTTCTGTTAGTTTCATGTGTGTTTGTTTAGTTTCTGTTTCCAGGATATGTCAACTGATGAGAGTGGGGTGTTGAAGTCTCCCACTATTATTGTGTGAGGTGCAATGTGTGGTTTGAACTTTACTAGAGTTTACTTAATGAATGTGGATGTCCTTGCATTTGGAGCATAGATATTCAGAACTGAAAGTTCATCTTGGAAGGTTTTACCTTTCAGTTCTGAATATCTATGCTCCTCCTTGTCTTTCTTTGATAGCTTTTGGTTGGAAGTAAATTTTATTCGATATTAGAATGGCTACTCCAGCTTGTTTCTTTAGACTGTTTGCTTGGAAAATTGTTTTCCAGCCTTTTACTCTGAGGTAGTGTCTGTCTTTGTCCCTGAGGTGTGGGTTTCCTGTTTGTAGCAAAATGTTGGGTCCTGTTTATGTAGCCAGTCTGTTAGTCTATGTCTTTTTATTGGGGAATTGAGTCCATTGATATTAAAAGATATTAAGGTAAAGTAATTGTTGCTTCCTGTTATTTTTGTTGTTAAAGTTGGGATCTGTTCTTATGGCTATCTTCTTTTAGATTTGTTGAAGGATTACTTTCTTGCTTTTTATAGGGATCATTTCCCCACTTGTGGTCAAGTTTACCCTTTATTATCCTTTGAAGGGCTGAATTCATGGAAAAATATTGTGTGAATTTGGTTTTGTCATGAAATACCTTGGTTTCTCCATCTATGGTAATTGAGTTTTGTTAGGTTTAGTAGCCTGGGCTGGCATTTGTGTTCTCTTAGGGTCTGTATAACATCTGTCCAGGCTCTTCTGTCTTTCACAGTCTCTGGTGAGAAGTCTCTTGTTATTATCACAGGTCTGCCTTTATATGCTACTTGACCTTTCCCCCTTACTGCTTTTAATATTCTATCTTTATTTAGTGTGCCTGTTGTTCTGATTATTATGTGTCGAGAGGAGTTTCTTTTCTGGTCCAGTCTATTTGGAGTTCTATAGGCTTCTTGTATGCTCATGTGCATCTCTTTCTTTAGGTTAGGGAAGTTTTTCTTTTTTATAATTTTCTTGAGATATTTAGTGGTCCTTTAAGTTGAAAATCTTCATCCTCATCTATACCTATATCCCTTATGTTTGGTTTTCTCATTCTGTCCTGGGTTTCCTGGATGTTTTGAGTTAGGAATTCTTTGCATTTTCTTTGATTGTTGTATCCATGTTCTCTATGGAATCTTCTACATCTGAGATTCTCTCTTCCATCTCTTGTATTCTGTTGCTGATGCTCGCATCTTATGGTTCCTGATTTCTTTCCTAGGATTTCTATAGCCAGAGTTGTCTCCCTTAGGGTTTTCTTATTGTTTCTACTTTCATTTTTAGATCTTGGATGGTTTTGTTCAATTCCATCACTTGTTTTCTTGTATTTTCCTGTATTTCTCTAAGAGATTTTTTTTGTGCTTCCTCTTTAAGGTCTTTTACCTGTTTTGCACTGTTCTCCTGTATTTCTTTAAGTGAGTTATTAATGTCCTTCTTAAAATCCTCTACCAGCATCATGAGATATGACTTTACATCCAAATCTTGCTTTTCAAGTGTGTTGGGGGTATCCAGGACTTGCTGTAGTGGGCTTACTGGGTTCTGATGATACTGAGTGGTCTTGGCTTCTGTTAGTAAGATTCCTACATTTGCCTTTCGCCATCTGGTAATCTCTGGTGTTAGATGTTCTAGCTGTCTCTGGCTGGAGCTTGTTCCTCCTGTGAATCTGTTAGCCTCTGTCAGCACTCCTGGGAGTCCAACTCTCTCCTGAGTCCCAGTGGTCAGAGCACTCTCTGCAGGCTAGCTCTCCTGTTGCAGGGAAGGTGCACAGAGGTCTGGAGCTCAGTTCTGCCTCCTGGCTGAAGATGAAGGCAGGAAGGGACCCTGACCAATAAGCTCTGTTGCTTCTGAGGCCCACATGCTCTCCTGTGTAGACTGGTCTCTGAGAGACCCGAGGTACAAGATGGTGCTCTCACCTGAGTCCCGGTGTCAGGGCCCTCCCTGGAGGCTGACTCTCCTCTAGCGGTGAAGGTGCCCAGAGGTCTGGACCCCAGCTCTGCCTCCTGGCTGAGGATGATTGCCCAAAGGGATCCTCTTCAAGAAGCTCTGTTGCTTCTGAGGCTTGTGTGCTCTCCTGCTCAGACTGGTCCCTGAGAGACCAGGGATACAAGATGGCGTTCTCACCTGAGTCCCTGGGTCAGAGTCCTCTCTGGAGGGTGACTCTCCTCAGTGATCCTAAGATTCTGGGTGTGCTAGGGTGCCTGTGGCACGGAGAGTCCCCCGAGTTTGTGCCCAAGGTGGCCTAGGGCTGACGCCAACCACTAAGAACCCCAGCCACTGGTCGGGGGGGGGGGGTTCTGTGTCCCTGTTTTGCTCACACAGGCCACTTCCAGTTGTTTTGGAAAAGATGTTGCATTCCACTCACCAGTGATCCGGAGACCTTCTGCCAAGTTCGCCCTGACTACAGTTTCATCTCCTTCTACTCCTCCCAGTTCCTCCCTATGGCCCTCCCATTCGGATCCACCTCCTTACTGTTTCTCAGTACAAAACAAATAGGTTTCTAAGGGATAAAAAAATAAAATAAAATATAATAGGATAATACAAAAACTAATACATCAGAATAGGACAACTCCCCCCTCAAGAACAACAACAAATAAACAAAACCAAACAATAAACAGAAGGTGAAAAGCCCAAGAAAAGGCAGAAGAAATATAGTTCTAAGACCCACTAGTTTGCACACTCATGAATCTTATAAAAACACTTAAATTGGAAGACTTAATATATGTGCAAATAGATTGTTGGATAAAAATAAAATAAAATAAAAATAGATTTAAAAAGGCCCCAATATGACATTATGATACAAAGATCCTCCAAAGATGCTGTTCAGTTCATTTTTGATTGGCCATCTACTGCTGGTCATGCAGCCTACCATTAATAGTTTGTTTTCCTAATGAAACTCCTTTGGAGAAAACTAACTTTTCATTTGCCTGTGGTTATCTTCTGGAGATAACTTTGGGCTAAGGATGGAGACATGTGTTTCATTTGCATGTGGTTATCTTCTAGAGATAACTTTGGGCTAGGGATGAGACATGTGTCCACTTCTTTCAGTTTTAGGTCTGCTGCAGACTGTTCAGACCCTGTGGACACTGGCACAGGTTCTGGGAACTCATTTGTAGGGCAATGCTGTTTATTTAGAGGACATTGTTACCTTGGTGTCCTCCACATGCTCTGGTTTTTACTTCTTCTGTGTCCTCTTCTTGATGGTTCCCTGAACCCAGAGGGGAGGAATTTGATGGAGACATTCATTTACTACTGAATGTTCCAAGGTCTCTCTAAATCTCTGCATATTGTTTGTCTGTGGGTCTCTATTTGTTCCCATCTGCTGCAGGAGGAAGCTTCTCTGATGATGGCTGAGCAAGGCCCTCAACTATGAGTATAAGGCATTCAACTACGAGTATAACAGAATGTCTTTAGTAGGTAGTCATTTTATTGCTATGTTCCTTTAGTAGAACAGTGGTACTTGGTTTGATTCTAGGTCTCTGGGCTATCTAGTCTCAAGTTTTTGGTCACCTAATCAGTAATAGGTATGGGTTCCATCTTGTGGAGTGGGTCTTAAACTGAATTTGTTGGTTACTCTCACAGGAATAACTAGCATGTAGGGGTGAAGGCTCTATGTAGGCACCAGCTCAAGTACTCCATGTTCAGTGACTTGTGTAGGTGGTGACTTCAGCAATTGGTCCTTGTTATCAGTTTATAGAAAGCAATCTTCAGTCTAAGCAACAGCCTGGTTGTTTGAGGTTCCCTGGAATTGTTGACCAACAATTCAATTAGATGTAACCCTTTCTTGGTACTAGAAGCTTCATTTGGTGACAAGAGATGTTCAGTTGGGGCTGTCTCCCTGTTACTTGGGAATTTCACTTGGATTACCTGTATGTATGTGTATATTTGTGTATAAGTGTGTATGTGTGAAGCTTCTATTGCATTGAGCTTCTCATCAAAGGGTCCTTAATTTTAGCTGTTTCTTCCCATTTTCACTCCCTCCCTACTTGATTCTTTCATTCTCATCCCTGCATCATTCTGTCAGCTCTGTATTCTATTATGCTTTTCTAGGGAGGCCTGTCTCCATTAGTCTATTGTTTAATACCTAACCTTTGTGGTTCTATGGGTTATATTTTGGTTAACAGCTATAATCTACATATAAGTGAATACATACCATATTTGTCTTTCTGTGGTTCTTCATTTATGACTGATCACTGCCCCAAAGATCTTCTAACTCCTGATATAATTACATAAATCCCACATGGGGATTTTGTAGTATCCCACACATTCAAAATGTGCTAAAGCAGGTGCCCAACTTTATCTGACTCTGTCAAATAAGCTGTTTGCTGTTGTTTTGGAGCTGGAACTGAACTATATGGAGGTACACCATAAGCCTGTATTAAATAATTTCCAAGCATGTGACACTGAAATTGTTCTATGTCCATAATTATACTTCATCTTGTTAGTCTTCCCATTGCCTTGAGCTAGAAATAGGCATTTTGATATGGTTTGAATTACATTCTTTTGAGTACTAATTCCCTTTTATATAGACAGTGTGAGGTCTTGTCTTGTTCTTTCTTTCTTTCTTTCTTTCTTTCTTTCTTTCTTTCTTTCTTTCTTTCTTTCTTTCTTTCTCCCTCCCTCCCTCCTTCCCTCCTTCCTTCCTTCCTTCCTTCCTTCCTTCCTTCCTTCCTTCCTTCCTTCCTTCCTTCCTTCCTTCCTTCTTTTCTCTCTGTTTTTGAAGAAAGGATGTGCATTCAAGTCTTTTTGCCTTTTTTCCTTCTTGGGTGGTCTACTTTCCTATATACCATTTTTTCCTTTATGTACTCAGATGCAAGTTCTTTGTAGATTACAGACAATATATATGACTTGCTTCATCACAATCAGTGGTATCTTTTGATAAACAAAGTCCTTAATTTTAATGTTGAATTTATCCATATTTTCTCTCATAGTTAGTGTTCTTGTGTTTAAGAGGTTTCTTCTTTATATTCTTGAAGGTTCCAGAAGATTTGATTTTACTGTTCTTATTTAGACAAATGACCTGGAGCTGATTGTATGAGCTGGCATCAAGACCAAATTTCTTTTTGAAGCATTCCGAGTTTAGTTTTCATGATAGAAGACATTGAGATTCTGTGTAGGAAAATGCTCAAGCAGTAATTGAGAGGGAAATGGAGACTGAGGCCTGAATGTATGCAGGTAATAAGGTGCATTGGTAAGAGCCCAAACCAATCCAAGGAGAGAGATGGAGCCAGACAGTCCTTCAGAGGCCAGTCTATAGATCGCTTAACAGATCTGGGCTGCCCTCAGATAGTGGGCACTCTGAGGGTGAAATGCTTTTCTTCGTCTCAGGGAAATTTCCAAGAAGAGAGTAGCTCAGAGCTGTTGTCATCCAGTGTTCCCAGTCAGGCGGTCCTGAAGAAAGGCGTGTTCTTCAGTTGAGTTTCTCTAAGTACTGTAGTTCGGCAGGGCTACATAAGTCATAGATCAAATGATTATATCTTGACTTTAATACTCTTTTTAATTCTTTCCTTTCCTTTCCTTTCCTTTCCTTTCCTTTCCTTTCCTTTCCTTTCCTTTCCTTTCCTTTCCTTTCCTTTCCTTTCCTTTCCTTTCCTTTCCTTTCCTTTTCTTTTCTTTCCTTTTTTTGTCAGTCTTTGGGCCCCACACCACTGTGTCTTAATGAGTATAGCTTTATCATTCCATTGCTGTCTGGGAGTTTAAGGATACTTTGTGTTTCAAGAGCACCGTGGCTCTTCTTTGTTCCATGCACTTCTATTGTTGTGCTTAAATTGAATCTGCAGGTTTAATTAGGGAAAAATTGGCATTTTTGCAATAGCAACAAGTTATTTCAAGAGTGTTGTTGATGTTTCTC
The DNA here is from genome assembly GCF_978045245.1 of Mus caroli. NCBI lineage: Eukaryota > Metazoa > Chordata > Mammalia > Rodentia > Muridae > Mus > Mus caroli. The sequence continues at coordinate 159,486,972 of NW_028227257.1, read as the reverse complement.
CTACTTTGTTTTCTTTGAATCTTAATAAGTAATATTTTATATTTTTATGGAAATTTCCAAGACTTTTATGCTTCTGAAAGCTGCTCTAAAATTTAAATTTATTTATATTAATATAAATATACACCTAATTTCTTTTTTAATGTTCTTTTTTTATTGGGTATTTATTTCATTTACATTTCCAAAGCTATCCCAAAAAGTCCCCCACATGCTATACACCTAATTTCATGCCTTGCTCTTGCTTGTGTCTGTCCATGAACTTGAACATTAATTTAAATAAGTGGCTTACAGATTTTTTTGGATTATGTCCAAGTACAAATATGTTGTCATTAAATAATGACAGCATTATGATTTTTCTGAATTGATAATATATTTCAATTTTTTCTTACTTTAGGAACAATGATGATAAATTACCAAAATGAGTTGCTATGTTAGGTAATTATAACTCAATTTATGTCCCCAGTATTGGATTTAAGGACAACTCAGTTGGTCCAATCCCTTTCTCATAAACAGTACTACATGAACATCACTTTTCACGACTGTTCTTGTGCACTTCTGCCAATCATTCTTTTGAATGTGAACTTGGAGGGATTTTTTTTGTTTTGTTTTGTTTTGTTTTGAATATTCCAGTCACTTACCCACATGTAAAGCAAACCAAAACATTTACAAACAGCCAGGCATGGTGGCGCACGCCTTTAATTCCAGCACTTGGAAGGCAGAGGCAGGCAGATTTCTGAGTTGGAGGCCAGCCTGGTCTACAAAGTGAATTCCAGGACAGCCAGGGCTACACAGAGAAACCCTGTCTCGAAAAACCAAAAAACCAAACCAAACCAAACTAAAACATTTACAAACAAGCACAGGTAGCTGTCAGACAAAACCACATTTTCTTGGTAACTTCTTTTTAAAATTATGATAGAGTCAACACTCTATAGTTTTGAAATATAAATCTAGGAAAAAGGGGTTCAGGTGCAGCAGGAGATTAACTGTTGCTCTTGTGTTACTCTTGGAAAGTTCTCTTGACTCCCTGGGATTCCAACAGTCTCATTGCCTTTTTAAAAAACCTCTCTGCAGTCTCAGAGGGCCCTGTTCTGCTGATCATCATTCCAACTGTTTTCTCTTGAAATTGAAAATAGAGAAGGGAAGTAAGAAAGAGTGTGAGATAAACACATGGAAAATATAAAGGTCAGGAGACCCAACTTCCTCCACTCCAAGTTGTAATTCACAGTTTCAGTGAGGTGTGTGGCAGGTGGGAACCCTTGTAGAAATCTCCTGGCTCCTTTTCATAAATCTACTCCCAGGGAGCCTGGTGATTCCCCTAGAAAAGAGGTCCGGTGGTCTGATAAGTGACAGGCAATTGGATCTTGCTTACTTGTGGTATCCTAAGAGGCAGCAAGGTCTCAGAGAGGAATACATAGGCAGGCAAGATCTTTGCAGAGTTGTCAGTTAAAAGTCACAGGTGTTCAGTTAGATTTGACTTGGCATCATCTACACAAACAATACTTTTTAAAAATTAGTATTATTATGTGCTCAATATTGCATTTATAAGTTAGCTTTTTTTTTGTTTTTGTTTTTGTTTTTTTTTTGGTTTTTACTAAACTTCAAAATCTTCAATTGCAGGCACATCAGAATTTAGTTTTGATTCCCGTGGAGTGGGCATGACCTGCTACTCACCAGAGACCTGGGTCTGAGTCTGCATCGGGGCCAGTGTTTGCTCAGTGGTGAATAGTGTGGACAAATCCTAAAGATTGTCTCTCCAAGCCTCATCACTTTGTGAGGCTTCAGCAACTGACATCAGTTAGGTGCCTTCCAGAATGGTTGAGGCTTAATCTTTTATTTGATTGAGATGAAATACTAAAGTAAATTTGATTTGGCTTCTAGGGTATTTGAAAGTCACATTTTTTTGTTGCAGTTCTTATTCATGATAATTCAACACTAAAACCCAAAGTAGATGTGATGGCCATACCTATAATCCAGCATTTGGGAGTCTCACACTTGAGGCTAGCTTGGGCTTTGTAGTAAGGCTCTGACTAAGAAAACAAGTTAAGTGCATTTTTTTCTTACTGAGGCCAGACCAGGCAGTCCTCTGCTGTATATATGTTGAGGGAGGACCTCATATCAGTTGCTGTATGCTGCTTGGTTGGTGGCTCAGTGTCTGAGAGGTCTCAGAGGTCCAGGTTAGTTGAGACTGCTGGTCTTCCCATGGGGTCACCCTTCTCCTCAGCTTCTTCTGGCTTTTCCCAATTCAACTACAGGGGTCTCCAGCTTCTGTCCATTGATTGGGTGTAAGTATCTACATTTGACTCTTTCAGTGAGAAGAGTTGCCCCTAACACTTGAGAGACTTGAGGTCTCAGGAGTGGGGAGATCTGGTGGAGATAGGGTGTGTGTGTGTGTGGGAACATCTTCTTGGAGACAGGGGTGGGATTGGAGGGGAGGAGGAGTGGGATGGAGAGCAGTCAGAGGGCAGACTGGGCAGGGAATGGTGACTGCACTGTGAAAAAAAAGATTTACTACTACTAATAATAATAAATAAAAATTAAAAATATAAAAAAGAAATTTAGAATCAAACATTTTGGGTGACTAGGAGCACAACTTTCCTTCCCAAGTAGTCCTATCTTAAGAAAAGTTTTGCTTTGATGGCAGGAGGCAAAGTGAGGGTGCAGGATGACAACAGGGTACCAGCTGCATCATCTGAGAATGTCCTCCTGTGGACCTCTGCTGACCCGAGAGACCTCTGCTCTCCAGTGCTTGGAATGAATGATATGAAGCTTTGACACATAGGATGTGATCTTGGCTGGCTTACCCTACCTAGTCACGTGCTGCACTCTGACACATCACCTCAAGAGCTGTGACAGCAATGAAAAGAACCAGTCAGTCTGGATGATGAGATGTGTGGCCACAACTATCACCTGTAAAGTCAGCCCACCTGAATAGCGTGTGTGAATCAGGCCCCAAGTCACATTCAGAGTCTATTATTTAAGAGCTTCCAGTCCTGCTCGTATGCAGCTGTCCAGAGCCTGCTAAGTCTAGCTGGACTACAGGTTGGCAGTGGCACATAGTGTGCAATCGCTCAATTATTTTCCTAGATATTTTTTCTAATGCTTGACCACTCTTATAGCAAGAAACTGCTCCACCAAACCAAACTAGACAGATAACTGAAGGCTGTCAGGAGGAAGGTCTTGGGTGTTGAGATTGGATCCAGAGCTACCTTATTCTAGTTCCTTGTTTTTCCTTTGGATTTTAGGAGAGTTGCTTACCAAGAGCATGGAAGGTCTTTTTCTGAGGAGAAAAAGAAACCATGACCCACAGTTTTATTTCAGTTGCTCATATGAAGAGTTTATAAAGAATGTATAAAAATTCTAAATGAGGCATTCAGTAGGTGTAGTACTTAGTAGGTGTACTATACAGGTGGGTGTACTTGTCAGTGTGTGTACTACACACAGGCTGGCATGTCCATTTTTATTCATAATTTTATTTATTTCTATTTTAAGATATGTCTTCTTCACGTTTTCTCCATTAATTAATTCACTTATTCACTTTCCACCCAGATCTCAGTCCCTTTCTAATACCAAAACTCTTGCTTTATACTGCTATGGCCAACTGATCTGATTATGGTTCCAAATCCACCTTCACACAGGAGGGAGTAGATGTGAAGACTTGAAAACCCACCTTCCTCCCAAGACACTGTAATAAAAGACCAACAGACTGGACAGAAAAACTTCATCATAATCTGTGGGGAACTCCACAGTGGCTTTTAGTAATTCAGAAATCACCGGGCAATGTCATTAAGCATTTCCTGGCTCTAAAAAATATACATTTTAAATTAACATATATTTGCAGCACATAATAGCCTGTTTTATTATCACACACACATACATATATAGTCACAAATATGGAAATACAAGCATATTTGTTGTTTATGTGTGTGTATGTGGTAGAAGAGTGGCCACTTTGTATGGATAACCAGTCCGGGGACTTATTCCTAGGACGGGTTGCTCATTTTTTCTCTCCCAGCTACCATTAATTGCCTGTAGCCTGTCTAGAGCTTGGACCCCATGAGATCCCCCTTCACTTAGCATGTCTATCAATATTTCTATTGTTCAAATCTTTGTTTTTTTTCTTCTTCCAAGAATTACTATTTCTATGACTTCCAGCTTAATTTCAGAGACAAACTTATTGGCAATCACAGAACTGCTGTCTGAATTCTCTCTCCCTATATTTAAGGGATTGTCTGCTTCACACTTTTAAGTTTTTACTCTGTTAATAATCAGAGTGGCAGAAGCTTCATTATACGCGATGGTCTGGACTGCTGCTATTCTCATGGATGGCTTTCTAGCCTGAGCACATGAGTATGCTTCCTTCTTCCTCAGGACAACTGCTGGTGTGCACAGTTTCTTTCTTCTTACTTTGAAGCACTGAGGATCAAACCTGGGGTCTGACCTGCACACTGAGGCACACCTCCAGCCCCACAGTTCCTGGATGTTTTAAAGACAAGCCCTGCTGGGAGGGTTTCTCTTGATATCAGAAAGAGTCTGATACCAGGCAACTTTCACTTCCAAGGGAGCACTGAAATCCGCATCTCTGGGAGCATCTATCTACTTCTAGGAACAGTTAAAGTAGTGACAGTGGGAAGTGGCCCTTTCTGCATTCATATCTTAAGTCCTTGTTAGCAGAAGACAGACCAGTACCTGTGTCCTAAAGGGAGAGAATACATGCAAAAACTTCTTTCCTAGTTTTTCTCCCTTGAGAGAATCAATAAAGTGCTATTGTCAAATATGTAAATCCTTACTATTTTACTATTTTTACCCAGTTTTCAGATACTGTAACCATTGTAGCATATATTGCTGTATACATTAGACTAAATCTGTGGTCTTCTTTCATTTCCATATTACTGTTTATTTGTGCTAAAAAATATCCTAGGAATGTTTCTTCTGGGACCATGCTGCTCTGTCATTGATCAGAACTGGCTTTCTGGAGAATTCTGCAGGGCCTCTGTGATCTTGCTGTGTGCCCCATGCCAGGAGCTTAGCTGTCCTCAGTGGGGACACAGCTTCTCATTTCCTCGGCCTTCTGTTCACTGCCTGAGCATCAGATAGAGGACAATGTTGCTCCACTGGGAAAGTGGGTCAGCCAGACGGTCCAGGAGGAGACACGTGGAGGCCCAGAAATAGTGCTCTGGAGATAGACTACCCAAGTTTAGACACAGGCGAGAAAGGGAAGGAGTTGAGCCCAAGAAAGCAAATTTAAGCTTTGGCCTGAAATGGACCAGTGTTGGGGACTCAGCAAAGTCTTAGGCACATTGATGATGATTGACAGCTATCATTAATGAAAAGATCTAGTTTAAAGAGAGCAGAGAACCAAACCCTTTCATGAGCTCAACACTTCCCTAGAGCCTTGGCAGAGCACCTGCCACAGGTGTATTCCTGGACTGCAAGACTGAGCTCCGTGCAAGAGGTGAAGACTCACACAGCGCATGCAAATTCTCTGTCAGGGGTCGAAGCATTTGGGGGAAACAAAAGCAAAAGTTGCCAGAAATTTCTGCCCTTTTCAGTTCATGATCTGTTTTATTTATTTATTTGTTTTAAATTTGTCTACCACCTGGCACTAAAACTTAGGGCATGTCTGATATTTTTATCCAGCTCACGGTCATCTCTGTGCCAGCATCAGACCTCATCCTACCCAAGAAGTTTAGCATCTCCCTGGGTCCCAAGTGCATATTTCCCAGTATTCTGTTCTGCATAGGCTACAGTTTAAGCGTTCCTTCTTGATAAGTGGTTATGTTGCTTCTAGATCTTATTACTAGAGCTGGTGTCGTTGATACTCTTGCACTCATCAAAGGAATGTATGAGTTTCTTTTGTCTACAAGTCAAAAATAGAAGTGACCAGCAATAGAGAAGGTGGATTCTTGATGCTGTAAGATAATGCTAAACTAGTTTCCAAAATAACCACACTAATGCTGTGTTCTACTGGCAATACTAAGGAGACATTTGGCATAGGCATCTTTTCTATCCTTCACACCGCTAGTGCTGGCAACGTGGCAATATTCAGCTTTCAGATTCTTATCTATCACACAGATTTAACTTGTACCTCACTGTGTTTTTAACTTGTATTTCTACTTAGTAACAAAGATTACTTGCTTATTGCTTATTGGTCACACATGCTTCTGCTTAAAGTTTGTTAGTATGTTCTGTTGATTTTTTCAATTGATATACGAATATCTTATATAGATATGTAGTAATAGTTATTTTTAAAATATATGAAAAAACTTTCAATTAGGACTCTATTTCTAGATAGAATTGCAGAAATTGTTTCCAATATTAATATTTTCCCTGTACTAAGGCAACCTTATTTGTCTCTAATATACATTGGGCATTGAAGGGCAACATTCATTGCCAGAAAATTACAGTCCTGATTTGCAATTCTCAACTATACTGTTTTCTGCAAACCATCATGGCACCTCCAGAAAAATGCCCATAATGCCTTGCTGAGCCCTAATTGGCCCTGCTTCTCCTTTACTTTAGTAGCATCCCAGAATTTTATTAGTCCTGTCTAAGTCCTCCAGTGCTTTCCCACAAGTCAATACAGCACCAGATCTTTGCAACCTCTTTCTATCCCTCATTACCTGGTCTACATTCACATGGTCACTTTGCTGTTCCTAGACAGATTAAGCGTCATCCTTTCTATGGTTTGGATAGTCAATGTCTTTTTCCATGAAATTTATCCTTCTGGGCTTACTAAGGCATTTCTCTTCCACATCTGGGTCTTCTGGTAGTTTTTATTTAACATTCTGAGTTGTGGCTGTTTTCTAGGTAAGTAGCTTATACCTTCTGATGCTCTCTTCTGTGTATGAAGTCCCCTGATTGATTCTCCACCCTTTAATGACATTTGTTAGCAGCCTTGTTGATTGTAGCTCTTCCTGCAAATGTGAAGTGAAATCTCACTGTAGTTTTTATTTTCCTCTCCCTGGTGGCTAATGAGGCAGAGAATCTTTTCATGTACAGAGTCATTCACTGACATATCACATAAGGAAAAGTGTTCGAGAGTTGATAATGTTGAAATGTTTTAAGAGAGAGAAAGCATGGGTTTACAGATGTTTTCTCAGTAGATAGAATTAGCTACCAACAATACAAACAGGTCAGCTTTGTTAGTATGACCTGTTTAGATCTGGAGACTCTTAGGAAGTAATGGAGAAGTGGTAGGATAGAAAAATTCTGATAAAAAGTATTATTAGCTAAGGGAGACTGGGATTGGGAAATACTATTTTGATGTTTTAGAATATTTTCTGCTGCTATAATTGAACTGTGATGATGGGAAAAAGCTATCAGAAATAAAGGTTTATCCAATGAGTAGTTGTGAAGACTGGGAATTCAAGATCAGTCCAGCTTTCTGGTAGAAATCTACAGTCCTAAGGTGCTTCAGGATATTACATGAAGACACAGAGTGAGGATGTTAGCCCGAGTCTCTCCTTGTTTTCCTATACAGACATCAATCATAAGAAGGCTTCTACCCCATGACTCCATCTGATCCTAATGACATCCCAAAGGTACATTCTGCAAACAGCATTGAATGTGAGAACAAAAGGTACTTGTCTTTCCATGTTCCCAATAGAAAGTCCTCCAGACTTATTCATGCTGCCTCTTAAATGCTCTTCATGGCTGAGAGCTTGTACTTGTCATTGTATGAATATGACACACATATATCATGTAGACCGTTCTTAACCATGATTATTAAATATGAAATATTCCTTCACAGGCTCAGATACAGAGAAGGGCCTTTGTAGTCATATGATGGATTTTGATTAGATCCTAGGTGTTCTGTTTCAATCAATGAATTAATCCCTTGATGAAGTCATAAAATGTGGTGGTATTTTTGGAACATGGGATCCAATAAAAATTGGGACCTAGTTGGAAAATATTAGGCACCTGGGATCATGAAGGATGTAACTTGTCTCCTTTCTTTTGGTATCTACCTCTACTTGAGGTCAATAATGTCTCCCACATGCTTCTAGTACAGTGATGATACTACAGGCCCAGGGACATGGAGTCCAATGACTACAACTGAAGCCTCTCAAGCAATGGGTCAAGAGGAATCTTTTTAAAAAGCATTATTTATATAATGTACTTTGTACCAACACATCAACTTTCCTGTGTTTAAGACAGAAAGCCAAAGCCCCACCTGATCATGCTCATGTTCAAGGTGATATGCTGATGGAGGCAACACTGAGCTCTGATTGCAGATACATTCGGAAGAGCTGCCTCCCTAAGCAGCTGAAGCAGAAAAAAATGTAGCAAAGAAACAATAATCCACTTCTTCCATCTCTCACTGCTCACAAATTCCTCCCACCATCCACAAGCTCCTCCCACCTTTTACAAATCTATTACTTGTTTTGTAAATGTTTTGGAGCCTTTTTATTTCCTGATGAGAAAAGGAGTCAGTCATGGCTTGGATATCTATCTATCTATCTATCTATCTATCTATCTATCTATCTATCTGATCTTTTCCTTTACTTTTGAGTGTCAAGTCAGTATCATGGATCATGCTGGTAAAACTGATAAATGCTTTGCCTGAGTGTGTTCAGGATTTTCCTACCCAAATACCATGCCCTGGTGACTCCTTCTTCTGTGTGGGAAGGTCTTTTGGGCCATGATGATTACAGACCTGTTAGAGGCAGGTGTAAAGTGTAAGAGGAACCAGTACCTATAGGCTGGAGTGACTCTGCAGTTCGCTCTACTTAGTACTGTTTCTTTCTTTATCCCTTGTTTTAAAAACCACACTTTATGGGAATGTGAAAGAATCCCGAGTCCTTTTTTTTATTAGATATTTTCTTCATTTACATTTCAAATGCTATCCTGAAAGTTCCCTATACCCCCCACCCCAGCCTGCTCCCCTACCCACCCACTCCCACTTCTTGGCCCTGGCGTTCCCCTGTACTGGGGCATATAAAGTTTGCAAGACCTAGAGGCCTCTCTTCCCAATGATGGACAAGAATCCCAAGTCTTGCCCTTCACAGTGAAAAGCAGAGGAGACAACATGGGAAAAGGTGGTAGGAGGAAGCTGACTGGAGGCAGAGATGGAAGGGCAAGCTGGAGGCAGTGAGAACAAACTGTGAAAATCATAAGCATCCACAGTACGCTTCCTAAATTGAAAATAGACAAACGAGATCCCCCCATCCCCCCGCTTAGATTTCCAGCATCTTTATATCCCGGTAACATTGACTCCTGGCTCTTTGTATGTGAAAATGGACAGAACACTGTATATACACCTAATAGTGATTTTTCTCTATTAACTTGACCACAATAAGAAATGCCTAAGGGGTCCGTTAAGCACACTAGTAGGCTTCTCTGAGGGTGTTTCCAGGGGACAGTAGATCATTAGGAGTGTGGCCTATTGGATAGTATAAGTGCTTTGTAATATGTGATTTTTGAGAGGAGGGTAAAAGGCTGGGGATAAGACCTGATTATAGAAAGTGGCTATATCATGGCAGGGGCTTCATGCCCTGACTCTCTTCTGTATGCCCATCTCTGTTTCTTAGCTGCTGCAACAAGAACTGATCTATTACACCATGTCTCCCCTATTGTGACAGACTGACCTTTCTGAAATCATAAGCCAAAATAGAGCCTTCCTCCTTTAAGTTGTTTATAAAGCATGTTTGTTGGAGTGGAGAGAAAGAACACAAACATAGAGTTTATAGTGGTGATAAGCGTGGTGCACAACAGTGACTCCCAAAATGTGGGCCTTGGACCAGCAGTACCAGAATAACTTAGAAGTACTTGAAGTACCGGCTCTCAGGCTCTACTCCAGGCCCACCAAACCAGCTATCTGGGAAGTGTGGTTTTAAAAGCATTTCAGGTGAGCCCTGCACTTACTGTCAATTGAGAACCACTGGTCTCATGATAAAAAGCCTGATATTGGAGCCAGATAGCTATATTACTTTGGACGATTCATTTTGCTGTTGTTATTGTTTCCTGCTTGTAATGTTGTTATGTTACAACAGCCCCTGAATTCATATTCTTGTAAGGAAGATTAAATGGGCTAAATTATGTAAAATCCTTAGGACAGTACTTGGCTACTGTGAGCACCCCATGACTATAATAAGATAATGGTATTTTGGGTTGGTTTCATTTTAGTCTCAGTTCGGCCCAAGGCTTTGTGTTTCCCAGATCTTTCTTCCAGTATCTTAGGATGATTTTTCATGGCTCCAGGCAGTATTCCTCAGCATGAACTCAATGGAGCATTTGCATTAGAAACACTTACATTATTAAAATGCAGGTTCTCAAGTCCTGCCAGACTCACAAGATCAGAGTTCTCTAGTGAAATTCCAAAACCACTAGTCTTAGATCACAAAGGCTGAAATCCTCATTTTTCAAATGAGCAAATGACACCAAGCATAGGATGTACACTTAGGGAAGCCGAGGCTCTCAGCAAGCCCAGGCAGAGGCGGCCGGTTTGCAGTTTGTGTTATATTGAGAAACTGCTGTGTCTCTGTAGCCTTATGTGCTTTATCTGAAAAATTTATTAGGGTAATGCTACTTTATTTACTAAGATTCAGCATTATTTAATTAAAAGTAACATCTACCTTGTAAATAGAGGGATGTTACGAACCATGACTTCCTGGAAAATATATTTAGCCATGCGGTTTGTCACTCAGTTGCAACTGTTCAGCTGTAGAAATGTATCTGCTACTTCACTCCTACCTTACAGAAAACTCTCCCAGAGAGTTTGAGTAAATTGTGAAGGTCACATGATTAGATAAAGAAAAGATCAGTCAGAACTGGGTCTCCCAACTGTTGCTCCAAGGTCTTCATCATTACATCTGACTTTCTAATCCTTGCTTTTAATAATGGCTTAAGATAGGGTTCAAGCATTTAAAAACCTGCTGTGATGGTTTGTATATGCTCAGCCCAGGGAGTGGCACTATTTGAAGGTGTGGTCTATGTTGGAGTAGGTGTGTCACTGATGGTGTGGGCTTTAAGACCTTTGTCCTAACTGCCTAGAAGTCAATCTTTCACTTGCAGACTTCAGATGAAGATGTAGAACTCTCAGCTCCTCCTGTACCATGCCTGCCTGGATGCTGCCATGCTCCCACCTTGATGATAATGAACTGAACCTCTGAACCTGTAAGCCAGACCCAATTAAATGTTGCCCTTATAAGAGCTGCCTTGGTCATGGTGTCTGGTCACAGCAGTAAAACCCTAACTAAGGCACACACCCATCTGTCTTGCTCCTATAAAAGCCGTTTTAGTTTGTTTTAACCTTCCTTCAATCCTTTTATCAAAAGATACACTAAGTTTACACCTTTCTTTTATTTTTAATTATTTTTATTCCTCTGTGTATGTGTGTGCACATGTGTGTGTGCGCTCAGGCATGTCACATGTGTACAAGCGCTTGTGAATATCAGAAGAGGACATTGTATCCTCTGGAGCTGGAGTTAGATGTGGTTGTGGGCCACCTGACATGGGAGCTGGTAACCACATTCTGGTCCTCTGGAATGGTAGCAAGTGCTCTTAGCTTCTGAACTGTGCTTCTAGGCCTTTCTTTCTAAAAATAGTGGTGAATCATGAACAGACAATGACTAACTTGTAATTCCATAATATATTGCTGTCTTGTCACTGAAAACTTGTTCTTAAACAATTAGATTGGACTTTCAGGCTGTGGTGAAAAAGACTCAGGCCTTTTCACACTGTGCCTCCAAGTCTAGTATCCATTGTTCAAAAAGTCAAACTCTCATACAGTTTTAATGTGTGTTTAAACAACTTAATTAATTTTGAGGTGAGTGCAGAGATAGTTACATCTACAAATTCCACTGATGGCCGACTAGGCCATCTTCTGCTTCATATGCAACTAGAGACACAGTTCTGGGGGGTACTGGTTAGTTCATATTGTTGATCCTCCTATAGTGTTGCAGACCCCTTTAGCTCCTTGGATATTTTCTCTAGCTCCTCCATTGGGGGCCCTGTGATCCATCCAATAGCTGACTGTGAGCATTCATTTCTGTATTTGCCAGGCACTGGCATAGCCTCACAAGAGATAACTATATCAGGGTATTGTCAGTAAAATCCTGCTGGCATATGAAATAGTGTCTGCATTTGGTGGCTGATTATGGGCTGGATCCCCAGGTGGGGCAGTTTCTGAATGGTCCTTTCTTCCAGGTCAGCTCTGAACTTTGTCTCTGTAACTCCTTCCATGGGTATTTTGTTCCCCATTCTAGGAATTAACTAAATATCCACACTTTGGTCTTCCTTCTTCTTGAGTTTCATGTGTTTTGCAAATTGTATCTTGTGTATTCTAAGTTTCTGGGTTAATATCCACTTATCAGTGAGTGCATCTCATGTGCATTCTTTGTGATTGGGTTACCTCACTCAGGATGATATCCTCCAGATCCATCCATTTGCCTAAGAATTTCATAAATTCATTGTTTTTAATTGCTGACTAGTACTCCATTGTGTAAATGTACCACATTTTCTGTATCCATTCCTCTGTTGAGGGACATCTGGGTTCTTTCCACCTTCTGGCTAATATAAATAAGGCTGATATGAACATAGTGGAGCATGTGTCCTTATTACAAGTTGGAACATCTTCTGGATATATGCTCAGGAGAGGTATTGCTGGATCCTCCGGTAGTACTATGTCCAATTTTCTGAGGAACTGCTAGACTGATTTCCAGAATGGTTGTACAAGCTTGCAATCCCACCAACAGTGGAGGTATGGGACTAATATCCAATATATATAAAGAACTTAAGAAGATGGACTCCAGGAAATCAAATAACCCTATTAAAAATGTGGTAAAGAGCTAAATAAAGAATTCTCAAATGGCTGAGAAGCACCTGAAAAAATGTTCAACATCCTTAATCATCAGGGAAATGCAAATCAAAACAACCCTGAGATTCCACCTCCCACCAGTCAGAATGGCTAAGATCAAAAATTTAGGTGACAGCAGATGCTGGTGAGGATGTGGAGAAAGAGGAACACTCCCCACTTTTGGTCAAGGTAAGATTTTTCTCCTCTTACACTTCATTTACTACTATCTAGTTACTCTCTTTTCTCTTTCGCTGTCATCTCCTCCTGCTCTTTATTTCTGTTTATCTCTTTATACAAGAAGCTACCTGTCTCCATCCTTCCTGCTCTTTATCACTTACAGTGTGTGTTTCTTCATGGTATGGAACTGTCTTGTTTATTTGCGTCTTTGCACCCACTTGAACATAACAGCCAGGAGGGCAGATGTTGCACCTGTTTTAATTCAGTACCAAACTTGATAGTTAGTCGAGGTTCACTAAATGTTTACTGAACTAAAGTAATTTTGCAAGTTTTGTGAGTTGTTAGTGGTTTTGTCTTCTACTTTGAGTGATTTCTAATGAGAGCTTTGGGGGAATTATTTCTTCCACTGGTGGACCCTGAAACGTAGGATTGTTCTTCTATTTAGTCACCTTGACTATTGGGCGATTGACTGGACGAGTCTTAGAGCTTGTGGATCTGGATAGTCTTACCTTGATGGGTCCTAGATGTTTCTACAATGTTCTGAACCACAATACTGTTTTCTAGATCTGTGCTTCATGGTAGTTTCTAGTGACAGGAGACTTATTGAGGCTAGTGTGAGATACCAGGTTCTATGAATATAAAATACACACGATACTGAAAGACTTAGTGAGACTGTTTTATTGATTGTTAGTTATTTTATATTGTGTACTTATTAAAATGATAAAATGATGTCAATATATCAAACAAAATCAAATATACTGTTGACAATAATTTTGCATCTTCTCTTAAGCTTTTTTTTTTTTCTGTGCTATAATAAAATCTTGAGCCTTGGGCATGTGAGGCAAAGACTGAACTATATCCCCAGCCTCTGGGTTTTGAGATAAAGATTTTCTCTATAACCCATCCTGGCCTGAAGCATGTGATACTCCTGCTTGTTGTCTCAGATGCTAAGATTATTTATAGACATGCACCTCTGTACCAACCTATATTATTATTGTTATATTCAATATTATGATATTTATAAATTTCTTTTAGAGTAATTTATTTTATGAGAATAAGTGTTTTATTTTCATTTATGTATGTGCATCTTGTGCATTTCTGGTACTGGCAAAGGCCAGAAGAGGATCCCAGATACCCTAAATGTATTTTTTTTTCTTTCTTTCTTTCTTTTTTAGATATTTTCTTCATTTACATTTCAAATGCTATCCCGAAAGTCCCCTATACCCTCCCCCAACCCTGCTCCCCTACCCACCCACTCCCACTTCTTGGCCCTGATGTTCCCCTGTACTGGGGCATGTAAACTTTGCAAGGGGCCTCTCTTCTCAACAATGGCTGACTAAATTTTGGGGTGGGCCAACTCAGAGGCCTAGATCTGGGGCTGCATGGTAGCTGAGCTGATCAGTGTGCCAGCTCTTCTTCATCTGCACCACTAGGGGAGCTCTCCAGCACTGCTCTGCCTAGGTCACCTAATTCCACCAGTGGCAGGTGGCAGGGTCAGCTTTCCTGCTTTCATGCCCTTGGGGCTGGCTCACCCACACCCATGCCTCCAGAGCCAGATCCACTGTGTTGCCCAGTCAAGGTGTGGGGTCGGGTCTCCCAAGTGCTGCAGCCTATTAGGGGCTGGGACAGCCCTCCCACTCTCACACCCTCAGGAGGGCTGGTCTACCTGTATCTTCACCATCAAGGGCAGCTCCACTTTGTTGCCCAGGCAAGGGGCAGGGCTTACTCTCCTGAGTGCTGCAGCCAATAAAGGAGGAGGGCTAGCTCTTCTGCTCTTATGACTTCAGGGCCAGCTCTCCTGATTACTATAGGTGGCAAAGGGATATGGGGAAGGGCATCAACCCCACATTCATGCCACTTCATGCCAGATGAGTAACTGGGCCAGCTCTCTCATGTTCTCTCTCTTGAGGTGGCCTCACCTTTGCCCCTCTACTGGGGCTAGCCTACTGTGCTGGGCAGGTGAGGTGCAAGGTCCCTTCTCCCTAGTGCGACAGCCATTGAGGGGCAGGGCCAGGTCACCTGCTTTCCTGACTGCCTCAGGTAATGAGGGGTGAGGGGCAAGAGGGCATCTCCCCTCATCCCCAGGTAACATCACAGCAGAGGTAGAGGGGCCAACTCTCTCTTGATGGCTCACCCAGTCCCCCTTAGCCAGGGCCAGAACTGCTGTGCTGTCTGATACTGGGTCTTTTGAAAAAGTACCCAGTACTCTTAACTGCAGAACCATCTCTTCAGCACAACCTATATTTCGTTAAAACAGTGCTAGAGCCAATGCTCAGGTCCTTTGATTATCCTGGGACACTAAATTAATTGTATGAAGGAGCAACTAATGACAAATACCTTCCTTTTAAATTAGATACAGAAGAAATTTTAAGAATTTATTTTTTATTTTTATTTATTTATTTTTTATTTTATTTATTTATTTTTTTACTGTAACAGGAACCGGTGCCTGTAGGCTGGAGTGGCTCTGCAGTTCGCTCTACTGAGTACTGTTTCTTTCTTTATTCCTTGTTTTAAAAGAGCACACTTTATGGGAATGTGAGAGAATCCTGAGTTTTTGTTTTGTTTTGTTTTGCTTTCTGTTTTTTTGGATTTCTTTTTTTTTTAAATTAGGTATTTTCTTCATTTACATTTCCAATGCTACCCCAAAAGTCCCCCAACCCCCCCTCCCCCCTCCCCCCCCACCACTCCCACTTCTTGGTCCTGGCGTTCCCCTGTAGGGCATATAAAGTTTGCAAGATCAATGGGCCTCTCTTTCCACTGATGGCTGACTAGGTCATCTTCTGATACATATGCAGCTAGAGACACAAGCTCTGGGGGTACTGGTTAGTTCATATTGTTGTTCCCCCTTTAGCTCCTTGGGTACTTTCTCTAGCTCCTCCATTGGGGGCCCTGTGATGCATCCAATAGCTGACTGTGAGCATCCACTTCTGTGTTTGCTAGGCCCCGGCATAGCCTCGCAAGAGACAGTTATATCAGGGTCTTTTCAGCAAAATCTTGCTAGTGTATGCAATGGTGTCAGCGTTTGGAGGCTGATTATGGGATGGATCCCCGGTAGGGATCCATCCAATAGATGACTGTAAGCATCCACTTCTGTATTTGTGAGTCACTGGCATAGCCTCATTCGAGACAGCTATATAAGGGTCCTTTCAGCAAAATCTTGCTGGCATATGAAATAGTGTCTGCATTTGGTGCCTGATTATGGGATGGATCCCTGGGTGGGGCAGTCTCTGGATGGTCCTTCCTTCGTCTTATCTCCAAACTTTGTCTCTGTAACTCCTAACACGAGTATTTTGTTCCCTATTCAAAGGAGGACTGAAGTATTCGAGTGTTGGTCTTCGTTCTTGATTTTCTTGTGTTTTGCAAATTGAATCTTGGGTACCCTAAGTTTCTGGGCTATTATCCACTTATTACTGCATACATATCAAGTGACTTCTTTTGTGGTTGGGTTACCTCACTAAGGATGATATCCTCTAGATACATCTGTTTGCCTAAGAATTTCATAAATTCATTGTTTTTAATAGCTGAGTAGTACTCCATTGTGTAAATGTACCACATTTTCTGTATCCATTTCTCTGTTGAGGGACATCTGTATTCTTTCCAGCTTCTGGCTATTATAAATAAGGCTATGAACATAGTGGAGCATGTGTCCTTATTACCAGTTGGAACATCTTCTGGGTATATGCCTAGGAAAGGTATTGCTGGATCTTCCGGTAGTACTATATCCAGTTTTCTGAGGAACCTCCAGACTGATTTCCAGAGTGGTTGTACAAACTTGCAATCTTACCAGCAATGGAGGAGTGTTCCTCTTTCTCCACATCCTCACCAGCATCTACTGTCACCTGAATTTTTGTTCTTAGCCATTCTGACTGGTGTGAGGTGGAATGCCAGGGTTGTTTTGATTTGCATTTCCCTGATGAGTAAGAATGTTGAACATTTTTTTCAGGTGCTTCTCAACCCTTCGGTATTCCTCAGTTGAGAATTATTTGTTTAGCTCTGTACCCCATTTTTTAATGGGGTTATTTGAATTTCTGGAATCCATCTTCTTGAGTTCTTTATATATGTTGTATATTAGTCCCCTATCAGATTTAGGATTGGTAAAAATCCTTCCACAATCTGTTGGTGGCCTTTTTGTCTTATTGACAGTGTCTTTTGCCTTAGAGAAGCTTTGCAATTTCATGAGGTCCCATTTGTCGATTCTTGATCTTACAGCACAAGTCATTGCTGTTCTGTTTAGGAATTTCTCCCATGTGCCCATATCTTCATGGCTTTTCCCCACTTTCCCCTCTATAAGTTTCAGTGTCTCTGGTTTTATGTGGAGTTCCTTGATCCACTTAGATTTGACCTTAGTACAAGGAGATAGGAATGGATCAATTCGCATTCTTCTACATGTTAACCACCAGTTGTGCCAGCACCATTTGTTGAAAATTTCTGTCTTTTTTCCATTGGATGGTTTTAGTTCCCTTGTCAAAGATCAAGTGACCATAGGTGTGTGGGTTCATTTCTGGGTCTTTAATTCTATTCCATTGATCTACCTGTCTGGCACTTTACCAGTACCATGCAGTTTTTATCACAATTGCTCTGTAGTAGAGCTTGAGGTCAGGCATGGTGATTCCACCAGAGGTTCTTTTATTGTTGAGAATAGTTTTTGCTATCCTAGGATTTTTGTTATTCCAAATGAATTTGCAAATTGCCCTTTCTAACTCAGTGAAGAACTGAGTTGGAATTTTGATGGGGATTGCATTGAATCTTAGATTGCTTTCAGAAAGGATAGCCATTTTGACTATATTAATCTTGCCAATCCATGAGCATGGGAGATCTTTTCATCTTCTGAGATCTTCAATTGCTTTCTTCAGAGACTTGAAGTTCTTATCCTACAGATCTTTCACTTCCTTAGTTAGAGTCACACAAAGGTATTTTATATTATTTGTGACTATTGTGAAGGGTGTTGTTTCCCTAATTTATTTCTCAGTCCATTTATACTTTGTGTAGAGAAAGGCCATTGATTTGTTTGAGTTAATTTTATATGTAGCTATGGCACTGAAGCTGTTTATCAGGTTTAGGAGTTCTCTGGTGGAATTTTTAGGGTCACTTATATATACTATCATATCATCTTCAAAGAGCGATATTTTGACTCCTTTCTTTCCAATTTGTATCCCCTTGATCTCCTTTTGCTGTCTAATTGCTCTGTCTAGGACTTCAAGTACTATATTTAATAAGTAGGGAGAGAGTGGGCAGCCTTGTCTAGTCCCTGATTTTAGTGGGATTGCTTTGATTTTCTCTCTATTTAGTTTGACGTTGGCTACTGGTTTGCAGTATACTGCTTTTAGTATGTTTAGGTATGGCCTTGAATTCCTAATCTTTGCAAAACTTTTATCATAAATGGGTGTTGGATTTTGTCAAATGGTTTCTCAGCATCTAACGAGATGATTATGTGGTTTTTATCTTTGAGTTTGTTTGTACAATGAATTACATTGATGGATTTCTGTATATAAAACAATCCTTGCATCCCTGGGATGAAGCCTACTTGGTCATCATGGATGATCATTTTGATGTGTTCTTGGATTCAGTTTGCGGGGATTTTATTGAGTATTTTTGCATCGATATTCATAAGGGAAATTGTTCTGAAGTTCTCTTTTTTTGTTGTATCTTTTTGTGGTTTAGGTATCAGAGTAATTGTGGCTTCATAGAATGAATTGGGTGGAGTACCTTCTGTTTCTATTTTGTGGAATAGTTTGAGGAGAGTTGGAATTAGGTCTTCTTTGAAGGTCTGATAGAACTCTGCACTAAACCCATCTGGGACTGGGCTTTTTTTGGTTGGGATACTATTGATGACTGTTTCTATATCTTTAGGGGATATAGGACTGTTTAGATCGTTAATCTGATCCTGATTTAACTTTGTTACCTGGCATCTGTGTAGGAAGTTGTCCATTTCATCCAGGTTTTCCAGTTTTGTTGAGTATAGCCATTGTAGTAGGATCTGATGATGTTTTGTATTTCCTCAGGTTCTGTTGTTATGTCTCCTTTTTCATTTCTGATTTTGTCATTTAGAATACTGTCCCTGTGTCCTCTAGTTAGTCTGGCTAAGGGTTTATCTATCTTGTTGATTTTCTCAAAGAACCAGTTATTGGTTTGGTTGATTCTTTGAATAGTTCTTTTTTATCTACTTGCTTGATTTCAGCCCTGAGTTTGATTATTTCCTGTTGTCTACTTCTCTCCTTTAGTTCTAGAGCTTCTAGGTGTGCTGTCAGACTGCTAGTGTATGCTCTCTCTGGTTTCTTTTTGGAGGCACTCAGGGATATAAATTTTCCTCTTAGAACTGCCTTCATTGTGTCCCATAAGTTTGGATATGCTGTGGCTTTATTTTCATTAAACTCTAAAAAGTCTTTAATTACTTTGTTTATTTCTTCCTTGACCAAGGTATCATTGAGTAGTGTGTTGTTCAGTTTCAAAGTGAATTTTGGCTTTCTATTATTTATGCTGTTATTGAAGATCAGCCTTAGTCTATGGTAATCTGTTAGGATGCATAGGATAATTTCAATATTTTTGTATTTGTTAAGGCCTGTTTTGTGACCTATTATATGGTCAATTTTGGAAGCGGTCCATGTGCTGCTGAAAAGAACGTATATCCTTTTGTTTTAGGACAAAATGTTCTGTAGATATCTATAAAATCCATTTAGTTCATAACTTCTGTTAGTGTCCATGTGTCTCTGTTTAGATTCTGTTTCCAAAATTTGTCCATTGGTGAGAGAGGGGTGTTGAAGTCTCCGACTATTATTGTGTGCAGTGTGATGTGTCCTTGGAGCTTTACTAAAGTTTCTTTAATGAATGTGGCTGCTCTTGCATTTGGAGCATATATATTCAGAATTGAGTTCATCTTGGAAGATTTTACCTTTGATGAGTATGAAGTGCCCCTCCTTGTCTTTTTTGATAACTTTGGGTTGAAAGTCAATTTTTAGTCGATATTAGAATGGCTACTCCTACTTGTTTCTTCGGACCATTTGCTTGGAAAATCATTTTCCAGCCTTTCACTCTGAGGTAGTGTCTGTGTTTTTCCCTGAGGTCAGTTTCCTGTTTGCAGCAAAATGTTGGATCCTGTTTGTGTAGCCAGTCTACTAGTCTATGTCTTTTTATTGGGGAATTGATTCCATTGATGTTAAGAGAAATTAAAGTAATTGTTGCTTCCTGTTATTTTTGTTGTCAAAGTTGGGATTCTGTTCTTGTGGCTGTCTTCTTTTAGGTTTGTTGAAGGATTACTTTTTTGTTTTTTCTAGGGTGTAGTTTACGTCCTTGTGTTGGTGTTTTCATGTTATTATCCTTTGAAGGGCTGGATTCATAGAAAGATAATGTGTGAATTTGGTTTTGTCATGGAATACTTTGGTTTCTCCATCTGTGGTAATTGAGAGTTTTGCTGGGTACATACCCTGAGCTGGCATTTGTGTTCTCTTAGGGTCTGTATAACATCTGTCCACGATCTTCTGGCTTTCATAGTCTCTGGTGAGAAGTCTGGTGTAATTCTAATAGGCCTGCCTTTATATGTTACTTGACCTTTTTGTCTTACAGCTTTTAACAGTCTATATTTATTTAGTGCATTTGTTGTTCTGATTATTTTGTGTCCGGAGGAATTTCTTTTCTGGTCTAGTCTATTTGGAGTTCTGTAGGCTTCTTGTATGTTCATGGGCATCTCTTTCTTTAGGTTTGGGAAGTTTTCTTCTATAATTTTGTTGAAGATATTTGCTGTCCCTTTAAGTTCAAAATCTTCATTCTCATCTATACCTATTATCCTTACGTTTGGTCTTCTCATTGTGTCCTGGTTTTCCTGGATGTTTTGAGTTAGGATCTTTTTGCATTTTGCATTTTCTTTGATTGTTGTGTCCATGTTCACTATGGAATCTTCTGCACCTGAGATTCTCTCTTCCATCTCTTGTAGTCTATTGCTGATGCTTGCATCTATGGTTCCTGATTTCTTTCCTAGGTTTTCTATCTCAAGAGTTGTGTCACTTTGGTTTTTCTTTATTGTTTCTACTTCCCATTTTAGGTCTTGGATGGTTTTCTTCATTTCTATCACCTGTTTGGTTGTGTTTTCCTGTAATCTTTAAGTGATTTTTTGTGTTTCCTCTTAAAGTTCTTCTACCTGTTTAGCAGTGTTCTTCTGTATTTCTTTAAGTAAGTTATTAATGCCCTTCTTAAAGTCTTCTACCAGCATCATGAGATATAATTTTGAATCTGAATCTTGCTTTTTGGGTGTTTTAGAGTATCCAGGACTGGCTGAGGTGGGAGTGCGAAGTTCTGATGATGGTGAGAGGTCTTGGCTTCTGTTTGTAAGATTATTATGTTTGCCTTTCGCCATCTGGTAATCTCTGGTGTTAGTTGTTATAGTTGTCTCTGTCTGGAGCCTGTTCCCCCTGTGATTCTGTTAGCCTCTGTCAGCAGTCCTGGGAGTCCAGCTCTCTTCTGAGTTTCAGCTGCCAGAGTACTCTCTTCAGGCAAGCTCTCCTTTTGCAGGGAAGGTACACAGAGGTCTGGTGTTCAGACCTGCCTCCTGGCTGACAATGAAGGCCCAAAACAGGGCCTGTCCCAGAAGATGTGTTGCCTCTGCAGTCTGTGCGCTCACCTGCACAGACTGATCTTTAAGTGACCCAGGACCCAAGATGACTCCCTCACCTGCTTCGGTGGTCAGAGCCCTCCCAGGTGATCACCTCTCCTCTGGCAGAGAAGGTGCCTGGATGTCTGGAGGCCTAAACGGGGTTCTGTCCCAGAAGCTGTGTTGCTTCTGCCTTTCCCAGAAGCTGTGTTGCTTCTGCCTTTCCCAGAAGCTGTGTTGCTTCTGCCTTTCCCAGAAGCTGTGTTGCTTCTGCAGTCCACTTGCTCACCCTCCGCAATCTGTGAGCTGACCTGCGGAGGCTGGTCTCAGACGACCAGGGAGACAAGATGGCTCCCTTACCTGCTCTGGAGGTCAGATCCCTCCTTGGTGGCCACCTCTCCTCTGGCGGGGAAGGTGCCCGAATATTTGCAGTCCAAACAGGACCTGTTCTAGAAGCTGTGTCATTTCTGCAGTCCAGACTCTCACCTGCACAGACTGGTCTCAGAGGGACCTGGGACACAAGATGGCTCCCTCAGCAGCTCTGGAGTTCAAAGCCCTCCCAGGCGGCCACCTCTTCTGTGGTGGAGAAGGTGCCAGGATGTCTGGAGCCCTAAACTGGGTCTGTCTCAAAAGTTGTGTCACTTCTGCCTGTTCCAGAAGCTGTGTTGCTTCTGCAGTCTGCACTCTCACCTGAGCAGACTGATCTCAGAGGGACCCGGGACACAAGATGGCTCCCTCGCCTACTCTGGAGGTCAGAGCCCCTCCCCAGAAGCCACCTCTCTGGCGGGCAAGGTGCCTAAAGAAATTTAAATAAGTTTTACAGGTTTTCTAAAATAGTCACTGAGGAAATTACACTTAAGTTTTTAGATAGTTAAATAAATGCAAAAACAGGAATATCATGATAAATTCAAGAGAAACTCTATGTGTAATTATTGCCACATGTGATATAACAGACTAATAAACTGAAATTACTTCTACTTAGCATAAGAGTATGTGTTTCAAAGCAAAAAGTCAGATATTATGCTGGCTAGTTTGATGTTAACCTCCCACAGGCTACAATTATCAGAGAGGGGGGAATCTCAAATGAGAAAGTCCTTCTGTAGTATTAGCCTATAGGCAAGCCAGTATTTCCTTAATTAGTGATTGATATGAGATGGTCCAAACCATTGTGGTGGTGCCACCCCTGGGCTGATTGATGTTCATGGGTTCCATAAGAAAGCAGGCTAAGCAAGCCAAGAAGAGGAAGCCAGTAAACAGCATCCCTACATGACCTCTGCATCAGCTCATGCATCAGGTTCTTGCCCTGTTTTAGTTCCTTCCTGTCTTTGTTTGATAATGGATTATGATCTAGAAGTGTAAGCCAAATAATCTATTTCCTCTAAAACTTGCTTTTGGTCATGGTGTTTTATCATAGCAATAGTACTCCTTACTAGGACAGATATGAACACAGAAGTTACTTATAAGTAAATACAAGTCAAATAACTATTTTTTGCATAGTTGTAAAAATTTTCTTGGAAACCATGTATAGCAGCTGAGAAAACTGGTTGCTAAGTCCTATTCCAAAAGCCTTCATCCCTGGCTCACTGAGCAGAATTCTTCTCATGAGAAAAGGATAATTAAATTCATCATCCTCTCATTCATTCATTAATTATCAAGTGTATAATGAGAGCCTACTCTGTGCCAGCAGTGTTCTAGATATTCAATGTACCACCATGATTGTGGTGTTTTGTCTCTTACATCCCAGCACTTAGATATTGTTATTACTTGATGTGGATAGTGCTCTGTCTTAGTCAGGGTTTCTATTCCTGCACAAACACCATGACCAAGAAGCAAGTTGGGGAGGAAAGGGTTTATTCAGCTTACACTTTCATATTGCTGTTCATCACCAAGGAAGTCAGGACTGGAACTCAAGCAGGTCAGGAAGCAGGAGCTGATGCAGAGGTCATGGAGGGATGTTCCTTACTGGCTTGCCTCCCCTGGCTTGCTCAGCCTACTCTCTTATAGAACCCAAGACTACCAGCCCAGAGACGGTCACACCCACAAGGGGCCTTTCACCCTTGATCACTAATTGAGGAAATGCCTTACAGCTGGATCTTATGGAGGCATTTCCTCAACTGAAGTTCCTTTCTCTGTGATAACTCCAGCTGTGTCAGGTTGACACAAAACTAGCCAGTACATGCTCCAAAGAATCCTCCATTAGAAGCTTTGTTCTCAGTGTGAGGTGTTAATATGTTAAATTTTTAAGGGGTGGGATCTAGTAGAAGTAGAAGGCAATTGGTTTGTGGGGGCTCTGTTCTCACTGGTGGATTAATGCTTCATGCTGAGAGTTAGTAAGTCATTAAAAACCCTGTTTAGCCCTTAGCCCTTCGCTTGATGTTTGCCATCATGCCAATTGACCTCTCTCTCTCTCTCTCTCTCTCTCTCTCTCTCTCTCTCTCTCTCTCTCTCTCTCTCCCCCCCCCCCAATATATTTCTGAGCATCATACTGTCTTCAGAAGGCCATTACCAGTCTCCCACATCAGGGACTACCTGATCTTGGACACCCACTGTGCAAAACTAAGAGCTAAACAAATATTTTTCTTTACATATCAGTTTACAATGCTAGAAACACAGAATAGCCTAAGGCATTTTTTTTTTTTTTTTTGCTAGAACAAAATGACATAGTACAGTAAGTCTATCTTGGACTGGCATGAGTGACATTTTTGTTAGTTGAGGACTAAAATA
This sequence comes from Mus caroli, assembly GCF_978045245.1. NCBI lineage: Eukaryota > Metazoa > Chordata > Mammalia > Rodentia > Muridae > Mus > Mus caroli. The sequence goes on along the minus strand of NW_028227257.1, from coordinate 159,462,697 downwards.
AACATGGAATTTTCTACATGTGTCTTCTTGAGGAATCCAAAAGTGGAGGCACATTTAGAAAGTGCAGATTCAACAGGGAAATACCACAGGAAGCTTTGAGAGCTTAGGGGCTCTCCCAATTCTTTCAGGAGCTGGCACATCTCTGGAGCCCTCCCTTGAAGTCTGAGATGTTTTTCATCAGTTCCAGCAACTCACTGACAGTGACTTTGTATCCCACACACCACAGATTCACTGTCTTGCGTCCTCGTTCTCTCACAGTCTACAACACGCAATTCTTGGTCATGTCCCCTCTCCACACATCCTTTCTGTCAGAGCTCCCCTTCCATTCTGGCCCCGAAGAAGAGAATCCTTAAATATGACATTTATTTTTCCTTGAAGCTCGGCCAGTAGACGTCTCCATTACTCTCTAACAGCGAAGACTATCCTTGGCAAGCCAGGTTTAATCATTCCCTTAACCAAAAACAAGGAAGAGAATTTGATAATTTGCCTAAAAAATGAGCAGATGCTAAGAAGGACACATTTCCATCCTACGTTCCCTCCTCCCAGTTTCAGTCAGAAATGAAAACTACTCTCTTCTCCCTCTTTTCCAGGCAAAAGAAAGGGCTGATTTTACTAAGCAAGCAAGATGCCAACAGCTTCCTCCTCCTCAGTAGTCCAAGTTTCCTTCGCTTTCAACCACCAAAAGCGCCACTTCTTCCCTATTTCCCACCCACTCCTCGCCACCCCTGAAGGTTTCCGAGTCATCAGGGAACAGGAGTGGGTGAAAACAGCGCCGCCGCCTCCTCCTCCGCCTCCTCAGTGCGCCTCGGGTTCAGTACTGGACAGCTCCCGCCCCAGCCAACAAATGGCAGTCAGCTGATTGACAGAGGCACCGACCAAACAGGGCACAAGACGACTTGAAGCCGCCCTACAAGGGTTTGGTTGCGGCCAAGCTGTCTCTTTAAACTGCTTTCATCTGAGAGCAGAGAAAGGCAGCGCTGTGGTTTGTGGCCAAACCTAAAGGCTCTAGTTAATCAGCTGCCTGGCTGTCTGGACTGCAGAGACACGAACGTCTTCAAAGAAAACCTTGGTTCCTTGGGACTCGCCGCTGAGCTCGCGGCTTGGATCTGTGTGCGCGCTTCCATCTCGGGGCGAAGCGGTCGAGGAGGGGCCAGAACTGGGAGGCGGGAACGACCTGCCAAGGGTGAGATGATGGAGCAGCGTCTTTGGCGGCCGCGGTGGCAACATCAGCTGCATCAGCAGCATCAGCATCAGCTCTTGAACACACCTCAATGAGAGCGGCGGTGGAAGCGGCTGAGCAGAAAGACGTAAGCGGGCTAACTATAGCTGCTGGGGATGTAACCTGTTTGGCTCAAGGCTGCGAGGTGCGTAATCCCGAGCCGACCCATTGTGGAGCCGGGCGCAGCCAGCATTGCCACAGGTGATTTGGTCTGTGACGGCAGCTGAGCCAGCTGGGCCAATTTCAAAACATTCTTATTTTAAAGTCCATCTGGACTGGGCGCCACCTGGAGAAGAAGGAAGCCTCCCCTCAAAAGTCTTACTGATGATAAATTGAGGACCAAAATTTCCAAAGTGACTCCTCCGGTTATCTCCTCTCTTCTATGCTAGACAGATGGGAGCCATGGCTTACTCTTTACTCTTCTGCCTCCTGCTCGCTCATCTGGGATTGGGAGAGGTTGGTGCCAGCCTCGACCCTCCGGGACGGCCAGATTCCCCTCGAGAGAGGACTCCGAGGGGGAAGCAGCATGGTCAGCAGCTGCCGCGAGCCTCTGCCCCAGACCCCTCTATTCCCTGGAGCCGCTCCACTGACGGCACCATCTTGGCACAGAAACTAGCCGAGGAGGTGCCCGTGGACGTGGCCTCTTACCTCTACACTGGGGACTTCCACCAGCTGAAGAGAGCCAACTGCTCAGGCCGCTACGAGTTGGCTGGCCTGCCGGGAAAGTCACCGTCCCTAGCCAGCTCCCATCCTTCCTTGCACGGGGCGCTGGACACTCTGACACACGCCACCAACTTCCTCAACATGATGTTGCAGAGCAATAAGTCTCGGGAACAGACCGTGCAGGATGACCTGCAGTGGTACCAGGCTCTGGTGCGAAGTCTCCTGGAGGGTGAGCCCAGCATCTCCCGGGCGGCCATCACCTTCAGCACCGAGTCGCTGTCCACGCCCGCCCCGCAGGTCTTCCTCCAGGCCACCCGCGAGGAGAGTCGCATCCTGCTGCAGGACCTGTCCTCCTCCGCTCACCACCTGGCTAACGCCACTCTAGAGACGGAGTGGTTCCATGGGCTTCGGCGAAAGTGGAGGCCCCACTTGCACCGCCGTGGCTCCAATCAGGGGCCACGGGGCCTAGGCCACAGCTGGCGGCGCAGGGATGGGCTTGGAGGGGACAGGAGCCACGTCAAGTGGTCCCCACCTTATCTGGAGTGCGAGAATGGGAGTTACAAGCCTGGGTGGCTGGTCACGCTCTCTGCTGCCTTCTACGGGCTTCAACCTAACCTGGTCCCGGAATTCAGGTAGGGAGAGGGTTGGAAAGGGTACAAGCAGAGTCATCCTTTGGTTTTGTACATGGCCATCCTGGGGAAGCACACTTGTCTGCCAGTGAGACTTTAAGTCTTCAGCCTTGGAACAGAACTTTATACTAAGGGATGCGGAGGCAAGCTCGTGTGGGGAGGAGTGAGAAGTGCCCGGGTCTGTCTACTTTAGGCACTCTTGGAAAGCCTTTCCTTGGTGTGCAGTGGTGGTGGTGGAGGAGGGTCAGGGGACGTAGCAATTGGCCCCAATCCTTCCATAGCATAAGGGGAGAAGATTAATGGTGGTGTCCCCGAACTTTGGGCCCATCAGACAGAGTCAAGAGCACCAGGTGTGTGTGTGTGTGTGTGTGTGTGTGTGTGTGTGTGTGTGTGTGTGAGAGAGAGAGAGAGAGAGAGAGAGAGAGAGAGAGAGAACCACAAGGAGTGAGAGTTCCTTGAATCTGCCACTATGGTGTAGCCTCTGCCCACTTCCTGTGAATGTAGTTTGGAGCGCAAGCCTGCTGTTAGTCAGCTACCAGAGCGTGTAATTAAACCTGTGCCATCCCCTGGGCAGTTCTGGCCACTCAGCACTGAGTCACTCCAGGATCAGCAGCAGAGACTTCTCCAGGATTCAGACTTGGCAGTTTGGTCAGAGTACTCCCACTGGCTTCTCTCTTCTTCTAGGCATCAGCTTTCCTTCCTGGTGTCTTTCTCCTCTTATTCTCTGTTAGGCACATCTGAAGGTTCTCCTCTGGAGTTGGGGAGTGAGAAATCAGTCTTACCCAAACAGAAAACTGGAAAGAAACTTCAGTAGCTCTCCTGATGGTGTCAGAGGAATGCTAGCACTCACAGATTAGAACTGTTGCCCCTCAGCTTTGGTGAGGAACTTCTAGAGGTAGCCTTTTAGAAATGGATGCAAGGAAAGCACAGAAAGGAGGGAGGGGGACTGCAGAGAGGGTTTTGAAGAGAACTAAGGTTGATGGGGTTTTCCTCGGGCCCCTGATGGGAAACTCTGCATGGAATGGGTCAGGGGTTGGAACTGATTTTTTTTAAAAAATAAATATTTAAACTTTTTGGAACTTGGAAGAAGTGAGAGAACTGTCTTTGTCTCTGTCTCTCTCTGTCTCTCTCTGTCTCTCTCTCTCTCTCTCTCTCTCTCTGTGATATTTTATTTACTTCAACTTTAGCATTTCAGAGACAGAATACCAACATGCTGGAACATACCAGGGCCAGCAATGGGTAGGAAATGCCAGAAAGGAAAGTCAGAAGCATTGCCGTTTTACTGTAGAACTGCCTCAGATGAGTTGCTTAACCTCGTTGGGCCCTGTGTACTTATCTATCAACTGACAGGATTGAAGTAGTTTGTCTCTAGAGAATTATACAGCCATAAAATCCTGTAGCCTTTAATGCTTGCAAGCTTGAAAAAGGACAGATGAAGACCCCTTCCTTCTTTGTTTCTATATGACACCCCCCCGCCCCATGTGTGTTTATGATTCTTTTATAGATCCTATCTTAAACTGCAGCAACTTTCCTACTTTCAGCACAATCTCATCTCCTCCTGGTTCTTGCAGGATCCTATTAGTAAGCTCTCAGATCGGCTTTGAATCTTTGCCACAGCATTTTCTCAGAAGAAGAGGGCTCAGCAGATGCCACTTAGAGCCAATGAACCATGGCCTTTAGATGAGAGAGTCTCAGGATTGAACCCTCTCCCTTCTTTTCTCTCTTTCCTTTTCTCTTTCTCTCTTTCCTTCTCTCCCACCCTCTTCTCCCTGTTCACCATATTCCCTGACTGCCTCTCTCTCACCTTTTGATTGATGTTAGTCAATGTGCTATATACTTGATGTTACACTCTGTGCTAACTGCTTGGCATGACTACCTTGGCAACTTTTCCCAGCAGTTGTCTGAGTTCTGTGTTGTTGTTTTCTATATTTTCTGTAAGGGGATCTGAAACACAGAATGGTTAAATTTTATTACTGATTGCATAGTTATTAAATAAAGTAGTTAAGATGATAGTTTACTTTGTGCTTTTAGCTAGTATGCTGTTTCATAAAGATGACTTAGTAAACTGGGAAGGTATTTCATTTGAATGAGATTATTTCTGAGGGCCAAATATGGGATGAGAGGAAGACCATTTGGATATAGAAAACTCTCTCTCTCTCTCTCTCTCTCTCTCTCTCTCTCTCTCTCTCTCTCTCTCTCTCTCTCCCTCCCTCCCTCCCTCCCTCCTTCCCCTCCTTCTCTCTCCCTTCTCTGTTTGACTTCCTCTCTTTGCCATCTTCTTATTTCTCTCTGACTCTGCCTTGTTTTTCCAACTCCCCCCTCTTTCTCTCACATGTTGGGGATGTAACCTGGGCACAACACATGTTAGCCAAGGGTTCTATTATTGACTCACATTACCAGCCTCTAGAATACCTTCTCTTATAATCCAAAAATATTTTGTTTCAATGTACCCAGTACTTTCAGCCAGCCAAGGCTGAAGAGGCAAAAGGGTTCAAGCTTGTAAGAAAGACATATTCCTTGAGTATGCTCAGTAAAAGGTTATTTCTTTAAATGCGTCTGTATTCACCACTGCTGTTAGCTAACCTACAAAGCCAGTTGTTGTGTGCCTGGCTGCCTCAGAAGATCCACAAAAAGCAGAATCTATGCCACTGTCAGCACTGCCTGCCCCACCAGTGGCCTCCTGTATTGAAGATGTAAAGAGATGTTCACTGTGGGAACTACAAAAAACATTAAAGGGACCAGGTGTTGTTTCCCAAGAAGACAGAGCTAGACAGATGTCACTTATCCAAAAGTCATACATACTGTTTGTGGCAACAACAGAACAGGGCCACAAACTTCCTTTCAGAGTTTAGAGATAGGCATTAGATATATCTATGGCATGTTTCTGTAGCTCCATGGGTTAGAATTGGAGTAGAATGGGAACCCCTTTGCTAAACATATAAACATCTTTCTGGGGGTAGCTAGAACTGTCTGGTACTTAGGACTGGAACAAGATATTGAAAGGATTGTATATATTGTTATTTTGTACTGATGGTTAAACCCTGGGACTTTCATGGGCTAAGTAAAGTGCTTTACCACTGAGATACACCCCTGTCCAATGAATTCTTCTTTTCCTGATGTGATGAAAGGAATTCAGAACTAATTTAGTTTTATCTCATTTTTAAGTTGAGGAAATTGAGACACCAGGAACTAAAGACATTCCTCAGAAGTGGTACAGCTCTTCTGTGGCAGTTTAGCATCACATAGCTGGGTCACTATTAGTTGGACACTTATATTGTGGGTCGGATGCTATATCTGAACCACTGCATTTACTTCTTAGAACTCTTTAGTACTTACAATGTCAGGAAAGTTGAATAACATATGTAAACTGTGAGCTGGTCATTGGAGCTCAAATCAAATTTCTATCATGCCTGTTCAGTCTCTGAGTTAACACAATGCTCTCAACCTCTTCGTCTCCTGTTGTTGATTTCTCATTTTTTTTAATTGTTTGTTTGGAAGACTGTATTTGCTATTGTTAATATATTTTCCATGAATAAGAGATATAAGTTTATTGTTGTTGGCCAGCCATATAATCAAGTGTGTTATATAATGAGAAGACTGCTATACTTGAGTTAGTACTTTGCTTCAGTCCTGCTTTTGGTCTTAAGCTGAGCTGCATGGCCGACCTGTCTGGAAACTAGTTTCTGCATCATTAAAATGTAAAATGGGCTTGATGATCTTCACATGCCTCCACACACCTGGGATAGCAGTTCAGAAGTGGCTTATCCAAACAGCGGATATGACTTTGGAAACGGGTGATAGAAATAAGTTCAGGGCCTTGGAGAAATGATATCACCATGCTATCATCATGTGCTCAGATAATGCATAGAAACATCCAATCAATATGTGCAATGCTAGGATTGTAAACTAATGGAAAGGAAATTCCACTTCAAAATAAGACCAAGTGTGGTTTGAGTTTGCTGCTCTTGAAGGAGCTCTGAAATATATCAAAACCCAGGATTGAGTTGTTCTACAGATTTCTAACCCCAAAGCACCAGCACATTCCACTGAAGATTACAATGTTTTCAGATCTTGGGGCTCTATATCTACTCTCTAAACATCTCAATTTTCAATTTACCATTATAGTTGTCTATTAACTATCTAGGAGACGTATTTCCTGTGGTCCTAGTGAATCTTGTCATTTTCTAGAAAATGTGTTTGGATATAGAAGTGAGACAAACTGCTAAATAAATTACAAGAGTGGACACTTTTATAATTCCCTACTCTCTAGAGAGGGAAGTAGTTCCTCCTCCCCACACTGATTGTGCAGCCTTAACTTTTACATGAGCCAAGTGTTATTTTTAACTTCAGAATGGTTCTGTGGGCTAGATGGTGCCTAAGAGTTGGTTTTTGTTGTTGTTGTTGTTTTGTTTTGTTTTGCTTTGCTTTGCTTTGCTTTGTTTTGTTTTCAAGACAGGGTTTCTCTGTGTAGCCTTGGCTGTCCTGGAACTCACTCTGTAGACCAGGCTGGCCTCGAACTCAGAAATCTGCCTACCTCTGCCTCCCAAGTGCTGGGATTAAAGGTGTGTGCCACCACTGCCCAGCAGATATTTTCTTTATTTACACTTCAAATGTTATCTCCTTTTTTTCTTAAAGACTCCCCTTTCTAGCCTTCAATGACATTGTCTTTTATGGTTATATTTTAATGTTCCAGCATGCTTAGAGGTATGTTGTTGATGTGATTTTTGTGCCTAGTTGGTCAGCAATATCAGGGCCCAATCTGTTTGTTTGTTTGTTTGTTTTTCCTTTAGTTCTGTTTGGTGTGTGAAGGGATATCAGAGCTGAATCCAGCACATTGCAATGCTGGGACCACTGGCTGGCAGCTTGGGAGTTGCTATGCATAACTAGGAAGCTCACTGTTACTGGGGCTATGCTTGAAAGAGTTTGAAGCCAATGGTTATTCAGCATCGGCTCAGTGAGATAATGGCACATGCAGTGGTGAGGATTGCTTTGTTGACCGGTTAGCCTTATCTGACTTTTAGCTTTTAGGAGCAATTCTTTCCATGTGCAATGTCTACTTCAATGAAGCACTTGTTCATTTAACTAGAGTTTATTCCTATAGGAAAAACCTTGATCTATACAAACATTTAGGTGGATTGCTATTCCATGAAATACCCCTTCACCTATATGAAAGACATAGCATACTGGGCCAGAAACTACAGAAGTTTTCAGAATAGATTAGAGAAGTATGCTAAAAATCTTTCCCATGCCTCTGGCCAAATATTGTATCTACATTATAGAAAAATACCCTAAACACTGAGCAGAACAAATGTCCACCAAGAGACTCAGTGAGAGAAATCAGGCATATCTCATATTTCTGAAGTGCTTCATTATTTAAATGGAAATAAACATTTCTTGCACACAACACAATGAGTTTTGGTTATTGATAATTGAACAGTATTCCTGAATTGAAGAATATTTCCCTCTATTTTTGTTTTTTTAGTTGCCTGGAGCAGAATGAAGAATTTAGCTTTCCACAAAATACTTGGTGCCTCAGCCGATTACGTAGATCAGGGTTTCTTAGTCCTGGCACTATTAAAGCTTTGGGACAGATAACTCAATTCTATGGGGCTTGGTTTATTAATTTTTAAGTCTTTAGCAGCATTTCTTGTCTCTACCCACTAGACTGTGGAGAAGACACCTTAGGTTGACAAACTGTCTGTTTGAAAGCCACTGATATAGATGACCTATGCCATCCTAAGGTTATGATTTTTTAAATGAGTCAAGGAGTCTTGTTATATGTGTATATACATAAGCACAGGTGTGCATGTATTTATGAATTGACTATATATGTGCATACAGCGATAGGTAGGTTTCTTTAGCCTATGTTTCTATTTACTCAATTTGAATATGCAATTATAGAAGAACATGAACTGAAGCTGGGAAATTTGATGATCAATGAAGTATCAGTATACACTTATATAATCACAGGGCTCAGTTTATCTCAAAGATTCCATGCAGATTCAGTTGTTAAGCATTGCTTTCTACTTATATGTTATATATTCAACATTTACCATTAAAAGATGTAGTTTGAATGAGTAGTATGTATGTTTATATGAGTGTTTGGGGGAACAGATGACTGGGACATAGAGGGGAAGGGAGGAGAGAAGGTTAGGGAGATGAAACAACTGGAGATGAGTAAGCAGATGAAAAATGATCAGTACAGGCTATGCCACAATGATTAGCACAGGGCACACAGGATATTGTTTGACTGAGAAATTTGAAATTTGGCTGAAACTGAACTAGTCTTCCCTAGAAGGTAGTTGAGGAATAGAGCTCCTCACAGAGATTTCATGATTATAAAGATAAGTTGATCTTGCTTTCATTTCAGAACTTCATTTCAAGAAGTTAGAACTATTATTAGGCTAACACAGAGCTTATCTCATTGAAGAAACATTAATATCTTAAAATAGTTAGAAACTATTCTGGGCTGGAGCTGCTGCTCAGCGGTAGAGCTGTTGCCTTGTATGTTCAAGGACTGGTGTTGACCTCCAGCAGTAGAATATATATTCTCCTGTAATCATTTGTCTCTTAAGGGAACTGCTCAGATGACCTGTGTCCTATAAGTATGAGGATGCTTTGTGCCTTTGCCTCCTACAGGTGCTTTGCATATTTCAGAGACATAGCATGGAGTAGTGTTTAGGAAAAAAGATTGAGAATTATAAGCCTAGGTTTGCATTCAAAAGTGTTCAGTTCACTTCTGTGTGACATTGGGCAGATTATGCAATCTCCTTTGTGGTTCAGTTCCCTTATGTAAAAGGTGTAAGAGGTAGGATATCCTTATTGTTATTAAGAATGAACAATTGTCTATCATATCATGTCTATCTATCTACCTATCTATCTATCTATCTATCTATCTATCTATCTATCTATCTATCTATCTACATATTTACCTACCTATTTATTATCTATCTAATTATGATCTTTCAATCATCCATATTTAAGAATTTCTGTTTGTATTACTATTCATTTTAAAAATAATATTTTAGTTAATATATACTTTGTAGAGTTATAGAAAATATATGATGGTAAAGAAATGCTGATATTGATGACTTGTTTTTTGAGAATAGGGGTACATAGTTAGCAAACAAAATTTAAATTAAAACTCTTGATGGAAACAAGTGACAGGAAAACAGTCCCCTCCCATAGTGTCAGGTATACGATACATTGTACCCCTGGCTCCCTGACTCAAAGGAAATGAATAGGTGAATGGGATTAATAACGTCTGCACAGAATAAAGAGTTGGATCCCTGAGAAAAGGGCAAGGAAAAAGGCTTGTTAAAGAGATGCGCTTAACTGAGAAGTGAAGGACAGAAGGAGATGTGGCCATGATGCATAGAAGAAGAAGCACTAACTCTTAATGACATTTGCCCAAGAGCAGGCCTGACTTCTCCAGTGGAGTTTTGGTATCTTCTGTTCTAATCTAAGAGAGTCTAATCTAAGACATAGTCCTGAACAGAGGCCATACTCTTTATATGTGAACTGCATAGGAAATATGGTATCAAGAAACGAGGAACTTTTGTCTTAACCAGTCTTTCATAGGCGTCTCCCGAGAAAATTATTTTTTGATATTATTGACTTTGAACAGTCTACAAAGCCACAATAGCTCTTATAACTCTAGACCTATATATTGCTTCCAACAAGGGTGGGGGTCAGGGTATTGCTCCTAACACCTTGGTTCTTCCAGAGAATGGTCTTAGATTTGATGACCACCTCTGTCCTTTTATGTTGTTTTGTGTCAGAGTGATGAATGGTTCTACAAAGGAAAAAATAGGAAACATGGTGAAATCAAAGCTGTTTACCCAGCTGACCTTGTAGCCAGGAATTACGCGGGAAGTCGGAAGCACAGTGAGATTGATTACAATGTTTTCCTTTGAAGTCAGTTAAATGTAAACAGCTTGAATATACAGTTTGTGAGCAGAATGAACACATAGTTGTACATGATCTCAAAGCACATTTGGGTTGGGTGAAAGTTGGATCTGTAAAGATAAGCCGTTAACAGCCTTTCTCAGAAAAGTCAAAGTCCCACCAGAAGCAAGGAGTCTTGGGTCATGAATTTCCTGAGGGAGAGTATCAACAGCAAAGGCCCTCAGATAGGACTGAGCAGAACATGCTCAAAGAAGAGAAGGAAAGACGGTGTTGCTGGCCTATAGGCAGGTGGATAACATGGCACAAGATCATGTAAGTTACATTGAAATTGCTCATGAAGGATCACAGTATGGTAGTGATACATAGACATGCAAAGTATAGGTCCCTGCTCATTGCCTTAGACCTGGGAGCTTGGGTTTTCCATTTTCTCTAATAAAATTGAAGTGAGAGATTTAGCTGCTTCTGTGTGCCCTATTATTGAGTGTGATTGTGGACATTAGACAATTTGAAATGAAGGGGAAGTACAAATTAAAAATCTAGAATTACTTTTAAAACACTGTTTGGCATATTTGTTTCTTCCAGGCTCAAGCCTGTAAGATAAAACACTTCTTTTCAGACACAGAACCAGAGGATAAAAGGAGAAGTCCAGAAAGGAGACACAGGGTCAGGCTGGGATGATATCATACAGCTCCCTGCCCTCCTTCTAGCTGGCCAGTCTGGTCACTTGGTGACTTCTGAAGTGAAGTCTAAGACACTGAGGTAAGGGGATGCTTATAGAAGAGTCAAAAGATGCAGAGAGCCCTGAAGTGAGACCATGAGCCTTTAAGTCATGCATTTGGAGAAGGTAGTGTCTGCATGGTAGGAAAAGATGTTTATAATGGTTGACTAGTGAAATTAGGGTTCCTCCTTGGAGGGGGTCTTAGTTTCATTAATAAAACAATTTAACTTAAATGGACTTAGATGGAAGCTCAAAGACAATTTCATTTGAACTTAAAAACCCTCAGGTCAGGCAAGCTGCAAACTTCAGCATCTGCCTGGATGAGGAGAACAGAAGAGGGCAGTAAAGCCAACAACATCATGGTGTGTGAGTTACTACATGTCAGTGGGGAGCCACATAGTGAGGAGAGTCTTAGAGAGAAAACACGGAAGCTCAAACTTTAGAAAGAAGCATATTTAAGTTCTAGCCAACATCCAAAAGAAAAAGACAGGACAAAGAAGAGAATAGTTGTATCTTTTTGAGTCAGAACTCAGAAACATGGGCACACCCAACACACCTCATGGCAACCTCATGTAACTTGAGGAACTGCATTGGCAGTGGTAATTTTGGAAAGAAAAAGTATATTATCTTATTAAAGGAATAATTATTTGCCCATCTCTTTAATATGGCTTAACGTGAACACTACCTCCTAAGGGTGTTTCTTCCTGCTGGATGGTTCTTAACCAGATCATTGCCAGTCCAACTGGAATGTTAGGTCTCCATCCTGGGCAGAAATTCTATTTTCTTGACCAGGAGTTTTCCCTTAATTGGACTTTACTGATATTCTAACAGAATAACTATTAATAATAGAAGATTGACATAGTAGGTTTTAGCAGTGAACCCTCATTATTAATTTTTCTATTGTGGCCAACTGGGCTAGCTTCTTTGCCTGCTGTGAAAAGTTACCATGTAAAACTGACCTCTAGACATGAAGAAGTTCTGTGTGAACTTAAAATCTGTACATGTTATTATGTACATGTGATTTGACTTTAAGGCCCTATAACTAAATGAGAGAACAAATGAGAAGGCAATATACTTAAATATGCCTTAGATATTGCTAATATTCACAAAAATGGCAAATTTAACTAAATCACCATGGAATTTCAAGTTGTGGGACAAATGTTGCATATTTTAAGATAGACTACAGTGTTTACACTTGCTTTTGCCGACACACTATGTCTTCTTGTTTTTTTTCTTCGCACAACTCAAAAAAGTATAGCTTTGGATGCATTGTGTAACAGTTCTGGACCTTATTTTCCTCATCTATGAAGTGAGAAAAGGGTCCTCTCGCACAGGGCGACTTGAATTAAACATGGTAGTGCAAGTGACATCTGCACACTGAGTAATAAATGGCCATAGCCAGTGATGCAATAAGGAACACTGTAGGTGTGTTTGTTAAACTGTAGCTCAGAGTTATTTCTGTGAAAATAGCCACAGAAAGAAACATTAGGCAGCTCCCTCTGTAAAGGCAGCAGACTCAAACATTTTTTTTTTCTGCAGACAATCATCTATTATCAGACAGTAAACCACAGCAATTTTAAAAGATGTACCACATTTAGCTTTCAGAGTGTCACCCACAGAAGTCCCCAAATGCAGATTATATTTGTGGATTCAGGCTTGATGTCTGCTGATACCTGACCTGGCTTCATTTTATATTTATTGGTTCTCATTAAAATTAAACAAGTCATCTTTCTTTTTCTATGTAAAATGGACAAAACTGCTCAAAGAAGCCTTGACCTGATTGTCGGAATAGACTTCTCAGAACATGAAGCCAGGCAGAAGGCGAGTGAGTGTGCTATGTAAAGTGCTGGCAGGCGGCTCTGCACATATCTTCTGCAAAGTGTTGTGGGGGAGGAGAACATTTTCCTGCTTCAAGAGTGCTGTGTAATTCTTCTAGGGGTTGAGGAGGAGTCTTTCACACTGTGTCACCACAACAGTATAAAGTCATGACTGAAACTATGGGCAGCCACACTGTTGGGAAACAGACTTAAACTAAATACTGACTTTACTTGATTAAGATATTATTATTATTATTGTTATTATTACAGTTGTAATAGAACTCCAAAAAAAAAAGCGACTTTAAAATAGCTCTTAAATTTGATCTTCTAAATAAGCAGATGTGCTTAAAAATTATGTGTTAACTGTTGTAGAGGTGGAGACATTAGAGCTGAAGTTATTATTTGTTAACAGTTGTAGAGATGGACTAGCAGAGATGAGCTTATGATCTTCTGGATACACAATGAGCTGATATACAATGGGGGGACAATGAATACTTACCGACGTTGTGTTCAGTCATCAATGAATGCAACTGTATATCGCTGTCAGATGATGTACATTTGTTTTAGTGCTATTATGAACCTAACATTATTTGGTCACACAGGTCCTGATGAGAGCTTAGATGAAGCTTAGCATCACAATGACAAAGCAGTTTCTACCACTGTGCCATTATTTGCTTCATTCTTGTCTAGTTCATGGGAGCATGATGAACATGCTTTTAATCATGGTGCTGAGTCCATTTGCTCACTTCCCTTCCCTTCACCAAATAGGCTTTGGTTGGACAGCTGGGAGAGATTCACACTGGGCTGCAGGCAACACAATGATGGGTAAAAAGAAAGCGTGGAACATTATAAATTTTCTTTTTTGTACTCCAGGGAGCACAAAAAGAGTGAGTTGACTATTGTCTAGTCTAAGTCAAAACCACTTTTTATTGTAAAAATATGTGGTTACTTAGAATTTATAGAAAATAATATTTAGCCAAAAGAAATAAAACAATTCTGATCACCTGTGTCTTAATGGTGAGAGATAATCCTTGATACATTTGCAGAATGTATGTGCTAAGATATTCTTGTTCTCTGAAAATGCACACTAGATGTCACAAACAGTGCTTGGATTTGCATTTCTAACATTTCAGATATTAAGCAGCACTGTTGTTGATCGATGCATATTGTGTATACGGACCCTAGATGGAGTAAGAATGCTGATTTGTTTTTTTATGGTTAAACAACTTATTTGACAGGACCTAGAGCAACGAAAAGACAGTTTGTATGTGCTATGAAAATCCTACCTAGACTTTATTTGCATGTGGATAAGCTCGCTTGTTACTGTTTTATCATTGCTGAAGATGACAGATGGCTCCTGGAACAGAAACAGGACCAGTCAATAGAGTTTCTCAATCTTGAAGAGATCTCAGAATAAGATGGAAGTGCCATGACGAACACCTGCTCATGCAGTGCACTGCAGTGTACAGGTGAATTCTGAGCCTGGGACTTCTATAATAAGCAGAAGAAAACGTTTTCTTTGACTGGCAGGAGACAGTACATTGTCTTGCAGTATTACTTACTGTGGAATATAACTCTAGACATGGCCTAAATAGAGAAGACAGGATTTTGCATTCTGGGCATTTCCAGCAAGAGTCAGGCTTCTCCTAACACATCTCTTTTGCTATATAAATATTTGATCGGCACATCTAGACAGATTATTTCTATTGTTTATTTTATTTTTTGCCTTATTGTTGTTCTACTATTATCCTTGGGATATTTCTCTTTTAATGCTGAGTTGCAGCGCAGAGATTGTAATCCTACTAGCTTGACTTTATATAATTCTGTTTGAAGACTCAAAGGTGTGGCTGGCAGAAGTTGCAGGGTTTGGTTTTGAGAGGGAGTTGTATTTTCATGTGCATGGCTTTGACAGGCTCAGATTGTTGGAGAACATACTTTCCTGATTCTGTTCTCCAGACATCAATAGCACCCATGTGTACGTGTGCATGCATGGTATATGTGCACGTGGAGGCTAGATATCTATGTTGGATGTTCTCCTCTATCACTCTTGCCTTAGTAATTTTGAGACAAGGTCTCTCAGTGAACTCGGGAGCTCTTGGCCAGTGAGCTCTAGGCACTGTCTCATCTTTACCTCCCTTGCAGAAGGATCAAAGTTATGGATTACCATACCTGGACCTTTACACAAAGTCAGATTCTTATGCTTGCATGGCAAGTGCTTTGACAACTGAGTCATCTCCTCAGCCTCTCAGTTAGCTACTTTTGACATTATCTTACTTATCCCCTTTAAGCTGTGACTAAGACAAGTATGCACTGCCAGTGTATTAAATAGGAAATCTGATATTAAGTCCTTTGAAAGCTGGAAATTACTCCATGAGGATTAATTACATTTTGCATGTGTGACAGGGCTTTCCTATGTAGCATTGGCTTGCTTGTAGTTTGCTCTGTAGTCCAGGCTGGCCTTGACTTTGTGGTGGGAGTTCTGCATTAGCTCCCAAGTATTACAATCACAGGTGTGCACTACCCCAGCTGGCCAGAAATTTGAAATGTAACTTTTAGTACCTGGTGTATTCAGTTCAACAGAACACTGTTTATAAACCATATTTGCTTTGTTCATTACCCATCGGCTTGTATTTTGTTTTGTTTTGTTTTTTTATTTTTTATTTTTTGGCCAGGCCTAGTAACCATTATTGCTCTAATTGATTTTTCATTTTCCTGTAAGCTAAGTTAATAATGACATTCAATTGTGTATCTCTGGTGATTTTGAAGTTACATTTAAAAAATTGCTTTCATATTAGCTTTTACTAGAAATGGAAAAAATGTTGAAAGAGAAAAATTCTGACTTTTTTTTTTTTTTTTTTTTTTTTTGGAGACAGGGTTTCTGGCTGTCTTGGAACTTACTCTGTAGACCAGGCTGGCCTTGAACTCAGAAATCTGCCTGCCTCTGCCTCCCAAGTGCTGGGATTAAAGTCCAGCACCACCACTTCTGACTCTTAATTACTATGTTATCTTTGTTAGAGGAGGAAAGGCAGGGGGCCTCCAGAAGTCAATCACAACCGAAGAAGAAAGGACCACATGAAGGATGCTTCTGTGAAAGAGTGAGCAAATTAGCTTCCCAAGTACCCTGTACTTTTCTGCATGGACACAGGATGATTCTTTACCCTCCACCTTATCAGCAACACCTGTGTCTCAGAGTAGGCTTGTTTTTTTCTGCTTGAATCTTTCTCTTCCTCCCTCCCCTCCTCTCTGTCTCTGTCTCTGTCTGTCTGTCTGTCTGTCTGTCTGTCTGTCTGTCTGTCTCTCTCTCTCTCTCTGTGTATGTGTGTGTGTGTGTGTGTCTGTGCATGCGTGAGTTAGAAGCAAAACCTAAAAGACAGTGGCACTTTGGAGCTGCATAGAATGCTGTTGGCAGCAAGGACAACTCAACATAAAATAGCCTCCGTAAGCTACAACCCTTCGGTAGGCTCCACACTCACTTTGACCCTTTGCATTGCTTGGTGAATATGTATTTCCTTTAGGTAACTCTTTCATAGGCAATGTGTACATTCTGTGGAATATCATTTCCCAGTGCTCTTCATTCTACCTGTTGGCTTACTACATTACCTACTCCTAGGTCTACACAGGACTCTGTCTTCCGCTCAAAGGCAAACCCTTAAAAGACAGCCCTCTGCTCACTGTGTGGACAGCAGTAGAGAAATGAATGCAATGTGGAACCTGACCCCAGGCATGGTAGTACAAGCATTTTGAAGGCTGAGGAAGGATGTCATAAGTTTGAGACTACATCAACCCTACATCAACTAAGAAATTAATTAAAAGATAAATGTAAAGTGAATTCTGTTGATATATATTGTTACATACATACATATAAATGTATAGAAATAACCTATTGGGTTCATTTAGAGTTTATCATATGTAGGGCTGACTGCTGTTTGGGATTGATAACCTAACAGTCCAGGCTTGAGCTATGTGATGATGGAGGCAGTGTTTTGTGAGCAATTACTTCTTTGGATGAAAGCATCTGGGTGAGGAATGTGTCCAAAGATAAATTTAGGTAAAACATAAAGTTAATGAAACATGAATCTAAACTCTCCTATAGCTACATGGTAGAAAAAAGACATTTCCCCTCCAATTCAAACAAATTCTGTGATTCTCTTGTTATTTGCAACCAACTTGGAAAGTATATTATTTATATGGTATTTTGTTTGCTGATTGTTCTAATTAAGTGAGATATATCTTATTATATTTCTTAAGTTTTTAAACATCGTGAGATGGTATGATAATTTATGATAAATTTTCATTATTTTAATTTTAGGATTAATGTCTTGGCTCTCATTTTATTTTATTTTTTTTAAATTTTAATTTTTATTAACTATTTTCTTTATTTACATTTGAAATGTTATCCCCTTTCCTGGTTTCCCCTCTGAAAACCCCCTATTTCCTTCCCCCTAGCCCTCTGCTCACTAACCCACCCACTCCTGTTTCCCTGTCCTGACATTCCTCTACACATAAGACCAAGGGCCTTTCCTCTCATTTATGTCCAACAAGGCCATTCTCTGCTGCAAATGAGGCTGAAGCCTTGAGTCCCTCCTTGTGTTTTGGTTGGTGGTTTAGTACCTGGGAGCTCTGGGGGTACTAGTTGGTTCATATTGTTGTTCCTCCTATGGGGCTGCAAACCCCTTCAACTCCTTGGGTCCTTTCTCTAGCTCCTTCATTGGGGACCCTGTGCTCAGTCCAGTGGATGGCTATATTGGCTCTCATTTTAAAAAATTAGCGAATGCAATTACTAGACTCAAGACATGAGAGAAGTTTCTTTCCTTCAGAATGGCAGTGTGTTTGAAGGACTCCAGCAGCAGTTTTAAGGACTCATCTAAACAGTTTGGTCAAGTGGGATAATGAAACAGAACGAGAGAGGCCTTAGTGACAGACAATAATAGCTTGGTTAATTTTTCTTTTGTTTTTAATTACCATTTGATTCTAGTGACACACATAATATAATTATATTTTAAACTTCTAGTCAATATCAAACTTGAACATACAAATATTTATTCGTCTATTTAAACTTATAACTACAAAATTACAGTAATTATTCTGAACAAAAATATGACATGGGGTATATACATTGGGTATAACAGGTAGTGATTTTCTCATTCTGATGCACAAACATTGATAGATATTGATATTTTTCAATGAGTTACACTTCATTATGCCTGCTCCCTGCCCCTTCTTCTGTTTCTGTCTCCTGTCTAAATGATGGAGACAATGCCCTTCTCCACCTGCTTTAAGTTTAGGATGTTTTGCTCTAGTATGGACCCTGCATGGAACCCTCTAAAACTATGAATTAAATAAATGTTACATCTTTTAAAAACAAAAATAAAGTAAAACCAAATTTTTGTGCTTAATTTTTCTAGTCAAGTTTTCTATTCTCTTGGTGGAAATTTCATATTTTCTGTCAATTTATCTATTTCCTCCACATTTTAAAGCTTGCTAAGAATATAATTCATCATATATATATATATATATATATATATATATATATAATATATATAGCATATGCTATAATATATGCTTTTACATATATCTTTGTATCTTTCCATTTTATGTATTATTTATTTTCATGTTTTTTGACATTTTAAAATAATTTCTCTTTAATTCTTTTGTCTTTTCAATAAATAATGTTTAATAATTAACTAGAAACTAGTTAGAAATAATTTTAAAGGTCAGAAGATTAAGTAAGATATTACAAAAAAGCCTTCATGTGCTTCATTCTGCTTCTCAAAATAACACATTTTATGTAACCACCAGAAAATGGGCAGTATAAGGAGTGGGTGTCTAAAGTACAGACTTCATTCACACTTCTTTAGGTTTTGTGTGCTGAGGGCTGTTTTCTGTATCATATGACATGGGCTGCACTGTGTTTTGCCCAAATATGTGTGTTGATGTTCTAACTTCCAGCATCTTAGGAATGTGAACATCAATGTGAATTGACATGAAGTATCTTTACAGAGGTAATTAAGTCAAAATGAGGTCAATAGAGTAGGTAATTCAATATATTTGGTGTCCTTGTAAGAGGCACAGGGGGAAATCCATGGGAAGCCCCTACAAGGCCAGGAGGGAGGCTGCAGAAGAACCAACCATGCCAACACCTTTACATTTCATTTGTACATTAGAGAATTATGAGAACATCAAGCTTTTTTAAGTTGTCTAGCTTGAGGTACTTAGTACAGCAGCCTTATAAGGTGAACACATCATAACACATTCCTTTACCACATTCCTCTGCCTTTAGTTTCTCAGTGTTTCCTTGTCTAGTGACACTTTTTGCTAGAACTACATTTAAAGGGAGATGAAGCACTTGCCTCTTCTTGGTAGAAAGAATCTATACCAAAGAGTTCTAGATAGTAGAACTAAATCCACTACAATAATGAATATATTAGCCAATATGTTTTTGAAGTTATACAAATATCCTGTTTTTTCTTGGAGATTATTTTCTACTAACTTTCAGCAGGTCTTAGTTGCAATAATTATTACTATGTTGCTCTTTCTTTCCCCGTCTTGACTAGATGTACAAATCCAGGTGTACATTCTAAGCAAAGATGCTACACCACTCAGCTGCTTTATCACCCTATTGTAATGAAAGACCCACAACATGAGGACTCCCCCACTTTCTGACTCAGGAGAGACGACACCCCAAATCACTCAAGAGAAACGGTCTTGATGCAAACCACAAGAGGACTTTTATACACCACGCAGGGGTAGAGGGCCATGGCGCCCCGAGTAGCTGGGTAAGGGGTTATTTAAAGGGAGAAACCACAACTTAATGGGTTGGGGAGGGTGTTGTTGGAAAATATCAAAAATACCAGTTAAGAGTCATGAGGAAGTCACAAGTCACAAGGGAAAATACCTGATAATTGTGAGGTTATTTCTCAAGACAGTTTCTATGAGCCTCTAACAATAGCACATTTGCATAGCAGGTTCCATGAATGGTCAGGGTGCTCCTTTTTGAACAAACACTCCCTGAACCCAGGAAGCGGGTGGGTGGAGGAATGCCGCTATCTGTTTTATGATTAGTGTGCCTTGGAGCATTGAGTCACAAAGGTCATATTCTCAAGCCTGGGCCTAAAGGCCTAGTTTTTATGTTTTTATGTTTCACTTTTTCATTAATGTTCTAATGACAAGTTATTTCTTATTTCCCCCTTTCCTTGTATATTTGCACTAAAACTCTTTTGTAAGAAGGTTGTCTTTGTACCTCATTCATTTTAACTTGTATTTAGGGTATGGGATTTCTTGTTGCAAGCCAGTGTTGCCATTATTTAGCTTCAATCTTTTGTTTACTTGCTGATTTTTACACAGAGTTTTATTGTATAGCCCAGGCTGGTCTGGATCCCCTTACCTTAGCCTACTAAATATTGGAATTAAGAGCATGTACTGCTAGCTAGCTTCCCTAACGAAAATATACTTATTCCTTCTCAGGAGGACATCTCTCCACTCTAGGCTCTTAGGTCCAGGTGAAGTTTAGATTAAAATGAAATCATTTCCATTTTTTTTTCTCCCTTCAAACCTCTAACGCGCCTCCTTTTTCTCAAATTTATGGCCTCTTAAAATTGTTTACATATATATATATACACACACACACATATATATACACACACACACATATATATAATGTATATGTATGTATATATAATGCATTCTTAAATATATAAATATAACTTTACAGTCTGTTTAGAGTTACCTATATGTATATGATCTCAGGATTGACTATTTGGTGTTGGATAGCCAATAGAGGTTTCTTCCCTGGGAAAGAACAGTTCCCCTGCTCCCAGCATTCCCTTGTTGCTGGTAGTTCTCTTCTGTGGCTGAGGCCCATTTAGAATTTCTGCTTCTCGATTAGCATGTCTATTGGTGCCATTGGTCTGATTTTGTTTCAGTTGCCATACTGCTGAAACTTCAGCCTTGACAACCTGTAGAAGACAAGATCTCAAGGCAAACTTCCTATCCCTCTGGCTCTTACAATCTTGCCACTCCTTCAATGATCCTGAGCCTTAGTTGCTGGCATTGTGTTGTAGATGTATCAGATGGGACTGGGGATCTCACAGTTTCTTGTTCTTTGCATTATAATTAGATGTGGTTCTCTGAGGCAGACTCTCTGACAAAGAGAAGTTTTCTTGCTGAAGCCTCCCATGGGTTGTTTGTGAATCTTACTAGGTTGCATTATACCAGAAAGAAACCACACTTAGACTTCTTTGACATAAGCATTTTTGTTTTGTTTTAGAAACCCCAGGCCCTGTGGATAGTTCTATATAACTCAGTGGGTAGTGAACTTGCCCATTATGCATAGAGTCCTGGGTTTGACCTTCAGCATCTCATAAAACTGGTGTACTGGCCATACTGCTAGGAGACATGAAGGAGAGGAAACAGTTTTATTTTCAAATACTGCAGATTGGGCTTTTAATATTTCATTCAAATGCTACTTAAAAATCCTTGAAGATGCCAACATGTCTAGTTCCCACCTGTAGATGAATAAATAAACTGAGGAATACCTCTCAACTTTAAAGAAAGCAATTTCTGGTACATGCCACATGAATTGGAGCATATATAATCCACAGGATTGGAGCACTATACTAAGTAGCATGGGCCATCAATAAAAAGACAAATACCATGTGAAGTGCAAGAGGAAAGAGCCAGAAATTAGAGTGGTTCTGCCTTTGGGGCTGAGCAGGAGGGGGCAAGGCGGGTCTCAGTGAGTGTAGCTTTAATTTTGCAAAAGGATGGGTTCTACAGGTTGTCTTACAATGGTGTGAAAATACTGAAAACAACCAAACTAGAGATTTACAAGTTGTTAAGTTGATAAATTTTGTGATGTATGTTTTAACACATGATTAAAAAAAAAAAAAAAAGGGTGTGTGTGTGGAACTATCTCTTTGGCTACTAGAAGGAATCCGACAGCTCTTTCTTTGCATTTGCCTAGAGTATATGTCAGCAGATCTATAAGTTTATATTTTCACAGGTCGTCAATAGGTTGGTGTTGTCAAAGTTTCTACCTATTTTAATGACAAAGGTCACTTTTGTTCTACTTCAAAGTTACTTCTTTCTCTCTCTCTCTCTCTCTCTCTCTCTCTCTGTGTGTGTGTCTGTCCCTGTCTCTCTATCTCTTTGTTTCTCTCTCTGTCTCTCTGTCTCTTTCTGTGTCTCTCTGTCTCTGTCTTTCTCTTTGTCTGTCTCTCTCTCTTTGAAGACAGGGTTTCTCTGTGTAGCCCTGGCTGTCCTAGAATCCACTCTACAGAATAGGCTGGACTTGAACTCGGAGATCCACCTGTTACTGCTTCCCAAGTGCTGGGATTAAAGGTGTGAGCCTCCACTGCCTGGCTCCTTGTTGTCTTTCAGGAGTCACCAACAGATTCCCACTTTAACTATCACCAAGTCCTTTTCTGAGTCCAAGGTTAGTGGCACATGTTGGCTATGGCACTAGTCCACAGCCTGAGAGTTTGTTCCAGCTAACTATTGGTGGAAGGGGGGATGGCTGAGTGCAACTCATCTGCCAGTCCCTGCTTTTAGCGACTTTTCTTTTCAGCACACTCTATGTAATTTTTAACAGTATGTATTTATTTTTGTTATTGAAATTTTTTCCCCATACAGTATATTCTGATCATGATTTCCCTCTGTTATTGCCCAGATCTTCCCCACCTCCCCACCCATCCAGCTCCATGCCTGTTTTCTTTCTTTTTCTTTAGAAAACACACAAACAAAAACAAAGCAGAGTAGAACAAAACAAAGAAAAAACATGAGAAACAATGCCCCCCATACACATGCTCACTCACAGAGAAAACCCATAAAACCCCCAAGTCAGAAGCTACAATATATAAGAAAAAGACTAGTAAGGTTAAAAAAAAAAAGTCCAGACAATGCATTATGTGACAAAAACAAAACAAACAAGCAAACAAACAAACAAATCCCTCTCCAAATACCATTAAGTTCATTTTCTGTTGGCTGAATACTGCTGGGCATGGGGCTACCCTTAAGTTTATGCCCAGTAAGACTCCATTGGAGAAAACTTTTCTCCTTTGCAAGTGATTGTCAGTTGGAGATAGCTTCTTGGTTAAGGATGAGAGATCATGGCAACTCCAGCCCTTCTCAGTGCCAGGACCCTGTCTGTCTGGCTTGGACCTGTGCAGGCCCTGGGGATGCTGTCCTTGTCTCTGTGAGTTCATATGTGGTTATTCCTATCATGTCTGGAAGGCATTGTTTCCTTGTTGTCTTCTGTCCCTGTTGGATCTTGAAGTCTTTTTTTTTTTTTTCCTCTTCCACAGAGTTCCCTGAGTCCTGAGGGGACATCCTCAATGGAGATGTTTCCTAGGACTGTTCCTCTCCCTGTTGCCCAGTTGAGGGTCTCTGTATTCGTTTCCACTTACTGCAGGTATTAGCTTCTCTGAAGATGGCTGAGCAAGACACTCATCTATGGGGATAGTAGAATGGTGTCATTTTGCTACGTTGTTCTAGCAGAAAATTGTATTTGGCTTTCCCTAGGTCCATGGCCTATCGAGTCTCAGGTTCTTGACCACCTGAGCAGTGTTAAACATGGAGTTTCATTTGATGAAGTGGACCTTAAACCCAGTCAGATAGTATTTAGTTAATTCCACAACTGTTGAGTCATGATTACACTAACAGGCATGTGGTAGAACTCCATTGTAGATCATAGGGTTTGTGGCCAGGTTGGTATTTACCTTTCTCCTTTTATAGTGTGAGAACACCTCTCCATAGTTTTCTCATTAATACCAACTCCATGGGCTATTACCAACATTTCCATCTTCAGCAATGGAACAGAGACTTACAGTCTAAGGTTACAGTGTTAAGAAACACAGTAAATCCTAGAAGCTTTCTGTGATCTACAGTTCTTCCTATTCTCTCATCTCCAGGTGCTCTCCCATCTACAGCTATGAGATGTGTGGCAAAGAAGTTTGTGTTTTATACTCTATGAAAAGGAAAATGTTGGTGTTGAATAGGGAAGGGTGAATATCATATTTACATATTTTAAGGGTTATATAACCTTAATTGTATGATACTTATGCTTAAAAGCACTTGTTTGCATGATACCCTTTGAGGTCCTTGTAGAACCGAGTTTACTGATCAACTGCTTTTGAAAATTTTTGGAAGAAACACAATTTAGTCACAATGGTTTCTTTATACAATAACATGTATCCATTCACTAGCTTTGGGCATTTTTGGAAGCTAGCTAAGAGGCAGTACAGCATTACTTAGGCTGTATGTTAAGGTTGTCTGCAATCACACTGAGCAGAGCTAAAGACTAGCTTTGGTCAGCTTGACACACACTAGAGCTACATGGAAAGAGGGAAACTCAATGGAGGAATTATTGCCTCTACTTGACTGGCTAGTAGGCAAGTGTGTAGAACACTTTCTTGATTAATGATTGATGTGGGTTGGTCTAGTTCATTGAATAAGTAAGGTGCCATCCCTGAGAAGCTGGTTCTGGGCTATATAAGAAAGTACACTGAGCAAGTCCTAGATACCAAACCAATAAAACAGTGCTCCTCCATTGTCTCTGTTTCAGTTTGTGTCTCCAGGTTCCTGCTTTGGCTTCCCTCAATGATGGAATGTATAGTGTAAGATAAAATGAATCCTTTCTTTCCCCAGCTTGCTTTCTGTTCATGGTGTTGATCACAGCAACAGGGAAACAAATTCAAACACTAAGTTATTGTTAGAGCCACTTGGGGACAGAATTGGCCTCTGGTAATACTCTGCGTGTCTGTTGTGTGAATCCATCAAAAGTTATAATACGAATCTGTCAGGACAAAGGCTGAACTGTTATGAATGTGTATCAGCAACTTAGTGTTTACTTCAGAAAGAGAGCTCTGAACTTTATGAACTTCACACTTGGGATGTCCACCTGGAGCAATGCCAGATAGAACCAAACAGTTATTATTAAAAAGCTGATACATGGGGACTGGAGAGATGGCTTAGTGATTAAGAGCACTGACTACTCTTCAAGAAGTCCTGAGTTCAATACTCAGCAACCATATGGTGGCTCACAACCATCTGAATGGGTTCCAGTGCCCTCTTCTGGTGTGTCAGAAGACAGTGACAGTGTACTCACATACATAAGATATATAAATAAATCTTTAAAATAAAAGTTCTTACATGGGTTGGATATGAAGATCTGAAACCAGTTAGCAATAGTGGCTATAGGATAGAAATGTCAAAATACCAGAAAAGTGTGAGGACGCCAACTTACAGCACTTGGAGGTAGCTGTGACACATATAGATATTCCCGGAGACAGAATATTAGAACTGTCAAGGACAGATGGAATTTTTTTTTTCAGACAATGAGTAAGGGAACACACTGGCAGAGCACCAAGGGGCTTAGGGGAGTAGTGGTTGCTGTTTTCCAGTCTCTGGAGGTCACCACTAGACTTTTTCTGGTGGCCCGTGGAGCTTCCCAGATGTGGAAGAATAACATTTCCGCCCCTGAGACCTTGCTCTAGGGACTCAAGCACAGGTGTGCTGGGGCTGCAAACTGGCTTCTGAATGAGGGACTTTCTGTGTTTGCGTCTCTGCATTCCTTCCACCTGTCTGCTGTTCCTCAGAAAGAGAGCTTTTTCCCTCTCACCAAGTTCTCCCAAACTCCACCTCCCTCTTCGGAAGTCTGCAGCTCCTTCCCCAGGACTCAGTGGTTCTCCAGGCACCAAGGAGACCTAATGAAGATGAGTCAGCGCTGACTTCCCATCTGGTGGCCATACGGCTCATTTACCTCTGGTGTTTTTTCGCAAACCCAAAGTGTTTTGTGGCTGGATTGAAAGTCTGTGGCTGACTTTTTGGTGTCTGTATATGAACTTGAAATTAAGCGAGAACATTCTTAACCAGTAAGCTACTTATTTCTGAAGCCAATTTTCTCCAAGGAAAAGGAGCAGAATCGTAGCACCTGTGAGAATGGTGCTGAGCAAGCTGGGACATTTGTCCTGTCTTAGCACTAAGCTCCTGTTGGTGTTGCAAACAGCTGAAGAAAATCAGAACTCATTATTTCTAACAATTGTGACACATGTAAAAATGGATATTTTAGTTAAATTATGCTTTATAATGAGGCATTCATGGGAGAATACTAAAATGCATTAACCAATAATAGTCTAGTGGAAAACTTCATGATTCTGGTAATGAAAGGTATAAAGGGCTATAATTATTCCAGTCATAAATTTTATCCTGGCTTCCTCTCATCCCTTTGACCTGTTTCCCTCCACCATAATGTTTCTTCCTTTGTAATGTTTCCTGTCCTATTCTTTGTTTGTCTTCTACTGTGATAAACACCATGACCAAAAACAGTCTGGGGAGGAAAGAGTTAATTTTGCTCATATGTGGCAGATCGCAGTCCTGTCACTGAAGAAAGTCAAGGTCAAAAGCCTGCAGGTAGGAACTGGAGCAGAGGCCATTGGAGGTACACTGCTTACTGGCTTGCTTACGTGCTTTCTTCACACTGCTTTTTTGGACAACTCAGGCATACCCAGCCAGCAGTGGTACCATCCACACTGGGCTTGTCCCTCTCCCATCAAATCTTTGATCAAGAACCTGCCGCACAGGCTTGCCGACTACTCAGTCTGAGTCTATATAATGGAAGTGTTTTTTCAGATCCTTCTTCTCAGATGACCTAGGCTCGCATCCAATTGACAAAACAAAGAACAAAACAAAACAAAACAAAAAAATCAATCAGCACATATAATAGAATTTATTTTAACTATCATTTATTATCTGTCATGTATAGTATGTCAGAAACACATGGATATGTTTGTGTCTCCCCACAACACCATGAATAATACATTCATAAACAACATTGGTTTTGTTGGCAGCAGTTACCAACTGCTCTTGAATGAACCGTGTTAGCTGGTCAAAGCAAGTACAGGTTCTTTTATCCTAATCATGGCTATTAATACTAACTCCAATATTATATATTTTACATCACACTGTAAATACCCACCTATCTATCCCCTGTGAATTTATGCCACTTATAGAAGATCAGAGGAAGAGAAGCTTTTTTCTTCTCTTACCCCCTGCCTCGAGTTACCCTAGCTTCTCTGTCCTCCCAACACAGTATGAGAATTAGTAGTAGTAAGAAAGAGGTTGAAGCTTGTCTGGGATTCACTTAGAGAAGATACGTTTTGGAGGGTGTTATGTCAGAGTCAAATTTCTGCTAGGTCCACAACAGTACTGTGTGCTTTAGTCAACCTTCAGTTATATACAGCGTCTGTTTAATGCCAGGGGCCAGAGATGGTGAAGGTCGAGCAAAATCAGAACTTGCCACATTTGTCCTCCTGTGTTTCTGTTCTGAGCAAACCCAAGTTAAATCTGAACGGGTAGTGTGAGTAAGTTAAGGCACTCTTTACATTTGCCTGATTACTAGGGCAGAACACTTACAAATTCAAAGGCTCAGCTTATTTTTTTCTTTTCTTTCTTTTTTGTTTTTTCATTTTAGGGGTGTGATGAAAGTTGATATAAGCCTTCAGAAAGTGGACATTGACCAATGTTCGAGTGATGGCTGGTTTTCAGGAACTCACAAATGCCACCTTAACAACTCAGAGGTAAGAATACAAGGATAAGATCCAAGGAAAACAGAAGTGAAGGCTTGGATGCCTCTCACACTTGTTTTATTTGCGTGGGCGAATGACCATGTGCAAACTTCTGAGAAAAAAAAGAGTCTGTGCAGATCCCAGTTCTGTCAAATGAACTGAAGGGAGGTGGGGGCAGGGAAACAATTTTTGCAGAGGAACTGTTTCAGGGACTCTTAAGATGAGGCTACAAGTAAGGTTATGTCTGAAATGTGACTTTAATTAAAGGCTGAATTTATTCTCCAAAATGGGCTGGAAATATAAAACAGTCATGGAATGAGAGAACAGTCCCAGTGGGAACAAACAGATTAAGCGTCTTTTAATGGGTGGTGATGCTTATTGTCACATTTGTGGGATCTATTCAGACACATTGCCATCTGTTAAAAGGCTGTAGAGCAGGTGTGGCAGGGCAATTTAGAAAACAAGGAGAAAATTATACGCAGGAGCCTGGAGAGATACTGGTTACAGTGTGTGCTTTCCTCTCACTATCCCATTGCTTGCTCGGGTGGGATTCTGGTTAATAAGAAGCAGAGATCAGCCTTCTGCACAGGCCCTTTTTTTTTGTCCAGAAAAACACAATAACAATGACCCTTGTCACTTGCCTTTTGTGGTTTCAGAGGAGAAACACTGTGACATACTAAATATGTTCTCACTAATCTGTCTTTAAGGTCCAAAGATACTGTGAAAAAGAACACAGTTCCAGTTTGCTGATCTTAAACACTTGGGATGTCCCAATGTTGACTCCATACACTTGTAAGGAAAATTGGCTCAACTTGTTTTCAATAAGAGGGTGTTTCTACAAAGTCACAACCAACATCATTAATTTGAACTTTTTCTAGTTGTGAATGACAGTTGTGCACAGTACATATATATGGTTTCAAAGCAAGAACACTTAAGCCCGCAGGATGTTGCCATTAAGTACTTATTTTTGTCATTGTAATTATAGGTGTACAGGTATATGCATCTACAGATATGGATATATTCTCCTTGTATGTGCACCATGTGCACACCCAACAATTCCATGCTATTATAGATCACTCAGATACTCCCAAGATCACCACACTCCCAATAACCTTCCAAATTCTTCCACTCCCCTATCTGTCACATACACCTTTATCTACTCCCATGATTTTTCTCAGTGTCCCTCAAACCTCCCTCCCTGAGTACCCCAATACCTCTATCATTTCCAATGACTCTCTACCTATGGCACCTCAATCATGTTACTGTGATACTACTTCACCTCTTTGGTTCTTCACACATGTTCCCATACCTCTTCCACATCTGTATACCTTCATGTAGCCAACCCTCTGTAGCTCAATCCCATACCCTACTGGAACTGTAGGATGTGTTTGAACCTTTTTGCTTTCTTAGTTCACAAAAGATAAAATTCTCTTTCTATATTTATTCCTCCTACGGTTTGGGGTATTTTTTTGAGTGGGGGCCAGGGGGTGGGGGTGGGGGTTTACTTCCTTTTCGATTACTCTGGCAATTCCAAAAATATAAATTTGAATTGATGATTGATGATTGTCCTTAGTTTGGTTATTATCCCCATAGCAATTACATTTGCGCACTTGCATAGTCTTTAGCTAGCATGGATTATATTTTTCCTGCTGGGTGTCCCACCGCAGTTACTGGTCTAAGAGTGACCATTTCTATGCAGTCTTGTTTCAGGGGGGGGTGCTGCATTCAACAGTGTATCTAGAAGCAGAAAGATAGGCCATTTTTAGCTCATAATACTCTTTGTGTCGTTTTGGTTTCTTTATAGCATTCATTCTTTTAACTGGATGGTTGTATTACCAACAACTGTGTTTAGAAAACTGATTTGTTTTCATTGCTTCCTCAATATTAATTTTCTGAGTCTTGTGTACTTTTAACACTTTCAAATAAGTTATTTCAAGGAACTACTGTGTTTTATATCCTGGATGAACAAAGATTAGGTTGAAATATGTGGCTTTTAGAATTATATGTGGAAGTATTATATTTATTCAATTCATCGTGAAACTTTTTGAAAAGCATATTCTTTAGGACCATTGGCAATTCAATGAGTCATTTGTAAATGCTGTAGCAAGAACCTTAGCGGACAAACAATATCAAGAAGCTGAAATGAGGGGCTGAATAGAGGGCTCAGAGGTTAGAACACTGGCTGCTGAGCAAAGCCCCTGGATTCTGTTTTCAGCATACACAGAACAGCTCCTGTAACAGGTACCAAAGAGATTAGGGCCCAATTCTGGTCTCTGACAGTTCCAGACACACATCTGGTACACACACACACACACACACACACACACATACAGGCAAAAGACTTAAACTCAGAAACTTTTTTGAGAGAGAAAAAATAAAAAGACAGTGTATATTTTGTATTAGAATCTGGTTCTAAGCTCTGTGGCTTTTCCAGGTACTCAAGTTAAAAGAGATTTTGCTTATGACTGGTCCAGCTTGAGACCCATGCCATGAGAGACTAGATAACCTGGAGACCTAGGATAGAACCAAATACAACAGGAGAAAAAAGTCAATGAAATGACTCCTGAGAGGCTTCATCCAGCAACTGATGAAAACAGATGCGGAGACCCACAGCCACACATCATGTAGAGCTTGGGGAATCTTGTGGAAGGGTGGAAGGCAGGAGTAGGAGCCAGAGGGCTCAAGGACATTACAATAAATACTGCAGAATAACTTACAGAATCAACTACCCAGGGCTCATAGGGCCTCACAGAGACTGAACCAACAACTATCAAGCATGCATGGGACTGACTTAGTCCCTCTGCATGTATGTTACAGCTGTATAGCTCGGTCTTCTGTGTGACTCCTTACAGTGGGAGCAGTGACTGTCTTTGACTCTGTGTGTGCATTCGGTCAATGGTCCCCCTACTGGGTTGTCTCATTCAGCTTTAATAGGAGAGGAACTGACTAATCTTAACTGCAATTTGATATTCCATGTTTGGTTTATACCCATGAGAGGCCTGCCCTTTTCTGAAGGGAAATGGAGGAGAGGTGGATGGGACAGGTGGGGGAGGGGGAGAAAATGGGGGAAGGAGTTTACAAGGGAGGAGGGAGGTAAAAACATCATGGGAATATAATATATGAGAGAAGAATAGATTAAGGAAATTAAAGAAAAAGAAAGTAACGTGTTTTTGGTTCTGGGTTGGCCTCAGGATGTTCTTGGTGGGGTGGTGTATCTTACATAAGGGCTATTTGTCAAGAAACTAGTCTTGCTTCTCTGAGCTCCTCTAGGGGGTGCTGGTGTCTTCATGAGGCTGCAGTAGCTGCATATCATACCTGATGTCTAGACCTTAGGAAGCCCTTCCCGTTCCTTCTCTGCTGGTGTGAATTGGAGATAAGAACCTAGTTTTTCTTGAAGAGTTCACTTTTTTGGGAAAAAAAAAATCTCCTGCTTGGAGTTTTTTTTTTTTTTTCATCTGCTGTGGTGTTCTTTTGTCCTGATCTTGTGATTCTAACTCCAGGGTCACTGTATAAGCTGCCATTTACTGGAAAACAATAAGAGTCACATTTTTACTATGAAGATTTTATCTTTATGAATATGTATCATTAGAAACCAGGACACCAATCACAGCTTGGAGTAGGTTCTATATTTTGCTAATGTTTATTATTCTCCTCCTGTTAATAGCAGAGGGATTTATACATGGTCAAGTCTTAAGCAGGACAAACTACACTTTGTAATTTTCAGGGACTTTTCAACTCCTGAAACAAGATATCCATAGAGCAGGGTCGATGTTGGAAATGGCAGACACCCCAGAAGTACGGCTGAGTCCAGATAGCCAGGTCTGGAAGCAGCCTCACTCCAGGAACATAGCAAACAGGATTTAGGCCACCTCTGAGGATGGCGTGCACGGTGATTCTTCTTAACGGACCCAATCCCTTCAGACCACGCTTTCAGTATCAATTTAATTCTCAGCTGATTTTCCTACTGCTGCTATGAGCACACAACATATTCTGCTGTACAGAAATACAAAATGAGTTGACTTTCATTTTCAAAGTCTCCTTTTATGGATTTCTACTATAGCAATAAAGAAAAATTGAAAATGAAATTACTAAGACCATTGCTTTAAACTACTTGGTTATAGGGCTTTAATGAACATTAGGTGCCTCCTAAATTTTTAATATACAGAGTATACAATTTTTGTAATATTTACATATCTTTTTATAAACCAGGAAACATAATCAAGTTGGCATAAAGATGGAGTACTTAGATGAAATTGGTATTATTTTGGAAAAGTAATATCTGTAATGACAGTATTACAGTTAACTTGCAATGCTGTAAATTTAAAAAATATTTTTTTGTAGATTTTTTGATAGAGAATGTTATAACCAATTCTTTTTTTGTTTTGTTTTGTTTTTGGTTTTTTTGTTTTTGTTTTTGTTTTTTGAGACTGGGTTTCTCTGTGTAGTCCTGGCTGTCCTGGAACTCACTCTGTAGACTAGGCTGGCCTCGAACTCAGAAATCCGCCTGCCTCTGCCTCCCAAGTGCTGGGATTAAAGGCGTGTGCCACCACGACCGGCTGTTACAACCAATTCTTTGATAACATTATTAACTTTCCTTGGGAATGCTGTGATCCAAAGGTTTCTAGGGTCAGCTGGTTTTATAACCAGTTTTAACATCTGTCACAGTGACAAAAATACTTTGCAAGGATCTATTAATCCAAAGGGATGGAAACAGCTGTTGCCTCTTTTTGCTAAATCATGTTGCCTATTTTTCAGTTTTATTTATGAGTTTTTCAAAGGGTTATGCAAAAATACAGCCAGCAATTTTTTATCTTACCTAGAGTTAGTCTCTATAAGCTAATCTGACACCTGGGTGTTTAGTATTTTATAGGATTATATGTTTATATAATCTTTTATCTTCAAGTTTACATTGCAGGGCTCTGAACATTTGTAGATTTTGGCAACAAAATTCACATAACACTGGAAACATTTTGAAAAAGACATTTTCAGTTATTCTCACTTTGAGATACTTTTTCAGAATCGTTAAAATGTCACTTTGGGAGATGGAAAGATGTTTCAGCAGTTAGAATGCATACTGCTATTACAGAGGACCAAAGTTTGATTCCTAGCACCCATATTGAGGGGCTTACAGCTGTCTGTATGTTCACCTACAGGGGACTTGGTGCCCCCTGCACCTGCACTCATATGTGCTTATACTCTCATACAGATATACACATATGTGCACAATTTAAAAATTAAAAAAATATTAAAAATGTAATTTTAGGGCTGGGAAGATTGCATATACCCATATATGTAACATACTCACACACAAACACACACACACACACACACACACACACACACACACACACACACACACACACATCATAGATAGCATCCCTCATGTCTCTCCATGTCAATGGACTGTCTTGTGTATGAGTGTGTCTGTAATTTCACATCATTCTAGTTAGAACATATGTTTTAAAATGTAAGAATGGGTATTATTTATGAGTATATGTATATGAAGTGTATGAGAAGAGGAATTTAAGCAGAGAATTAAAGATAGCCTTACTTGGCCCTTCTTTTGAAACTATTCCCTTGAGCATCATGGGGTTTCCAGCCCTCTCAGAGATCTTCAGCTTAGTTTCTGATTTAGTGAAAAATTTGGAAGCAGCTGTTTATTAGTTCTTCCGTGCACGACATTTATTTTCAGTGGAATTTTTAGAAATATTCTGAAATTGTACTGCCCATTGGGAGAGGCACTAGCCATATCTAGCTCCTAGTATTAGTTTATAATAACTAAAATTAAATAAAATGAAAAAATTCAGGTAAATGGCCTCTATAATCTTATTCAAGCATTTTATAGCTGCTTGTCATCAAGTGTCTACCATATTGGACACAGAGGAGGCCAGCTAATTCTAGAAGATAAACTAGCTCATAGTGCACAGGGGACACAGGCTTTGAAGGCTTGCAAATCTCTGAGTTCCTATGTGCAGTTGAATCAGTTACACTGCCTTCTGATTCACTGAGGGACATTAAGGACAATCTTGAACCGGATATCAGGTACTGAAATCTTCTCCTGGGCTACCATATTAACCCAGTGGAAACAAAGTGAGGCCAGAGCCAAGGAGGGCAGCTTGTGCTGGAACCCTGGACATCAGAAGTGCCAAGGCAAGAGGATTGTGAGTCTAGGACAAGGTTTTGTCTCAGAGAAAAAGAAAGACCCTTGCATGTGCTCATTCATGAGTTTATTTTATGCTAGAAACGGCAAGCGGTAAATTGGCCATCATCCAGATGGTTAAACAGTGCTCACACTGTGCCATGGCTTTCCTTTTCACTTTTGTTAGAGCAAAGTGTTCATTTAAAGGGAAGTAAAACTTCCTTATCAGAATGAAGTACAGTAATTGGGTCCTCCGAGGTCTGTTACAGGGTGCCAGGTGCTGAGCAGAAATCTGCAGACAGTTCTCTGTTGAAGGCTTCCCTTCATCTTCACACATTGCTTTTGTTCTCTTCTAGCGTAACTTCCAAAGTAAAAATGGTAACCCCTTTCTCAACTCTTCAGCCACTGTTAAGCTCTCTTTCCATTAGGTTAAATATCTTGTGGTTAAGTAAGACTGTCTTGCTTTATGGAGGAGCTGAATGAGGCCCAAGCCCAGCTAAGTGGATTTCCCTAATTTGTTTTCAGAGTTGTGAATCATTAACCTGCTTGGATTTCTTACATAATTTTTTTTTCTGCTAAAATTAGGAGATGCTGATTTTTTTTCTGGAGGTTTTGTTATGTTCTTGAGAGTTCCTAAACTAAGTTTTGATTTATACAAATTGATGAGATAAAACTTGGTTCTCAATTCCATGCTCCCAGCAACTGAAACAAGGGTGCACAGTGCCCTTTGCCTTCTTGTGGTCTGGGAGAATATGAATCTTTTGTGGGAATCTAAAAGACATCAAAGCTTTGTGGTTATCTAGACATCTCCTTCACAGGAACACTACATACCTTTTCTTATGTACCATTGTAAATTGTGGGTTGTGTTCTAGCTAAATGGCAGATTACTGCTTCTAATGCTGTCTCATGCAAGCCCCTTTACTTTAGTTTCCTCAGATTTAATTAGATATACTGGCTTTCTCTGTTTGGAATTTGCTGAACCCAGTTTCACTGGTAATTTAATAATCAACAATGTGTAAATTTGATTTTCTAAAGAGTACTTCTTTGATAGATTAACTCAAATGCATCTTGCACAGGTGTGTGTGTGTGTGTGTGTGTGTGTGTGTGTGTGTGATAGAGACTTGCTATGTGGTCCTGGCTAGCCTAGTACCCAGGCTAGGCTCAGGGTTGCAACAATTACCTACCCCCACCTCAGCTTCTAAGTGCTAGTGTTATAGGTGTTTGTTCCAAGTGTATTTCTTATCCCTAAACTAACATGGAGTAACAAAGATAATCATAATTTAAGTCAATCACTTCATTCTATGGAACTTGAAAATGCAATTGATGAAGTGCTAAGTGACTAACATACATATAGAATATTAACTTGGATACATGAAAAATAATCTTTATCATAAAAACCAAACTTCATACAGTTCCAAGAAGTAAAAGTATTTTGGCTACTAGATTGGCAAACAGTAGTCCCTGTCTGTACTCAATAAGCCAAGGACCAGGGATTGTGATTTCAAGACCAATATGGAACATAGTAAGACCTCATCTCACCAAATCAAACAGTCAAATTATTATACTGTGTGATGGGTTATACTTCAGAATTGGTATACATGTAGCTATGATTGAACTTTCTGGTAAGATGGTAAAACTACTATTATTAAAAGTACACATTTCTTGGTTTAAACTGGTTTTTCAAGCTGTGTTTGCCAAAGACAATCTTCTGAAACTGTTATGCACATCTGTGTGCCACAGAATTAATTACAGTAGGGTGCACTGAAAATCTGGAAAACAATTCACAATACAGAATTGGCCAAATAAGTTATGATGTATTAAAATATAATACCATATTGCTACTTGAAATGAACTTCATGCTTTACTCACTGGCAGATAGTGGTAATAGAAACAGGCTCTCCAGCATGATTTAACAATTTATGAGGACTCAGAGGTTACTGAGAACAGTCATGGTAGGAGGAAGTCTTTCTCAAATGTATTTACTAGGTAGGTAGGGGCTTGGTAAGATGCCAAACTGCCAACCCCTTTTATAATGAGTCTTTGGATAAAAACTTTGGAAATCAATGTAGGGTGATTTGTGTAAGCTGGCTCCCACAGTCTTACTGTAGGCTATTGCCTTATATGTGAAAAATGGCAACAGTAGGTCTCTGAACACATAAAGACCAAAAATTAATTGAAATCCAACATGGCATGAATTCCAGATGTTTCAGGCAAGGTTCTCTGTTGCAATCATGGCTGTCTTGCTACCTTGCTTCTGAGCACACAGAGGTCAGACCACCCACGTCCTCTCCAAGCGGAACCAGTACTCTGAACTGCTGAGCCCCTTCTCTGGCTTCAGAGTTTATGCTGTTATAGAAACTTAACATATAATTATGGAAAAATATTCTTTTATTATTTTCTCACTATCATATATGTATATCCCTGAGGATAATGTGTTAGAATGTTTGTTTTTTTTTTAAAAAACTATTGAGTTGCTGATTGGAATTTCATAAAAATGATGAAATGAATTTTTGCTTGGGATTAGGACAGACCTTCTTAATTTTATGGCCCTAAACATACTGCTGCCATTTTGTGCTGCATATTTATTTGGGGATGTTATCAGCATCGATAATTATGAAATCAAAGTTATTTATCGATTTTGAATAACTTTGAAGATACAGTATCGAAAATCTGGTAATATTTAATTCTTTATGTAAAAGCAAATAAGCAATACCTATCTCATTAACATGGAAATTGCTCTCATTTTTAGTAAATGCTAAAATTATCTGTAAATCCAAGAATTATTTTAAAAGAAAACTTAACGTTATTACTAACAATTACTTTAGGATTTATTATTAGTTTCTTCTTATTTCTGGACTGTCCAAAATGTTACAAAAATAAGAAGTTCACAAAACCTTATCCATGCGCAGTACATGGAAAGGTCCACAGACATCAATGCTGGGGATCTGTCCCAGACACTATCATGTAACCATTGGCTCTGCCATGGAGCTGCCATCTCTAGCCTCCTAGCCATGTTTCCCAGGCTAGTCTTCAACATATTATCCTTCTGAGTCAGCTTCCAAATGCTGGGATTGCAGATGTAAGCCACCATGCAGTTGCTGAGGCAAGGCACGTGGAGGACACATGATGATTGGAGAGTATAAATAGGACCTAATGGACATTGCAGGAGGCTGAGCTAGGCTTGCTTATATAGCTAGCTGTGCAATGCTTGTGGGTCTCTAGCCTTCGCTGATCTTCTCTTCCCTGAGTAAGGCACAGTGGAGAATTTCTCCTGTTGTTCCTGTTGGTACCTCCTGCTGACTGGACTGCTGGTATTTCCATGAAGTCTTTGCCAGTGGATTGAGCTGCTGCTGCTGATGTGTGAACTGAATTGCCAATTTCCAGACAACACAGACAGGAGTTGCTCCGAAGAACCCTTTTTTAAAAAATTTTTATTGGTTATTTTACTTATTTACATTTCAAATGTTATTCCCTTTCCTGGTTTCCCCTCCAAACCCCCCCTATCCAACCCCTCCCCCCTGCTTCTATGAGGGTGCTCCTGTTCTCATCCACCCACTCCCAGCTCACCACCCTAGCATTCCTCTATGCTGGAGCATCAAGCCTTCACGGGACCAAGGGCCTCCCTTTCCATTGATGCCAGATAAGGCCATCCTATGCTACATATGAGGCTGGAGCTATGGGTACCTGCTGTGTACTCTTTGGTTGGTGGTTTAGTCCCTAAGAGCTCTGAGAGGTCTGGATGGTTGATATTGTTGTCCTTCCTATGAGGTTACAAACCTCTTCAGCTCCTTCAGTCCTTCCCCTAACTCCTCCATTGGAAACCTGATATGGATGTCTCCTGAGAGGCTCAGCCAGAGCCCTATCAATGTAGAAGCAGATGCTTTCGGCCAACCATTGGACTGAGCACAGGGTCTTGAAAGAACCTTTTTAAACAACAGGTCCACTTCGCCCATATCCTTTCTTTACAACTATCTCCGTGGGATGTGGGCTAAAAGGAAGGTTAAAGTGTTTAAGAACCATCATTAAAAATAAGGTTTAAAAAAAATTAAAGATACATTTTTTTCCTCATCTTCCCTCTCCTCCTTTCTGATAACCTACCACGTCTGATTAGTGTTGCCCGTATGTGCACAGGTATAGGGCCATCCAATGGAGCATGGTATTCTTACTAGTGGCGACGCCAGGTTAATAGAAAAGACAAATGATTTTCCCTCTCTCAATGACTATTGATTGCCAATAGCTCCCAGTAACAGATGCAGCCTGGAGAGCTCCTCCCCCATGTTTGTTGGAAGCTTGATTGGCTTGATCTTGTACATGGAACCACAACCACTACCACAAGAGCTATGCTGCCTCTAGAAGACAGCACTTTACAAGACTTCTTTTCATCCTTCAGCTCTTACATCTTTTCAGCCTACTCTTATGTGAAGCTCTCTGAGACACTGTGGTAGTTGTGAGGCTGATAGAAACATCTCATTTAGGGTAAAGTACTCATAGTTCCTTATTATCAATTATGAGCCTCTAAATTGACAGACAGCAGGAGTTTCTTTCTGTATGTGCTACTCTTGGTTTTTAATGTATGATTGCCACTTGGAATTGTGGAACTGTCCAGTTTGAAACAGAACCCAAGGGGATTGTGAAAGCTTTGCATAATCGTCTGGACATCACCTGAGAGACCAGTATCCTGTGCAGAGATTTAGAATACAAATTAGGATGCAGTAACGCAATGTAAGTGAATATAGAGGCCCAGATCATCATGAGCAGGGATGCCAAGGTAAATAGTTATGAAAATATATAAGGAAATTTGGATTCCACTCTTGGAAATAAAATTGTAAAATACTGCTAGGCATCTCTGAGGCTTAAAAGTCCTGACAAGGCCGAGTTTAGTGGATAAAGATCTACACACACGCCAATGGACATGGACTCAGAGTGCCAGACTCCTTTAACCTTTTCAGTTTGGTGAGGAAGCAGTGGAGGAAATTTAAAGTTAGTGAACAGATTCAGGATATGCAACTACATTTATAGTAGAACCAATTGGGAGGGGTAAACCTACCTATTAAACCCTTGCTTTGTCATACTCTGCAGCAGAAAAATTGCTAGTTGTCTAAATCGAGACATGAGACGCAATCTGAGTATACAGCAAGTGCTTGAGGGTGACTTCTGGGGGTTAAATATAACTGCATCATTAGCTCATGTGGGGAAAAAAATCCCATTATGATGGCAAATCAGATCTGATCTGGCACTCCCTTCACTACACTTACATAAAACATGGTGGAAACTTGTCAAAGCTCTCAGTGAGGAACCAGGCTACTGATGTTCAGCAGTCCCCTTTGGAGCACAGGGAAAAACCGTGTTGCTTAGCTACAGTCTTTGACGGATTCAGAAAGCTTCAACTGACTGTGTTATACAAGAGTTAAACTCCATTCCTTGACATCCATCCTTTCCTTAAGACCAAGTCTTATCTACCATCACCCTCCTCATCTCAGTACTATGGCCATTGTTATTTCTGCTGTCTTTACTAGGTGGCTCATATGTGTTAATTTAAGATTATCACCGTCTTTATCTCCCCACAGTTTATACATTGGAGAGAGAATGAGTAGGTAGATGATACTGTTAGTGGTACATGGAGTCTTGAGATGATGTCACAGTGCTTTTGCCCTGAAAGCAATGTGTAAATAGTTTTTTTTTTTCATTTGAAGTCATTGCACTTTCCCACATGTGATGAGCGTATTTACATTTTGTGTTACTGTTGTACAAAATGTACAAGATCACAACAAACTGTATCACACTTATTATATATGTATTTTTGTATCTCACAATGTAGACTCACATGTGTATGGAGAGATGGGTAAGTCAGTAAATTTAATCAATGAAACTGGATTGAAAGGCCTTTGAAAATATAAGGATTAGGAGAGAAAAAAAAACAGAGAACTGTTAGTAGAGAAAATGTACAACTATTTCACACATTGCAGGAAAGTATGTAAAGAAAGAAAGAATGAATGCCTAGTCTCCTTGATAGGGGAGAAGTTTTCCTAGGCTCCTAAGACTGAGAAAGACTTTGAAAAGGCTTTGCCTCCTGGACAGAGCATCTTCACCTTGCTAACATGTAGATATCCATTTTATTTCTTTAGTTCTTCAGGAAAGAGAGCTGTCCTCAGCCACGTTCTTATCTTGTTGTAATTATTATAATGAACTGAAGTTGCGACCCAGTCTTGATTATGTAATTATTTCAGGAGAGTGTACTATTGGCTTGTCAGTACAATCTCTGCTTTATGCATAAGAAAGCAGTTTTTTCTCTGCTAGTATGTACAATCCCATGATGAGTCAGGCTGAAGAGTCAGGATTTTTTTTTAATTAAAAAAATTATTTATTTTATTTATTTTTTATTAGATATTTTCTTTATATACATTTCAAATGCTATCCCGAAAGTTCCTTATACCCTCCCTCTTCCCTGCTCCCCTACCCACCCACTCCTACTTCTTGGCCCTGGCATATAAAGTTTGCAATACCAAGGGGCCTCTCTTCCTAGTGATGGCCGACTAGGCCATCTTCTGCTACATATGCAGCTAGAGACACGAGCTCTGGGGGGTACTGGTTAGTTCATATTGTTCCACCTATACGGTTGCAGATCCCTTCAGCTCCTTGGGTGCTTTCTCTTGCTTCTCCATTGGGGGCCCTGTGTCCCATCCTATAGATGACTGTGAGCATCCACTTCTGTATTTGTGAGGCCCTGGCATAGCCTCATACGAGACAGCTATAACAGGGTCCCTTCAGCAAAATCTTTCTGGCATATGCAATAGTGTCTGGGTTTGGTGGCTGATTATGGGATGGATGCCCAGGTGGGACAGTCTCTGGATAGTCCATCCTTTTGTCTTAGCTCCAAACTTTGTCTCTGTAACTCCTTCCGTGGGTATTTTGTTCCCTTGAAGAGTCAGTTTTGTATTTCTATGTGTATTGATTGAGTCACAGGCTTGGCTCCGTCAATATTCTAGTTCTGTTGAAGCCCACAGTTCAGAGATAACTCATAGGACTCCTGGAAGACGTTAGACCCAGTCAAGGAAATCTGTGAAGGTAAAAACATTTTCATGACAATTCAAAGCCATTGCTTCACTTTTGAACTGTCTTCAGGGTAAAGAGAGCTTCAGAAAGCTGTGTTGCAGAGGCAGATTGAACAGAGATGTTTTGGAGTAAGGCAAACACCAAAGATAATTTCAGGAATGTAAAATAAAGATATTCTAGGTATTTTTGAAAATATAATTCTTTATAACTACACTATTTACCATGTTAAAATCTATTGCTTTTGAATGAACTAATACACATTTTGGAAATTTCTCAGTGTTCCTGTTTAAGATGACCAATATCTGTACTGATTGACTTCATGGCATTTTGATGTAAAACATGACATATGGGAAGTGGGAACTTCAATTGATAAAATGCCTCCATAATATTGGTCTGAAGGCAATTTTCTGGGGGTATTTTCTTGATGTCCAGGAGGAATATTTTCTGGGATTTCTGGGGTATTTTCTGGAAGGATCTAGCTCACTGTGAGTGGTGCCATACCTGGGCTGTTTTTTTGTTTGTTTGTTTGTTTGTTTTGTTTTGTTTTTTGGGTTTTTTTTTTTTTTTTTTTTTTTTTTTGGTTGTATAAGAAGGCAGACTGAGAAAACCATGGGAGCAAGCCAGTAAGCACCACTTCTCCATGGCTTCTGCTGCACTTCTTGCTTCCAGGTTCCTGGCTTGAGTTCTGGCTTTGGTTTCCTTGGATGACGGACTGTCTCGTAAGATGAAATATGCCTTCTCCTGCCTCCCCAAGTTTTTTTTTTTTTGGTCATGGTGTTTATGCTAACAGCATGCACCTTCTTAGAATTGGGAACAAAACACCCAGGGAAGGAGTTACAGAGACAAAGTTCGTAGCTGTGATGAAAGGATGGACCATTTAGAGACTGCCGTATCCAGGGATCCATCCCATAATCAGCTTCTAAACGCTGACACCATTGCATACACTAGCAAGATTTTGCTGAAAGGACCCAAATATAGCTGTCTCTTGTGAGACGATGCCGGGGCCTAGCAAACACAGGAGTGGATGTTCACAGTCAGCTATTGGATGTATCACAGGGCTCCCAATGGAGAAGCTAGAGAAAGTACCCAAGGAGCTAAAGGGATCTGCAACCCTATTGTTGGAACAACATGATGTACTAACCAGAACCCCGGAGCTCTTGTCTCTAGCTGCATATGTATCGAAAGATGGCCTAGTCGGCCATCAATGGAAAGAGAGGCCCATTGGACTTGCAAACTTTATATGCCCCAATATAGGGGAATGCCAGGGCCAAAAAAATGGGAATGGGTGGGTAGGGAAGTGGGGGGCGCTATGGGGGACTTTTGGGATAGCATTGCAAATGTAATTGAGGAAAATATGTAATAAAAATATTAAAAAAGAAAAAAAAATAGGCAGCTATGCTCTCACCATATTGAAGTATGTGTTGGAGCTATGGGTAGGCTAAGGAATAAGGCACAATGCAATAAAATACCCCATTTTCCCACCTTGTTCAGAGCTGGTTAGATTTTGAATTATGAAAGTGTTTGTAGTGTGACCTCCAGTGACTGTGGTAGCCTTTCCCCTTTCCTCCCACATCTAGTCATGTGATAATATAATGATATATCATATATAATATAAAGATAACTCACAACTCTATTTTCTTTCTTGACTACAATGGACTTTATCAACTTTGTTTACACCTCATATAGGTGGTG
Organism: Mus caroli; assembly: GCF_978045245.1. Taxonomy (NCBI): domain Eukaryota; kingdom Metazoa; phylum Chordata; class Mammalia; order Rodentia; family Muridae; genus Mus; species Mus caroli. The sequence goes on along the minus strand of NW_028227257.1, from coordinate 159,420,298 downwards.
ATGTTTAGTATTATGCTTGTTTAGACGGATATAATGTGGTTTTAAAAAAAGATTTCTTGTATTTTTTGAGATTATAATAATATAATCATATCATTTCCCCTTCCCTTTTCTGCTTCCAAGTCTTCTCTTAAGGGAAAGAGAACTCTTTGTCTTCTTTCCAGTTCATGGTCTCTTTTTTCATTAAATATTTTTATACACACACACACACACACACATTTATATCTTTATCTAAATCTAATCTGTATCTATATCATCTATATATTCTTAAGTACATGAATATAACCTGCCCAGTCTGTATAATATTACTTGTATTATTTTTTTTTAAGGTTGACCATTTTGTGTTGGACAACCAATTGGTGTGCTCTCTGGGGAAGACTAGTTTTTCTGCTCTCAGTATTCCTTAGTTGGTGAGATACTCTGTTGTAGGGTTGAGGCCTCTTGTCCCCTCCCCTCCATTAGCATGTTTACTGTTGTACTTCTTTAGCTCAGTCAGGTTAGTGAGACTTTGTGGATGTAGTTTCTGACATAATTAGAATACACAATCTCATAGCAAACTCTCTGTGCCTCTACATTACAATCTTTCCACCCCCAGCCCCCTTTCTGCAATGATTCCTGAGCCTTAGATGGAGGAGCTGTTTTAGGACTGGTACCCACAACTCTTTGATTGGTTGTGGGTTTCTGTAGGAGACCTTTCCTTGATGAGAGATAAGAAGTACACATATTTGTTGGTATAAAAACAAATATTTAGAATGTAGTAAGGGATTATAGTGGTTTAATAAAGTGGTGATTGTAGGTTCTCCTCCAAGATACCATGATTTCACCAGCTCTGGGTTTCCTAGTGCCAGATACAATTTTCCTCTTGTTGAATAGCCTTAAGTCCAACCAGAGAGCTGTTGGCTACCCCTAAGGTATGTGTGCCACTATGACATTCTTATGGTTATTTGTGATGCTGGTCATTGATGTGGCTGTATAGGACTGTTGCTTCTCTTGTTTGAAAGTTTACATAGTGCTATGTAAACTGGTACTATGAAAGCTAGTCCTTAGGGAGTACTTATGCAGGTAGGCCCCAGCTCAGGGGTCTATGGGCCCTTTGTCTGGAGTTTATGATATCTTCAGAAATAGGGACTTTTCTTCCATCTTTGCGGAGCAGCCAAAGGCAATAGAAATACCTTGTGATGTTTTGAGAGTCTCTTGGACAATTCTGTCCAATAATTCAAAAGAGGACTTTTCATGTCTGGTGTTGGGATTTTTGTTAGATGATCTTTGACTCCTGGAGGGTGCACTGTCGGGTAAGGTTGGAAAATTTCATTCAAATCAAGTATGTATATTTCTATGTTGTGCAATATAGGTATTTTTAGGTAGATAATATTGTTCCTTGAACTTTCAGACAGTCTTACTTTTACTTATCTATCTATCTATCTATCTATCTATCTATCTATCTATCTATCTATCATCATTTATTTTATTTTTTTATTTTTTGTTTTTTCGAGACAGGGTTTCTCTGTGTATCCCTGGATGTTCTGGAACTCACTCTGTAGACCAGGCTGGCCTTGAACTCAGAAATCTGCCTGCCTCTGCCTCCCAAGTGCTGGGATTAAAGGCGTGCTCCACCATTGCCTGGTCAGTCTTACTTTTATTTCACTCCCCTTTATGCATTTATTTCCCTTCACTCCCTCTAATCAGAGCTTCCCAATTTTTCTATTTCTTCCACCATACCTTACTCTTCTCCTCTCTATTGCTCCTTCATCCTGCAATGGCCCCTTTTCACTTTTTGGTTTCTTCAGTTACTACAGGATACATATTCACATCTGAAAATTTGGAAATGGGAGCCTCGGATAAGAGAACAAGTGACATTTGTCTTTCTTATAGTTCTCCTTCATGTAGCAGTTATTATAGCCAAGAAAGGAACTTCTCTACCATGTAACATTGCCATTCTTTGCCCCCACCTTTTCTTTCTTTTGAGCAGAGCACCTAAAAATCTACACACTCTGTCAGCCTACTTGGACTCTGGTAGTCCCTTCTGCATTTACTTTTATTCTTCTCCAATTCATCACGAGTGCTTTGGCTATTTTAGGAAACTTTTATAACAATGGTATCATATCAACTTTCTTGTGGCAGTGTTGCTCAATACAGCTTAAAGTGCTGCCTTGTGTTCAGACTGCTCGAGTTCCTTAATCTCTCTAAGTCTATTGTTTCTATGTGATAGTCCTGTGATCCCGCTTTGCACGGAATGTGTTCTGTTCATGTTAGCTGTTTTCTGCAATGCAGAGGAAGCTTGTCAATACTCTCTATGTGTTATAACTGATACATGTTGGTCTTCTGTGCTGGATTTATGCTTCATGAAGTTCTAAACCACATCAGTGTTTTCCATAGCTGTATTTCAACTGCCGTGGTAATATATATATATAATTAAGGTGTGTAACAGATATTTGCATTTACCCATTCTGCAATACCCAGCTGCTTGCCTCCCACAAAGCTCTCATGTAATTTCATTTATTTATTCTGTGCATGTATTTGTTCATGCTTTTTCTTTAGAATAACACACTGGTTCCAACTTTAACTACCTGATGGATTCCAGCTTAGTCTTTGAGTTCTAGGCTGGTGACTTTCATAGGTTTCAAAGAATGTTTTCCTTCTCTGGTGGGGCACTATCTTATGTTATTAACAAATGCTTATTTAATTGTTATTATTTATAGTAACTATATGTATAATAACCTTCTGTTTCACTTGTCACATGAGTAAGCATAGGCATACATAGAGATGAATGGAATTATGTCCTGGATGTACAGGGCTAGAACATCTACCCTCACTCCCATGCTGTAGCTGAGGGAACGGAGACTTAGGCATCAATTACATTTTGTTTTAGTTAAGAATTTTGGTCAGTTGTGGATATAACAAAACCTTGATCACATTTCTTGTTCATATTTCTCATTAGTAAGAGTCATTACATGCTTTAAATTCATGTATAATATCAGAACTGGAGAGATGGAACAAAGACAAGGAGCTCTTGATGCTCTTTAAGGGGACTGAAGTTTGGTTTCCAGCACCAAGATAGAGACTCACAACCACTTGTAACACGAGCTCCAGGGATCTGACCCTGTTTTCTGGCCTTCGTGGGTGCCCACATGCATCCCACACGTATGTGCACATATACTCATAGACACAAATTAAAATTCACATGGAATACCAGAAATAACTAATCAAACATCCTTTCTTCCCACTGGTTTTATCATTATCTCCTGATCATAAATAAGATTTAGACAGATTTCATTTTGAGAGGTACTTTCATCCTCATTCAAAAGTGAAAAAGTCTAGCTGGAGCCTGGTTCCTTACAAATTAAAAATTCTTCCTAGAATCTAAACATTTAGTTTCTAGATATTACTTTATTTTGCTTTATATTTTACTTCATTAAGTTTTTGAAAACAGTTCTAATTAAAAATGAATAGTTTAATTAAAATTAATGACTATAATTCTTTTTAGTGAGCATCTATTGTCACACCTGCTTGAACCAACTGCTATTATTTTTAGCATCAAATCAAAAATTTGCATACACCATAATGACTTAGTTATTTGTTTTAGTTTCTATTGTTTTTTGTTAGTGTGAGATGCATTTTTAAAGAAGACTATAAAGAATTTAGAGTAGGTGGTTTTACAAATTGAGTAGTGATTATTCTCAGTTCTCTAATGTTGAGTGTTTCTGTCGCTGATGTAGATGTGAAAGAATGAACCAACACATGATAATTTTAAAAATGACATCTTGTTCTTTGACATATAAATAGTGAGCTTTAAAAAACTGTTCAGCTAAATTCACAGAAATCCTCCTCCACAATCAAACGACCAAATTAAAAATTAGGTTACATTCTTCTTCTCACATAAATGCGTAATTGGAAAAAAAAAGCCATCTTTAATTTCCAGCTTTCTCTATTCATTTCTCTCTGTTCCATCTTACTTTCTTTCTCTTCTTTCCCTCTCCTTCCTTATTTATTGCCTTGATTTCTTTATTCTCTACTCTTTTTAATTCCTTTTGTCTTTTAGCTTTCTCTACCCTGCCTCTCAAAAGAGAGAATTAGATATTTGATGAGTCGCAGGCTGAGAAACAGTACAATTAGGACAGAACTTTAGGACTCTGAAGCATTCTTAAGGCATGTGGTGTGCATGCCTGTTGTGTGAGTGCCTGTGGAGGTTGATCTTTGTGGCTTTCTCTACTGCTTTCTACCTTTGTTTTTTGTTTCTGTTTATTTTAGACAAAAATCTCTCATTGCACCCTCATAGAGGCAGGTGAAGGTTCCCGGGATGGAATAGGAGTTTCTGAAGGGGAGACCAGGAGAGGGGAAAACATTTGAAATGTAAAAGAAGAAAATATCCAATAACATTAAAAAAGAAAAAGAAAAAGAAAAAGAAAAAGAAAAAGAAAAAGAAACCAGACAAGGGGGTGGAGAGTTGGCCCCACTGGACACGTGCTCAGTTAAGAGCATGTGTTGTTCTGGCACAGAGCCAGAGTTCAGATTCTCACTTGAGTCAAGCAGTTCATAACTCCCTATAATTCCAGCTTGAGAGGACTTTCAGGTATCTGTAGATGCTGCACTCACCTGCATATACCCTCACAAAGACACACATACATACAAATAATTAAAAGTAAAAATAAGTCTTAAAAAAGCACGCATGTAAGACCTCAGTCTACTACATAAAACCAAGATTGGTTTAGAAAATGGAACTTCTTCCCATGGAAGTTACATCATTGCTGTTGTGGAGAGTCACTCTTGGTCCTTGCAACATGCCTTAGAACATGGTCATGCTTGAGATTCAAATGTACACTGTTCAACTGACTGGCACATTGACTGTAAAACATTTATAAGAATTGAAAGTTGACTTTGGATATGTTTTCTGGTATGACTAATTGTTTTAAAATTGCTTTTTAGCCCATGGATTTATTTGTCACACCATCCCACTTTTCACAAAAACCATTCATCAATCATTTATTCACAGGTCTGTCTTCAGGTCTGCTTGTTTCTAACAGTGTTTTGCTAACTGAATAACTTTGTGACTGTACCCTTTATTTATAAAAGTAGTCTGTGACAAGTTTCTACTCTGCTTCCCTCTACAGTTTCTGTATGCACCTGAGAAGTAACACAACATGATTGTTGTTTCTTCTTGTTACTGGCCATAACCATTGGTTTCCCTTGGGTGGATTTTTGTCAATGTACTTTGTACTGTAATTAATGGAAGTCTCTTGGGCCTCTTAGGAAAGAAAAGGTAGAGGGTTAGATTTCACTGCTCTTGGTGCATAAGAACACTGCTGGGATGCAAGTAGCTGCCTTTGAGAGTCTCTGATCAGTTCAGTTCTCAGGTTCTTTCATCTCCACAAGGATGGCCAGTCTTCATTTTATGACTCCTAGGAATATATACCCTTGGGAAGCCTTCTATTTTTAGCTCGTCCATTGCTGTGTGTCTGGATTGGTTTTACATATTATAATTTCTCAAGCCCTATTTCCTTTTTTACTTTAAAAATTAGTTATTTTTTAATGACATGTTTTAGCACACTGAATCCAATCAGTGCTACCTATCTGTGCACGGATATGGGATCATGCACTGGGGCACAGGTATCTACCAGTGTCTATACACCTAAAGAAAAGTAACTTTTCCTCCCTTTCCCACCATCACCTGCCAGTGGCACCTTAGATGTGAGTGGTGCCTCTGTAGGCCGTGTTCTGCTCCATCCTGGAATATTTAAGTGGCTTCATCTTGTGTAAGTCTTACACAGGTTACCATAGCTGCTATGAGTTCACTTGTGCATAGGCCATGCCAGATTTAAGGAAAACATTGCATAGCACCTTCTCTATCATCAGGTTCTTACATTATTTTACCTCTTTCTTTTTCAGTATTGCATGAGCCTTGCAGGGCAGCAGGGTTGATATAGCTGTTCCCTCTGTGGCTGAGCACTCACAGTTGCATATCCTGAGCATGTTGGACCATATTGAGTACATTAACCATTGCTCAGTATAATAAGAAGCTTTCTGACCTCCTTTTCTTATTGAGACTGGCTGTTGGGGATCTGCTGTAGATCAGATATGCCTCAGAGGTTGCATATTTGCTAGTGGTCACTTTTCGTGTGGTGGTATCTTTGAGTTTAGTCTGTTATGTAAATAAGTAGCATATTATGTCCACTTTCCTTCACTATAAAGTTCTTGTGACAACTTTAAAGCAGAAAGTCATGGCTGAGTTGATTCACCATTTTTTTGCCTCTGGTAAGAGGGTGAAGCACACAGCAAGCAAACTATTTATGTCATGGTTGGGAAGCAAAAAGGAGACAGAGAAGAGTTAGCATCCCAGTTTCTTTTTTTTTTAAATTTTTAATATTTTTTATTACATATTTTCCTCAGTTACATTTCCAATGCTATCCCAAAAGTCCCCCATACCATCCCCTACTTCCCTACCCACCCATTCCCATTCTTTTGGCCCTGGCATTCCCCTATATTGGGGCATATAAAGTTTGCAAGTCCAATGGGCCTCTCTTTCCAGTGATGGCCGAGTAGGCCATCTTTCGATACATATGCAGCTAGAGACAAGAGCTCCGGGGTACTGGTTAGTTCATCATGTTGTTCCAACTATAGGGTTGCAGATCCCTTTAGCTCCTTGGGTACTTTCTCTAGCTTCTCCATTGGGAGCCCTGTGATACATCCAATAGCTGACTGTGAGCATCCACTCCTGTGTTTGCTAGGCCCCGGCATAGTCTCACAAGAGACAGCTATATTTGGGTCCCTTCAGCAAAATCTTGCTAGTGTATGCAATGGTGTCAGCGTTTAGAAGCTGATTATGGGATGGATCCCTGGATATGGCAGTCTCTAGATGGTCTATTCTTTCATCACAGCTCGAAACTTTGTCTCTGTAACTCCTTCCATGGATGTTTTGTTCCCAATTCTAAGAAGGGGCATATTGTCCACACTTTGGTCTTCATTCTTCTTGAGTTTCATGCGTTTAGCAAATTGTATCTTATATCTTGGGTATCCTAAGTTTTGGGCTAATATCCACTTATCAGTGAATACATATTGTGTGAGTTCCTTTGTTATTGTGTTACCTCACTCAAGATGATGCCCTCCAGGTCCATCCATTTGGCTAGGAATTTCATAAATTCATTCTTTTTAATAGCTGAGTAGTACTCCATTGTGTAAATGTACCACATTTTCTGTATCCATTCCTCTGTTGAGGGGCATCTGGGTTCTTTCCAGCTTCTGGCTATTATAAATAGGGCTGCTATGAACATAGTGGAGCATGTGTCCTTCTTACCGGTTGGGACATCTTCTAGATATATGCCCAGGAGAGGTATTGCTGGATCCTCCGGTAGTACTATGTCCAATTTTCTGAGGAACCGCCAGACTGATTTCCAGAGTGGTTGTACAAGCTTGCAATCCCACCAACAATGGAGGAGTGTTCCTCTTTCTCCACATCCTCGCCAGCATCTGCTGTCACCTGAATTTTTGATCTTAGCCATTCTGACTGGTGTGAGGTGGAATCTCAGGGTTGTTTTGATTTGCATTTCCCTGATGATTAAGGATGTTGAACATTTTTTCAGGTGCTTCTCTGCCATTCGGTATTCCTCAGGTGAGAATTCTTTGTTCAGTTCTGAGCCCCATTTTTTAATGGGGTTATTTGACTTTCTGGAGTCCACCTTCTTGAGTTCTTTATATGTATTGAATATTAGTCCCTTATCTTGAAAGAACATATCAAAGAGAGAGAGAGAGAGAGAGAGAGAGAGAGAGAGAGAGAGAGAGAGAGAGAGAGAGGAGAGAGGAGAGAGGAGAGAAGAAAGAGAAGAGAGAAGAGAGAGTGAGTGGGTAGAAAGATAAAACACATATCTTAATATTGTCAGAAAAAGCAAAAGAAGACAGCTGTCCTACTGTGTATTTCCAAGGGCATTGATCAATTTATTCACCTGGGTTGAAGTTACTGACAGGGTATCGCATGTTTTAACGTAGGTTATTTTGATTATGATACCATAACTGGTAAGTACATACCTGCCCAGATTAGAGGGGAAAGTGATCACTTTTGACTAAAGGATTTAAATCTTCAAGAGCAAGAAGAATGGTGAGAAGAGTAAAGACCTATAAGTGCTTTAGTCTTTTTTGTTGCTATGACAAGTTAGCAGAGGCTGAGAAATTTATATGAGAAAGGGTTGTTTAGAACATGCTTCTGGACATTGAAGAATATGGCACTTCCATGTTTTTAGTTTGTGATGGAGTGTGTGCTGTCCCATGTGTTGAGGGAAAGAAGAAGAAAGATGGGTATGGAAGAGATCCCAGGGTGAGACACAGTGAGCAGAGGCAGCTGAGCTTTCTTTGTAACCACTCACGCTGGAAGTCATTAACGCATCCTAACAGGAACTACTGTAATCCATTAGTATACAATGTGCCTGTTTGCTGTTGGTTGAAAAAGCAAAAATTTATGCCATGTATTTTGTCATAGATTCTTGTGTGATACATGGGTTTTATTTCAAATATATTTATCAGAATTTAGCAACAAATTTGATCGAGCATTAACTATCTACTAATTGGGAGTAGAATTATCAATCAGAAGACATTCCTTAAAACTCCTTATTCCTGAGCCAAGATATCCTTGTACAAACACACCAGCTGATTTGGGTGAGTTTTCTAATGGTTAATTCACTTGTGATTGCTTGCTCAGGTTTTGAATAATTGAATAGCTTTCCTTAAAATTGGTTCTTCTTATTAGTAGAAAGGTGGAAATGAGGAATTCTGGAAAAATTTGGTTTTGACACATTGGTTTTGAAGGAAGTTCTGGAGTTTATATTTCTTTTTGTAATTTTTAGCTCATTATTCAGTGCCAATTTATGCTTTTATGTTTCCAAAGATAATAACACCCTTAAACTTTTAAAATTCTGTTATGTGGTTTGCTATCGTTCAGTAAATTTTTGTATGTGCAAGGAAGGTTTTAATTTGGTACAACCAAAATCTTGGGTATTAGCATCCTAATAGACATTCACATATGATTTCTTATATCTAGAATCACAGGGCCTGGCATCTTGATGGGGATTTGATTAAGCATCTTATACCTAAATAAGCAGTTGACCATCTTCTCATCATGTACTTAACAGATAGTGATTGAGGGGTAAAGGAACAGTGAAAATGAATGAAATGTTTGTCTAAACAATATATGGCATTCTTTGAATAAAATCCAACTTCAAGGGCTTTTCAGTCACCATATGGATTTGTGGAACTGCAAAGAATTTCTCCACAAAGGCTATATCAGCTGCTAAATAGCATAAAAGAACCTACAGTACACTCAGGGTTGTTAATCCACAGACAGATATATAGATATTGGCAGCAAACCTAAGAATCTTATTTTTATTAAAAAGCACCAGAGGGCAGATGCTGAGCAAAATACAAAACCTGGCCAGTGGAAAAGCTGCCATAAAATTTCCTGAAAAAATATAACCACTAATTAAAACAATAGATTTGTAAGACAGGTTTCTGAAACAAATGTGGGAGTGAATTTAAAGAAACAGAGATTGACTCTGTTCTGAGAAGATTGGAAGGTCTGTCCACTTATCTTTCTGACTCATTAGTACACTGACAGCGAATGAGATGTGGCAAGGTTAGTGTTAAGGAGAGGAATATCGCTCATCAGAGCTGTCACAGACATCCTGAGACTGATCTGAGGTTAAATCTCTCTCTGCCCGCATCTCTTTCATCAGATCAGGTTTTCCTTCATTTGATTTGATACATTTTAGATTTAGAGTGGATTTTCCTTTACTTAGCACCAGGGAATTCATGCAAGACATTGTCTTATTTCTTTAAACCCTATAATATTTTGCATGAACTCTCTCTCTCTCTCTCTCTTTTTGAAAACTCTTTGTTGGTGACGTATGCATTAGGAGGTCTTCTTTGTTCTATACAGAGACTCTCAGGAAAGATACACTGTGTGCTCATTGGGAAGGCTCCACCCAGTAGATTGATGGAGTAGGTCTGCATGTTTTTCTTATTCTACTTTCCACAGATTAGGCTTCTATCTATGTTATTGCTTACTGGCCACCCAGTTCCTGGTTACACCCATTCTCAGAGTAGGACTGGAATTCAAGGGCCTGGAGCATGACTATTTCTAGATCATACTTTGCAATCTGCTCTGACTTGATCCAGGTTAGTGAATGTCTCGCCTCTCTATAGACTCATGGACGCAAATACTTGGCCCATGGTGAGTGGCACTATTAAAAGGTGTGGCCCTGTTAGAGTAGGTGTGGCCTTCTTGGAAGAAGTGTGTCACTGTAGGGTAGGCTTTGAGGTATCCTATGCTTAAGTTACAACCAGAGATCCAATGTCCTGTGGGATGTAGAACTCTTGGATCTTCCAGCACCATGTCTGCCTGCCTGCTTCCATGCTTCCCATCATGATGATAATGGACTAAACTTAAATGCTTTCTTTTAAGTTTCCTTAACTTTCCTTGGTCCTGGCGTCTCTTTATAGCAATGGAAACCCTAACTAAGACATATATCTTTTTCTTTTTTCTTTAAATTTTAAAAATTTGCCTACTAACCTCCTACCATTAGCATTTTATGAAATAGACATCAGTGTAGTTTGATAATACTCAATGCAGAGTTCTCTCTGTGAGCTGTTTTAAGTTATATTTCCAGCATAATCAGCAGGTCTTACTTTTATAATTTTCTGAAAAACACTGTCCTTTAAAATTGTGATATTTAAAAAAGGAAATATAGTAATTATTTTTTTATTTTGTAAGAGCCCAACAAAATATTTCATTATTGTTTCTTGGTTTCTGCTTTTATTTTTACTTTTTACTTCATTTTAATTTTGAAAATTATTTTCATAAATAACCAATGAGGACTTAAAACAGAGGTATTACCAAATAAAGAATTGACCATTAAAGCATTTATATTTACTTCTAGTTCAATTCAACAAATTTGTTAAAGACTATAAGCTGAATTTTATGGGACACAGAAAGACAAAACATGGAACCTGCCTTTAGGTTTGGCATTTTCTTGTGGGTGGGCTAAGGAGTGTGTATGGAGCAAACAATGCATAATTAATTAGTAGTCAATAAAGAAACTTCTAAATATTGGGAGACTGGGCATTCACAGCAACTAAAATTGATTCCCTCAGAAACATACGGCTATTTTCATAACTTAAATGCCTGCTCTATGCAATGAATCAAGGGATGGGTATTTTTGGATGTGGCATTTCTTTGCTCTTTATTTCATGTGAATTGCAGCTGTTTGGTACTAAACATTAAGGAGTGGTCTCCAAGGAACTGGAGGCTCTAAAATCTTCCATTTGATGCTTCACATAGTTTTTGGTCATTCATGAAGACCTTGAAACTGTAACTCAGGAACAAAGATGAGTCAATATTGTGGCCAAGATTCATACTCTAATTGGCCATTTTCATGTTGTCAGAACTTTGATGTTGAGATGGTAGTTTTGTTTTTTGTTGATATAAAGTTTAATTGTTATTTTATGTACATGGGTGTTTTGCCTGCATATATGTCTATATACCACAATTGAGCCTGGTGCCTACAGATGTCAGAAGAGTGTTTCAGGTCTCCTGGAACTGGAGTTACAGAAGGTTTTGGCCCATTCCATAGATGCTGATAACAAATCTGAGTCCCCTGGAAAAGCAGCATGTTTACTAACCCATTTCTCTAGCATTGTTTTGGCAGACTTTAAAATTAATGTAATATGTTAGCATTTATTCTACCAATATAATATATTAATATCTTATTATGTATCACCTAAGAATTACACTGAAGACCTCTGAGGGCAGGGTCTTAGGGTCTTAGTTTTGTATCAAATCACTTTTAGAAAACAACTTGTAATAAATTCTTCTTAATTTTTAAAAATTTCTTCTTTAGAATGGAGAGTTTTTTTTTTTTTTTAAGAACTCTTTAAGATCACACGCAAGTGCATAGAAAGCCTAAAGTAGAATCCAGCAGCCGGGATTCATCTACAGTTTAGAAAGAATGGGAAGAAGCTGAATGTCTGGTCAGTACCACCCAGAATATTCCACACAGGCAGAATACAATAGAGAAGCCACACTTATTTTCAGAAGCACACTGGGGAGAATGTGTGAACATATGGCCCAGGATTAATAGTGGGGAAAGGTAGAGGTGAGCTTCAACCCTGGATATCTCAGATGAGGACAACAGCTGTTGGCTCCTTCCCCTCTCCCAACCTGGTGCCAGAATGTCAGATGCCCCACTATCAACCCTAGTAAGAATTTTCTACCCTGACAATTATCAGACTGTGCTCTTTGTTTGATCTTATAAGGTTTTCTTCCTCGGAACTCCTATCCCTGAGTATGCAGATAAAGTATCTTTCAATACCCATTTCCTGTCCAATTGTACATGGCCACACCAACCTTGCCCAAGAGACTCTATTCACCCCCTCAAGGTCATAATTCTCCCCCACCCCCAACAAACTGCACTAGTTCTCCAAAGCTATTCCAAAATTTGTTCTTTGCCCACACAGTCATCACTGACCAAGGTTCTGCATTGCACCCATCTGTCCCCCATCTCCCCAAGCATCCCTCCTTCCAGTCTAGCCCAATGTACAAGGGACTTGGCTACATGGAGGAAGAGAAGCTAGAAAATACTGGTAAAACATGGCAGAGTTTCCCAGTTGCTGATGCTTTCTAAGCACACAGTGCATCTCTCATAGTTATCACGAATGTTCCACATAGAAAGTGGTTCTGACTTGTTGATGGCCTAAACCATTTGAAAGAGGTTTCCCTTTGAAAAAAGATTATGAAATTTACTCATTCTTATCTTCCAGCAAATAAATACCATTTGCCAGTTTATTAACTATTTACACATCAGATTGATAAATTATAGGAACCATAGGAAAAAATTCTAGGTATTTCTAAATTGGTATTCCAGTCTATATTAATTGGACTTTTAAACTTTTCTTTTATGGGAAAATAACATGTTCAAGAGGTTTGACTAGTATCTGGGACTCATGTGTCATCAAGGAGCCCACTTTGGACTAAGAAAAACACTCCGGAATCATATAAAAGTTTATTTGATTACCTGCATTTAGAGTTTTGGTGTTTATATAAAATCCTATCCATGAAAATCAGGGTAGCCCATGCAAGTTAGGTTTTTTTTCTTATTCCTATTGAAACATCCGTAAAGATGCTTTAATAAAAGCATTCTATTATACAACTACTCCTGAATAAGTAGCTGAAGATTGCCCCCTCAACATACCACAGAGATACATACACTTTCATGGTTCTTGTTGCACTATTCACAATGATTAAGAGACAAAACCAGCCTAGAGATTCATCAACAGATGGATGGATATAGAGAATGTGGTATGTGTGGACAATGACATGTTTTCAGTCATAAAGAACAATAAAATCATAACATATGCAGGACAATGTAGATGACTGGAGATCATATTTTAATCTAAAAAAAAGACACAGAAAGACAAATACTGAATGCTTTCTTTCTGATTTAATCTAGATTTAATTTTTTTAGTGCAGTGGTCCTCAACTCCTAATTCTATGATTCTTTAATACAGTTCCTCATATTGTGGTGACTCCCCAACCATAAAATTATCTTTGTTGCTACTTTATAATTTTAGTTCTGCTACTGTTATGAATTATAATATAAATATATTTGGAGATAGAGGTTTGCCAGAGGTGTTGTGACCCACAGGTTGAGAGCTGCTGTTTTAGTGTTGGTGAAAGGAGAAAGGAGCCTGTAAGAAGCAAAGAATATACTTGGAATGAGTGTGGAGGAGGGGTCTTAGGATACATGTGATCTAAAGTGGAAGAAAGGACAATTTGAGAGGAAAACAAGGACCATCCATAGGGGGATGGAGGACGGAGAATGACATGGGCCTGGGAGAGGAATAAGAACAAAGCGTAATGACATGAATACATATACCACCTATTATTTTGAATTCTAACATAAAATTAGAAAATTCAAATAGAGGATAGATACATAGTTCAATTGATTGACAAAGGAAATGTGCTTTTTACTGACTACGAGGCAAAAAATTTATCTCAAAAAGCAATTGAATAACAACAACAAAAAATCCAACTTTTTCATATGATAAGACAGAGCAAATTAATTATAAAACCAAGTAAGCACTCTAAAGTGGGTTTAAAAATAGAATATATGAGGTAGAATATTCTCAAGCGTATAAAGCCTTGTATCACCTACTGGAAGTGGGAGTGGCATTAGTGATTTCCTGTGAAAAATCATGATTTAGGTATCTTAAAAAATAGTGAAGATTTAGTTTCCAGATGCACTGATCCAGAAAGTCCTGAAAAGTTCATGATTGAATGCTTTCACGAGGGAATCATTAAGTTTTGAAGTAATTAACTTAGAAGTGAAATAATAAATTCTTACAACACTGTTCTTACTGCGCTGAATTCAGTATAGGAAAATGAGGAAGAGTGGAAACTTAGAAGCAGCTTCCACTGCTATTTTTGTTGGAAAGTAGCATACTGCGTGTCTGATTGGAGACTGAACATGTGTTTTGGAAAAATCTTAAAATAATGTGTTTGTTCACTGATACTGATCACTCCTAGAAACATTAGCAAATTAACTTTGCTCCTCCTTTGAAAATATCCAGCCAGAGGACAGAGTAAGTGAAATTGGATGGCACCAAGTTCCCTTTGTAGTCAAACCCTGAAATCAAAGTATAAAATCTTTGGTGCAGCCCTTTTGGATCAGAAACTTCCTGGAAATTCTTGCTGCAGGTCTTATAATGACATCAAACGCTCCAGGACTCTGGGCTCCCTGCTGTTTCTGGATTCAGTTCTTGCTAGTCTTCTTAGTTTCCCTAATGATTCCTATCTACTTTCTCTGTCTCGATCTCTTCCCTTCCCCACTTTCTCTCTGTCCAAATAGCTCTTTAACTGAGGGCAACAACACTGACCACTCCAAACTCATAATCTAGCAGTGCCATCTGCTTTTTTATTTTTCTCTTACATCCCCTTCAGCTTTCAGTAAATCTCATCAACCATGAGGTGTTTTGTTGGATAACGGGATCAATCAGGATGACTCCTCTTACCTAATAAAGGTTAGTTTTCTAATGTTGCACCATGAATATCACAAAGTTAACTGTCAAAATGATAGTAACTTTTTTTCTGATTTTTAAATCTATTTTTAAATTTTTTATTAGATATTTTCTTCATTTACATTTTAAATGCTATCCCAAAAGTCCCCTATACCCTCCCCCAGTCCTGCTACCCTACCTACTCACTCCCACTTCTTGGCCCTGGCGTTCCCCTGTACTGAGGCATATAAAGTTTGCAAGACCAATGGGCCTCTCTTCCCAATGATGGCCGACTAGGCCATCTTCTGCTACATATGCAGCTAGAGACACGAGCTCAGGGGTACTGGTTAGTTCATATTGTTGTTCCACCTATAGGATTGCGGACTCCTTCAGCTCCTTAGGTGCTTTCTATAGCTCCTCCATTGGGGAACCTGTCTTCCATCCAATAGATGACTGTGAGCATCCACATCTGTATTTGAGAGGCACTGGCATAGCCTCAGCTATAACAGGGTTCTTTCAGCAAAATCTTTCTGGCATATGCAATAGTGTCTGGGTTTGGTGGCTGATTATAGGATGAATCCCCGGGTGGGGTAGTCTCTGGATGGCCCATCCTTTTGTCTTAGCTCCAAACTTTTTCTCTGTAATTCCTAACATGGGGGTTTTGTTCCCTATTCTAAGAAGGAATAAAGTATCCACACTTTGGTCTTCCTTCTTCTTGATTTTCTTATGCTTTGCAAATTGTATCTTGGGTATTCTAACTTTCTGGACTAATATCCACTTATCAGTGAGTGCATATCAAGTGACTTCTTTTGTGATTGGGTTACCTCACTAAGGATGATATCCTCCAGATACATCCATTTGCCCAAGAATTTCATAAATTCATTGTTTTTAATAGCTGAGTAGTACTCCATTGTGTAAATGTACCACATTTTCTGTATCCATTCTTCTGTTGAGGGACATCTGGGTACTTTCCAGCTTCTGGCTATTATAAATAAGGCTGCTATGAACATAGTGATAGTGGAGCATATGTCCTTATTACAAGTTGGAAAATCTTCTGGGTATGCCCAGGAGAGGTATTGCTGGATCCTCCGGTAGTACTCCGGTATGTCCAATTTTCTGAGGAACTGCCAGACTGATTTCCAGAGTGGTTGTACAAGCTTGCAATCCCACCAGCAATGGAGGAGTGTTCCTCTTTCTCCACATCCTTGCCAGGATCTGCTGTCTCCTGAATTTTTGATCTTAGCCATTCTGACTGGTGTGAGGTGGAATCTCAGGGTTGTTTTGATTTGCATTTCCCTGATGATTAAGGATGTTGAACTTTTTTTAAGTGCTTCTCAGCCCTTCAGTATTCCTCAGTTGAGAATTCTTTGTTTAGCTCTGTACCCCATTTTTTAATGGAGTTATTTGAATTTCTGGAGTTCAGCGTCTTGAGCTGTTTGTATATATTGGATATTAGTCTCCTATCAGATTTTGGATTGGTAAAAATTCTTTCCCAATCTGTTGGTGGCCTTTTTTGTCTTATTTACAGTATCTTTTGCTTTACAGAAACTTTGTAATTTTATGAGGTCTCATTTGTCAATTCTTGATCTTACAGCACAAGCCATGGCTGTTCTGTTTAGGAATTTTTCCCCTGTGCCCATATCTTCCAGGCTTTTCCCCACTTTTTCCTCTATAAATTTCAGTGTCTCTGGTTTTATGTGGAGTTATTTGATCCACTTAGAATTGAGCTTTGTACAAGGAGATAAGAATGGAACAATTCGCATTCTTCTATATGATAACCACCAGTTGTACCAGTACCATTTGTTGAGAATGCTGCTTTTTTCCCCCCACTGGATGATTTTAGCTCCCCTGTCAAAGATCAAGTAACCATAGGTGTGTGGGTTCATTTCTGGGTCTTCAATTCTATTCCATTGATCTACCTGTCTGTTGCTGTACCAGTCCCATGCAGTTTTTATCACAATTCCTCTGTAGTACAGCTTGAGATCAGGCATGGTGATTCTATCAGAGGTTCTTTTATTGTTGAGAATAATTTTTGCTATCCTAGGTTTTTTTCTTATTCCAGATGAATTTGCAAATTGCCCTTTTTAACTCAGTGAAGAATTGAGTTGGAATTTTGATGGGGATTGGATTGAATCTATAGATTGCTTTCAGAAATGATAGCCATTTTGACTATATCAATCCTGCCAATCCATGAGCATCGGAGATCTTTCCATCTTCTGAGATCTTCTTCAATTTCTTTCTTCAGAGATGTGAAGTTCTTGTCATACAGATCTTTCAGTTCCTTAGAGTCCCACCAAAGTATTTTATATTTTTAAAACAATAGTAACGTATTACCTCATTTTTCTTAAATCAAAAGCCTAGGAGGAATAGGAGTGTAACTGGTCATTGGTCTCAGGAAATCTTAAGATTTCAGCAAGGGCTGTGGCTGTATCATGGTTGGGATCCTGTTCCAAGGTCATACAGGTAAGAGTCAATCTCACTTTCTTGTTAGTGAAGACAGAAACCCCGGTTTTGTCTAGCTGTCATCCAGAGATCACTCTTAGCTTAGTGAGGCCTTTTGGTATCCTGCTGTTCATTTCTCTCATAGCCTAGAGTCTTGCCTCTTTAATGTCAGCAGGAGACTCCTTTCCCTCTTTGGATGACTTTTCAGTAATCATTTAGAATATATCCAGAATAATCTCCCTTGTGACTTCAAATCAACCTCTTTGGGATAGTATCTGCAAAATTCTTTCAACTTTCCATGCACCCTAATATTGCATGAAGGCGAGATCTATCAAAGCCATAGTCCTTTTGTATTTAAGGGGCCCATGGAAAGAGGGGAATCTTTCCACGCAACTTAGAATTATGTCTTTTACATCCATGCCTTCATGGGTTTGCTTCTTTATGGGACGAGAGTGGAGGTGCAGGTGCATCACTGAGCAGTGACTCAGGTTTGTGCTTCTGTAGGTATGATAGCTCTGTGGCTGCCATCTGCCTTCATTACTCAGAGATGCACACCAGACCTTAGTAGTTACTTTATAAAGTACATGTTTCTGTTTGACAGCAAAATAAACAATTAGAGGTTCCTTTAATTACTATCAAAACAGGAAAATGTTTAGACAAAGAGACATGTATTTATTTAAAGTTAACTTCCAAGAATTTGGAACTCAGTATAACTTAACATGCTTCCATATGGGAGGGTATGTGTGCTTCAGCTGTTTGTCCCCCATGTTCTGTTCTGTCTCATGTTCCTACTAAACATATAGATACTCTAAGCAAACCTAGGAATAAAACCAAGTTACAAGCAGAATGCATTAATATTTTCAAAATTGAGACCTAAAATAGCATTGAATTAGAATTAACTGAGGTTGAGAAGATAAATTTGGACAGAGACAGATAACCCTGTTAGCTGTGTCCCCCCCCCCCCCCCCATGGAAGAAGCATTGTGTCAGGCACAAGTTGGTGTCTAGATGGCCCAGCATGCCTGTTAGGACTTCTGAAAACCTTTAGATGTGTTGGCTAGCACTGAGTTCAGTGTGAATCAACAGTGGAGCAGAGCTGCCAGCGAAGCTCTTTGGCTACTTTGAAGTGAGGGCGGTAGTACCCACTTTCTTTCACAGTCATCATAACAAGCAAATGGCATCTGGTGCCTTTTCCTTTTGGAATTTATCTAAAGCAATTTCTCAAAGTTTGAAGATATTTTGGATACCTATTTAGGTCTCCTCGTGTTATCTGTTTTACTTATTAAATATAAACCATCCCATATTTATATCATTAATTTGTATCAGCATTTATTTTTGAATGCTACAGTTTACAAATTATATCTGCCCATTTTCACCTGGGCCTATCTACTTAGGTGACACATCTTTAAAAATGGTTTTGCTTTTACCCATTGATTTTTGGTGTGTGCATGCCCATGTGCCTCTGTGGATACACAAATGTTGCAGCAATTTGCAGGAATTTGTTCTCTCCTTCCACCATGTGGACCCTCAGGATCAGACTCAGAGGTCAGGATTGATGATAGATTTCTGTCTTGCTGAGCCATAACACTAGCTCTTATGTGATTCCTTTGCAATTTCTTGGCTTTGGTCCAAGCTTCCACATATTTTCCATAAGGATTAAGGATCACAAGGATGAAAAGTACCCTCCCCCATACTCTTCTACCCATCCTTCTCTCTACCCCTTCCGTCTCTCTATCCCTTTTCTACCACTTCCCCTGTTCCTGTCCTCTCAACAGTCTCCCACCTATTTATCTAGTTTTGACATCCCTCCACTTGTCTGTTTTTTGATTCTTCCGATTAAGAATGTCCCAGTAAGCTGGGCTGCCACTGGGGAACATACTGGTGTCCTGTCCTACCCCAGAGGCTGTGTTGATATCCTTGGCCTGTGCTACTGGTGAGGGCTATGATGTTGTTAGTAGCCGGGACTGTGGCTGAAGGCCATGTTGATGTCTGTGAGCTGTATTGCCTGCCGGAAGAGACCATGCTGAGCATGTCTGTGACATGTGCTCAGGGTATAGAACACGCGGGTGTTCCTGCTGTTGTCGGATACCATGATGAAAGCTTTCATTGTCTGTTAATGGCAAGGAAGCTACTCCTGCATTGTTTTGATGATTATAGCCTCATGGTTGAGAAAAAGGGACATAGAAGAGAAGGCGAGAAGGACTGAGTTTTCTTTAAAGGGCTGATTACTGGGAGTTTGACCACACTCCAGTGAGCATAAAATAACACAAATTGGAGGGGATCTGGGAGGACAAGGAAGTGAGTGTGGTCAGGGTGCATGATGTGAAATTTCCAAATGATCATTAAAAATATTTTGTTGAAAAAGGAAAGTAGCAATCTAATCTTTTCAGTTGATTCCAAAGCTATACACTGAAGAAATAAAAATTATCTACTAGTCTGAAACTAACCTCCTGAGGTAGTTTAATTACCTGAGTATGTTATGCTCAGAGCCTGATAGAAAGACTTAGGCCTTTTAAGATAAGAGATGTTAAGTAGAGGAAAAGACATCAGAAGTTTCTGGTTGAGGATGCTGCACCATCCCCACATAAAGCACAGAGACATATATTCATGCATTCAACATATACTCAATATAGATTTCTACTGCATCATCTGCACTGTGTAATTTATGTAGCTTACTCAAGTTTAGCTGTAGAATGCTACAGTGCAGTTGAGGCTAGTAAGCAAGAACCCTTTTAGCCCATAAGACTGTCTGCTGGAAAGGTTTCCTTTCTTTTTTTTTTAATTTTTAATATTTTTATTACATATTTTCCTCAATTACATTTCCAATGCTATCCCAAAAGCCCCCCATAGCGCCCCCCACTTCCCTACCCACCCATTCCCATTCTTTTGGCCCTGGCATTCCCCTATATTGGGGCATATAAAGTTTGCAAGTCCAATGGGCCTCTCTTTCCATTGATGGCCGACTAGGTCATCTTTCGATACATATGCAGCTAGAGACAAGAGCTCCGGGGTTCTGGTTAGTACACCATGTTGTTCCAACAATAGGGTTGCAGATCCCTTTAGCTCCTTGGGTACTTTCTCTAGCTTCTGCATTGGGAGCCCTGTGATACATCCAATAGCTGACTGTGAACATCCACTCCTGTGTTTGCTAGGCCCCGGCATCGTCTCACAAGAGACAGCTATATTTGGGTCCTTTCAGCAAAATCTTGCTAGTGTATGCAATGGTGTCAGCGTTTAGAAGCTGCTTATGGGATGGATCCCTGGATACGGCAGTCTCTAAATGGTCCATCCTTTCATCACAGCTACGAACTTTGTCTCTGTAACTCCTTCCCTGGGTGTTTTGTTCCCAATTCTAAGAAGGGGCACAGTGTCCACACTTTGGTCTTCATTCTTCTTGAGTTTCATGCGTTTAGCAAATTGTATCTTATATCTTGGGTATCCTAAGTTTTGGGCTAATATCCACTTATCAGTGAATATATATTGTGTGAGTTCTTTTTTGATTGTGTTACCTCACTCAAGATGATGCCCTCCAGGTCCATCCATTTGGCTAGGAATTTCATAAATTCATTCTTTTTAATAGCTGAGTAGTACTGCATTGTGTAAATGTACCATAATTTCTGTGTCCATTCCTCTGTTGAGGGACATCTGGGTTCTTTCCAGCTTCTGGCTATTATAAATAGGGCTGCTATGAACATAGTGGAGCATGTGTCCTTTTTACCGGTTGGGACATCTTCTGGATATATGCCCAGGAGAGGTATTGCTGGATCCTCTGGTAGTACTATGTCCAATTTTCTGAGGAACCGCCAGACTGATTTCCAGAGTGGTTGTACAAGCTTGCAATCCCACCAACAATGGAGGAGTGTTCCTCTTTCTCCACATCCTCGCCATCATCTGCTGTCACCTGAATTTTTGATCTTAGCCATTCTGACAGGTGTGAGGTGGAATCTCAGGGTTGTTTTGATTTGCATTTCACTGATCATTAAGGATGTTAAACATTTTTTCAGGTGCTTCTCTGCCATTCGGTATTCCTCAGGTGAGAATTCTTTGTTCAGTTCTGAGCCCCTTTTTTAATGGGGTTATTTGACTTTCTGGAGTCCACCTTCTTGAGTTCTTTATATATATTGGATATTAGTCCCTTATCTGATTTAGGATAGGTGAAGATCCTTTCCCAATCTGTTGGTGGTTTTTTTGTCTTATTGATGGTGTCTTTTGCCTTGCAGAAGCTTTGCAGTTTCATGAGGTCCCACTTGTCAATTCTCGATCTTACAGCACAAGCCATAGCTGTTCTATTCAAGAATTTTTCCCCTGTGCCCATATCTTCAAGGCTTTTCCCCACTTTCTCCTCTATAAGTTTCAGTGCCTCTGGTTTTATGTGAAGTTCCTTGATCCACTTAGACTTGACCTTAGTACAAGGAGATAGGAATGGATCAATTTGCATTCTTCTACATGTTAACAACCAGTTGTGCCAGCACCATTTGTTGAAAATGCTGTCTTTCTTCCACTGGATGTTTTTAGCTCCCTTGTCGAAGATCAAGTGACCGTAGGTGTGTGGGTTCATTTCTGGGTCTTCAATTCTATTCCATTGGTCTATTTGTCTGTCACTATACCAGTACCATGCAGTTTTTATCACAATTGCTCTGTAGTAAAGCTTTAGGTCCAGCATGATGATTCCACCAGAGGTTCTTTTATCCTTGAGAAGAGTTTTGGCTATCCTAGGTTTTTTGTTATTCCAGATGAATTTGCAGATTGCACTTTCTAATTCGTTGAAGAATTGAGTTGGAATTTTGATGGGGATTGCATTGAATCTGTAGATTGCTTTTGGCATGATAGCCATTTTTACAATGTTGATCCTGCCAATCCATGAGCATGGGAGATCTTTCCATCTTCTGAGATATTCTATAATTTCTTTCTTCAGAGACTTGAAGTTTTTATTATATAGATCTTTCACTTCCTTAGTTAGAGTCACGCCAAGATATTTTATATTATTTGTGACTATTGAGAAGGGTGTTGTTTCCCTAATTCCTTTCTCAGCCTGTTTATTCTTTGTGTAGAGAAAGGCCATTGATTAGTTTGAGTTAATTTTATATCCAGCTACTTCACCGAAGCTGTTTATCAGGTTTAGGAGTTCTCTGGTGGAATTTTTAGGGTCACTTATATATACTATCATATCATCTGCAAAAAGTGATATTTTGACTTCATCTTTTCCAATTTGTATCCCTTTGATCTCCTTTTGTTGTCGAATTGCTCTGGCTAGGACTTCAAGTACAATGTTGAATAGGTATGGAGAAAGTGGACAGCTTTTTCTAGTCCCTGATTTTAGAGGGATTGCTTCAAGCTTCTCACCATTTACTTTGATGTTGGCTACTGGTTTGCTGTAGATTGCTTTTATCATGTTTAAGTATGGGCCTTGAATTCCTGATCTTTCCAAGACTTTTATCATGAATGGGTGTTGGATCTTGTCAAATGCTTTTTCCGCATCTAACGAGATGACCATGTGGTTTTTGTCTTTGAGTTTGTTTATATACTGGATTACGTTGATGGATTTCCGTATATTGAACCATCCCTGCATCCCTGGGATGAAACCTACTTGGTCAGGATGGATGATTGTTTTGATGTGGTCTTGGATTCGGTTAGCAAGAACTTTATTGAGGATTTTTGCATCAATATTCATAAGGGATATTGGTCTGAAGTTTTCTATCTTTGTTGGGTCTTTTTGTGGTTTAGGTATCAGAGTAATTGTGGCTTCATAGAATGAGTTGGGTAGAGTACCTTCTGTTTCTATTTTGTGGAATAGTTTGTGAAGAACTGGGATTAGATCTTCTTTGAAGGTCTGATAGAACTCTGCACTAAACCCATCTGGTCCTGGGCTTTTTTTAGTTGGGAGACTATTAATGACTGCTTCTATTTCTTGGGGCGATATAGGGCTGTTTAGATCATTAACCTGATCTGGATTCAACTTTGGTACCTGGTATCTGTCTAGGAACTTCTCCATTTCATCCAGGTTCTCCAGTTTTGTTGAGTATAGCCTTTGGTAGAAGGATCTGATGGTGTTTTGGATGTCTTCAGGATCTGTTGTTATGTCTCCTTTTTCATTTCTGATTTTGTTAATTAGGATGCTTTCCCTGTACCCTCTAGTGAGTCTGCCTAAGGGTTTATCTATCTTGTTGATTTTCTCAAAGAACCAGCTCCTTGATTGGTTGATTCTTTGAATAGTTCTTCTTGTTTCTACTTGGTTGATTTCGCCCCTGATTTTGATCATTTCCTGCTGTCTACTCCTCTTGGGTGAATTTGCTTCCTTTTGTTCTAGTGCTTTTAGGTATGTTGTCAAGCTGCTAATGTGTGCTCCCTCTAGTTTCCTTTTGGAGGCACTCAGAGCTATGAGTTTTCCTCTTAGAAATGCTTTCATTGTGTCCCATAAGTTTGGGTATGTTGTGGCTTCATTTTCATTGAACTCTAAAAAGTCCTTAATTTCTTTCTTTATTCCTTCCTTGACCAAGGTATCATTGAGAAGAGTGTTGTTCAGTTTCCACGTGAAGGTTGGCTTTCTATTATTTATTTTGTTATTGAAGATCAGCCTTAGTCCATGGTGATCTGATAGGATGCATGGGAAAATTTCAATATTTTTGTATCTGTTGAGGCCTGTTTTGTGACCAATTATGTGGTCAATTTTGGAGAAGGTACCATGAGGTGCTGAGAAGAAGGTATATCCTTTTGTCTTAGGATAGAATGTTCTGTAGATATCTGCCAGATCCATTTGATTCATAATTTCTGTTAGTTTGACTGTGTCCCTGTTTAGTTTCTGTTTCCTTGATCTGTCCATTGGTGAAAGTGGTGTGTTGTAGTCTCCCACTATTATTGTATGAGGTGCAATGTGTGCTTTGAGATTTACTAAAGTTTCTTTAATGAATGTGGCTGCCTTTGTATTTGGAGCATAGATATTCAGGATTGATAGTTCCTCTTGGAGGATTTTACCTTTGATGAGTATAAAGTGTCCCTCCCTGTCTTTTTTAATGACTTTGGGTTGGAAGTCAATCTTATCAGATATTAGAATGGCTACTCCAGCTTGTTTCTTCATACCATTTGCTTGGAAAATTGTTTTCCAGCCTTTCATTCTGAGGTAGTGTCTATCTTTTTCTCTGAGATGAGTTTCCTGTAAGCAGCAAAATGTTGGGTCTTGTTTGTGTAGCCAGTTTGTTAGTCTATGTCTTTTTATCGGGGAGTTGAGTCCATTGATATTAAGAGATATTAAGGAAAAGTAATTGTTGTTTCCTGTTATTTTTGTTGTTAAAGTTGGCATTCTGTTCTTGTAGCTGTCTTCTTTAGGTTTGTTGAGGGATTACCTTCTTGTTGTTTCTAGGGCGTGGTTCCTGTCCTTGTATTGTTTTTTTTCTGTTATTATCCTTTGAAGGGCTGGATTCGTGGAGAGATAATGTGTGAATTTGGCTTTGTCGTGGAATACTTTGGTTTCTCCATCTATGTTAATTGAGAGTTTGGCTGGGGATAGTAGCCTGGGCTGGAATTTGTGTTCTTTTAGTGTCTGTATAACATCCGTCCAGGATCTTCTGGCTTTCATAGTCTCTGGTGAAAAATCTGGTGTAATTCTGATAGGCTTGCCTTTATATGTTACTTGGCCTTTTTCTCTTACTGCTTTTAGTATTCTATCTTTATTTAGAGCATTTGTTGTTCTGATTATTATGTGTCGGGAGGTATTTCTTTTCTGGTCCAGTCTATTTGGAGTTCTGTAGGCTTCTTGTATGTTCATGGGCATCTCTTTCTTTAGATTTGGGAAGTTTTCTTCTATAATTTTGTTGAAGATGTTTGCTGGTCCTTTGAGTTGAAAATCTTCATTCTCATCCACTCCTATTATCCGTAGGTTTGGTCTTCTCATTGTGTCCTGTATTTCTTGGATGTTTTGAGTTAGGATCTTTTTGCGTTTTACATTTTCCTTGATTGTTGTGCCGATGTTCTCTATGGAATCTTCTGCACCTGAGATTCTCTCTTCCATCTCTTGTATTCTGTTGCTGATGCTCGTATCTATGGTTCCAGATTTCTTTCCTAAGGTTTCTATCTCCAGTGTTGCCTCATTTGGGGTTTTCTTTATTGTGTCTACTTCCCTTTTTAGGTCTAGTATGGTTTTGTTCATTTCCATCATCTGTTTGGATGTGTTTTCCTGTTTTTCTTTAAGGACTTCTACCTGTTTGGTTATGTTATCCTGTTTTTCTTTAAGGATTTGTAACTCTTTAGCAGTGTTCTCCTGCAATTCTTTAAGGGATTTTTGTGCTTCCTCTTTACTGTCTTCTGCCTGTTTACCAGTGTTCCTTTGTATTTCTTTAAGTGTGTTATTAAAGTTTTTCTTGAAGTCCTCTACCATCATCATGAGATATGGTTTTAGATCCGTGTCTAGCTTTTCCGGTGTGTTGGGGTGCCCTGGACTGGGCGAAGTGGGAGTGCTGGGTTCTGATGATGGTGAGTGGTCTTGGTTTCTGTTAGTAAGATTATTACGTTTACCTTTTGCCATCTGGTAATCTCTGGTGTTAGTTGTTGTCGTTGTCACTGTTTAAAGATTGGAGCAGAAGCTGTGTTCCACTCACCAGAAGTCTCAAAATCCATTGGCGGGGGTCGTGGGTAGCTGGCAGGTGTCAGCCGACCCTGCGCTCTAGCTACCCCGGTGCTGTTCAGGCCGGAAGAGGCCTGTGGCCCTACTCAGGCCGGTTTTCTGTTTCCCTAATTAATGCAGTCTAAGGTACCGCGCGCAATTGGATTGGAGCAGAAGCTGTGTTCCACTCACCAGAAGTCTTAAGATCCTGTGGCGGTTGTTGTGAGTAGCTGGGGACTGTCAGCCGACCCTGCGCCCTAGCTACCCTGGTGCTGGTCCGGCCGGAAGAGGCCTGTCTCCTTTCTTCTTCCTAAAACAGTTGTGAAATGCTATCTGCATACACATAAATGCTCACAATGTACATCACAGTGTAAATAAGACTCACACAGCATAAGTAGTACATGAAGACTCCTGTAAATACCATCTATCTTCTAAAACGGATGTCTCCATACTCTGCAAAGCTGCGGTCCTGTCACTCCATGGCAACAGAGCTGTACTCTGTGAAAGAGGTATTTTGTGTTTGAATATTAACTTCTTTACTGTTCACTATAGCTCTACTATATAAAATACCACGGATTTTATTTTGGCTTTTAAAGAGGTTTATTTTACAATTATGAGTAATTTTGCTTGTAGTTGTGAACTTTCATGTGGGTGCTGGGAACTGAACCTGGGTCCTCTACAAGAATAGTAAGTTTTATTAATGATCTTCTTAGTCCCAGAAAAATATTTTAAAATATTGTAATTAGTGTTTTTAGTTGTGCTATAGAAGAGGATGTTATATGAGCATTTATTCTGCCAAAGTGCCCAAAACATTCCTGTTTGAATTTTGAGAATCACAGTTTTGCCCTGAGTTTAGCCATTTTAACCACAGTAGCTAATCTTTAAATCAATGGTCTCAAACTCTGCTGCACACTCAACTACCTGGGAACTAACAATCCTAATGTATGGGTGTTGTGATATATATATATATATATATATATATATATATATATATATATATATATATATATCTCCAGGGATGTGTTTGGTAGAGGCACGGTATGGTGTGGGCCTTTGTGGGCCCATGTGGAGGCATCCCTTCCCCCTAAGGTACCAGCCACATGATGGGTATAGTATGGAATAGACTTTATTTGAGCATGGGGAGGGGAGTTGAGTGGGTAGTAGAGACAGAGAAAGGGAGGGAGGGGGAGAGAGAGAGAGAGAGAGAGAGAGAGAGAGAGAGAGAGAGAGAGAGAGAGAAGAAGAAGAAGAAGAAGAAGAAGAAGAAGAAGAAGAAGAAGAAGAAGAAGAAGAAGAAGAAGAAAGAAGAAAGAAGAGGAGGAGGAGAGGAGAGGAGAGGCGAGGCAAGGCGAGAAGAGAAGAGCAGAGAAGAGAAGAGAAGAGAAGAGAAGAGAAGAGAAGAGAAGAGAAGAGAAGAGAAGAGAAGAGAAGAGAGAGAAGAGAAGAGAGGCTGGCCATGAGCACATGGAGAGAGATGGGGAGGGGAATGAGGAGAGAGGTGACAGAGGGGGGAGAGGGGAAGAAAGTGGGAGAAGAGAGCAAGACAAGCGGGTGAGGAGGGGCAAGCAACCCCTTTTATCATGAGTCAGTCACACCTGACTGTTGCCATGTAACTATGGCGCAGAGCCTAGAAGAAATGCCAACAATGGATCATACACTCATAGGAGAGATTTGAATGGAATATCAGAGCTTTATAATCTTCACAGCTCTCAAGCATCCTTGTGCAACCTGGGTCAGGACCACTGTTTAAATTCTAGCTGCCTACTTTGAGTCAAATCTGTTCTGTCCACTTGCCTTTTCTTTATCCTCAATGAGTTGGCTTTTGGACTGTGTCCACATTCACACCAAATTGTTTCTACTCTGGACCTCTTTCTCAACCTAGCTTGCTTCCTGTGAGGCTGGCTGCTGTGCCTGTGATGGACAGAACAGTACACATCCAGCTTCTTCAATGGTTTCCTTTACAGCATTCTAGTTTGAAAACTGTTTTCACACTGTGTACATATGATTTTATTTCCTCTACTGAGGAAATTTTAGTGCAAGCCTCTTAATTTGCTAATTAATTCTGATTGACTACTTTCATAGTCTCAGGAAATCAGTATGTGATTGCTTAGGTTAAGAATAACTTAGCCTGGAAAATGATCTAATTTCAGTGGGATAAATTCAAGCCAGTTAGCATGGCAGAATTACTTGCTTTTTTGAATAATGCAGATTTGTTCATAAGAGCACTCTTTCATTTGTGAAAATGATCTATGCTTTTAGCCACTGTAACTGCTGCAGTCCTTCCCCTTTTGGTGCTAATAGGAGGAAAAGAGAAATGATAGCGTGGCTTTAGACTAGATGTTTTGAGCCGGGAAGGCCCCATCACATACTTTGTTCTGGGTCCGAGTACATTAATTGACCACAACGTGCTATTAAAACACTGCTCTATGGCTGCCTTTAATGTATGCTCAAAGCATCTGAAATATGTAATATAGTTACAGGGTTGTTCTCTTTTCTCCTGAACTAAATAGTGACTTATTATTTCTCGTAAATAAAACATGTTCCATCTTCTGGGGCTTTCTTGTGTATCTTTTAGGGAGTGGGGCTAAGTAGAGCAAACAGAGATCTATAAAATTAGCAAATGATTAGCTCAACATGTTAATTTTAATGCTTACAAGATAAAAGATATTTCAAAATGTGGACAGATGGCTTGCCCAGGAGTGTGCAGACTTCTTACACTGAAATATGGAGAGTTGGGTCTGCAATGCTTTAGAGAGCAACCACATTCTTTGGGCACGCAATTGGGCAAGTTGCTCTTCAGAAGCCCATTATTTCTCTCCATGATAGTAGATAATTATCATTATTTTCCTCAAGAGAACATTGTGTAGAATGAGTAATTAATAACTTTGGTGCACTTTTGAAGACATTGTAAGTAACTTCTTAGTTTTTTCTCAACTTACATTTCAATGCAATTGAATTACAATTGCAGTACAATTCAGAGAAAATGAATATGGGCAAAATAAATATGGAATAAAACTTTTATTCTGAAAATTTGTGATATAAATTTTCTGACATTTTTATTAAAAGTACTAGTTTCTTTGTAAGATATATTTAATTTCACACTCAGAGATATTGCTTCTCATAATTAAAAAATTCTGTTTTTTTTGGGGGGGGGAATAAGTATGAATAATTAGAAGTGGCCATAGGTGCAATATACGGCAGTGCACAGCAAATTTTTTGTACTGTCTTTCCTACCCTGAGTATTGGCTACCTCTTTGCAACCAATGGAATATAACCAGACTGCTCTGGTACATTTTCTAGAGCTAGAATCTAAGAAAACCCCAACTTCCACTCTGGTTTCTTAGAATGCTGCTTCTTAGTTCTGTAAGAAGTTGATCCAACCTGTGGTTCCCATATTGCTTGGGTGCTCAGTCAAGACATTTGGAGAAGTTACGTGGTAATGACTGATCTTCTATACCATTGCTTCTGGCTATTCCAGGTAAAATGCCAGGCAGGCATGTAAGTATCATTTTGGGTATCCAGACAACCATATTAATGGGCCATATTACTCTAGGCCCAGTTTTCATCTCTCCGAATGAATTGTGAGTAGTGAGCTGCCTAGCAAATCCAATCTACATGTAACTAGCTATAACACACATACACACACCCACATACACACCCACTTACACACCCATACACACACACACCTACACACCCACATAGACACATGCACACAAACATGCACATTGGCATGCACACTGTATGTGTTGTTTTAGCCCTAAACCTTTGAAGTGGTTTGTTACATTTCACAGAGAACTAGAGTAAGGACAGTGACAACTGACAGTGCTCATTTGCTCTCATGATCTTTGCTTACAGTAGGATGTAGATCTTGCACATGCTGAGAAGATACTCTAGGCCTTGCCACAGTGATACCTGGAAGGAACCTTTGCAGTCATAGTGCTATCTGTGCTCATGTTTACTTGGTGGTAAAATCAAGACCATGATCTACATTTAATGTTTCAAGAGGACTGGTCAAAATGGGATGTTGGCATGCAATAAGGATATACTGCTGGCATATTCCTTGGCTTTCAGCTCATGGGCTCTCAGCTTTGCTTGCTTGGTTCATCATAGAAACCCCAAAGCCAGAGATGTAGTGAGGAAACTTTCATATTGTTACTAGGAAGAAGGGATAGGTCATAAAACTGGATTCCACAGGAAGTCATCCCAGATACAAGTTTTGATGGAAGAATTAGTACCATGAGGAACTAAAAAAAAAAAAAAAAAAAAAAAAATCCTTTCAACTTTGGTCATATTAGGAAGTGTTTCTGAACTTTTTCTTGTTGTCATTCAACAATAATATATCCATGTTAATGTTTGAGCAGTATTTTCACGATAAAAGTATGGTGGTACCCTCTACTTCAAACATTCCAATGGCTTCATGCCACTGATGGGATTCAGATTAATACCATGGCATGGGGTGATTTAGCAGGGCAGCCTTCAGTTTATCTGCTTCAGTGCATTTTCTTCACTGCATGGATTCTTCCTTCCCCATCATTCAATCTCATGTGTCCTGCATTGTCCTATTCTTTTTTTTTTTTTTTTTTTGTCTTTTCGAGACAGGGTTTTTCTGTGTCCTTGGAACTGGCTGTCCTGGAACTCACTTTGTAGACCAGGCTGGCCTCGAACTTAGAAATCCGCCTGCCTCTGCCTCCAGAGTGCTGGGATTAAAGGCGTGCACCGACATGCCCGGCTTTCAACTCCCTATTCTTGATCACAAATCTTTCATTAAGTTTCTTTGTGAGAGATTTTCATAGAGCTGGGTTTCTTTCCTCCAAAATAATCACCTATAATTTGCATGTTAAGTACAACCCTTTAGTTGATGGTTTTCTTCCATTTTACCAGAATAAAACCTTGTTACTGCTCTTTAGCTTTTCTTTTTGGCTAGTGTCTAGGGAATCACTGTTATATAGAAGATGGAATGGATGTCCTTCTGAGCCCTTTATTGCAAAGGGCTAAGGTGAGATTCCTTTTAATGGAATTAAAATAAACAAGAAAAGGCTATTTTACATAAATAATTGTCCCTTTTCATTACTGTCTTATATCCTAAATTTCTTGAACACCATATTTTCTTTTTATTTTTATGCAGAGGTGAATAATAAGCATAGTGCATAGCCTGCAAGTAGACTATACATGCAATAACTTTTTGATGAATATATCTATTAAATTAGTGAATGATGATGCTTCACAAGTGCTACGAGGAGTTTATAGCCTCATTAATAGTTTGGGATGGTGATGTGAATGATTCTTGAAAAAGTTGTAATTGATGAATTTCTTCTCTTTGAAATATTAGTGATATAGAAAATTTTAACAAGAATTTACAAATGGGATTGCAGGAACTGGAAATCTTCAGCAAAACAAAGGCAACAATGAATAGAAGGAGGAGACAGCCTACAGGCTGAGAGAATCCTTGCCAACTTTATATCTGACAAGGAGTAATATCTAGATTTTAGAGATATCAAAGGTTCAACATCCAAGAAATCATTCAGGAATGGGGAGATGTCTCAGTGGGTAAGAATACTTGCTACATAAGCAAACATGAGGATCTCAGTTTAGATTCCTGTCACTCTGAAAAAGCCAAGATTATTGCAGCACTAGGATGGGGGGTAGTTGTAGAGACAGGAAAATTGTTGGGGCTTACTGGTTGCTAAAGGATCAAAAACATGGTGAGAGATCCTGTCTCAAGAGAATCGAATAGAGAATGATAGTAGAGGACACTTAACATTCATCTCTGGCCTCTGTACATACTTGCACAAACATGTGCAACAAACACACACAAATGCAAATGATCCAATCAATAAGTGAACAAAAAAATTGAACATACAGTTTCCAAAAAATACTAATGGATAGGTAGATGTATGTATGTATAGATATATAGTTAGATACAGATGGATGGATAGATAGGCATAGATATGGATGAATGAATGGATGAATGTATATAGATATGGATATAGATATAGACATAGATGGATGTATAGATGGATCGATAGACATGTAGAGAGGGAGCATAGTATGCATATAGAGGTCAGAGGTCAGTTTTCAGAAGTCAGTCCTCTCCTTCCACCATGTGGGGCAAGATGGGAAGTTGCGTTGTTAGGCTTGTGTGCCAAAGTAGCATTACCTGTGGAACCACCTCCCTGCTCCATTCAGCTTTTGGCCACGTTCGATATGGAAAGGGTTCTTCTAGTTCAAAGGCAAAGACCTTTGCACAAATCTAGGCATCTGTTATTTGCTGTTGACTTTGAAGAGCCACAGACCCTTTATGAAGTGTAAATAAGACACCATGGTGAGCTTCCAGAAGGTAAAATCACCTGACTGTCCACTTGATCCTTGGAGAGCAGGGAGAAATGTATTTGATGTTCTATCCTTTCATGTAAGGCTCTTCTGCTTAAGAACACAGGAGATTCCCTGTGCTACTGAAGACCAGATAGTCTTATGTCATATATGAGTGGCTTGATTCCTATCTGCAGGAGGAAGCTTGGAGCTGGGTTTGAATGTAGCACCGTGCAACTGGGATTTTCTGTAGAACAGAGGAGAGAGTATTTGGAATTCCTGGAAAGCACGTTTGAAATATTTGAGAAAAGGAAGTAGGGGAAGAGGAAAGCAGTGGGACCTACAGGCATCTACTTTGAATGTGTCACGTCTGGATGCCTCAAAGGCTCTCCAGAGCCAACACACCCTCGCTGTCTCACACTGCCAGTCAGCTCAGACTGTCAGCTCTGTGCTCTGTATCCCAGAGAGTGACTCCATTCACCAACTCACACAAGCCAGAAACCGGAGATAGTTGGCTATCTCCCTCTTTCCACCATTTTATCCAAGTTTATAGATATTTTTCTGGGCTTTTCTTATTATCTATGGAGTGACACCTCTGCTCAAACAAATCCAAATTCAGCATTACCAATAGCCCCATCCACATGAGCTGTCAGTTCTCTGCTCCTTGTTAGGAGAATTGAGACACCTGTTTGATATACACAGCTGCTTTCTGGACCTCCCAGGTGCTCCAAGTTGGGGTCCTGACAATTCCTGCACTTTCACCTCTTTTGTTGTACAACTCACCCTCTGCACACTTGCATGGCTATCTTTCAGTTCCTATGCTGTGCTGGGTTCTTTCATTTCAGGACAGCAGTGTGCCCAATTAACTCTCCAAATTTGTCTCTATTGCCATGCCATTTGGCAAGTTGCTTCAGCAGCATTTTTGTAGAGACTTCTGTGGCTTTTTACTAGGTTTGGCTTTACTGTTACCTGTTTTCATGGAATCCTATACAATTTTGTCATTCTGGTTATAACAAATCTCTATGTCTCTATCTGTATGGTAATATTACTTTGTGTCAGGCTTTTCTACTAGACTTCATGGGACATAGGTCTGTTTGAAACCCAATGCTCTCTTTAGCTCTCAGAACAACACTTATCATAATCATTACTTAAATATTGAACAGATGCAAAGTTGAACAATACAGGAAATCATCCTATTTCCATAGCCTCTCAGGAGCTATATCTTTCAACAAAACCAACTCTTCTTTCTTCAGAAGGCATTTTTAAGAATTCCTTAGTTAGGAGCAGGGCTTTATGATCTCTGCCTTCATTCAAGCTGGGGTTTTGTCTGGCTTGATTTTGAGCAGGAAACAGGATATTAGAGTTTCATCATACATTTCTTTGTGGATATACATGCCCAGCAATGCCCCTGATTGATTATGGTGATGGTACACACCTCCTGCATTGGTGTTGACCGCCTCACATCCTCTTCACTATCAGACACTTCAGGATAGACAGTTGTCAGTGAGCAGCTGATACTCAGAGGGCTGGGTTTCTATTTCCTTTTTTTTTTTTTTTATCAGTCTCTAGTTTGTCAAATGTTGTTTTTAGCTCATTAAATGCCACAGTAAGATCATCATTTATTATGATTTTGTCAAAAAGATGACCATATTGACTTTCCATTATCTGCGCTGATTTAATCATTTCCTGAAAGTCTTCTTCCGTGAAGGGCTTTGCAGTCCCTTGGTCATCTCTGCTTGAAATAATCTTTGCATTTTTTCTTGTCTCTCTCAAATGCTCTATGGATGGAGGTTTTATAAATATCACATAGGGTTTGAACTCCAGTGTCCTTAAATGCTTCACTGTATGAGGCTGGACATCCAACAGACAAACCTTGTTCTTAGCTAGGACAGAGCGAACTGAGTCTATACTTGTACCATAATAGTTGTTTTTATATTCACCATACTCAATGAACTTGTTATTTTGTACATCTGTCTCAAACAAGTGTTTGGAAATAAAAATATATTCCACACCATCACTCTCTTGGCTTCTTCTGGCTCTAGTGGTGTGGGGCACTATCACACCATAGTGCTGTGTATCACTCATCAATAGCTTTCGCTTCAGCTCATTTAGCCCGACTCTGACAGGACCAACCAGGACAATGAGTCTGTATTTGTCATGGATCTGCCGCCGGTAGGGTGTCACCTCCTCATATGTGGGCACATCTGCTGTGTCATACTGCTCACTCTTTTTGCATTCATACATGGACTTATTTATTTTCTTATCTTTTCTGCTAAGACGGAAACTTCTTCTAAAACCAGATGATTTCGTGTTGGAAAGTTTCAGAGGCTGAACTACTATTTCTGGTCGTCTCAGAGCCAGTCTCCGTTCCTGGAAGTGCTTGGAGGGAATCAGGCCCGCTCTGGGGTTGGCATCTCCTTCATGCTTAGCCTGCCACCATGTCACATCATCTTGGCTCATAATCTGAAGAATGTCCCCCTTCCTGAAAGACAGCCCTGCCTCTTTACACGGGATTGCCTTGTCTTCCTTAGGATCATAGTCAAAGAGGGCTTTGATAAATATCTTGCCTTCTTTAGAAGGTGTCTCCTCTTTGGTGCTGGGTATTATCTTAAATGTAATTGCTCCCTTGGACTGACTCTGGTATCAGGGATCAAAGAAAAGGTCATTGCTAGAGGTAAGGAGAACATACGACAGACAGGTAGGGAGCGAAACACATCTAGGGATATTTTGTCTTGGTATTCTCCTTAGAAGAAGCCAGAAAACTAAGTTTGTAGAAATTCTGGAAACACGATAAAGCTCTAAAGTGTGTCAATTCTGCTCAAAATCACATTTACACTTTTATAACCTGTGCACTTAAGGCATCAATACATCTACTGCCATCCACTGTTATGTTATGTCAAAACAGACACAAGCACACAGTATGAATGAGGCTTGAAATGAGTATAATAGTTAGTGACCAGAACAGATGACACAAAGATAAGATCCTGACATTAAGCATTGGTATCCATAATTGATGAAATAAAAACCTGATACCAATACTGTCCTTTCTGTGGTTATGAATATGGGTGAAATTCACTTGGCAGCAATATGCATTGGAAAAGCGACTAAGCACAGCCAGGTCAGGTTTATTCTGGTGGGAAGGTAAACAGTGTGTATAACAAATCCATCGAAAGATTTAAAGGCAGACGAATGTCTATTCCCATTTAATTAAAACAGTAATTCCATGAACCAGATACTTGCTAATTGTTTCAGTACAAGGCTACCTCCTTGTTGGTGGACATTTATAAAGGCGTCTGTTGGAGGTACTCACTCATCTTTCTTTTTTTTTTTTTTTAATATTTTTATTACATATTTTCCTCAATTACGTTTCCAATGCTATCCCAAAAGTCCCCCATAGCGCCCCCCACTTCCCTACCCACCCATTCCCATTCTTTTGGCCCTGGCATTCCCCTATATTGGGGCATATAAAGTTTGCAAGTCCAATGGGCCTCTCTTTCCATTGATGGCTGACTAGGCCATCTTTCGATACATATGCAGCTAGAGACAAGAGCTCCGGGGTTCTGGTTAGTACATCATGTTGTTCCAACAATAGGGTTGCAGATCCCTTTAGCTCCTTGGGTACTTTCTCTAGCTTCTCCATTGGGAGCCCTGTGATACATCCAATAGCTGACTGTGAACATTCACTCCTGTGTTTGCTAGGCCCCAGCATCGTGTTACAAGAGACAGCTATATTTGGGTCCTTTCAGCAAAATCTTGCTAGTGTATGCAATGGTGTCAGCGTTTAGAAGTTGATTATGGGATGGATCCCTGGATACGGCAGTCTCTAAATGGTCCATCCTTTCATCACCGCTACGAACTTTGTCTCTGTAACTCCTTCCCTGGGTGTTTTGTTCCCAATTCTAAGAAGGTGTACAGTGTCCACACTTTGGTCTTCATTCTTCTTGAGTTTCATGCGTTTAGCAAATTGTATCTTAAATCTTGGGTATCCTAAGTTTTGGGCTAATATCCACTTATCAGTGAATACATATTGTGTGAGTTCTTTTGTGATTGTGTTACTTCACTCAAGATGATGCCCTCCAGGTCCATCCATTTGGCTAGGAATTTCATAAATTCATTCTTTTTAATAGCTGAGTAGTACTCCATTGTGTAAATGTACCATAATTTCTGTATCCATTCCTCTGTTGAGGGACATCTGGGTTCTTTCCAGCTTCTGGCTATTATAAATAGGGCTGCTATGAACATAGTGGAACATGTGTCCTTTTTACCGGTTGGGACATCTTCTGGATATATGCCCAGGAGAGGTATTGCTGGATCCTCTGGTAGTACTATGTCCAATTTTCTGAGGAACCGCCAGACTGATTTCCAGAGTGGTTGTACAAGCTTGCAATCCCACCAACAATGGAGGAGTGTTCCTCTTTCTCCACATCCTCGCCAGCAACTGCTGTCACCTGAATTTTTGATCTTAGCCATTCTGACTGGTGTGAGGTGGAATCTCAGGGTTGTTTTGATTTGCATTTCCCTGATGATTAAGGATGTTGAACATTTTTTCAGGTGTTTCTCTGCCATTCGGTATTCCTCAGGTGAGAATTCTTTGTTCAGTTCTGAGCCCCATTTTTTAATGGGGTTATTTGACTTTCTGGAGTACACCTTCTTGAGTTCTTTATATATATTGGATATTAGTCCCTTATCTGATTTAGGATAGGTGAAGATCCTTTCCCAATCTGTTGGTGGTTTTTTTGTCTTATTGATGGTGTCTTTAGCCTTGCAGAAGCTTTGTAGTTTCATGAGGTCCCACTTGTCAATTCTCGATCTTACAGCACAAGCCATTACTGTTCTATTCAGGAATTTTTCCCCTGTGCCCATATCTTCAAGGCTTTTCCCCACTTTCTCCTCTATAAGTTTCAGTGTCTCTGGTTTTATGTGAAGTTCCTTGATCCACTTAGACTTGACCTTAGTACAAGGAGATAGGAATGGATCGATTCGCATTCTTCTACATGTTAACAACCAGTTGTGCCAGCACCATTTGTTGAAAATGCTGTCTTTCTTCCAAAGGATGTTTTTAGCTCCCTTGTCGAAGATCAAGTGACCATAGGTGTGTGGGTTCATTTCTGGGTCTTCAATTCTATTCCATTGGTCTATTTGTCTGTCACTATACCAGTACCATGCAGTTTTTATCACAATTGCTCTGTAGTAGAGCTTTAGGTCCGGCATGGTGATTCCACCAGAGGTTCTTTTATCCTTGAGAAGAGTTTTTGCTATCCTAGGTTTTTTGTTATTCCAGATGAATTTGCAGATTGCACTTTCTAATTCGTTGAAGAATTCATTTGGAATTTTGATGGGGATTGCATTGAATCTGTAGATTGCTTTTGGCAAGATAGCCATTTTTACAATGTTGATCCTGCCAATCCATGAGCATGGGAGATCTTTCCATCTTCTGAGATCTTCTATAATTTCTTTCTTCAGAGACTTGAAGTTTTTATCATACAGATCTTTCACTTCCTTAGTTAGAGTCACGCCAAGATATTTTATATTATTTGTGACTATTGAGAAGGGTGTTGTTTCCCTAATTCCTTTCTCAGCCTGTTTATTCTTTGTGTAGAGAAAGGCCATTGATTTGTTTGAGTTAATTTTATATCCAGCTACTTCACCGAAGCTGTTTATCAGGCTTAGGAGTTCTCTGGTGGAATTTTTAGGGTCACTTATATATACTATCATATCATCTGCAAAAAGTGATATTTTGACTTCATCTTTTCCAATTTGTATCCCTTTGATCTCCTTTTGTTGTCGAATTGCTCTGGCTAGGACTTCAAGTACAATGTTGAATAGGTATGGAGAAAGTGGACAGCCTTGTCTAGTCCCTGATTTTAGAGGGATTGCTTCAAGCTTCTGACCATTTACTTTGATGTTGGCTACTGGTTTGCTGTAGATTGCTTTTATCATGTTTACGTATGGGCCTTGAATTCCTGATCTTTCCAAGACTTTTATCATGAATGGGTGTTGGATCTTGTCAAATGCTTTTTCCGCATCTAACGAGATGACCATGTGGTTTTTGTCTTTGAGTTTGTTTATATACTGGATTACGTTGATGGATTTCCGTATATTGAACCATCCCTGCATCCCTGGGATGAAACCTACTTGGTCAGGATGGATGATTGTTTTGATGTGTTCTTGGATTCGGTTAGCAAGAATTTTATTGAGGATTTTTGCATCAATATTCATAAGGGATATTGGTCTGAAGTTTTCTATCTTTGTTGGGTCTTTTTGTGGTTTAGGTATCAGAGTAAGGGTTTCTATTTCCTACGGTAAAAAGTAGCCACCAAGTCCAATGATTTAATTCACTAATGCCACTTAAAATCATTTACACTTCAGGTTTTAAAATTCTTACAGATTTTTAACGTAAACATGTTTGCTATTTGCTGAAGAGGAGTTTTTTATTTGGGGTTTGTTTAGTTAGTTGAGATGGCATACAGCACTTCCTGCTATACTTTTCAGATTTTTTCCATCTCCCATTGTCTGCCATTCTGTTTTCTGTCCCTTATCCTTCTTTACTCTTTTTTCTATTTCCTCTCTTCTTTAGATTAGCTCAAGACCTTGTTTCTTAATTATATGCTTTCATGCTAAAATCAACCCATAAATATAAGCATAAAGACAAACATGTCAGCTTTCTATTTTGAGCAAGAAATTACCTTCTTAGAATATTTATAAAAATGGATGACTTCCCTCAGGAGATTCATTCATCAAGACAGAAGTTAGTCCTCCTGTGCAAAATGAAATAGAAATAGAACCCGTCAAAATACAGCAGGATAAACACAGCAATCAGAGACTGAGGAGGGAGGGGAAGCCTAATTTGAAGGGAAAATGTTGGCTGCTTGTGAAGCAAAGAAATAGAAACAGCAAATGTTCCTTCAAATTACAGCAAGAGAGAAATGTTATCCAGAGATGTTTTGGACTTTGAACATTTCATCCAGAACTACTTTGAACCAAGGCTTGGTACCTGGAACTGGATATGAGATCTGGGCCGGTGTCAGAATCTTCATTTCATGGGATTTTGGACCACAAGAGCTGGAGGGTACCATCAGGCAAGAAAAGCTATTCCTCATCTCAGATCACATAATGAGCTCATGTTATAACTGAAACTATAATAGATATTTTTATTCCAAAGTGCTTTTGTGGCTTGTTATAAGGACAGTAGTTCTTATAAACCAGCATGCAGGTAGCACCTGCACACTTCCTTAGGCTCTTGAGTTTGCTGCAAGAGATGGAGTCATCAGATAATCTTCTTGTCATATTCCTGTTCTGGCAGCTTCACCACCAAAAGCAACACGTACTAAAGCATAACACAGTAGATTAAGACTATCTGTCTAGGGCAGTGTTGGTCTTTAAATATGAAATGTCATTAGCTATTGACATTGTTTTGTGAAATTCTAGAAACTTCCAAATAGGTCTGGACAGAACATGCCTCAGCATAATAAAAGCTTACCTGAAGTAATTCAGTTAGAACTGGGAAGGAGACCAGGCTGGCCACTCTCACCAGTCCTTTTCAGTATGGTACTGAAAGCTCTAGCTAGAGTAATGAGACCAACAAGGGACCTCAAGGCTAAAAAAAGAGAAAGAGAAAGTCAAATTATCCTTGTTTGCAGACAATATGATATTATGCATAAGAGATTTAAAAATCCCACCAGAAAGCTTCTAGAAATGATTAAAACTTTCAGCACAGTGACAAGATAAAAAACTAAGTTACAGAAATTTGTACTCTACCTATATGCCAACCATAAGCATGCTGAGGAAGAGATCACAGAAATCTCTCCCCTTCATACTTTCCTCAGAAAGAAAAATATTTGGTTTTATACCTAAACATATTTTGAGGTGCAAAGACCTATGAGGGAATTTATACTCATCATCAGTGTGTATGGAATTAACTTAACCTGTCCATAATAGGTTAGGATTTGTGAAGGAGAAAACAAATATTTCTTTCCTAATGCATTCTTCCTCTTCTGTGTCTTAAATATCTCTTGAAGAAAATGATGTTTGCTTGATATTTTCTCTGTGTAGTATATGGAAAAGAAGACGGTTGTCAGTGTTTACAGTTACTGCTATAATTTCCCTTTGCAGTGGAGATATCTCACTTTCTACCTGGCCCGTTTATTTGAACACCAAATTTCATTAAAGTAATTTACACAATACCCAAAGCTGTTTTGATTCTGTTGTTGAGCTCTGCAAATACATTATCTTTAAGAAATACTAGATCTCCCTTCTGCAGAAGACACATGAAGCATACATTTGATTAAAATAGTTTATTCCTTTAACTGGGCAATCACACTGTATTAAACATATGGAGGGGGATGGAGGCTTCACTTTAAAGTGATTAGTTGTTGAGGTATGAAAAAAACACAAGAGAGGTCTGGGGAAGAGAAGATGCAGATGATCATGTCTTCCCTTCCCTAGCCTACCTTCATCAGTTAGGGAGGTAGACAGATGATATGATCTTATGATGATATGATCATATTATGATATGATCTGGGACAGCATACTCCCCAGCATTAAAAGCATGTAGGTTCTCATGAGGAAATGGGCAGTAGCTGTAAGTAAGAGAAATGTTCAGATTGTGAGGACCAACAGATGAATGAGCTTTTGAGTTCATGATGTGACCCACACACATTGAGACAACTAAACATTCAACAACACAATGTATGAAAAAGATAACTTTGCTTATCTGCCACTAACCATCAAGGCTGCGTAACTATTAGATAGATGTGGAGTATTTTATCATCTCAGATTGCTACAAACAAACAAACAAACAAACAAACAAACAAACAAACAGACAAACTCCTTTAGGGGCATTCTTTGCTGTGTTATTACAACTTAAATAAACTCCCAATTGTCAGTATGAATCCTTCTCCATTGTCCATATTTTGAATTTTGCCTAGGGTTTGTGTGTGTCTGTGTGTGTGTGTCTCTGTGTGTGTTTCTGTGTGTGTTTTGCATGCATGTTTGTAGCTATGTTGTCCAGAAATGGGAATTAACTGTTGGGAAAGACTACTTTTAGGATTATATAAAATTATATTTATCTGAAGAAAATGACTGGGGCCATTTGAATTCCATAGATAGCATTCTTTAGCTCCACAGGGAACTGTATGAATCAAACATCATTTAGAGTTTTCTTTCCAGAGTGCTGTTCAGGTCTTCCTTCATCAAGGTTGCCTGGATGCCCATAAAAATAAAGATTCTGAGGTACTCTTAAAAAGTTCTGATTTTTGACAATAAAATCCTAGGTAATTGTTATACATCTTAAACATGGTGAGCATTGTTTTATTAAGTGGTTATCAACCTTCTTTTATAAAATGTGTTCACTGAACACTTTTTTTAATAAAAAAATGTATTTACTTAGAAGCATTCAGAATGTCAACAAAACAGCCACTTTTTTTTTTTTTTTTTTTTTTTTTTTTTGCAATTACAGAGTGGTATTTAGTTAACCAAACAATTATCTTTGTAAAAGCTGCATTGGAGACAAATGAAGATGAAAAAAATAAAACCCAAAAATAAAACCAAAAGAAGAACAAAAAACA
The DNA here is from genome assembly GCF_978045245.1 of Mus caroli. Taxonomy (NCBI): domain Eukaryota; kingdom Metazoa; phylum Chordata; class Mammalia; order Rodentia; family Muridae; genus Mus; species Mus caroli. The sequence continues at coordinate 159,378,359 of NW_028227257.1, read as the reverse complement.
AACAAACAAAAAACCAGAAAAACTACAACAACAAAAAAACTACTGCCCCATTTATAACTAATTTGTGCTGTTCACCAACAAGAACATGCAATTTACAACCCCAGACTGTACCAGGCAAGGTTAGTGGCTATTGAAAATACCAGCAGGACAGGGTTATCTAGAGACACATTCGGTAGTGTGTTAACTCTACAAAAAAAGACACTGTTCAGTTTAAAAACAAATCTTACACAGCCTTACATTTCAATTTTTTTCTTTAAAAGGAATGAGTTGTGTACAGGGGGTTTAAATGCTTTATAGACAAGGGAAAAAAAACTGCGCTAGAACCAACTTCTTCTTCTTCTTCTTCTTCTTCTTCTTCTTCTTCTTCTTCTTCTTCTTCTTCTTCTTCTTCTTCTTCTTTGCCTTCCTCTTCTTCCCCCCTTCCTCATCTTCTTCCTCCTCCTCATCTTCCTCTTTATTCTTTTTCTTGTTCTTTTTCAGCCATGACCACCCCCTTTTTTGCTGCATCAGGTTTTACTTCAGCTCTGTAGGCAGCAATATCTTTCTTATACTTCTTCATCAGCTTGGCAGCCTTCTTCTCATAGGGCTGCTTGTCATCTGCTGCAGTGTTGTTCCACATCTCTCCTAGTCTCTTTGCAACATCACCAATGGATAAGACAGGATGCTCGCCTTTGATTTTGGTATGCTACTCAGAACAAAACAAGAAGAAGGCCGAAGGAGGCCTCTTGGGTTCATTGGGGTCCTTGAACTTCTTTTTAGTCTCCCCTTTGGGGGTGGGTGTAGGTTTTCATTTCTCTTTCATAACAAGCCTTGTCAGCCTTTGCCATATCTTCAAATTTCCCCTTTTCTTTAGCAGACATGGTCTTCCACCTCTCTGTACAGTTCTTGGAGAACTCTGAGAAGTTGACAGAAGCATCCAGGTGTTTCCTCTTGTGCTCCTCTGGCAAGTTTGCACAAAGAATGCATTTGAGGACATTTTGCCTCTCAGCTTTTTGGGATCTCCTTTTCCCATGTTTAGCTGATTTTCCTCTGCAAGGAACAGAATTTCCCAGTGTCCACTGGGCTCTGGCTTTCCCTGGCCTCACTGAACTCTTGAAGCTCTTCTTTAATATTTAGTTCTTTGTCAATAGCTACAATCATATAACAGACAAATGCTTTTCATATTACAAACAGTTTTTAGTATCCTTTCCACAGCTTGCAGGGAGAAATATTGGGAAGCTGTTCCAAGGAGAAACTGATAAATGGTCACTTAAATTTGACTGTGCTTGTGCCTGGTTTTAGCTCAGATACAGCACCAAAGACCAATCATCATTCTGTTCTCTTTTATAGTCTCTGCCACAGACAAAACACTTACCATGTATTTATTTGTTTGTCATTTATGTATGTTTGACCATCTAGGTGCAAGTGTATGTATGTGTGTGTGTGTAGCAAGTGTGTGTATGTGTGTGTGTGTAGCAAGTGTGTGTATGTGTGTGTGTGTAGCAAGTGTGTGTATGTGTGTGTGTGTGTAGCAAGTGTGTGTATGTGTGTGTGTGTAGCAAGTGTGTGTATGTGTGTGTGTAGCTACTCGTGCACCAATGTTCACATGGGTCACGAAGTCAATATTGTTGTTATTCAGGAACCACCCATCTTATTTTAAAAGATAGTCTCTTTCTCTGGGCCTAGATCTTGGAGTAGCTGAGGCTCTCTATCATCAAGCTCTAAATATCCAAGAGATTTTGAGAGCCCTGAGTTCCTCATGCTGGCAAAATAAATGCTAGACAAAATTAGCAATCTCTTTAGAGGCTTTATATACAAATTTAAAAACTACATACAACTTGTACCTAGAAAGGAATCCAAATTTATTTTGCTCAATTATCTTGTTTCATGTGTAAAGAAAGTGGTGCTGAAACAGGTTTTGCAATTTGTTTAAGATCACACTTCTAGTCGTTGGCAGAGCTAGGGTAGTGGCCTATCTTTCTGGATCCTACATCATTTACTAGGGAGGGACACACTTTTCTAAAATTCTGTGTAACTGTTTGCTTGACGTTCAGTGCTTGAGAGCTGAGATAGCATCTCTGTTATTATTCTTAATAGTGTCACTGCTTCCCAGGTCTATTTCTATTTATTCTTACATTGTGGGAAAACAGCTGGAAAACACATTTTCTCTTGAGTGAGCTTCTGTGCAAATTGTTCTTCTGTTTGAGGTTGGATTTGGTGACACCTTATTTTAGGTGTCAGGACATGGCACATTTAATTAACATTCAGTGTAATAGCACAAATCTGTGTGAATCCTGTTGATTAAATGTGCATGGTAGTATTACTGTACCCTGAACAACATCTACCCACGCACTGTTACAGTCACCAGACTTTTCTTTTTCTCTCATGCTTAATTTTGATATAGAGAAACAAAAAGTTCTTTCTCTTTCTTCCTTTGGAGTGTTTACATTCATAGCTGGAGGAATGCTCATAGCAACCAATTGAAGGGGAATAAGAGGGAAATCTCTTCCCTCCATTCTTTGCCTTTTCTTCAGTTGAGGAGATATTGGAATCTGAATGTAGGATTTGTGTAATCTACTATGGCGAAGAAAGATCAGACTGCTTCAAGACAAAAGCAAGATAGAGCAAGAAATAGGCACCTCAGTGGAGATCCCTGTCATGGGAGCTCATCCAAATGGAGGAGCTGCCATATTCTATGCAGACAAAAACAATAGCTTTGGAAAACTGAAGTTTAGAGAAAAGATCATTCATTTTTAAACACGAAAAAGATGTTGCCTATAACCAACTTAAGGAAGAAATTCACCTGAATCAATCCCAGTGGGTTCGAATCAAGAGAAAGCTGGCAGAATGAACAGATGTGTCATGAACAGTAAGGAGAAACAAAACAACAGTGGAAATTTTCCCAGAGAGCTTTGTCATGCTTAGAGAATCATGAAAACCTTTACCTGTTAATCTCATCTTAGTCAAGCCACAACAACAAGAACAAGAACAACAACAACAACAACAACAACCACATAAAAAGCAAAGGAGTAGTTTAGGAGGGGATGTAATAGGATTGTTAGCTTCTTCAGGGGAGACACAGATGTGTGGGCCTGCTAAAATGATAGATTATGATATCTTGAATAACTGGGTACAAATAAACACATTTCACTGAATACTGAATATGAAATCAAAGCACATATTTAAATGTAAAGATTCTTTCTAGAAAACAAAACCTAAAGAAAATCTCAACACAGAACACTGAAATTCAGCTTGAGGGTGGGGCTAGAAGACTGGTTTATTGGATAAAAGCTGTTATTGGGCAAGCATGAGAACCTGAGGTTGATTCCACCACCATGGAAAAAGCTAGGCATGGCAGTACATGTGCCTGTAACCTCCATGTTCTGGAGAGATCCAATGAGAGACTCTCAAAGACCACATAGAGCAAGGCACACATGGCATTCAAGGGTAGGGAGACATTAAGCTTTGTTATTTGGGCTGTATAGGAGCAAATCTTGATAGCAGGATGCTTCTCTTGGGTATTAATGGATTTCTAGTGATGAGCTCTGGGAAGACCAGACCCAAGGCTATCCAAAAGTGGCTAATTTCTCCATTAATTAATTAAATAATTAATTAATATTTGCATCCCAATCACTGCCCCCTGCCCCAGTGTCTCAATCACACAGTCCCTTCCCTCTTTCTCGCCTCTTCTCTTCTGAGATGGTGGAGCACCTCCATTCCCAGAATTTCACCCTCTCACCAGCACATATAGTCTCTGCAGGATTAGGCACATCCACTCCCACTGAGGCCTGACAAAGCAATCCAGTTTGGGGAATAAATTCAATAGTGGCAAAAATTAAGCTTTCAAAGAGACTACACTCTTCAAAGCAAATGACATAGAAAAATAAACAGACAAACAAAAATGACATACTTAGAAGGTAAATAAAATAAAGAAACCCTTCCTTGGGTCCTGTTTTGATTACTTTCCTGTAGATGGGATAAAACAGCATGATGGTCAAGGCAACTTAGAGGAGAGTTTAATAGGGTGTATGGTTGAGAGAGATAAGAACTTACCATGCCCAGAAAGGGACAGCCATGAAAGCTAGAGAAGCAGCTGAGGGCTCACATCTTGAACTGGAAGCATGAGGGAGAGGGCAAACACAAAATGTCATTGATTGGCCGTGCAAACTTTATATGCCTCAGTATAGAGGAACACCAGGGCCAAGAAGTGGGAGTGGGTGGGTAGGTTAGTCGGGGTGGAGGGTATGGGGGACTTTTGGGATAGCACTGGAAATGTAAATGAAGAAAATACCTAATTTTAAAAAAATTTTAAAAAGAACTTAAAAACAAACAAACAAACAAACCCAAAATGTCATTGAGTCCTTAAACTCTGAAAGCCTGCCTACTGTCATTTACTTCCCTCCTCAAGGAAGCCCCCCACCCCCTGCCCAAATCTCCCAATCAGCACCATCAAGTGTTTAAATGCCGGAGGGGTACATTTCTCCTTCAATCCAGCACATTGCCTTTGGTTTGGGGGGAGGGGAGTCAGTGTAGTTTTTCTAGAATATATGTAGCGTTAAGCCTCAGGCCTGAGAGTATTTAGCTCTAGATAGAGTGTGAATTTAAATGAAATGGATAGTAGAAGAAATTTACATTGAGCCATGATTTCAAAGTAATACTTGTTGGAAACTCTTTGATGGTGTCCAACCAGACAACCATATATTTCCCCTGAGTAACCACCTGTGACTCAAGAGTTTGGAATTCTAAGAACCTGGATTGGTCAAATAGTATAAGATAAATCAGGACAAGCACATCAGGAAGATACAAGTTAGTTAATGAAATAAAATTGACTGTTTTAAATGTCCAGATACTAGTGGACATGATCATCAACAAAACACTTATATGATGCTCATAGAGTAATGTACCCCTCAGGCATAAATACTATATAAAACTGAGGACAAAGGTAGCAATAGGTGAGGGAGCATGAAATATGCACACCAATTTAAAAGCAAATTATATCAAGAAATGCAAGAATAGCAGTTAAATTTAAAAGTCAGATATAGTAGACTCAGATGATGAGATAATTGATAAATTTGAAGATCATTTTAAGGACGTCATATGGAATACAAATCAGCAAAATAAAATGGAAGGCTGACAGACTGAGACACACGCATAGTTAAATCAAGTACTAGCATACAGCTGTTCAAATTAGAGTGGCAGAACAGAATGAAGAAGACAACATAGCTGAAGAAATGATGCCCCCAGGGAGCTGGGGAAGTGTTGTGGTTAATAAAATGCCTGCTGTACAATCATGAGAACCTGAGTAGTTCAATCCCTAGAATGCCCATAAAATGTCAGAGTGTTTTGTGCTCGTAAGCCCAGTATTGGCTATGCAGAGAGAGGAGAATCCCTGGAGCTTACTGGCCAGCAGCTCAGTCTACTCCTGGAGGTCTGGGTAAAGTAAGAGACCCTGCTTTAAGCACCACAGTTGACATCATCAAGTAACTATAACTCAAGTTGACCTCTGTCCTACATATAAACATTTAAAAAATGCATTTCCATCTTTCAGAACCAATGAAGGATAATTCATAGGTGCAAAAAGCCTATATCATATTTACAGCAAATAAAACATAATTCATACATGGTCAAGAACTCATCAAATGTGTACCTCAAGAATAAAAGTTTACTAGGTAAAAAGCTATAAAAACTTGTTATTAGTAGACCCTCAAAAACAACATTCTAAAAGTAGGATTAAAATAAACCTCATTAAGACTAAAATTCTAAAATGTTAAAGAAATCAGTACATATATACATACAATAGTTTTTGCAAATCATACAGGTGTGAGATGAAGAAGTCTATTGGTAAAATGTGGTATTAGAACAAATTGTGACATTTATTAAAATGCTGAACAATACTAGTATGTAAGCCAGAGGGATTGAGTTGGTCTATACTCAGATGGCGTTGGAGGAGGGTGAGTGACAGGATTCCTATACTCAGCAATTCCTGACACGCCCACCATGGTCATGTGTGTATTACTCCAAAGTAAGAACCACCATGATCTATGATATTAATGATATTTTCTTGATTTCTCAAGTAGGAAACTAACAAGACACCACAAAATGAGGTAGAGGTTGAGTCAGATGAATTGTACTCATTGTCTGGGGCTGTTACTAATTAGCTATAGAGGGGTAGGCATGCTTGAGTTTAAATGATGACCACTAAAGAGAAAATAATAGATAATGAATTATGCATTAGAAGAAAAATGAGAAAATGAAGCAACACTACAGGAGCATAAAAAACAAAAGGCAAAAGAAAAATGGTACAAGGTGGACATCCTTAATAAAATATGCAAAAATCTAAACAAGTGGCAAATTCCATATTATGAAACTACTTCATGCACAAACTTATTTTAAGTAGCATACATAACTGCTTACAGATTATATGTATGAATTCTATGTGAAACACAAAGAATTTTGTATCAGACTTGGGTTCCTTTCCCAAGAGAGTGCATTGTATTTATGCAAATATTCCAGAAATTTGAAAAATGACCCCAAGTCTGAAAGCTTGTGGTTATGAGACTTTGAAATAAGGGATGCCAAGATTCTGCCTGTGTGCAGACTCTGCTTAGCCCCTCCCCACTGACCCTCTTAGCCAAATGGAAGGGATGGTGTGACATGGTTTCCTGCCCCTGGAACAGAGACAGCAGAGTGTAGGTTTCCACAAGTGTTGACTGGGTATGAGGCTTGTTTGTATAAGAAAAAATATATTTTACTTCACATTCCTCCTTTGGAAAGTATTCACCCTGACAAGGTTATCAGGTAATGTCCTCTTTGTCAAGATTAATGACTGCATGATAGTCAGAGACAGGACTGAGTCCAGGAAGTGAGGATGTGTCTATTTCCTTAGCAAACGTGGTAAGCACCGTGACCTTCAGGGCACCTCTTAAGACTGTGGGAAAGGACTCCGAAAGCACAAGTTCAAAAATATATAATTTCTCAACTATGTAAAATATAAGGATGCAATATGAATCGTATGAGGGCTTCATGGACCTAGAAAAACAGAGGCAACTGAGCTATGATCCAGACTGTCAGAAAGATATGGAAGCAAGCAGATTCCTGAGTTCATGGTCAACCTGAGACAGAGCTAATTTATATTCAGCCATGGTAATCTGAGGATGGGATCCCACCCAGCTACGTTTATTGTATTACAAAGACAGGCAGATCTCTGCAATCATTTGCCGTGTTAAAAAAGTGTACTTGCTGCCTTCTAATTATCAAGGGCTATAGAATGCTGATTCATGTAATGGTCAAGAGGGAACCTGGTATAAATGACTGAATTGGTATGTAAGTAAGAGTGGACCTTTGGTTTTCATGAGATAAGCTAGTGGAGAGCAATAGCAGTTCATTTTTAGAATTTTTTTGAGCAAGAACGGAGCTGTTTGGAGCTCTCTGGAGAGTGAACACTGCTCTTTTAGAATTTTTTTTCTAACAGGATTTCTGAGAAATCCCGAGAATTACTTAGAGAGCTAATACAACTCTTTTAGATTTTTTTTTTTTTCTTTCTAGCAGCTACCAAGAGAGAATCGCTTGGAGAGCTAACACAGCTCTTTTTGGATTTTTTTTCTAGAAAATTCAAGGGTTTTTGTTTTGTTTTGTTTTGTTTTGTTTTGTTTTTTGTTTTGTTTTTGTTTTTGTTTTTGTTTTTTTATAGCAGCTTTTCTAACTCTGGTCAGGAAACTACCCAGAGCTTTCAAGACAACTCTTAAAATTTTCACTGCAGAGAGAGCTGTCTCAAAGAGAGACTGCAGAGACAAGAGCTATCTATAGAGTTGTCTAGGGAGCCATCTCAAGCAGATGACATGGCTGTCAACTTGTGTCCATGATTTATCTTTGAGTGGTTCTTTTTGCCACTCTCAAACACCCCTTCTCTCAGGATCCAGACCAAGCTGATACTGGTCCTTGGCATGCTAATCCACAGAAGCACCCTCTACCAGGAACCCTACAGCTATCACATTTGCCTAGGATCTAGAGAAGGCAAATTTACCAAAGAAAGGACCATCCTACTCCCACGATAAAGACAAAACCAGATAATCAACAGTAAGAGATACCTCAAACATCATACCAACCAAGACAATGTGTCTTCACTAGGAGCTAGTAACCCTGTTCTGGTATGCCCCGAGAAATGTAATAGAGCTGAGGCACAACACAGGAACTTCAGAATAGCAGTTCTAAGTATGTTCAAAGCCTTAAAGGGATAGCAGTAAACCCTTAATGAAGTGTGTGAAGACACAAATAACCAATGGAACGAAATAATGAAAACAGTACAAGACATGAATGTAGGAGTAGAATCACTAAAGAAAACCCAAACATTTGAAATAAAACTGGAGGTGAAAATGTTAGCATGTCAAAAAATAACCTCAGGCTGGGCGGTGGTGGCACACGCCTTTAATCCCAGCACTTGGGAGGCAGAGGCAGGCAGATTTATGAGTTTGAGGCCAGTCTGGCATACAGAGTGAGTTCCAGGGCAGCCAGGGCTACACAGAGAAACCCTGTCTCGAAACTCCTCCCCCACACCCTTTACCCCCCAACATAACCTTAGAGGTAAGCTAATCACCAATAAATTATAAGACATGGGTCAGAGAATCTTAGGTGTTGAAGGTAAAGCAGCAGAAATGAATAGCTATGTTAAATAAAATAGTCAATCTAAAACCCAGCCACAAAATATGCAGGAAAGCTGGTATACTAGGAAAAGACAAAAATATATGAATAATAGGGATAGAGGAAGGAGGAAAAAAAAAACCAGGTCAAAATCACTGAAAATATTTTTAACAAAATCATAGACTTTTCAGTGTGTGACTTTGAGGTTTTCTTTTATTTTCTCTTTGACAACTTCACAAGTATACAATGCATTCTGACCACTCTCCTCCTATCTGATCATCTCCACTTCTTCCTGCCAGATATAGTACTTTTGGTTGGTTGTGTGACTCACACAGGCCATCTGTGTGATCCCTGGACTGGAACTATCCATTGGAGCATGGTAAGGTCACTAATAGTTACACAACTAAAGAGTATGTAGGTTTTAAATTTTATATTTGTGTATTTACGTATTGTGTTAGTTAGGGTTTCTATTGCTGAAAGGAAAGGCCATGACCAAAAAGCAGGTTGCAGGGGAAAGATATATTGGGCTTACACTTTCACATTGTAGTCCATCACTGAAGGAAGTCAGGACAGGAACTCAAACAGGACAGGAACATAGAGGCAGGAGTTGATACATAGGCAATGGAGGGGCCATGCCCTTTTAAAGGGGGCTTGCTCTTTTAAAATCACAAATAAGTTAAGTACTTTCTTACTTCAAGAGGGAAGATTCTGGATCCAGTCACAATCTGAACAAAACAAAACCAAGCTTGAAAAATATAAATAACCCAATGTCCAATTATTTGCTATTCACTCACAATCTTCTGGGTCTCTCCATCAGGCTTGGATCACTTTTTGGCTCCTCTATCTGCAGCACACACAGCTTATCTTCTAGGCTCCAACAGACTCTGCTACAACTGACTCCACTCCCCTGCTGTTGCTGGTTTTGGTGGTTATGCCATAGTCCTAGTATCTCTAAAATACTGGGTTCTTCTGCTGCATTTTCACCAATCCAGGAAGCAGCACTCTTCCATGGCTACTGTATCAGCTCCACTCTCCAGGATCCTGTCCTGTTTGAGTTCTTGTCCTGACTTCCTTCAGTGATAATGTTGTGGACCTGTAAGATGAATAAACTACCTCCTCCCCAAGTTTCTTTGGTTATGGTACTTCATCACAGCAATAGCAATCCTAAGACATGTGCTTGTTTGTTTTGTTCTGCTTTGTGTGTGTGTGTGTGTGTACAGGTCACAGGTGTGGAGGTTGGTGACAACTTTAAGGAGTCAGTTTCCTTCTGCCCTGTATGTTCTGCAGATTGAATTCAGGTCCTTAGGCTTGGTGGAAAGTTCCCTTGTCACTGAGCAATATCACCATCCCTCCTTTATGATTTTAAAAATTAAAATACTAAATTTTAACTTTAAGTTTTTTTAAAAGATTATAATTACACCAGCACCCCATTCTCTTTCCTCCCTTTAAACATTCACGTGTCTCCTCTTTCTCTCTTTCAGATTAATGCCCCCTTTTCTTTAATTGTTGTTACTAATATATGTGCCTTCATATTTTAGTTGAGAATTATGAGTGGGCCATAAGCACATAGCTTGTGATTGCATAACTTGAATGATTTGCCATGTTCTGAGTTACTAGCTATTCTAAATCAGCGCTCAGATAAACGGGGACAGAGCTCTCATGGTAATGGGTTTTAGTTTCCTGAATCTGTCTTTCTACCAGTAATGTACATCAGAAACGGAAAAAATAATGTCTAAAATGTACCTACTGCAAACGTTATACCAAACACCGTATCAAACAAATTTCCCATCTTAATGTAATCCTCACAAATTTAATGCTTCCTTTAAGGAAAACAAGGCACAATGAGAATAAGCCATGTGCCTATAGTAACATATTTTGTAAATTGTAGATTTTGAGTTTTTGAGTTGACTGATTTGCCTGCTATGTTTTATTGCTTCTCAAATAAAATGATAACAGAACAATGAAAGAGGGTAATTTAGAATCCTGAAGAGCACATAGTTCACTTTTTTATTTTACAAATGAGAACAGATAAGCTGAATGGCTTATCTGGGATAACCAAATTGTTGTGGCTCATGCCATATAGAATGAAGAACTCCAATTTCCCTTCCCATTTTTACTTAATAATAGCACTTGATTACAGACGAGAGTTGAGTGTCAATGTTCCAGGACTAGAGATTCATTTCTAACCCAGTTCTTGTTTGTGTTGGAGTTTATTTATAGATCCAGTTTTCATGATGGAGATGAGGGCAATTTTCACATTGCTATTTAATTATATCACAGCCATTTATGCATGCCCCAAGCACATGTCCACAGTTAAAATATATATCTCCACTCAGGAAGGAAAAGTTTGAGATGTCTTATCAAAGGCTCTTTCCCTCTAGCTGCTCCTTTCATTTATGTATTTTTTAAAAGAATTTATTAACATTAATCTTGGTTGAGGTGATGTTTTATTAGCATTTTTTATCAGCTTGCAAGTCCTGCCCAGTATTTCAGGTCTCCCTCATCTGTCTCAGACATAGACAATATAAAAAGCTAAGTTATCATCCAAAGTTTTGGCATAGCAGACTGAGTTTTGGAAATGGAAAATATTAACAGCTTTCTAGATTGTTCTCCACAGTTCCATCTACATCAGGAAGTTGGTCATTAATAATCATAGTTCATTTTCTTGCCTATTCATCAGTAACTTAGAAGTTCTCCAGTTGTAGTTTCTCTTCTTCAACTTTCATGTCATTTCTCCTTACCCTGCTTCTGTATGAAATTATCTATAATTATTTTCTTTTCCCATGTTCTTTTCTCTCTCTCTTTTAAACATTAGTTCTTCGAAAATTGGTTTCAATGTGTTCTGATTTTATTTACCTGCTCTGCATGCTCTCTAAACTATACCCTTTCCCCCATACCCAAACTTTATGTGCTTGTTCTGGCTAGTTTAATGTCAATTTGATAAAAGCTAGAGTCATATGCAAAGAGGGAACCTTAATTGAGAAAATGTCCCTACCAGATTGACCTGTGGGCAGCCCCTGTGGTCCACTTCTTTGTTCATTATTGATATGGAAGGGCCCAGCTCACTATGTCTAATGCCACTCTTAAGCTGGTGGTCTTAGATACTATAGGACAGTAGGTTAAGCAGACTACAAAGAGTAAGCCAGTAAGCAATGTTCTTGCAGGAGCTCTGCTTCCATTCAAATCCTTTCCTCACCAAGTATTTTATTGTCATATGTTTTATCATCACAATATAAACTGCAACATGGACAACCCCACCTACCTTTTTAAAAGGCCTATTGGACCCAACTTGTGTTTCTCATATTCTTGGACACATGGCCTTCTTGTAGAGTGTGGACAGTCTACCAGGAGCTTATCTTAAAGAAAACAAACTCCCTCTCCCCAGAATCTATCAATTGTCACTCACCTTAAGGTGGGACTTTGTACCCATGTTCCCTGTCCATTCTGGGATTTGTCTGGCTTGAGTTTAAAATGAGTTACTCTATACTAGGTAGCAATTCCCCTTCTAGATGCCATAGGCAAACAAAAAATCCAATGGAAGGAATGGGTTACTTCTTTTGGAGTTGTTTGTCAGTGAGGTCCCAAAGTCCCCAAATTGTGTGTTATTGCCACTGATACTTATTACCATCCAGAATTTTGTGATAATATACAGTTGTTGGAAACACCACATGCTTGAGTCGCAGAACATAGAGAAATCAAGCTGGTACTCATCTGGAAGCTTCACCCCCTTTGGCTAGCTTTTATTGCGCTAGAAGATGCTATGTATGCTATGGGAGGGGAAGATAATCATTATTTTTGCTGATCTCTGAACCCTGAATACTACAGTAACTACTGGCTGGCCCAGACATGCCACTGGTGTTAGAGTCGCATGGATATCATGGTAGTAACAAACCACTTTATGATTGGATGTAAGGCACACTCCACAAGATTGAAATCTATACCTGGCACTATTATCAGGTCAAGAAACCATGAATAGACAGGCCCTAGACTTAGGGGAGAACCTCCTGCTATTAATTTGCTGAAAGAACACAGTAGTAAACTGAATTCTAATGACTTATCCATAGATCAATGTATCTGTCAACCCTCAAACTTCTGTTTGTAGTAGATGGAGATTAGTGCAGAAATTTACAATTAGTCCAGGCACAGAGAATAACAGACTGTAGAACAGCTTTAAATAGGACATCTATATCACACACCTCTCAGGGCTCAGAGATTATCTCAGAAGAAGAGGCAGAAATATTGAAGAGTTGGTAGATGACTCCAAGGAAACTGATTTCTCCATGCATTAGGGTGGCTGCACATATGAATTTCCACAACAACATGCATAAGACCTGTAAAAGGCCCATCCCTCTAATTGATTATTAACTATTGTATTTGGTTCTAGCAGTTATTTGTTCCTCCATGATTTTTCAATAATGACCGACCAACTCTTACTAGTTTTCTTATGTGGTTTTTGTTTTTGAGTTTGTTTATAGAGTGGATTACGTTGATGGATTTCCATATTTTGAACCATCCCTGCATCCCTGGGATGAAGCCTATTTGATCATGATGGATGATCATTTTGATGTGTTCATGGATTCGGTTTGCAAGAATTTTATTGAGTATTTTTGCATCAATGTTCATAAGGGAAATTGGTCTGAAGTTCTCTTACTTTGTTGAGTCTTTGAGTGGTTTAGGTATCAGAGTAATTGTGGCTTCATAGAATGAATTTGGTAGAGTGCCTTCTGTTTCCATTTTGTGAAATAATTTGAGGAGAATTGGAATTAGGTCTTCTTTCAAGGTCTGATAGAACTCTGCACTAAACCCATCTGGTCCTAGGATTTTTTTTTGTTTTTTGTTTGGGAGATTATTAATGACTACTTCTATTTCTTTGGGGGATATGGGGCTGTTTAGATCATTAATCTGATCTGGAATTAACTTTGGTACCTGGTATTTGTCTAGAAAATTGTCCATTTCATCCAGGTTTTCCAGTTTTGTTGAGTATAGACTTTTGTAGTAGGATCTGATGATGTTTTGGATTTCCTCAGGTTCTGTTGTTATGTCTCAATTTTCACTTCTGATTTTGTTAATTAGGATACCGTTCCTGTGCCCTCTAGTTAGTTTGACTAAGGATTTATCTATCTTGTTGATTTTCTCAAAGAATCAGCTCCTGGTTTGGTTGATTCTCTGTATAGTCCTTTTTGTTTCTACTTGGTTGATTTCAGCCCTGAGTTTGATTATTTCCTGCTGTCTACTCCTCTTGAGTAAATTTGCTTCCTTTTGTTCTAGAGCTTTTAGGTGTGATTGTCAAGCTGCTAGTGTGTGTGTTCTTTAGTTTCTTTTTGGTGGCACTCAGGGCTATGAGTTTTCCTCTTAGGACTGCTTTCATTATGTTCTATAAGTTTGGGTATGTTGTAGCTTCATTTTCATTAAATTATAAAAAGTCTTTAATTTCTTTCTTTATTTCTTCCTTGACCAAGTTATCATTGAGTAAAGTGTTGTTCAGCTTCCACGTGTATGTGGGATTTCTACTATTTATGTTGTTATTGATTTCAGCTTTAGTCTGTGGTGATCAGATAGGATGCATGGGGTAATTTCAATATTTTTGTATCTGTGGAGGCCTGTTTTGTGACTGATTATATGGTCAGTTTTGGAGAAGGTACCATGAAGTCTGAGAAGAAGGTATATTCTTTTGTTTTAGGGTAAAATGTTCTGTAGATATCTGTTAAATCCTTTTGTCTCATAACTTCTGTTAGTTTCACTCTGCATTTGTTTAGTTTCTGTTTCTTGGATCTGTCCCTTGATGAGAGTGGGGTGTTAAAGTCTCTCACTATTATTGTGTGTAGTGCAATGTGTGCTTTGAGCTTTACTAAAGTTTCTTTAATGAATGTGGATGCTCTTGCATTTGGAGCATAGATATTCATAATTGAGAGTTCATCTTGGAAAATTTTACCTTTGATGAGTACGAAGTGCCCTTCCTTGTCTTTTTTTGATAACTTCGGGTTGGAAGTCGATTTTATTCAATATTAGAATGGCTATTCCAGCTTGTTTCTTCAGACCGTTGCTTGAAAAATTGTTTTCCAGCCTTTTACTCTGAGGTAGTGTCTGTCTTTGTCCCTGAGGTGGGTTTCCTATATACAGCAAAATGTTGGGTCCTGTTTATGTAGCCAGTCTGTTAGTCTATGTCTTTTTACTGGAGAATTGAGTCCATTGATATTAAGAAATATTAAGAAAAAGTAATTGTTACTTCCTGTTATTTTTGTTGTTAGAGTTGGGATTCTGTTCTTGTGGTTATCTTTTTTTTTTTAGGTTTGTTAAAGTATTACTTTCTTGCTTTTTCTAGGGTGTCATTTTCCTTCTTGTGTTGGAGTTTTCCCTTTATTATCCTTTGAAGGGCTGGATTTGTGGAAAGATATTGTGTGAATTTGGTTTTGTCATCAATACTTAGGTTTCTCCATCTATGGTAATTGAAAGTTTTGCTGGGTATAGTAGCTTGGGCTGGCATTTATGTTCTCTTAGGGTCTGTATAACGCCTGTCCAGGATTTTCTGGCTTTCATAGTCTCTGGTACGGTCTGGTTCAATTCTGATAAGTCTGCCTTTATGTTACTTGACCTTTTTCCCTTACTGCTCTTAATATTCTATCCTTATTTGGTGGATCTGTTGTTCTGATTATTATGTGTCTGGAGGAATTTCTTTTCTGGTCCAGTCTATTTGGAGTTCTTTAGGCTTCTTGTATGTTCATGGGCATCTCTTTCTTTATGGTAGGGATGTTTTCTTCTATAATTTTGTTGAAGATATTTACTGGCCCTTTAAGTTGAAAATCTTCATTCTCATCTATACCTATTATCCTTAGGCTTGGTCTTCTCATTGTGTCCTGGTTTTCCTGGATGTTTTGAGTTAGGATCTTTTTGCATTTTGCATTTTCTTTGATTGTTATGTCCATGTTTTCTATGGAACCTTCTGTACCTGAGATTCTCTCTTTTATCTCTTGTATTATTTTGCTGATGCTTGCATCTATGGTTCCTGATTTCTTTCCTAGGTTTTCTATCTCCAGAGTTGTCTGCCTTTGTGATTTCTTTATTGTTTATAGTTTCATTTTTAAATCCTGGATGGTTTTGTTCAATTCTTTCACCTGTTTGGTAGTGTTTTCCTGTAACTCTTTAAGGAATTTTTGTGTTTCCTTTTTAAGGGCTTTTAACTGTTTACCTGTGTTTTCCTGTATTTCTTTAAGAGAGTTATTTATTTCCTTCTTAAAGTCCTCCATCATCACCATAACAAGTGACTTTAGATCCATATCTTGCTTTTCTGGTGTGATGCTTTATCCAGGACTTGCTATGGTGAGAGAGTTTGGTTCTGATCATGCCAAGTAATCTTGGTTTCTGTTGCTTCTGTTCTTATGCTTGCCTCCTGCCACCTGATTATCTCAAGTGCTTGCTGCCCTCAATATATCTGATTGGAGCCTGTCTTTCCTATATTCGCGGTTGTTTTGGTACTCCTCAGAGTCCAGATTTCTCTGTGATCCTGTGATTCCCGGATCCTGTTAACCTGAGAATCTGTGTGTGTCAGAGTTCTTGGCAGTCAAGCTTCTTCAGAGACTCTGAGATCCTGGTGTGACCAAGCTCCTATTATCCTGGGATCCTGGAATCCTAAGATCCTGGGCATGTTACAATATCTGGAAGTAGTGTCTCCTCACAGGACCATGGAACTGTCTGGTCTGTTCGAAACCAAGGTATACCAGCACTGTTCAGAAAGAACCTGAGTCGCTGGTCAGGCAGGGCTTCTGTTACGTTGCTCCTGCTGTCACAGACAATTGGTTTGGAACAGATGTTGTGTTCCACTCACCAGTGATCCTAAGATCACATGGAGGGTCCTCTGGGGAATGTGGGACAGTCTGCAGAGTTCTGGTCCCAAGGTGACCTGGAACTGGCACTGACTGGAAGGGCCCATTCACTTGTTAATGAACATCTAGGCCAGTTCCATCTTTTTTTTTTTTTTTTTTTTTTCTGGGTGGTCTTGGCTTTTTTTATTATTATTATTATTAGATATTTTCTTTATATACATTTCCAATTTCAAATGCTAACCCGAAAGTTCCCTATACCCTCCCCCACCCCCGCCCTGCTCCCCTACCCACCCACTCCTACTTCTTGGCCCTGGCATTCCCCTGTACTGGGGCATATAAAGTTTGAAATACCAAGGGGCCTCTCTTCACAGTGATGGCTGACTAGGCCGTCTTCTGCTACATATGCAGCTAGAGACATGAGCTCTGGGGGTACTGGTTAGTTCATATTGTTGTTCTACCTATA
Organism: Mus caroli; assembly: GCF_978045245.1. Taxonomy (NCBI): domain Eukaryota; kingdom Metazoa; phylum Chordata; class Mammalia; order Rodentia; family Muridae; genus Mus; species Mus caroli. Next base: position 159,361,460 of record NW_028227257.1, on the reverse strand, counting down.
GGGTTTGGAGACCCCTTTAGTTCCTTGGGAGCTTTCTCTAGCTTTTCCATTGGGGGCCCTGTGTTCCATCTTATAGATGACTGTGCACATCCACTTCTGTATTTGCCAGGCACTGGCATAGCCTCATATGAGACAGCTATACCAGGGTCCTTCCATCAAAATCTTGCTGGCATATGCAATAGTGTCTGTGTTTGGTGACTGATTATGGGATGGGTCCTCGGGTGGGGTAGTCTCTGGATAGTCCATCCTTTTGTCTTAGCTTCAAACTTTGTCTCTGTAACTCCTTTCATGGGTATTTTGTTCCCTATTTTAAGGAGGAACCAAGTATCCACCCATTGGTCTCTTCTTGATTTTCTTGTGTTTTGCAAATTGTATCTTGGGCGTTCTATGTTTCTGGGCTAATATCCACTTATCAGTGAGTTCACATATTGTGACTTCTTTTGTGATTGGGTTATGTCACTAAGGATGATATCCTCCAGATACATCCATTTGTCCAAAAATTTCATAATTTCATTGGTTTTAATAGCTGAGTAGTACTCCATTGTGTAAATGTACCACATTTTCTGTATCCATTCTTCTGTTGAGGGACATCTGGATTCTTTCCAGCTGTTGGCTATTATAAATAAAGCTGCTATGAACATATTGGAGCATGTGTTCTTATTACCAGTTGGAACTTCTTCTGGGTATATGCCCAGGAGAGGTATTGCTGGATCTTCTGGTAATACTATGTCCAAAGTAGAATACCAGTGGAGACAGATGAGCAAATACTTCTGTAGGTGGATAGAGATTCCTTTAGGTATATACCCAGGAGTAATATAGCTGGGTTGAATGGACTTTTATTTTTAATTTTTTAAAACCTTCACACTGACATATATGGAGACTGAGCTAGTATTTACTATCACCAATAGTACAGAAGTGTTACCCTTTCTTACATCCATGCCAACATTTTTTTTTAATTTGGTCACTTGTTTACTTGATGATACCAATTCTGACTGGCATTTTCAAGTAGTTTTAATTTAATATTTTTGATAGCTAATAATGTTGAATACTTTGAAATGTTTTTCAGCTATTTTCATGTCTTCTTTTCATAACTGTCTGTTCTGTTCTATAACCCATTTTTGGTTGGGTTATCTCTTGATAGTTAGTTGTTGAGATCTTTCTATATTCTAGATACTAACTATTGAATGTTTAGCAGATAAAGATGTTTTCTTATTCTTTGGACTACCTTTCCTTTAGAAAAAGTTTGCTTTGAAAGAGCATTTTAACATCATGAGCCCCTATTTTTCAGTGATTGGTCTCTTTATTTCCTGATCAATCCTATAATCTGAATCCTATTCAGAAGGTTTTCCCCTATGCTGGTATTTTGAGGTATACTTTCTACTTTTATTGTAGCAGTTTCAGAGTTTCTGGTCTTATGCTGTGCTACCTAATCCACTTAGAGTTTATTTTTTGTAAAATTTGATAGATGTAGATCTAGTTTCATTTGTTGACATGTAGATAACCACTTTTCTCAGCACTATTTGTTGAAGACATGCAGAAACCAACAGGAAATATATTCAAGAATGGGGAATAAATAACAGTAAGAAATAAAAAGAATGCTAATGTGTGGAATTTCTGGCACAGAGGTGCTGAGTTAAAATCTGAAGTTCTCAGATCTCTCTGGCTTTAGGAAGCTCCTTAGGTGCTGGGTGGAGGTGGGAGAGTGAGAGTCATTGGTTTCTGCAGCCTCTGTGTTCTGTGTGACTCTGGAGTGTGGGGAATGAATGACTGCAAGTCCTTTCCTGGCAGTTTCCTGACTCCAGCATAGCCTCTGTCCCTGAGTGTGGTGTGAGGAACTACACTTACAGCTTCTATTGCCCCTGCCCTTTCTAGGCGGTTTAATTGGGATTTGGGAAGGCTTACAAGCTGCCTCAGATTCTCAGCTCTCTGATTTCCTTTCATGTTGAAAGCTCCCTTGGATTAATAAATTCACTTACAAACTGTGACTTTTCTCGAAAAAGAGCAGTTTACTCAGACTGTGTCCTATAACCTCCATTTTTATACACTCATGAAAGAAAATACTGTATGTAAAACTTAATATTATACAAGAAACACTGAGATCAACAACTCTTTTTCTAAACACAAATTTAGAAACGTTTCCTAGAATAGCTGACTGCTTTTTGTCTTTAATTGATCGATTATTCAAGGTTACTGTGAATCAATACATTTTTCCCTTGATATACCTTCCCTATGACAGCAGATTGTTTAAAGCATGGCACTGGGCACTTATTGTTTTCAGTAAAACTGTTCTGAATCTCCTTTCTAAATCATTATATTATTGTTTCCAGATAATGAAATTGTGAGAGAGGAAGTAAAGAGTTTGAGAATGGAAAATAGAACTTAGTAGTTACTATTATTTTTGAAATGGGTACAAAATTCAAAGGTAATCAGAAAAAGAAGCTAATCAGTTAAGGAATAGATTAAATATATCAACTCAGATTATACAAATGTGGGTGAAGTAGCTACAGAAAGCATTGCTTCTGTACTTGTCTTCCACATTTACCTGCACACACATGTATGCACACATGTGACCCCCACACAGCAATTTATTTCCTAGACAAAACTCAACATTTTTATTACCCTGGCTTATTTTATCCAAGAATTTCTGTATCATATGAAATACAAAATAATATTAGTCCAGAATTATGTGGTTCATGAGGAAAACAAATAATGGTGATTGATTATTAAAAATCATGAGGATTATAATTCAGTTGGAGAAGTTAGCTATAGTGAGTTGGATATGTATTTTTTCCAAGGAATAGGTGAGAGAGATTATATCTCTTATAAAGATTGCAGCAAAACATATTTTGCTGTTATTTGAAAAATTTCTTCGACCGTTCTTGACCAGGGATATAGCTCATGGATTTTAAAAACACCTTTGAGATTTTTGCAACCATTTTTTTTTGTAGATTAACTATAAAAAGAAATATTCTTTGTACACTACTGTAGCTTTAAAAAGTTCATAATTCCTCTTTCTAGTAGGCATCAGAAGTTGTAATTATTATTATTTGCATAAGAGAAAAACTGTGGGTGCCTTGCAGAGTCTGTGGAGGATGTTCCACTGTGGATTGCCTCATGACCTGACTCTGGAATGGGGACTTTAAAGTAAACTCCTTAACTCTATAACTTCTTCTAGGTTAAAATTATGTAGGTTAATTTATAAATTAGTTTTCTTTATCGTGCCAATTTTGTGCCAGATGTGGTTTTATTGCCACTTTAGAATCAATTGACGAATAAAAGATGAATGAGATTGCAGTTAGTTAAACCAAATGAAGAAATGTTGATTAAAGTAATTAAGCAGCCATGTTTAGATGGGTGATAGTAGGCAGCAACACAGAGCCAAATTATTCAACAGAATTTTAACCAATATTAAAATCATGTCATTTTTTAAATGTTTTTAAAAATAAAAAGAGTGGGATTTCTTTTTTAATCAGCTTAGTTTGCACAGTAGGACACCTTAAGTTTATAAAGTCATGTTCCTTTCAATTGCCTGAGTCATGCTTCTGACTCAATGTGTTGTTTTTGAAAATGAGAAGTCATTTAAAAATTTGGGGGGAATAAGGCTGCTGATCATCACTGTTTGTACTTGATAGAGAAAGAAGATTTATAGAGATAAGAAGGCAATATGGAAAGCAAGTCTAAAGTTTGTATGCCTTCTTTCCATTTGCTGAAGGGGACATTAATGAGTTCTATGTTACAACTGGTATGACAGTTGTAACACAGAAGTAGTTCCTACAGTCACTACAAACTTCCTGCCTTTCTGCATAAGAACATGGAAATAGATTGCTGTGTAGACACTGACATTTTCTTTGCTGTTTAGAACATAGGGACAATTGATGCATCTTGACTCATGAGTTAATAGTGTTTTTAAAAGAAGAAATGAAATTGACTGTCTTGTCATTATTTCTTGTGAAACTTTTTTCTTTCCAATCCACTACTTTACCTAGTCTTCCTTATATTTGTATCCCCTCAGGTTGGTTCCTACCCACCCTAGCCTTTGCCAAAATCTGGAGTTACCTACTTTTTGTTTCTGACTACAGTTACCTCTTAGTTCTAAATATACCTTATATCCACTTTTTATTTGACATTCAACATTAAATCCAGAGTCTTGTGTCCTATGTAGTAGTCTCTTAATGACCCCTCTACTTATCTGTTTCCTCTCTATGGCTCCTTCAACATTATCAAAATAATTTTCATCTTTATATGTAAACACGAAAAGTCTGGCATAGCTAAAACAATCCTGTTCAATAAATCAATTGTTTGAGGTATACTACCTCAGATTAAAGCTGTATAACAGAGCTATAGTTATAAAAGCAGCATGGCACTGGCCTCAAAATAGATAACTTTGTCAGTAGAATCTAATTGATGAACCAAATATAAGTCCACAGGCCTAGATATACCTGATTTTTGATAAAGGATCCAAAAATATACACTATATCCACAACAGAGTTTTCAGCAAATGATATTACTGTTCAAACTAGATAGCTGCATGAGGAGGGTAGATACAAATAGATCTGTCTTATCCACCCAGCACAAAGCTTAACTCAAAATGGTCAAGGATCTCACTATAAGATCAGATGCCCTGAAACTGATGATAAGAGAAGAAGGAGACCAAGACAAATACTGATCAAGGCCCAAAGTTTACTCTTTGAGTCTGAACTTAAAAAGGGGAAAGCCCATCCCCCAACACACCAGGCTGTTGCTTTGTCAAGATGGCCTCTGGAGGACAGGTTCAGCCTCTCAGCAGGTAGTGGCGCCTTGGAGAAAACAGCAGACATGGCAGAACAATAGACCTTTTCTAGGTTGGGCTAGCTGGCAGTGGCAGAGTAGGTCTGAGCTAGCCTGCTCAAGGCTTGGGGAGGGTACAGAGGTGTTCAACATTCTTAGGCAGCAGGGAAATGGAAATCAAAACTACTTTGAGATTTCATCTTGCAGTCATTAGAATGGTCAAGATCAGTTAAATAAATGACAATCATGCTGGTAAGGTTGTAGAGAAAAGGGGGGGGGCGCTTACTTTCTACTTGTAGGAGTGCAAACTTATACAACCACTATTGAAATTAGTGTGTCAGTTTGTCATGAAGCTGGGAATACATCAACATTAAGACCCAGGTATTCTACTCTGAGATGTATACACAAAGGACTCTGCATCCTAGTACAGATATACTGGCTCATCCGTGTTCTTTGCTGCTCTATTCATGACAGCCAGAAACTAGAAATACCCTAGCTGTCTACCAATTGATGAATGAGTAATGAAAATGTGGTACAGTTGTACAATGGAATATATTTAGATATTAAAAAATTATAAAATTTTCAGTAAATGTCCAAGAGTGGTATGGCTCTGCCTAAAGAAGATCTATTCCCAAATTTCTGAGGAACCACTATTTTTATTTCCATAGTGATTGTACAATATTGCACTCCTACCAGCAATGAAGGTGTGTTCCCTGTGATCCACATCCTTGCCACCAGGAGCTGTCACTTGTTTTATAATCTTAGCCGTTCTGACAGGTATAAGATGGGATCTCAAAGTAGTTTTGATTTACATTTCCCTGGTGGCTAAGGATGTTGAGCATTTCTTTATATATTTTTCAGATATTTGAGATTTCTCTATTGGGAATTCTTTGTTTAGATCTGTTTTGCATATCTGACTCTGGATTATATGGTTTGTTGATGTCTACTTTCTTGAGTTCTTCATGTATTTTTGATATTGGCCCTCTATAAGAAACTTTCCTCATTCACTAGGCTGCTGCTTTGTGCAATTGATGGTGCTCTTTGTCTTAGAGAAGCTTTGCAGTTTCAAGTGGTTCCATTTATTAATTATTGATCTTAGTGTCTGTGATATTGGTATTCTGTTCAGAAAGTCATACCATGTGCCAGTGCACTCAAGGCTATTTCCCACTTTCTTTTCTATCAGGTTCAATATATCAGGTTTTATATTGAGGTGTTTGATCCATTTGGACTGCAGTTTTGTGCAGGGCGATAAGTATGGATCTATTTGCATTCTTCTACATGTAGATATCCAGTTTAACCAACATCATTTGTTGAAGAGCTATTTTTTTTTCAGTATGAGAGAGGGGAAACTGTAGTTGGGATGGATTTTATGAAAGAAGAATCTACTTACATTAAAAAAATAGCTTGGTGATGGTGGCTCACATCTGTAATCACAGAACAGGAGGGAGAGGCAGGCAGATCTCTGTGAGTTTGGGGCCAGCCTGGTCTACAGAGTGAATTCCAGGACAGCTAGGGCTACATGGAAGAATCCTGTCATGAAAAATAATAATGATAAACAATTATGAAAATTTTAGGGGACAATGGATAGAGCTAGAAAAAAATAATCCTGAGTGATGTAGCCCCGACCACAAAAGACAAATATTGTATGTATTTTCTTATATATGGATATCAAAACAAGCTCAATGATATTTTTGTAACTTCCTGCCTCATATTACTTTGTCTAGGCATTATTTTTTCTTCCTATTCTTTTGCTTATATGGTATTGTTTTCTTATATGGTGTGTGAATGTACATGTGCATGTATATTCCTTGTGTTTCTTCTTTTTTTGTTTGTTCATCTTCTAATGAAAAAAAAAAAAACATTCCCAGTCTCCATCTGCACTTTGGACCTAAGGCTGCCCCACAGCCCTCTGTGCACAAAGATTCTGCCAGGAGAGAGCTAGTCTCCCAGGAGTGATCTCACTCCTAAGCTCAGAGGTGAGATCACCACTTTTGCTCTAATAACTGTCCAAAGTGGGACTTGCAGGGAGGGCACAGGGCACAGGAATAGTGGAGCAGCTGGGGACGGGATACTTCTGATCTCCATCTGCACTCTGGTTCTAAGGCTGTCCCACAGTCCTCCCCTCACCCCTTCCCAGGCAAAAATCCTGCCAGGGGAGAGCTGATCTCCTGAGGAGTGGTGACATACCTAAAATCACAGGCCCACAGGCCCACAAAAGAGAAGAGCTGCAGTCAGAGACAGCAAGACCGCCTAACACCAGAGATAACAAGATGGCAAAAGGCAAGGGCAAAAATATAAGCAACAGAAACCAAGGCTACTTAGCATCATCAGAATCTAGTTCTCCCACCACAGCAAGTCCTGGATACTCCAACACAATTGAAAAGCAAGATTTGGATTTAAAAATCACATCTCACGATGATGATAATAGAGGCCTTTAAGAAGGACATAAATAACTCTATTAAAGAAATACAGGAGAAAACAGGTAAACAGTTAGAAGCCCTTAAAAAGGAAACACAATATCCTGGAAAGAATTACAGGAAAACTCAACCAAACAGGTGAAGGAACTGAACAAAAACCATCCAGGATTTAAAAACAGAAATAGAAACAATAAAGAAATCACAAAGGGAGACAACTCTGGAGATAAAAAAAAAAACCTAGGAAAGAAGTCAGGAGTCATAGATGCAAGCATCACCAACAGAATTCAAGAGATAGAAGAGAGAATCTCAGGTGCAGAAGACACCATAGAAAACGTTGACACAACAGTCAAAGAAAATGCAAAATGCAAAAAGCTCCTAACCCCAAACATCCAGGAAATCAAAGACACAGCAAGAAGACCAAACCTAAGGATAATAGGTATGGAAGAGAGCAAAGATGAACATTTTTGCTCCAAATGCAAGGGCACCCACATTCATAAAAGAAACTTTACTAAAGCTAAAAGCACACATTGTACCTCACACAATAATAGTGAGAGACTTCACTAACCCACCCTTATCAATGGAGAGATCATGGAAACAGAAACTAAACAGAGACACAATGAAACCAACAGAAGTTATGAACCAAATGGATTTAAAACACACATACACACACACACACACACACACACACACACACACACACACACACATTTCATCCTAAAACAAAAAAATATACCTTCTTCTCAGCACCTTATGGTACTTTCTCCAAAATTGACCATATAACTGTTCACCAACCAGGCCTCAACAGATACAAGAGGATTGATATAATCCCATGCATCCTATCAGATCACCACAGACTAAGGCTGGTCTTCAATAACAACAAAAACAACAGAAAGCCCACATACACATGGAAGATGAACAATGCTCTACTCAATGATAGCTTTGTCAAGGAAGAAATAAAGAAAATAAAGAATTTTTAGAACTCAGTGAAAACAAATACACAACATACCCAAACTTATGGGACACAAAGCAGTTCTAAGAGGAAAACTCATAGCTCTGAGTGCCTCCAAAAAGAAACTGGAGAGAGCATACACTAGCAGCTTAATAGCACATCTGTAAGATCTAGAACAACAACAACAAAAAAGCAAATACACCCAAGAGGGGTAGATAGCAGGAAATAATCAAACTCAGGACTGAAATCAACCAAGTATACATAAAAAGAAGTATACAAAGAATCAACAAAACCAGGAGCTGGTTCTTTAGGAAAATCAACATGATAGATAAACCCTTAGCCAGACTAACCAGAGGACACAGAAACAGTGTCCAAATTAACAAAATCAGAAATGAAAAGGGAAACATAAAAATGTAAACTGAGGAAATTCAGAAAAATCATTAGATGCTACTACAAAAGCCTATACTCAACAAAACCAAAACATCTGGATGAAATGGACAATTATTTAGACAGATACCAGGTACTGAAGAAGTATTAAAAAAGTATAGCAAAGTAAAAACAAAATTCGAGGCTTTTGGGCCCAGGCTTGGGAGTGTAGCCTTTGTGGCTTAGTGCTCCAGGTACTAGTCATAAAACAGATAGCGACATTCCTCCACCTACCCGCTTCCTGGGTTCAATTCAAAGAATGACACCCTGACCATTACTGGAACCTGCAATGCAAATGTGCTATCTTTAGGGGCTCTTAGATTGTTAGGGGCTCTTAGAAACTGTCTTGAGAGATAACCTGACACTTGTGACTTTATACTTCCTTGTGACTCTTAACTGGTATTTTTGGTATTTTCCAACAACGCCCTCCCCACCTCCATGAATTGTGGTTTCTTCCTTTAAATACCCCCTTACTCAGCTACTCAGGGCGCCATAGTCCTCTACCCCTGCGTGGTGTATGACCATGGGCCCGAGAACGCTCTCGAATAAAAATCCTCTTGCAGTTGCAGCAAGATCGTTTCTTGTGGGTGATTTTGGGGTGTCGCCTCTCCTGAGTCAGAACGTGAGGGAGTCCTCACGTTGTGGGTCTTTCAGTACCAAAGTTAAATCAGGATCAGATAAGCCATCTAAAGAGTTCCATAACCTCTTAAGAAATAGAAGCAGTCATTAAAGTTTCCCAACCAAAAAAAGCCCAGGACCAGAAGGGCTTAGTGCAGAATTCTATCAGAGCTTCAAAGACCTAATGCCAATATTCTTCAAAATTTTCCACAAAATAGAAACAAAAGGAACACTACCTAATTCTTTCTATGAAGCCACAGTTATGTTTATACCTAAAGCACACAAAGACCCAACAGAGAAAGAGAACTTCAGACCAATTTCCCTATGAACATCTATAGGAAGCCGACCCGCAGCTCACATGGACTGGGTTTCACCTGGGAGGCAAGCAGGGGCTGAAAAGAAAGGGGAACTAGGCGGTCCAGAGAAAAATGGAGCTGAGTCATGGTTCCTGATCAAAGCTCAAATGTTTAATAGCAAATGTGCTTATAAAGGGCGGGGGGGGGGGGGGGGGGGAGGGGGCGAGGCCCATCCCCTGCTAATCCATTCTTGGAGCCTGGAACCAGCTGCAGGATAGGGTGTAGTCTCTGGAATAGCTCAGGGACTTCTCAGCAGGTAGCAGTGTCTTGAAGGAGAACAGAGGTAGTGGCTGAACAATAGAGTGATCTAGGGAGGAAAGCTCCACCCTAGGTAATCTCCTTAGTGGCAGCAAGGTCAAGGTCTGGCTCAGCCTGCTTCAGGCTTGGGGGTGGGGGTTACAAACATCAATGCAGAAAAAAAAATAAAATTCAATAAAAAATTCAATAAAATTCTTGCAAATGGAATCCAAGAACACATCAAAACTATCACCCATCACGGTCAAGGAGGCTTCATCCCAGGGATGCAAGGATGGTTCAATATATGGAAATCCATCAATGTAATCCACTCTATAAACAAACTCAAAAACAAAAACCACATGATCAACTCATTACATGCTGTGAAAGCATTTGACAAAATCCAACACCTAATCATGATAAAAGTCTTGTAAAGATCAGGAATTCAAGGTCCATAACTAAACATAATAAAAGCAATATACAGCATAGCAGTAGCCAACATCAAACTAAATGGAGAGAAACTTGAAGCAATTCCACTAAAATCAGGGACTAGACAAAGCTGCCTAATCTCTTCTTACCCATTCAATATAGTATTCAAAGTCCTAGCCAGGGCAATTAGACAACAAAAGTAGATCAAAGGGATACAAATTTGAAAAGAAGAAGTCAAACTATCACTATTTGCAGAAGATATGATTAGTATACTTAAGTGACTCCAAAAATTCCACCAGAGAACTCCTACAGCTGATAAACAACTTCAGCAAAGCTGCTGGGCATAAAATTAACTGAAACAAATCAGTAGCCGTCCTATTCTCAGAGGATAAATGGGCTGAGAAAGAAATTAGGGAAATGAATCCCTTCATAGTCACAAACAATATAAAATAACTTGGTGTGATTCTAACCAAACAAGTGAAAGATCTGTATGACAAGAACTTCAAGTCTCTGAAGAAAAATCAAAGATCTTAGAAGATGGAAAGATCTCCCATGCTCAGAGACTGGCAGGATTAATATAGCAAAATTGCATCTTTCCAAAAGTAATCTACAGATTCAATGCAATCCCCATCAAAATTCCAAGTCAATTCTTCATAGAGCAATACTCAAATTCATTTGGAATAACAAAAAACTCAGTATAGAGAAAACTATTCTCAACAATAAAAGAACTTCTGGGAGAATTACCATTCCTGACCTTAAGCTGTATAACAGAGCAATGGTGATTAAAAAAAAAAATCCAAACAACCAAAAAAACCCCTGCATAGTATTGGTACAGAGACAGGCAGGTAGATCAATGGAGCAGAACTGAAGACCCAGAAATGGACCTACACAACTATGGTGATCTTTAACAAAGGAGCTAAAACCATCCAGTGAAAAAAAAGACAGCATTTTCAACAAATGGTGCTGGTTCAACTGGAGGTCCGAATGTAGAAGAATGTAAATAAATCCATCCTTATCTCATTGTACAAATGTGTACTCAAGTCCATGTTTATCAAGAACCTCCACATAAAACCAGATACACTGAAACTAATATAAAAGAAAGTGGGGAAGATCCTTGAGCACATGGGCACAGGGGAAAATTTCCTTAACAGAACACCAATGGCTTATGCTCTAAGGTCAAGAATTGACAAATGGGACCTCATAAAATTGCAAAGCTTCTGTAAGGCAGTAAGACAAAATGGCAACCAACAGATTAGGAAGAGATTACCAACCCTATATCTGATAGAGGGCTAACATCCAAAATGTACAAAGAAATCAAGAAGTTATACTTCAGACAACCAAATAATCCTATTTTAAAAAGTGGGGAACAGAGCTAAACAGAGAATTCTCAGCTGAGAAATACCAAATGGCAGAGAAGCACCTAAAGAAATGTTCAACATCCTTAATCATCAGGGAAATGCAAATCAAAACAACCCTGAGATTCCACTTCATACCAGTCAGAATGGCTAAGATCAAAAACCCAGGTGACAGCAGATGCTGGCAAGGATGCTGAGAAAGAGGAACAGTCCTCCATTGCCGGTGGAATTGTAAGCTGGAACACTCTGGAACAACCACTCTGGAAATCAGTCTGATGGTTCCTCTGAAAATTGGACATAGTACTACCTGAGGACCCTGCCATACCACTCTGGGGCATATACCCAAATGATGCTCCAATATATAACATGGACACATGCTCCACTATGTTCATAGCTGCCATATTTATAAAGCCAGAAGCTGGAAAGAATCCAGATGTTCTTTAACAGAGGAATGCATATAGAAAATGTGGTACATTTACACAATGGAGTACTATTGAGCTATTAAAAACAATGAATTCATGAAACTCTTAGGCAAATGGATGGAACTAGAGAATATCATCCTGAGTGAGATAACTTAGTCACAAAAGAACATACATGGTTTGTACTCATTGATAAGTGGATATTAGCCTCAAAGCTCAGAATACCCAAGATACAATTCACGGAACATGTGTAGCTCAAGAAGAAGGAAGGCCAAAGTTTGGACTCTTCATTCCTTCTGAGAAGGGGGAACAAAAAACTCATAGGAGCAAATATGGAAACAAAGTGTGGAGCAGAGATTGAAGGAAATGCGGTCCAGAGACTGCCCTACCTGGGGCTCCATCCTGTATACAGACAACAAATCCAGACACTATTGCAGATGCCTTGAAGTGCTTGCTGACAGGAGCCTATTATCACTGTCTTCTGAGAGACTGTTTCAAAGCTTGGCAAATACAAAGACAGATGTTTGCAGCCAACCTATTGGACTGAGCATGGGGTCTCCAATGGGGGATTTAGAGAAAGAACTGAAGGAGCTAAAGTGGTTTGTAGCCCATAGGAAGAACAGCAATATCAATCAACGAGAACACCCCCCTCCACTCTCCCAGGCTTCCAGGAACTAAACCACCAACCAAAGAATACACGTGGAGGGTCCCATGGCTCAAGCCGCATATGTAACAGAAGAAGGCCTTGCTGGACATCAATGGAAGGAGAGGCCCTTGGTCCTGTGAAGGATCCATGTCCCAGTTTAGGGAATGCTAGGGAGGGGAGATGGAAATGGTTGGGTGGCTGAGTGAGCACTCTCATAGAAGCATGGGGCGGGAGGATGGGATAGGGTGTTTCAGGAGGGGAAACCAGGAAAGGGGATACCATTTTAAATAAAAATGAATAAAATATCCAATAAAAATTGGAAAAAAAGAGAAAACACAAAGTTGGATGGGTGGATGGGGATGTGGGGAGGATCTGGAAGGAGTCTGTGGAGGGAAAGTATGATCAGAATAAATCGTATGAGCGAAATTTCCTAATAAATAGGATTAAAAAAAAGAACAAAAAACTAAACAGAACAAACAAACCACAAAAAACAAATCAGATGCTCTTTTTCTCCAGTCCAGAACAGACAAAGCAAAGAATGTTTTTGTTTTTTGTTCTTGCTCCTTTACTGTTCAAATAAAATGTAAATAAACCCAGTGGGAAATTTTGCCTCTTGAATGTGTCAAGCTCTCTACACACAGAGGCATTTCCCTTCCTACTACACTATTTCTCCATACCTCTATAAAGCTCTTATCTTTAGGACTCTGCTTAAATATCACTTTACAAAGAGACTTGCTTTAAAAAAAAGTGATTTGTGTCAGGAAACAGAGACTCTCATATGTATTCTTAGACATTTTTGAGGGAATGCTTCCAGAAGAGGGGAAGTGAAATATTTCAGAGTCAGAGAGAAGCACTCGGCAGGATGCTTACTTGCAGAAAAGAACCTCATGCTGTTAATCTCCAGGAAGTTTGTGCACCATACTAGTCAAACATTGGCTTTGCTCAGGATGATAATGATGGGGATGGTCTCTGGGTGAGTAAATTTCTGTCCAGTTGAGAAACTCTCCAGAACAAAGTTCAGCTTTGAAACTGATAGAGGCTAATACAAACTAATGATGAGAAATCTGTTTCGAGCACTAGCAAACAGTGTTTGCTAACAAGTAGCCTCCCCAAAAGGAGTCCTGCTTAAGGTTCCAATGTGCATGAAAGTTACTGTGTTTAGTTGTCTATATATCATCTGTTTAACTGTCTATCTATTTTTCTATTTTCTATCTATCTATCTATCTATCTATCTATCTATCTATCTATTGTCTGTCTATCATCTATTATCAATCTATCTTTAACATCTATCATCTATATATCCCTTCTATCTATCTATCTATCTATCTATCTATCTATCTATCTATCTATCCATCCATCCTTCTATCTCTATCTTACCTATCCATCACCTATTAACATCTTTTATACTATTTTCTTTTCAAAGTTAAAGTGAAATCCTCATAAGGAGATGTTTTTCTCTGCTGCAATGTTCCTAATGATGAGATAAATACCTGTATATTGAAAGTAACAAGTAAGAAAGGTTCAGACTGATAGCTATTATGTGCTTAAAACATGCCAGGTACTGAGTATTCTAAACAATCTTAAGTAGTACTTCATATTTGTCAGAATAGGTTAGAAGAAATGTATCATTACTATCTCCATTTAGCAGATGAGGATACTCAAATGTGTGCTCATGTATTAGGATGTTGTAGGTCTGGGATTCAACTCAGGCTGGGTCCACTACCCCCACATAACTATTTTTTCAGTGTGGAGGGAATAAGCAACTGTGTTAGATTCTTCAAGCATTTCATATGTAGTTTCACATTTCATTTTAAGATTTATTTTAATTATGTCTCTGTGTATATTAATCAATGTTCTCTAGAGAAACAGAACTTAAGGAATGAATCTCTCTCCCTTCCCTCTCTCTCTCTAGTATATATACAATATAATGTAATATATAATATATTTTAATTATATATATTATATATAATTCTATATTATAATGGCTTCCAGGCTGTGGCCCAGCTATTCCAACAATGGCTGCCTGTGAATGGAAGGTCCAAGAATTCAGTAGCTGTTCATTCTGTGAGGCTGGATGTCTCAGCTGGTCTTCAGTATAAGCCAGAATCCTGAAGAAGTGGGCTCTAATGCCAGTGAAGGAATGGACTTGTTGGTGAGAGTGAGAGCATGTAGGCACAAAAAAAAGAGAGCTTCCTTCTTCCATGTCCTTTGTATGGACTTCCAGCAGAAGGTGTGGTCCATATCAAAGGAAGATTTTCCCACCTCAAAAGATTTGGATTAAGAGAAAAAAAATCCCTCATAGGTATGTCCAGTCACTTGGGTTTTAGTAAACTCCAGCTGTAATCTAGTTGACAACCAAGAACCGCTGTTACAGTGTGTGTGCCTGTGTGTGGGTATGTTCATGTGAACAAGGGCCCAAGAAGGTCAGAAACATCAGATCTCCCTGGAACTAGTTACAGGTGATGGGAAACTGTCTAATGTGGATTTTGAGGATCAAATTCTGGTGCTCCACTGCCACGTGTGATAGTGTCCTGTTTTAATTAGCTGTCCCTTACTTAGTCATTTGTTGTCACATGAAGAATTTCATTCCATACAGATTCATCCAACGTTTGAAAGAGATTCTGCTCTACATTGGACATTGCTATCTGTGTGGACTGAAGCAGTTTCCTTGCTCTTTATGAGCCTCTATGCCTTGAATTTAAAGGGAGTAGTTCTGCCTAGGTGAACAAATCTAGAGTATAGTAATGCTTGTTACTAGTCTTAAGGGTATTTTATGAAAGAATCAACATGTAAGTAAAAAAGTAAAGTGAATGTGCAGGTATCTTAGCTTCTAAAGAATTGCTTGAAAAGCAAAGTAGACAAGGCTGGACAAACAGACATTTCTGTAGCATTGCTCTCAATAAGCTGAACCTGTCTGCTTTTGTTAGGGTTCGTCACTGCCTATGCCAGGCTGACTGGCCTCTGTCCATCTTGCGGTTTTCCTATCTCCACCACTCATCATAACACAGGATTACAGAGATTGCGGATACTTGTATCTGGCTTTACATGGATTCCAGGGATCAAAGCTCAGGGCCTCAAGCTCAAACAGTGAGCAATTTTCACACTGAGCCATCTCCCCAGTCTCTCTCTGATCTTTACACCTTCAGTTCCTCTATTTACCTAGCTTCATAAGGCTCAGGCAAAGAGTATAGTTTCTTGACTGACATTAATCATCAGGCAACACAGGTGTATGTTGTAGTCATTTAAATGCTCTAATCTTATGAAAGAAATCTAGATTTTCAGGTGAGCTATTCTGAGGCCCTTGGGGTAAACTAGAATATCAGTGCAGAAGCTGAAATCTCCCCATGTTTTATACAGTGTGTACTGACTCACCCTGTGATAGCCTACAAAGATTCCAGCTGAGAGCACATGACAGACAATGACTGGCTTAGGAGCTAAACGAGATGCTGATTGGCCTGAGCTTCACATTCTGTTCATCTTTAGGGCATATGATGAGGGTCCTTCTACAATGTGACTGTTAAATATTGGGGTCCAGGAGTCACCTCAAGACTTATGAGCCTCTTTATTGAGCATTCACCCTAGGATAGATCAATCAGGGCCACAGATCAGACCTGGGAGTCGACTGTTATGTTAAGTCCAGATCTTACAGGGTTTTTAAATCTGAAATTTTCAAACATTTATAGCAAGTTTTTCCACCAGTCTGGATTTAGGGATTGGGGACTTCCTCAGGAACATGTCTTTGTTTTATATTTATCCTGCTCACATTTTTGGGGTATTTAGCTGTGTCTTGGGACTTGCCTTGCTTAACATTCATGTCTTAATTAGCCAATCAGGAATTCAGTTACCCATTTACATGTCTTTTTCTGCCAAGTAGAATGTCAATTCCATGGGAGGTCTTGGAACTTAAACTTTATGTGATCCTCTACTTAAAATAAAGTTTTACCCCAAATGGCATCTTATATTGACACAGGGGTCTTTCTTATGTTGGGGTCCCAGGGACAGCTTATAAAGGCAAGAAATCATAAAAGCTCATATACAGGTGCAGGAAGTGCTGCTGGGCGGTTTGTTTGTGCCTGAGCTCATTGTGGCTAACTAGACAATGCAGTTCTAGCTGACTTTTATTGTGATTTTCTTCTAAGAACACCAAAGAACAGAATGGAACAGAATATGCAATCAACTTGGGCATGAGAAAGCTTTCTAGAAACAGCACAAGAGAAAGTTTCCTTATGACATTAGTAATAGCACAAAATGTTGGTGAGACAGGCACTAGTTACCTAGGCCTTAACATTTTATGTAGGCCTTAACATTGAACACAGGGACACCTTACAGATGTAACTTAATAACAGATTAGATCATGTCCTGACATGTTTGTGGGTAACTTGTACTTGAAAATCTTCCTAGAAATTCTATTTTTTGCTTGAATTTAGCTGTGATTGTTTTTTCCTATCTTGTTTATTATTCAATACTTGTTGATTTTTGTTTTTGTTCCTTTATTATTATTATTTTTCAATGTCACAAGCTTTTGGTCTTACATAGATTACATAAGATCTGAACAAAGCAGATTTTTTTTTCAGAGCAAATTTTTAAATGGATATCTTCAGAGATATTTAAAATTTTCACTAGTTTATAAACAGTATAATTTATGTTTATAAACCATATAAATTATGATTGTACTGTCCAAATATATTTTTAGAAGGAGTTCTTTATTAATTGAGAATCATTATAATGTTACATGACAAATTTTAAATCTAAAATTGTGCTTCAGTTTTCCTTTTTTCTCCATTAATTAATTAATTTAGGTAATCAATTTACATCAGGTCTTTCTGTCCTACTAAGACCTTCTATCCTATAGTCTGAGCATTTGAATTTTATTTTTAAGATTCTACATGTAAGTAAAGCAATGTTTTCTTTGTCTAGTTTCTCTCATCTAAAGTAGTGCCTTTTAAATTTATTCATGATGATACACATGGCTGAGTCTCCTTAGAAAAACAAAAAAGCTGAATACTGATCCATAGTGTGTATACATTTCATTTTCTTTACTATTCATTCACCAGTAGACACACATTTCCATATCTTGGCTGCTGTTACTATTGCTGCACTGAGCAAAAGATTAAAGGTATGGGGCTTCAGGGCTCCAGCTCCAGGCTGCCTTGGGCTCGAACTCAGAGGTCAGTCCCACAGTCCCCAGAGGACTCCCCATGCCCCAAGCTCGTGAGTGGAATGCAACATCTGTTCCAAAACAATCATGAGGGGCCTGTGCCAGCAGGAGCAGGGACACAGGAAATCCATCCGAACAGCTGCTTGGGTTCTTTCTGGTCAGCTCTGCTCTACCTTGGATTCGAACACTCCATACACCCCCACAGTCCCCAGAGGAGACACCACTTCCAGGCGCTGTAACATTCTTAGGATCTTAGGATTCCAGGATCCCAGGATAATAGGAGCTTGGTCAGACCAGGATCTCAGGGTCTCAGAGGAAACTTGACTGCCAAGAACTCTGACACACCCAGAATCTCAGGTTCACAGGATCCCAGAATCACAGGATCACAGAGAAAGCTGGACTCTGAGGAGTTCTAAATCAACAGGGATTATAGGAAGGACAGGCTCCAATCAGATATATTGAGGGCAGCAAGAACTTGAGATAATCAAATGGCAGGAGGCAAGCATAAGAACAGAAGCAACAGAAACCAAGGTTTCTTGGTGTCTTAGTCAGGGTTTCTATTCCTGGACAAAACATCATGACCAAGAAGCAGTTGGGGAGGAAAGGGTTTATTCAGCTTACACTTTCCACATTGCTGTTGATCACCAAAGGATTCAGGACTGGAACTCAAGCAGGTCAGGAATCAGGAGCTGATGCAGAGACCATGGAGGGGTGTTACTGGCTTGCTTCCCCTGGCTTGCTCAGTTTGCTTTCTTTTATTTTTTTTTAGAATTAATTTTTTTATTAGGTATTTTCCTCATTTACATTTCCAATGCTATCCAAAAGTCCCCAATACACTCCCCCCCCACTCCCCTACCCACCCACTCCCACTTTTTGGCCCTGGCGTTCCCCTGTACTGGGGCATATAAAGTTTGCACGACCAATGGGCCTCTCTTTCCACTGATGGCTGACTAGGCCATCTTTTGATACATATGCAGCTAGAGTCAAGAGCTCTCGGGTACTGGTTAGTTCATAATGTTGTTCCACCTATAGGGTTGCAGATCCCTTTAGCTCATTGGGTACTTTCTCTAGCTCCTCCATTGGGGGCCCTGTGATCCATCCAATAGCTGACTGTGAGCATCCACTTCTGTGTTTGCTAGGCCCCGGCATTGTCTCAAAAGAGACAGCTATATCAGGGTCCTTTCAGCAAAATCTTGCTAGTATATGCAATGGTGTCAGTGTTTGGAAGCTGATTATGGGATGGATCCCTGGATTTGGCAGTCTTTAGATGGTCCATCCTTTCATCACAGCTCCAAACTTTATCTCTGTAACTCTTTCCATGGGTGTTTTGTTCCCAATTCTAAGAAGGGGCACAGTGTCCACACTTTGGTCTTCATTCTTCTTGAGTTTCATGCATTTAATAAATTGTATCTTATATCTTGGGTATCCTAAGTTTTTGGGCTAATATCCACTTATCAGTGAGTACATATTGTGTGAGTTCCTTTGTGATTGTGTTACCTCACTCAGGATGATGCCCTCCAGGTCCATCCATTTGCCTAGTAATTTCATAAATTCATTCCTTTTAATAGCTGAGTAGTAATCCATTGTGTAAATGTACCACATTTTCTGTATCCATTCCTCTGTTGAGGGGCATCTGGGTTCTTTCCAGCTTCTGGCTATTATAAATAAGGCTGCTATTAACATAGTGGAGCATGTGTCCTTCTTACCGGTTGGAACATCTTCTGGATATATGCCCAGGAGAGGTATTGCTGGATCTTCTGGTAGTATTATGTCTAATTTTCTGAGGAACCACCAAACTGATTTCCAGAGTGGTTGTACAAGCTTGCAATCCCACCAACAATGGAGGAGTGTTCCTCTTTCTCCACATCCTCGCCATCATCTGCTGTCACCTGAATTTTTGATCTTAGCCATTGTGACTGGTGTGAGATGGAATCTCAGGGTTGTTTTGTAAAGTAAATGGTAAGAAGCTGAAAGCAATCCCACTAAAATCAGGGACTAGACAAGGCTGCCCACTTTCTCCCTACCTGTTCAACATAGTACTTGAAGTCCTAGCCACAGCAATTCGATAACAAAAAGAGATCAAGGGGATAAAAATTGGAAAGGAAGAAGTCAAAATATCACTTTTTGCAGATGATATGATATTATATATATGTGACCCTAAAAATTCCACCAGAGAACTCCTAAACCTGATAAACAGCTTCAGTGAAGTAGCTGGATTTAAAATTAACTAAAATAAGTCAATGGCCTTTCTCTAAACAAAGAATAAACAGGCTGAGAAAGAAATTATGGAAACAACACCCTTCACAATAGTCACAAATAATATAAAATACTTTGTTGTGACTCTAACTAAGGAAGTGAAAGATCTGTATGATAAGAACTTCAAGTCTCTGAAGAAAGAAATTAAAGAAGATCTCAGAAGATGGAAAGATCTCCCATGCTCATGGATTGGCAGGATCAATATAGTTAAAATGGCTATCTTGCCAAAAGCAATCTACAGATTCAATGTATCATCAAAATTCCAACTCAATCCTTCAACGAATTAGAAAGAGCAATCTGCAAATTCTTCTGGAATAACAAAAAACCTAGGATAGCAAAAACTCTTCTCAAGGATAAAAGAACCTCTGGTGGAATCACCATGCCTGACCTAAAGCTGTACTACAGAGCAATTGTGATAAAAACTGCATGGTACTGGTATAGTGACAGACAAGTAGACCAATGGAATAGAATTGAAGACCCAGAAATGAACCCACACACCTATGGTCACTTGATCTTTGACAAGGGAGCTAAAACCATCCAGTGGAAAAAAAGACAGCATTTTCAACAAATGGTGCTGGCACAACTGGCGGTTATCATGAAGAAGAATGTGAATTGATCCATTCCTATCTCCTTGTATTAAGGTCAAATCTAAGTGGTTAAAGGAACTCCACATAAAACCAGAGACAATGAAACTTATAAAAGAGAAAGTGGGGAAAAGCCTGGAATATATGGGCACAGGGGAAAAATTCCTGAATAGAACAGCAATGGCTTGTGCTGTAAGATCAAGAATTGACAAATTGGACTCATAAAAGTGCAAAGCTTCTGTAAGGCAAAGCCACTGTCAATAAGACAAAAAGACCACCAACAGATTGGGAAAGGATCTTTACCTATCCTAAATCAGATAGGGGACTAATATCTACTATATATAAAGAATTCAAGAAGATGGACTCCAGAAAATCAAATAACCCCATTAAAAATGGGGCTCAGAGCTAAACAAAGAATTCTCACCTAAGGAATACTGAATGGCTGAGAAGCACCTGAAAAAATGTTCAACATCCTTAATCATCAGGGAAATGCAAATCAAAACAACCCTGAGATTCCATCTCACACCAGTCACAATGGCTAAGATCAAAAATTCAGGTGACAGCAGATGATGGCGAGGATATGGAGAAAGAGGAACACTCCTCCATTGTTGGTGGGATTGCAAGCTTGTACAACCACTCTGGAAATCAGTCTGGCGGTTTCTCAGAAAATTGGACATAGTACTACTGGAGGATCCCGCAATACCACTCCTGGGCAATATCCAGAAGTTGTTCGAACTGGTAAGAAAGACACATGTTCCACTATGTTAATAGCAGCCTTATTTATAATAGCCAGAAGCTGGAAAGACCCCAAATGCCCCTCAACAGAGGAATGGATACAGAAAATGTGGTACATTTACACAATGGAGTACTACTCAGCTATTAAAAACAATGAATTTATGAAATTACTAGGCAAATGGATGGACCTGGAGAGCATCATCCTGAGTGAGGTAACCCAATCACAAAAGAACTCACATGATATGTACTCACTGATAAGTGGATATTAGCCCAGAAACTTAGGATACCCAAGATATAAGATACAATTTACGAAACACATGAAACTCAAGAAGAATGAAGACCAAAGTGTGGACACATTGCCCCTTCTTAGAATTGGGAACAAAACACCCATGGAAGGAGTTACAGAGACAAAGCTTCGAGCTGTGACGAAAGGATGGACCATCTAGACACTGCCATATCCGGGGATCCATCCTGTAATCAGCCTCCAAACGCTGACACCATTGCATACACTGG
This sequence comes from Mus caroli, assembly GCF_978045245.1. Classification (NCBI taxonomy): domain Eukaryota; kingdom Metazoa; phylum Chordata; class Mammalia; order Rodentia; family Muridae; genus Mus; species Mus caroli. Next base: position 159,339,598 of record NW_028227257.1, on the reverse strand, counting down.
CAAGATTTTGCTGAAAGGACCCTGATATTGTTGTCTCTTGTGAGACAATGCCAGGGCCTAGCAAACACAGAAGTGGATGCTCACAGTTAGCTATTGGATGGATCACAGGGCCCCCAATGGAGGAGCTAGAGAAAGTACCCAATGAGCTAAAGGGATCTGCAACCCTATAGGTGGAACAACATTATGAACTAACCAGTACCCTCAGAGCTCGTGTCTCTAGCTGCATATGTATCAGAAGATGGCCTAGTTGGCCATCAGTGGAAAGAGAGGCCCATTGGTCGTGCAAACTTTATATGCCTCAGTACAGGGGAACGCCAGGGCCAAGAAGTGGGATTGGGTGGGTAGGGGTGGTGGTGGGGGGGAGAGATATGGGGGACTTTTGGGATAGCATTGGAAATGTAAATGAGGAAAATACCTAATAAAAAAAATAAAAAAAAAGGAGTTCCTTCCCATTCTTCCATCTTCAAATCAGATTGCCACGTGCTCCTGACCATTTCTCCAGTCACATGACTCCCTTTCTGCCTCATTCTTTCAAGTTTAAGAACAGTGGGCATTGCTATGTGCGTACTTCCTCGTCTAGGGTAATACCTGCTTTGTTTCTGGTTAAGCAGCCTTTGCTGAATGCCAGCAGCTACCTTATCTTTCTTTTCTGTAGAAGTTAACATAGCTTTCGGTTACTTGGATATGGGCTTTTGGGAGCTAGATGGGGCATTGTTTTGCCTACCACATGTCCCTAAATAAATTTTCCTTCCTTTATTTGGGTATGAATCACCTAAGAGGATGCTGTCTAGAGACAACTCTTTGGAAACTTGCAATTTTAGCTTACTAGCTTATCAATGTTCATATGTAATGCCCTCCTTTGGCATTAGTGAGAATAAAAGAACCCCACTTTTTTCTAAGGTATTTTAATTTCCACATAATCTCTTATGTAGAAAATAAATATTGACACTATTATTATCAGACAGAAGAAGTAAAACCAAAGGGCTGGATTCCTCTTTGTGTAATGAGTCAGTATCTTTTGGTCAAAGCTGGAACATGCTGTCTCACTGACTGGTGGTTTCAGGAGAAACTGAGAAACAGCTTGGTGATTCAGAGTTTCCTCATTTAGCTTCAGTCTCAGAGTTATTTGTCACCATTAACTTAAGTGCCTCATGGTTGCTGGCTAAGCTTATTCTGGCCATGTTTAATCCTTCAACATCTATCATGAGAACATGGGAAAGGTAAGCTGAACAGTGAGCAAAGGGACGCAATGGTAATTTTCCCTTCATGTAAAGTTTTCTTAATGTGTGCTGTCATATATCTTAGTTTCCCCAACTAAAAGTAAGGCAGAGTGGGACAATGTCCTTTCAAGAGCCAACATGTCTTCTAGTAGTAAAGTTGTGTTCCTCTTAGCTCTTCTCAACCTTGCATATGCACCAAAGATGAAGTTCAAATGTCAGCCTCCAGACCTTACCTCCAGAGATGCTGACTTAACTGGCCAAATTTCTCACAATTTATTTTGGTTATGTGTTTTTTTTTCCCTAAAGTAAATATTCTCAAGAGAAATATGATAAAGTGACCTAAAGTCAATTTAGTACAGGAAAAAAAATTAACAGAATGAATGAAATTTTATAGAAGAAGACTTACTTGTTTTGACTCATTTCTAGCCTATTTTGAGCACCACAGCTGTGTATGCTGGAATTTTGAGGGGCTAGTGAGAGGCAGTCACAGCATGGAAAGACAGAAGAGCCCTCACAAGGAAAAGGGATTTAGTGCTGTATATTACAAATCAATAACTTTGTTGCTTTTTAAATGAGATTCTAGACTAAATTTGACAATCTACTTTACTGGGGACAGTTTCTGCTATAATCATATATATTCAAGGGTAACTACTGTTGACAACTGACCTAGGTTTAAATAATCATAGACTGTTCAGGATGCCTGGGATTAGTCTCTTAAAACAACTTTGGTGTTTTTTTTTTTGTGATTGTTTCCCAGGCTCTATGCAAGGGAAGCACTGATCTGGTATCTAGAACAATACCATTGTTCTAGAGTTTCATATAAGTGAAGCTGTTCAGAAGGTCCTGGACAAAGCACTTCCTGGGATTGATGTGTTTATTATATCTAGAAAGTTCCTGTTTTAATATGTAAATATTTAATTAAAAATTTATGCAGTGTATTTGATCATGTTTTTTTCTTTCCTACTTCCTTCCAGAACTTTCCCACCAACCTCCCTACTCAACTTTTTGTCTCTCTTTCAAAAATAAAAAAGAAGAGAAAGCTACAAAAATGAAAATTAAAACAAACATTAGACCAATAAGACAAAAAAGTCCCTAAAAGTAAAAATGTAACAAAAGTACACACACACACACACACACACACACACACATCCATAGAGTTTGTTTTGAATTGGTCAATTATATACATCTGATAAAAACAGTTTTTTAGTTTTTAGTTCAGGGTGAAAAATACTCCATCATGTAGCCCAAGATAGCTCCTAATCCATTTGACTTTGACTTAGCCTCTAAACTCTCTCTCTGTGGATCTTATTAGGGACTTAGTTTTAGGCTTCACTAGATGAGGGATGGAATATATCTTACATTTGGACAGTGTTTAAAAACTTATTTTTCCTTATCAGCGTAGAGGTCGCAAGTGTTTGGCGAGTTGTGAGGCACATGCTATCTCTGTCCATAGTCTTTTTAGTTTCTTAAGCAACTACTTCAATATGTAAAAACAGCTTTTGGTTTTGTAGCCATACAGAAGGAGAGGGACGGGTGGGACATGGCCCATAGCTGCAGTTACTAGTTTCTACCTAGGCTTAATGGTATCAGTGGATCTTTCTGTGATTGTGTATGTGTGTGTGTGTGTGTGTGTACATATCTTTTCTATTACATGACACAATTCATTCTGGTAGCCATAACTATTATCACAGTGTTTGGAATGAATTTTACACACGATCTGTGGACATTGTGAAGAGGAAACAGCAATAGATGACATCATAATAGACTCAGAGTGAAGTGTCTAGGCTATAATAATTTATTTCTTTGGTTCCTTGGTTAATAAGGTGTGCAAGAAGCAGCAAATATAACATGTAATTTTGGTAATCTCTTATGGTGCCTTATGTCAATGCAGACTTGGAGACAAAGATTCCTTTAAAATATTTTTTAAATTTCAATTATGTATAAATATGTGTGCTTCTAGGGCAAAGCATTGGTAATAAAAATGCCAGTCAGTTCATAATATGTTGTGTGTTGTCCAATAAGTAAACACTAGCCATATAATATGAAATATACAATATATAGTACAATAAAGGTATAAAACTATATCAATAAAAATATAATTAAATTTTAATGAGAAATTTTGTCTTTACGTTCCAAATACTCAGAAGCTACAATGGCCATGGTATTGAATGGCACAGATGTAGAAGATTTCTTCTAGAAAGTTCCCTGGCCAGCAGCCCCAGTAGGAGTTTCTTCACAGCATGCACAAGAACTGTCCTTAATCTTGCATTGTCCAGCCTCTTCCTGTGATTTTAAGATTGTATGGATAGAGAATGTGAATGTCGAGTTTCTAGATAAGGCAAAATTGAGAAGGGAAATAAATTTGTGAAAATGACTGAGTTTGCTCCCCAAAAGATCCTGAATTATGGTGCTTAAGCCAGATAGGCTAATAAGTGTTAAATGGAAACTGGCTTTCTCAGCTAATGAATGCGGCAACTAATCCCTTCTCTGTGAGTCACAAGGCAGCACGGCGTGGAAGAGAAATCCTCACATCAGCCTGCATTATTCCAGAGAGATGGATTACATCCAACAAGATAAAAATCTAATGGTGATCAAATGAAATCACTGTCTTATGGGTCTTGTGGGTCTCCATAGGGCTCACATGAGCAAACAGAAGAGATGGCCCAGGAGCTTCATGCTTTCAAAGGATCTGGGGTGTTCAACTATTAAATAATCAGTGAACTTAGTTATGTGCATTTCTGCCCCTACCTGAGCCAGAAGAGGTGATAGTCTACGGTTAAGTCAGCTGTGAGGGCTGAATTGAAACTCTAAGCAGCTTCACATTAGTAGTGTATATGCTGAAAATATGAAACTTACAAATCTTCATTATGAGTATAATTAGATATTTTTAAGTCCATTATATAGCCAAGTGATCTTCAGGCTGAAAATACCCAGCTTTAGATCACAGTTTCATACTTTACGGAATCTATGTCACCACAAATCAATCTCACTCTCAATCAGGTAGGAGTTTTCTTAACTATAAGATTTGGTACTGTTATTATTGCAGGGATAGCTCTTACAAACTCAGGTAGGACGTGAACTAGAGACCAAAGATGACCAGAGACCAAACATTCAGGCTCACCATGCTGAACCAATTGGTTTCTAATAGGAGCATTGGTAACTTCCAGACAGCTGCATCATCGATAAGCCTCGCCCTGCATGGATGCTGACCTCTTGAGAGCTGCTCATGTGGAGCCTTTCTTCCAGTGAATCTTTTTCTGCTTATGTATACTAACACCTCCCTAGACCATGTACAGCTGGGGAAATGTTCAGCTGCAGTGGGGACAAGAGAGAGGGAGTGGGTGTCATCTGAGTGGAAGGTCTGATAATCCTCCCTGCATTCCTACTACGGGGAAAGCTCAATAACCCTGATACTATTGAAGGTCTGTGTGAGATTAAGATAGTAATAGCCATGTTTTCCCTGGGAGACAGTGTTCCATCATTGTTTAAGCTCAGTATTACTGAATGGTTATGTGGGGTCTAAATGCTTCTTATGTGCAACCCAGGAGGGCATAATAGTTTAAAGTGAGACAAGACATTTCAGTCCTTGACAAATATAGAAGCCCTACTATTGTAAGCTTGCTAGGAAGGCTTTAGGGTTGCTGTTATCTTACTGCAAGAGGGTCTGGAGATGGAACTCACCCAGAGGATGCTGTGTTAAGGAGAAAGTGGGAGGCTTACTCTGGAATGTAGAATACAGCACATCTCTGTGAACTCTGTGAAGTCGTCAACTTCTTCCTGGGCTGGCTGATTATACATAGAGCAGGACTAATGAACTGCTAAACTTGAAAGGCTTTATGACATCAAAGGATTAACTCAGAAATACAGTTTGTGTATGCTTGGTTCTCCTCACATTGTTAAATATTAGTAGGCAGAAACAGAGGTGATACACTCAATGAGAAGAGGTGCTTTGGGAATTGAATCTGTATTCTTTGATAACATGGCTCAGTCTCAATCAAAATAAGTGAATATATCAAAATAAGTCTCAAAATAAGTTACAAGTGACTTAAAAGATGGCATCAGAACTTAGTGTGCTTTCAAAGCTTACCGTGAGGTGTCCCTTTGGGTTTCTCTTTCTCTTCCTCTTTCAAAATCATTAGTTAGGCTTGTTATGTGATGCTTGGCTTCCATATTATCAACCAACTCATTTCCTGGTTCTGTTTTCCTCCATGCTCATTTATCTTTTATTTCCCTTCCATTTCCCTAAAATGCCATTTTCCTGAAATATGTCTCAGATCTTGTATTTGCAGCGACTCCCTGTTGTTCATTCTTTTCATCACTTTTACTTGCTCTCTCAGTTGGCATCTAAAGTTCTCCAGGAGTTAGCTCTACTGGGCTCCTCAGCCTGAGTTTCTACTCAGCAGAACATTGTTATATCTTATGTTGTTTTACCTGAAGTCACAGTGAGCTCCAGTTATCATTTGTCATCTCATTAGAATATATGAATGTATTGTGGATAAAACTATGAACATCCAGCTATAACATTCCTGGGAATATACTCTTACTATAGAGATACTTTCTCATCCATTTTCATTGCTGCTCTACTCATGATAGCCAGAAATTGGAAACAGCCTAGATGTTTGTGATTGGGTAAATGAATAATGAACATGTGGTCCATTTACATGAAATTATGATTTTTATAGGTAAATAGATGGAGCTAGAAAAAAATCTTGAGTAAGGTAACCTAGACCTAAAACAACAAAAATTGTGCATTTTCTGTTATATGTAGATATTAACTTTTAAATCTTTGATAAGTATGCTACAATACAACCACAGGGATTAGGTATAGAGTAAAGAAAGGACTAGGGGCAAGGGATGATTTTCCAGGGAGGGGAAAAGAATACATAATTATGGAGAGATGTGGGGGAAGACTAAAGTGGGAGGATTAAGTGGGGGAAAGGATGGAAGAGTCAGGTAAAGAAAGGGACTACATACACTAAAGACTTTTTGATTGGTCATATGGAAACCTACTACTTTAGAATCTTTCTCAGTATATACATATATGAAAAATATGAAACAATAGAGGAGACAATGCCCTAACTAGACATTTTAACCATGAAGTGAGACCTTCAGTACCCTGGCACTCAACATCTAGTTGAGTTATTGGGCAAAGTGGCCCCATGGAAACTCCAACACATCTCAGACTATTGCCAAGGCTATTGGTTATTCTCCAAAAATTGTAGGAAAGGCCCCATTGCTGAAGACAAAACTTATATACCTTATTGAACATAGAGAAGTTGAACTGGTACCTCCGTTGAGCCATTGCCCCTACTGACTAGTGTTCATGGCACTGGAAGTTACCCTGCATACTACTAAAAGGGAAGGTAATCACCAACCCAGATGCAAACCCTGTGATCTATAAAGCTGTCTGCCTACAAGATATGCTGGTGCATTAGTACCACAAAAATTGTTGAAATAACCAAATACTCTCTGATTGGATTCAAGACCTACTCCCTAAGATGAAACCCATACCTAATACTACACTGGTGGCCAAGAACATAAGACTAGACAGACCATATGTCTTGGGGAAAAGCAGACACTGTTGTTCTGCTAAAAACAGAACAATGAAATGACTCCTAATGATGCATTACTATACTTATAGATTAGTGTCTCACTCGGCCATAATCCCATAATCAGAGAATTCTCTTGCAGTACATGGGAGCTATCAAAGAGAACCACAGCTGGACAATATAAAAAGACTGAGAGATTTTGGAGCACTCAGTTCTAAAAAGCATGTCTTCATCAAATTCCTTCCCTTGCAACTCAGGGAGTATGCCCTGAAGAAGAGGTAGAAAGACTGTAAGCACTAGAGGGGATGGATAACACCAAAGAAGCAAAGACACAGAGGACTGATCCACACATGAACTCACAGACTATGGCAGCATGCACAGGGCTTAGACAGATTCAAGAAAGGTGCAGTCCCACTCAGTGCTGAGATGGGAAAGTGGACATGGCTCCCATCACTAACCTCATATTTATCTACAATTGACATCTGTTTATAAAGGGAAATTTGTTTTTCTTTTCACTGGCATCACACTACATGTATTAATTGTAGTTAATGACAGACCCAACACCCAGCAGTCAAAAAAATGAACTCAATAGTATTCTCGTCAACTTTTTCTGTCATAATGCTTTGTTTCTCTCTCTCTTTTTTTTTTTTTTTTTTTGTCTTACTAGTTTTTTCGCTTGTACATTATAGTTTCCAATTTTGTGTTTTTGGGTTGTGCACATTCATTTCTTATGTTTTCTCTTTAAATTTTTTATTTTTTATTTATTTTTTTGCCTGTGAAAGAAAAAGAAAGGACATGAAGTTGGGTGAATGTGAATGTGGGGAGGATCTGGGAGGAATGAAGAAAAGGAAGACTGTGATCAGAATGTAGTGTACGAAGTTTTTTCAATGAAAATATATTTCAAAACCCCTGTGAACAAATCAGCCCCCTTTCCTATGATATTTAGGATCTTGCCTCCTAAATTCATATCTGCTTTCCATATTTTATCCCATCCATCCTGGTTACTTGTGCACATCCTTGCTCTTGATTTGTTTTTATTCCTTATATATTTTTGGTATTAATTTTTGATCATATTTATTACTTCTAAGCTTTTCGCTCATTCACATTCTGTTGTTTGCTTCCTTCATTCTGCAGTATTTCATTTATATGTGGGATCATTAAAAAGTGAAACTCATAATGCATAGGGTAGAAACTAAGCTGGTTGCCAGAGGCCAGGAATGCAAGAGGAATGTTGGCTAAAACGTATATAATTTCAGTTATATGGGATGAATAACTTATAGAACTCTATCATATATGACTAGGCTTAAAGCATTATGGACCTGAAAATTACTAAGAGATCTTATGTGTTCTCATCACAAAATTTATGTGAGGTGATGTATATGTTAATTAGTTAATTAATTCTGTATTGTATGTATGTATATTATAAGTGTGTTCGAATTTTGCCAATTATACCGTGATGAAGTTGGAACAAATTCTGTAGAATGAAGAAAATCTCAGAACCACAAGCACTGTTTTACCTCATGAGTCTGCAGTTTAAAGGCTGGAGCCTTGAGTTACCTAGGCAGCCTTATTTAATAGAAAGCTTCATCCTTTCCATGCTCTTCCCTTCTTGCTAGCACCGTACCCCACAAGGGCTGACATACTGCTGTGCTAAGCACCAGTTTTGCTGTCAGCAGTGCACTGGAGAGTGAAGCCTCACCCAGGGGAACTGCACAATTCAGTGGTGCACACCAGACTGACTCTGTGCTCTGGTGTCTTGGGACACATTTCCTCTCTCAGCTCCCAAGTGAGATAAAAATGCCTTCCCTTAGGGATAGTGTCATGTCTGGCATGGCTGCATAAGAGGAGTGTGTCCCTGGAGACTTGACAGGCTGTTGATCCCAGCGTGTGCTGATAGTTGCTGTTGCCCTGAAACTGATTTGCTGTCTCTTCTATTTTACTTTCAATCTCTCTTTCTGGAGAATACACTTCCCCCATTATTCAGAGCTAACCACTCCACAATAATGAAACAGATGTGGTTCTTGGAAATGAGAAGTGGAGGTGGTCATGAGACTGTTCGACGAGGAATAGGCCTTCTGCTTAGCCTTTAAAAGCATTGGAAAGGATCTAGACACCAAAATCGCAGAGGCTTAAAATCCTACGTGGTCCTTTATAGAAATTGTTCATTACAAGATTGGTCAAACTTGGAATTATATGAGGAGATACATGTACCCTCTGGTTCAATGGTTGGTGTATTAATTATCCAGGGTGAACTTATGGATGTCAAGGATAGAGAGTTAAAGCAGTCTTAAGAAGAAAAAGAATCTGTAAAAATCAAGCAAATGATATATAGGTTTATCTTACAGGAGGAAAGCTTGTATATGATCTAGAAACAAATAGTATTAGTAGGAGAGTAATGAGTCCATGGAATTGCTAGGATAGAAAACAAAGATTATAGAATTAAAGATAATATGCAAGCATATAAAAAGTTAATATTTCATTTTCCTAGTTACTTGAAGGATTGGAGATTACAATGCCTAGAGAGATGTTAGGGAGAGCTAGCTGGTTTACTTGCATACATTTTAAAACTTTGTAAGAAATCATTTTAACCTTAGTAGTCTGTCACCTTTCTGTTCTTACATGAAGGGAGTTACTAAAGACTTCTGTCTTCTATACCAGGCAACTGCAAGAGCTGTGTCCAGCTATCCATGAACAATAAGCTGTGTGAAAACTATCAGGAAATGTGCTTTTACTTTGGGTTTAGTTTCTGTTTTAAGGAATTAGGGGTTGGGAGTAATGATCCAGGATTCATAAAACTTATATACACTTAAGGATTTTTTTTAAAAAAAATTATTAACAGTGTACATAGCCTTGATGATGTAGCTTTAGTAAATAAAAAACTGGGTTCAGGCTCTCTGGTTGGGAGAGGGCAAAGGAATGAAATGGATGAAAGAAAAAGAATAATGGAGGAAAAGGAGAAGAAAGAATTATGACAATCCACAGGTAAAAAGAGAACAATTGAACTGACAGCTTGCATATATTACTGACTCACCTATTACTGAGCCATTGAACCATCCCACCTTTCTCAGGACCTTTCTCACACTGAGGCTGGACCTTGGCAGGCTAGACTTCATTCGGTGTAGTTTGTGGTTTAGGAGCCTTAGAAATGGAAGCAGGGTGTGGGGCTGTAGCCTGACTCACATTGCCACACAGGCTCTCAAGCTGCCACAGTTGATTGGGCAGCTAATCATCTCTGTTGTTACTTTTAACTATCGAGCTTAAGGGGAAACCTAAAGGATGGCAAAGTTAAGAAAGGTCAAAAGAGGGATCAGGAGGAGTTGAATGTTAAAGGATTTCACCAGACACCCAATATTCTATCTCAGTGACTGGAACCTGGTCAGAATTTTTAATTTTTGGAAATCTGTGTACATTATTAAAAGAGATCTTCTAAAAATCTATGCCAACTGTACTCCTCTAACTTCACTGAAAATTTGGTTGCCAGGGAAGCTGTTTTCAAATGACAAGGACGAAGATTTAAAGAATCACACACACACACACACACACACACACACACACACACACACACACACACACACACACACTCACACACACACACACCACTACTGCAGACAGCTTGTTCTCATGATCTGGTTAGTGCGTTGGGTCCAAGAGCTAGTTTAGCTAGGATATGCTTGCTGAGGAGGCACAATTCCTGTCTTGCTAATGAAGAAAACAAAACACATACAGTCAGGGCTCCATGCCATATACTGTTTTAGTGTGGGTGTAAGTTGCTCCTATAGGAGCCTACGTTTGACTACTTCTCACCAGCTAGTGGTGCTCTCCTGGGAGGCTATAGAACTGTTAGGAGATGAAGTCAACAGCTGAAGGAAGTTGGGTCATGAGGGACAGACCTTCTGTGTTATAAGCCACTTCTAGCCCAGGCTGTCTGTTTCCTGAACTACTATGACAAGTTGTGTTACAGGTTCTGCCACCATGGAGGGAGTAGTAGTCGTCTTGCCTTCCCCCTCATTTAAATTTTGAACCTAGACATGTTCTGCTTCTTAAGGTTGTGGCTCTTAGGTATTTATATGGTCATAGTGACTAGGAAAGTAACTAATTAACAGAGATACCAAGGCATCCTGCAGTTTGTGGTCCAAGGACATGATACCCATGTCAGGGTTTGAAACTCCGAGGAAGAAGTCCCACAGGAATATAACCTCATTAAATACATTTAACACTGTAGAGCGAGGACTTCTCTAAGCTTATGTTGTATTATAGAGAATAGATTTCTCTAAACATGTGCTGTAATATATAAACATTTATATGTTTCCTGAAACACTGAAGGATATATTGATAGCATAATATGATCATTACTGATTTACAAGTTTGGTGTGTTAAGTAAGCCAACAAAAGCTATTTTTTTCCACAGAAATGAAAAATCAAGGTGCAAAATGAAATTTGTGAGGCTCACGTATGCATTTTATCTCTTAAGTTAGTAGTAACTCTATATAGTGTGGATTTGCCTCTAATGTCTCTAGCTTAGAGAAATAGTCTGGGGGTGGTCTGCCTCGTAGTTTGATTGACATGTTAACATTTTTTTTCTGCTTTGCTGTACATAATGTACATACTGAGATAAATTCTAGTTCTATTGTCTAGTCTGCCATACCAATATTTAGTAGTTTTCAGATTTTGTTTTAGATTTTTTTTTATATCTAGTCCTGGGCCTATTCTTTCCCCTGAGGCACAATCCCAAAGGACAGCTGCTCTCTTGCATGCAGGATTGGGCTCCCACTGGTGTGATGAAGATGACTGTATAATGCCTGTACTTACCTGTTTTAAACTGTCCTTTACTTTCTTTTTTCCACTCCTAGCATTTTACAATTTTACAATTGTTCTAGCAGTAATGACTCACGTTGATTTAATCAAGAGGTTTTTTTGTTTATTTGTTTTGTTTTGTTTTGTTTTAACAGCGGGGAAGTCTCACCCGTTCAAATATATCACGAGGAACCTCAGGTTTGGGAAAAGAATAGCAGAGTAGAAAAATAGCTTTTGATGATGTTAAGAAATAATGAAACTGATCCATTTGGGAACTATACATTGCTTCTTATGATAGAGCTCAGGGTCTTTCTTTTAGCCTGAGATTGAGTTAAAATGGAATGTAACAAAAGATGTTTTTAGCAGCAGGAAAAAAAGGGTGGACTGAGTTACTAACACTTGCCTCACACTGAATGGTCTTTGAAGAACTAAACCCCAGAGATCAAGCTTAGACAAGTGTTCCAGAGCTGAATATCACTTTCTTAAGAGCCACATGATCATAGGGTGTTAAAGAGGAGAAAGTAAAAAGAATGGAAGACATGTTGAGGTTTGCTTGTTTTGTTCATTTTCTGTCTCACTTTTAACTCTTACTTTCTATGTTCTTTGAAAATCTCACACATTCAGACAATATATTTTGGTCAAGTTCATTTCTCACTCCTCTCCTCCAACTTCCTCCAGAACTTTCCCACCCTCATATCATCCTCTTCCAGCTTCATCTCTCTCTCTCTCTCTCTCTTTTCCCTTTATAAACTACTGAGTCTAATTAGTGCTGTCTGCATATACATTATCATGCATGCCATCCATTAGAACATGGTCACTCTGAGAGAGAAAATGGACTCTCACACTCCCAGCAGCCATCAAATACCAAAAGTGTTGTGAGCACTTCCCTCATTCACGCTGGAATGCTAGCTGACTTGATTTCATATAGATCTTGTGCAGGAAACCACAGTGGCTGTGAATTTAGGAACTCAATAGCCTTGGTCCTGATGTGTCCAGAAGGCACTGTTTCTCCCTAATCTTCTCTGACAGCTGGCTCTTATAAAGACTCTTCCATCAAGTACTCTGAGTCTTTGGGGGGGGGGGCAGGTATGGTATAGATGTCTTATATATAACCGAGCACTGTATGGACACACATTTGCTGACCTTTGACTAATTGTGAGTCTTTATGTTAACCACTTTTCTTGCAATAACAAGCTTTTCTGATGAGTGAAAACTTCACAAATCAATCAATATAAGGATACTTATTTAGAAAGCAGTTTAATGTTATGATCATTTAGCCAAATAACAGTAGTACATTCTACCCCAGAGTATATGACCACCCTAGCCATGGATTTTGGGACAATCTTATAGTACTAGGTATAAAATTCTCTGTTGTGAAACATGACTTAAATCCAGTCAGAAAGCTGTTGGTTACTCTGTAACATTCATGGCTATTACTGCATGAACAGGTGTTTCATGCTAGGTTATTGTTACTGTAGAAATCATGGTTCATATGCAGTTAAAACTATTAATGACTCTTCTCCCACAGCAACTTGTATAGCACTGTATACACCCATGAAAGCTAGTATGTAAGGAAGACGTTTCTAGACTAGCATGTTGAAAGTCATACGAAAATCTGTTTTATCACTTTAAAATTTAAACTTAGATTTAGAACAAATTCTTCACTGCACTACATTTCAATTTCTTCTAATTTCCCTAACAACAGCAAAATATGCCATGATATATATATATATATACATATATATGTGTGTATATATATATATATATGTGTATATATATATATATATATATATATATATAGTTATAGCTGTTATAGTTATAGGGGTCCCATGTCCAAACACAATATTGTAAACATGTAGGCCTGCAGAACACATTAGACTTGGCTATCCACTGCCTATTAACTAAGTCTTTAAGGTTCTCTTAAATATAGCAGGTTTTAAATGCCCAAGTTTTGACATAAAGTCTATCTCATTTTTTAGGTATCCCAGTAGTTACAGAGCATAAGGTATTTACAGGTACTCACAAAATTCTGATTACAAACATCTATTTACTAATGTTGGGTATTTCATTAATTTCAGCAGCATGGCATTCACTGCAGGTTGCCTTGAGTGTTAAGAGCTGTTGCGACCCTTGCTTATTGCAAACAACAGACAAGGGACCAAATGATTCAACATGGGTTGTTACTCAAGAGGAAAAGTGTCATTGCTTACTATTTTTAAAAATATTCATGAAAAAAGTAGAGGGAACAAAGACTATGCATATAAGCAGAAATTACACATCAGAACTCTTCATTTGCAAAGGGCAGAGTTCCAGGGTTCCCCCACCACCAATAATAGCAATTGTCCAAAGGTCAGTGAATGGCCCAAAGCATTGAAGGAACACACATGACTGGCCAGAACTTCTTATTTTCTATCATTTGGGCTTTATTTCAAATTCTGGGGTAAATGCACATGTCCCATAGGCAATCAATCTTCTTCCTCCCTTCCTGACAAAGTTCTTCCAGGTATTGCATTATTATTTTTAAGCCTGTAGATTATAAGCAAATGTACTGTAGATCATTTCGAGGGAATGCATTAGTTCTATTTTTAAAAACACTACTTGGATCAGGACAGATGGCTTAGCAATTAAGAGAACTGGTTATTCTTGCAGAAGACCTGAGTTCAATTCCCAGAACCCACACAGTGGCTCACGATCTTCTGTAAATCCAGTTCCAGGAGATCCAAAACTCTCTGTGGGCACTACAGGCATGTCCTGCACAGACAAACATGCTGGTGACATAACCATGCACATAAAATAAAAACTTAAGAAAATATCAAAAGAAATGGAGTTTCCAATGAAAAGTGAAGATAGTTAAATTTAAAAGTGCTAAGATGGACAGTAGGTAACCATATAAAATGGCAGGAAGCTAAGGTACACTTATCTTAAAGGTTTGCATAGATAATCAAATCTTAAGAGGATAGGTATTAAAGTCACTTTGCAACTAGCAAAACATTTCTATAACTTTAAATACAGAAAACATCATGAATAGACTTTAGCACAGCTAATAGAATAAGAATGCAAATACTGGTCTCACAGCCTATTCTATTCTTATCATTTCTACAGAGTATATAATTATCCACTATGCCTTCCTGAAGACGTAACCTACCCCTTGCCCACTTCTCTGTTATTGGGAGCCCTCAGTGCCTCTGACGACAGGGTTGAGATCACGAGTTCTGAAAAGGCAAGAAGTTCTGTGACAGGCTAGTTTCCCTTTAAAGTAGGGCATGCATTTTCTGTCATGCCATGCAATTAGAGCTGGGAACTATGATATCTGAAGGGGCTGAGGTCTGAATGGGAAGAACCCGAGAACCAGAATCCACTCATGGTTGAGATGAAAAGGCTGGGTTACCAGGCATTCACTTTTATGTGACTGAGTTCTCCTATATAAGTATACATTATTGTTTCCTTTATTGCCTCATAAAGTTCTTGTGAGCATAAATGCACAAAAGAAAGTAAAAACAAACATAAAGCCAGACTCTGACTTAACTCGCTGCATCGTGCTATTTTATAGTTTCATTCCAAACTATTCCCCCTCCCATTCTTTAAAAAAAGAAAAACAAAAATCTCAAAGTCCTTTTAAGAGTATCCTCATTGCAAACATACCATCCAGGGAATAGGGTAGAAACCAATGTTGAGTTCAGGAAAGGTTAAACAGAAGGATTTCCTGGTAAATACCCAGCTAAATTAAAAAGGTCAGTGAACATCTTTTATTTTTTAAAAAGTAGTTTCCATCCACATTTTATGTTTGGAATGAATAATGTTTAAGTCTCTAGAATAGTGGCAGGGCTTAAGTATTACCAATAATTTACTAATTCACAACACGGATGCTCTCTTATTATATAGTGTTTCTAGAATCCCAACACAAAATCTAGACTCCAAAAACAAATGTTATCACAAAAACAAAACAAAATGACTTGGTATTTTTTTTTTTGCTGGAACTTGAACTTTCCACTGGCATGTATATTTGATTTCTTAGTGGCTTAAAATGATGCTAAGGATGTAACTATATCCTTACTATGAATATTTTATTATTACTAATAGCTTTTTTCATAGGAGTAGGAATTTCTAGTATTATAAGGGATGCTGTCATATAGTTATAAACAATGACATATTGTTATTATATTCAACTTGTTGACTTTAAATTGTATACATAACCCTGATCTAAAGTATCTCAGCATAGTCACTAAAATTCTCCATGACTTGCATATTAGTTTTTAATAGTTATTGTGCTATTGATTTGTGGGCCTGTGGAATTTTCCTAAATGCTAGATTTGATACTTTTTATTTCATCCAGTAAGACATTTCTCCAAATAACTCCTTCCTTTTCCTGTGAAGGGAGCTGAAGGGACAGAAGGAATAACCATTCAATACAAGCTTCCATTTTTTTCTGGAAGTTTATAGAACAACCAACAGTATTGTTCTGTTTATGGTTTGCAGTTATTCAGTACCTTGGCTATATCATGTTACTTTCTCTGAGACTAAGCCATGTCATTATAAATTCCTAGTAAGACATGGCAGAGGTTATTTTATTATGTCACACATCTTCATGAAATACAGAAATTTCCTGTTCCAAATACAACTCCTATTTGTGACTCATATAGGAGTGACTCCTATATGGCTGTACTGTTGACTAACTGTTGCCATGGAAAACTTAAGAAATGTTCCATGGTCCTGTTCCATCCCTGATAAAAGAAGATCCATCAGTACACAGTGACACTTATAAACCACAAAAATGATCAGCATGGCAAAATAACCCTAAAAGTGTAATAGTGGTATTCCTATTTGGGTGGTAAGCCACAGTTTCCTAATTAGACAACAGAAGTTAAATCATGCTTGGTACTAAAACCTGGCTGGCTGTCTAGGGCTAGTGAAGTCATTTATCATAGAGAACTTATTGCTTCCACATTACTAGACCAGCATAATTCCTAATTACATTCTAAAATTTATTCTTATACTAAGAGATAAATGTAGCTCTTCTCTCACACCATAGAAGCTTCTCTGTGCAATAAACAGAGACCATCACAGACAACAAAAAATTGGTCATAATGCCAAGATCAACTGATCATGGAGAGCTCATTCCCAATAGATATATCCACAAAACAACTCCTGCTCTTAAGGCTCAGGGAATATCATAGAAGAGAGGATGGAAAGATTGTAAGAGCCAGAGGACCAGAAGTTTGCTGTGAGATTATGTCTCCTAGAAATTACAAGGAAGCTATACCCATGGTACTGCAACAATATGGCTGCCTAAACAAAATTTGAACCACATCAATGCCAATAGTTATGCTGACTTAGAAGAAGGGAAATTCCATAGGGTCCCACTTATAAACAAAGGACTATGGGCAACTAATAATGGCTAAGAGAAGGATAAATAGTCTCTGCCAAGAATGAGCCCACTAATTGATTATCCAGTACAAGTGGTCAGCCTTGAAGTCATAATCATACAAGCAACAATAAATGTACTTAGTAGGTTTTATTTATATGTTTATGAGTTTATATATGTTATGATAATTACCAAAGAAAAAGAGGCCATGAATTTAAGACAGAGAGAGGGAGGTACACATGAAGGGCTAGAGGGAAGAAAGGGAGGAGGGTGAATAGTATAATTTGATTTTAGTTAAAATAAAAAAGATGGCTGAAAGAGGTGTGTGAAATACTGAACAATATTTAGTTTGTTAACTAACAAGAAATAATGCACAAGTTAGACAAACCAGTCAATAGCTCACTTGAATTTTTACATTATTTATTTTCAGGGGTACTGCTTTTCTAAGAGTAAGTACATTTCCTGGTGTTGAATATAATATTCTTGAGTTATGCAGCAGGGGTCCTTAGCACCTGGCTTCTTTTGCTTCATAATATATAATATGGGATTTATTCATGTTGTATCCAACAAGAACAGTTCATTTTCATTTCATATAGAATTCTTTTTGGGGAATATGTCATAATGTATCCAATCTATTATGCAGGACATTTAGATTGTTTACATCCATGAGTAATATAGCCAGGAACATTTCATATATGTCTTTTAATGAATATGCATACATATTTCTGTCTGGTGTATACTCTGTGAGTCAAAGAGTGGGAAAACAATCTCTTAATGATACTGTAAAGGAGCTTTATGAGGTAATTATGTGGACAAGCACTTCTACCCATCATATACAGCTGTGATACTTGCTTCATGGAATTGACAAAGTGTGATGTTGTTCAATGTAATCATAGCTTATGGGATATGTACTGCTAATTTATTTTAGCTTCAGTTTTAATTTCCTTGATTACTAATGAGGTTGAACATCTTTTGGCATCATTACATTTAAAATTTGTTCTCAGATCTTTTTTTAAAATTTATTTATGTATTTACATCCCAATTGCTGCCCCTCCTCCCAGTTCCCCCTTCACAGGGCTTCTTTCTCAGCCTCCTGTCTTTCACCTCTGAGAGTGTGGCTCCTCCCTAGAAGTCTGCTCACCCTGAAGCATCAAGTCTCTGTAGGATTAAGTGCATCCTCTCCCACTGATGACAGACAAGGCAGTCCTCTGCTATATATCTGGAGGAGGGGGTTGGAATGGAGAAGAGGGAAGGGGGAAGGGGAAGGGGGGATGGGGAAGGGGAAAAGGAGAAAAGGGAAGGGGGAAGGGTTGCTCTTTGGTTGGTAGCACAAGATAGAATCATTAATAGTGCCTGCACATGGGATGGGTCTCAAGATGGGTTGGTCACTGGTTGGCATTCCTTTGGTTTCTGCTCTATCTTTGTCCCTACATTTATTTTTAAGGCAGGACCAATTTTGGGTCAAAAGTTTTTTTAGGTGGGTTGGTGTCCCTAGACTGGGGGTCCTGTCTAGTTCCTGGAGGTGGCCTCTTCAGGTTCCATATTCCCACTGTTGTAAATTTCTCAAATCACTTGACTTATTTTTCAAAATCCATTTCCTTGTCATTATCAGTTTATAGGCAGTATTCCACAGATATGTCCCTTGTCATAGATATTGAAATGTGTTCTCATCCTGATAATTCTATCTGGTTGAAAGATTTTCTTTTATTTTTTTATGTGTGCTGGGCCTGAGATGACTTTTTTGCTACTTTTGACCCACATGGAGTTGATCTCTGTGCAGATATGAAACACAGTACAATATGTTTATTTCCCCACATGATCAGCTGATTACAGTCTCTATCTTATACAGCTTTGGGGTCAGTCTGATTTGTCTCTCAATCTCTGGTCAGTATTGTCCACTTGCTTCATTTTCTGTCTTTGTGCCCATTCATCAGATCTTTTGTGTTAACACCCCAACTTTCTCTCAATTGTTTTAATTATTCCTCACATTTATATAAATTATAAAATGAGATTTTAAAATGCATACCTGGTTAAAATAGATGACCCTGTAAGGCTTTCACAGTTTCCTTGATTTTCTTAACTTCCTGTTAGGATCCAGCGCATGCTTTGCTATCTTTATTTATAGTTCTTAGGTGTTTGGTGGCACTAGAACACCTTTCAGTTTGTTTGTTTGTTTGTTTATTTATTATCATGTGGTTTCTTCCTCTAGAAAAATGAGCTGGTCCTTTTATTCTAACAGTTGGTGAGTTTTTAAAAAATAATTTCTAGAAACAATTTTGTCACCTCTGATAATAACATATTCATTCTGTCTTTCCACTTCTTATACATTACATTTATTTTTCTTCCAAAAAGGGCTGGCTAGGAATTCCAGGCAATGTTGAGCAGACTTGTCACAGATGCAATGTTCTGTTTCAGTGGGGACATTTTGGCATTTCCTTGTTAATCATGGTGCTTGCTGAATTGCACTTTTTGCAGGTAGTTTTTGTCATAATAGAGTTTCTATCAGAGGCTCTTTTTTTTTTTTTTTTTTTTTTTTTTTTTGTCTGGGATGCTTGTTCTAAATTCAGTGCACTGCCTCTCAGATTGTATGCTTTTTAAAATTGTGGTCTGCTAATGTGGAAAACTACATTGAATAGTTAATGTAAAATTAACCTCGTTCTTTTGGAATAAACCCAACTTTATCATAATGAATCATCATTTAGATATAACAGGCTTTGTTTTATTTCTTACATGTGCAATTCAGAAATTAGAACTGGCTTTGGGAAAAGTCACATTTAGATTCTCTCACATGACACTTGCCTTAGCAACACCAAATTCCAGTCTTTTCCATGTTTGCTAGTGAGACAGGTATCCATGTGGGGACACCCATTCTGTTAGAACACTGTGACCTTGAACATGCCTTGGAGGAGAGACTTATGGTGACAGAGTGCTCGCCTTAGGAAGTTTTTTTTCCCCTCAGAATTTGCCCTGCTCAACCTTGGTTCCTCAGGTTGTTCTCCAAAGCTTTACAGTGATGAAGACTTTGTGTTTGTTTTGCTTGGCTTGGTAGAGATTTTGGGCCTGAAGACAAGGGTGGGTTTGAAAGTGACATCATTTAATTGTAAGAAGTAAAAGATCCCCATAGTGTGAAACACTCATAAGCAGGGTTTACTTGTTTCAAGAGGACACCAGAAACAAGTGTTTATATTTGTGTTAAACAGAAGCACTGTGGTTAGAAGAGTCCTTTAAATGGCTTTGTCTAGAATGATCAAGGAATTAAGGAAAATCTAAAAACTTTATCAAAGAACAAGGAGCTAGTGTACTAGTCCCAAGGGTGTTCTAGAATACAAAAGCACATCAAGTCAATTGCCCGTGCAGAACACACAGACAACTCATCCTTTCGATTCCATTATGAGAGGGTTGAACAAAATTAAACAAGCCAGAAACCTCATCAGGTTCCAGCAATCTGCTTCTTCTTCAATCATCAATAAGGTTAAAAAAACCAAAAAAACAAAACAAAACAAAAAGAAGCAAGAGAGTCACAGTTTCTGTTACCTCACTGATTAGTTGCTCAGTGTTCAATGAGCCTATGCGCCCCCCCCCCCCCCCCCACCAAACTTTCCACAGGCTCACGTTTGGACACTAGTTTCTGGCTGGTGGTGCTGTTTTGGGAGGTTACAGAGCCCTTTGATTGTGGGTTGTACTTAGAGAAGTAAGTCACTAGGGTGTGCCTTTGAAGTTGATAGCCATGCCCACCACCCCACCCCGCCCCCCACCAACCCCTGTTTTCAGCCCTGCTCTCTCTGCTCCTTCACTCAGCAGCTGTGCTGGGTTTCTTCCTCATACAACTGAGTTGGTTAACCATGTTTTCACTATGATGCATGGAAATACTCTACAGTCATGAGCCAGAATAACTCTTTCCTCCCCAAAGTTGCTTCTGTCAGTGATGCAAAGCTGTTCAATTCAATTTGGAAACATTCAGTATTAAGGGATGGCTCAAAAATATAATGTCTGTCTGTCTGTCTGTCTGTCTGTCTCCCTCTGTCTTTTTCTTGGAAAATGCTCTAGGCTATATTTCCAGCCTCAACACTCACCCCCTTGCCATCTATCTATCTATCTATCTATCTATCTATCTATCTATCTATCTATCTATCTATCTATCTATCTATCTATTTATCTATCTATCTATCTATTTTTAAGTTTTGAGGAAGATTCTCACTAAATTGCTTAAGTTGTCCTTGAACTCTCTATAGCATTGGCAAGGCTTAAATTCACAATCCTCTTACCTCAGCCCCCAAGAAGACGTAATTACAGGCCTGTGCCACCTGGCCTAGTTTGTGATGTTAACTTTTAATACCAAACTGTTTTAAAAGGGGCTACTGAGATGTTTTACATTCATGTCCACATGACAAAAATCTAAAGAGCATTTTCTTAGACTAGAACACAGGCTTGCAAGTCATTTGATGGAAATCTCATTTCCCTTAGATCACTGACTTTAATGCTCCATTTGACTTAATGTGTTTTGTTTAGCAGAAGATACAGTTTTGCTAGGTAAAGAAAGCTGGGCAGAAGCTTGTGCTCACCACTATTTCTCTGACATTAGCAATAGGAACATTATATAGCCAGAGGCTTGAGCTTCAGTGAAGTTGTCAGGGTAAGTGCATGCAAAATCATGAGTTATGTGGAACAACAGCAAAGCCTACTTTTAATTTTGTGTGAACCTGTGGAGATCAGAGGTCAACATTTGCTCTCTCTCTCTCCCCCCTCCCTCCGCCTCTCTCTTTCTTTTCTTTTCTTTCTTTCTTTCATTTTACTGTACATCCCAATCAGATATCTATCTATTCCTCCTCTCCTCCCAATCCCATTCTTACAAATTCCTCCTCTATTACCCCCTTCTCCCTCCTGGGTACCACCTCACCCTGGGATATCCAGTTGCAATAAATCTAAGTGCATCCTCTCCCACTGAGGTCCAACCAGGGAATCCAGTTAGGGGAAGGGGATCCAATGGCAGGAAACTGAGTCAGAGATAGCCTGTGCTCTAATTGTTAGGGGACCCATATGAAGGCCATCTGTTACAAATTCTCCACCTTATTTTTTTATTGGATATTTTCTTTATTTACATCTCAAATATTATCCCCTTTCCTGATTTCCCCTCTGAAAACTCCTATCTCCTCCCTTCTCCCCCTGCTCATCAACCCACCCACTCCTGCTTCCTGATCCTGGCATTCTCCTACACCAGGGCATAGAGCCTTCATAGGACAAAGGGCCTCTACCCCCACTGATGTCTGACTAGGCCATCCTCTGCTGCATATGCAGCTGGAGCCATGAGTCCCACCATGTGTGCTCTTTGGTTGATGGTTTAGTTCCCGGGATCTCTGGGGATACTGGTTAGGTCTTATTGTTGTTTCTCCTATGGGGCTGCAAACTCTTTCAGCTCCTTCGGTCCTTTCTCTATATCCTTCATTGAGGACACTATGCTCAGTCCAATGGATGGATAGGAGCATCCACTTCTGTATTTTTCAGGTATTGGCAGAGCCTCTCAGGAGAGAGCTATATCAGGCTCCTGTCAGCAGTGTCTGGGTTTAATGATTGTATATGGGATGGATCCCCAGGTAAGTCAGTCTCTGGATGGTCATTTCTTCAGTCTCTACTCCACACTTTGTCTCTGTAATGCCTTCCATGGGTGTTTTGTTCCTGCCTTCTAAGATGGATCGAAGTATCCACACTATGTCCACTTTATTTTTTAAGACTGGGTTGCTCCCTGAATTTGAAGCACATAGATATAGTTGAACAGGCTGGTCAGTAAGCTCCAGCCATCCACCTCTCTTTGTCTCTGCAGTGCTGGGATTGTGGACACAGGCAATGTTACATCTCTCTTTTATATGAGTGCTGGGCTATGAACTCAGTTCCTCATGCTTCTGCGGTAGTTAATTTACCGACTGAGCCATTTCCCCATTTCTTTATTCGTAATTATAGTTTATGTACAATAGAGCCTGGAAAGAGAAGGGTACTTATTGCCATTTCTGCATAACCATAATAAGGGAAAAAGTCCCTGGTTTCAGAGAGTGAGAATAAATGTTTGAAAGCCGTACAGAACTGCACTCCACTCACCCACAGTGAATGCCACGAATCACGTGATTCTCTCAGCATGGTGAGGCTAAAGTGCTTTTTCTTTGTAGCAATTTTCTGCATCTTTCTAATGTTTTACAACAAAGATAAACCATTTCCCATCTAAAAACAACAGCATAGTTGTTAAGGTAAGAGTTGAAACTATGGTTATAAAAACTCATGTGCAGACTATTAAAGAAAAAGAACAATGGGAAACAGGCTCTAAAGAAGACCAAAGAGCTGAGTATGTCAGAATAAGAAACCAGTCAGACAGCAAATATTGGTATCAATGCTAGTTAACATTGAGGCTCTAAAAGGATGCTTTCTGCAGGATTTATGTGACCAGAGGCAGTGTATGCATTTCGGGGCTTAATGATTACAAGCGAAGGGGAAGACATCAGAATTTTGAAGGTAATCTAGCATGCTACTTTAAAGGGTTATTACCCAAAGAATACAATCAATTACCATGAGACAGATGCGTATATTGGCCTTTACAAATAGATAGAGGCATGATACATTTTTATCTCCCAAGTAGAGAAATGGAAAAATAATACAAGAACAGTAATTACCAGGAGTTTTCAATTAACTCAGAGATGGTTATGAAGAAAGACAGAGTATGGTTAATAGGTGGGCCAGGAAAAAAAAATGTCTTTCATATTTTTAGATTGTTATCTGCTACTGTTTTTAAAAGAACACTTGTTAAGCATAGACAAAAAAATTAGCCAAGGTCTTTAAGGTGGAGTTAGGTAAAAATCCAAAGGAAAGCTTTTTATTAGTGTTGTAAGAAATTGAAATGTGCTGGTCAGTAGTGGCCTTCACTAAGGTGTGCATAACAGTTAAAGAAGACCACACAGTAAGAGCTCTCCTCATTTTCCAGGTAGGGAAGCTAATACAAAACAACAGGCCACACTGTAGAAATGAGAATCGGATGGCGTCCATCTTGGCTCTATGAGTGCATCAGGCATCACAGTATTCCTATGGGCATTATTGGTGGGGTAGTGTGTAGATCAGTGGAATTGTAATCCCTCACAGAATTGTTCAGCGTCCATAGCATGTGCTTAGCAGAAGGCACCAAGGAAAATGAGAAAGGTACTCACTCAAGTGAGGCTATTCCCCAGGCCTGGGCTGTGCTACCCCTCCAAACCACTGCTTAGAGAATTTATTGAGAGAAACTGCCTAGTCAATCCCATGTGACAGGCACCCACTCATCGTGAAGTTGCCACATGTGAGGTTCTTGCAACACTCTCATGTTTGTGGGTGCTCCCAGAACCATTACGCGGAAGAAAATGTACTGTGGAAAGCAAACCCTCCAGCTACTTCCACAGTCATTCTAGATCTGATGCACATAAAAGCACATAATAGGAAGTGTTACTCATTTCCCACACAAAGACCAAAACAATTTTGATACCCACCTGAGAAGCATTCCTACCTAGCACCATAAAATTGCAAGCACCAGTTGTCTCTGTATTATTATTATTATTCTAAAATACTGTAATTTTAAGGTGTTTTTAAGTCTATGGAAAGAAAGGGGCAGTACATTTTGGGTTTGGAGTGCTCTTATGACCATGCTAAGCTGACTGTTTCAAGGCCATTTTCTAAGGTATTCTTCATAAGTGTCTCATAGTTCACAAAAGTAACAGACAAAAGCAAAGTGGAACTTAATGTTGATCATCTTAGTCACCTTGTTTCATTTCCTTTGTGGCTGTCATTCAGGGTCTGGGAGTGTGCTTGGCTATAACATGCTAGTTAATGGAATGCTGAACTATCTCCCTTTCCGCGAGCTATCTATATAACCTTCTAGAATTATAGTCTCAGATTTCTTGTATTCTACAAATACTATAGTCACCAAAATTTCATGCAAGAATGAAGAAAACATGTCAAAATTCTGTGGTGTGGAATTTGACCTTAGCTATTTTAGTCAGATGCAGAAGATCTATGTTTAGTTCTTCAGTTCCCATCAGTGTCTGGCCACGGGGCAGAAGCTCCTGAGCATCCTGAGTGAAGAATCCAGGGGTACAGTCAAGGTTACCCTGGTTCACATAGGAACATGAAGCATAGACAAACCTGGACTACATAGGAAACAAACAAACAAACAAGGCAAAACAAAAAACACCCAACAACAACAACAACAACACCAAAAAACCCAACCCAAATCAAACAAACAAAAAAACCACCAAAACCAAAACCAAGACACCAATTCAGAGAAAAGACTTGGAGACTATAGTATTTGCAGAATACAGGAAATCAAAATTTTGAAGAAAGTCTTCTGGGAGTATAGCTAATGGTGCAGGCCATATCTTTTGTTTATTTCTTCATTTTGAGAAAGAGTCATAATGCATAGCTAAGATCAGCTTCAGATTAGTAATCCTCCTTCCTAGGTTTCCTGAGTCGTGTGATTGTAGGTACATTGTATCACATCAGGCCACATCTTTTAATAATTAGTTTATCCACATATTATATTTTCATAATATTTGGATAAATTTCCATCTACTGTTTTAGCCTTTTCATAAGTGTTATACCATTTGGAAACTCACAATGATGCTAGTGACCATACAGTTGACTCTCATTTTACAAAGGAACAGGAGAGGGGCTAGCTGGATCATCTGACTACAGTCTCTAGTTTATTAGCAGAAGTGACGGGGTGAGAAGCTTGGTTCCTGTCCAATCCACTATGTGCCACCACCACTATTATCAGCATAGCCAGCTTTTCTGTGACCACTACAGGCCTTCAGGAAAAATGTCTGCAAGAGAATTTAGTAGCTGTTGTCATATGTGTATTAAATCTTCTCCACTCTTCATGAAGGTCCTTTAAGATCTGGGAACATGCTTGGCTATAACAAGGTAGTTAATGCAATTCTATAAGTTATCTTTCCCTGAGATGTGCTAATTATCTAGACTTAGATTCCTCAATTACTTGACTCTGTCTGCTTTAGTCTCTCAAAAGTGTGATGTATGAAGGGTGAGCTGTATTGTCCTATTTCAAGCCAATTCCTAAAGTTCATAGGTCAGAAGCATTTATTGGTGCATCTGCTGCCTTTTTAGTATTCTCTTATGTCTAGGGGACAAATGTTCGAGAAAAATAGAAGTGAATATTAAAGGCTATGCATAGGTCACTGTGAATATTGCCCAGCAATGGTACTTTAAGAATGACAGACTATGGCCAGGCGGTGGTGGCACAGGCCTTTAATCCCAGCACTTGGGAGGCAGAGGCAGGCGGATTTCTGAGTTCAAGGCCAGCCTGTTCTACAGAGTGAATTCCAGGACAGCCAGGGCCACACAGAGAAACCCTGTCTTGGAAGAAAAAAAAAAAAAAAAAAAAAAAGAATGACAGACTACATTCTGTGTTATTTATATGATGAAAGAAAGGCCATATTATAATTTCATCAGAAAGTATATTGACAACATTAAGTAGGGACAAATTATACATTGTTAAAAGCTAGTAGGATGGGAGAGGGGAAATGGCATTTTCCTACGTAGCATTTAACATTGCTGAGGTAATAAAACCAGATCATTCTTTTCTTTAGTGGAGCAGACTGTTACTGAAGAGCACAAAAAGCGAGTCTATAGTTTCTCCCCAAAGTTACCCACAGAAACTTGGTTGAAGTTATTGGAATTGGGAACCTGTTATGTGTGGTGTGAAAGGTGAGAGCTTTACTAATAGGTTCTTCTACCCAGATGAAAGCTGTTTCAAAGAGTTATTATAGGCAAGTAACAGCTTACTTTATGAAATATTGAAGTTTATTTTGGATTGTAGAGGAAAGCAGCCACCTAAACACTGATGTTTATTATTGTTTTAAGCCCAATTTTACGCCTCTGAAGAAGTGTCTGACTTTCCTATAGTTATATCTATCAGTTATACCTTCTTATAATAACATCCATCAGTTATCCAAACTCTGACTTAAAATGACCTAGATGTATTACCTTATTCTTCTGAATGTCAGAATTCTGAAATTAGTCTTATCTGAGAGAAGTCTGGGGGTTTCAGGCTTATCAACTCTAGGAGGTCTCAGGGGTATTCTCTTCCTCAGCCTTTTGTAATTTTTAGAGCCTGCCTGTATTCCTTGGCTTCAGAATTTTAGGACATCAATCTAACCTCCATTTTGAATGACACAGAGTCTATGTCCCTGGAAAGGGTCCTTGTGAGTCATATTGAGGCCACCTGGACAATCTGAGTTAAATGCCCTATGCCAAGATCCTTCTCTCTCTCATATCTGCAAAGTTCCTTTTTAAATGTATGACAACCTGTTCCTATAACCAAGGAGTTAAGATTTATTTAGACAGCATTGGAGTAGGTGTTACTCAGTAT
Organism: Mus caroli; assembly: GCF_978045245.1. Taxonomy (NCBI): domain Eukaryota; kingdom Metazoa; phylum Chordata; class Mammalia; order Rodentia; family Muridae; genus Mus; species Mus caroli. The sequence continues at coordinate 159,312,280 of NW_028227257.1, read as the reverse complement.
CCCGTCCCGCGGGATTCAGTTATTCGTGGGTGCGAGGGGGACCGCGAACCTGGAAGGAAATGGGAGGAAAAGAAAGAGAGGCGGAGACCAAGTAGAATTGTACCTATCAAGGTCTCGTTTATTAAGCTGAGGTGCCTTCTTTTTAAAGCATACATCGCGGAGAAAATGGGAGGGGTCAAGGGGGAATTATACAAAGAACAAAGAAGTGGGCATCTGCTGACATGGGGGCTGAGGTCAGGCGCCAAACTTGCGGGCACTCTGCATCTTATCTCTGGAACATAGATCCTCCTTGACAGCCTTGGATGTCAGGCTGGGCTCAGGCGTAACTCATGTCCTTGGATGTCATGGGAACTCAGGAAGAGATAAGGAAGAGGGGACCATTATTCAACTTTACAGCCTTAGGTGTTAGGAAGGGAACAGGGAGGAAGGGGGGTGGCAACCAGCTCTTAGCACAAGGCCATTTGATTTGTTAAAGAGATTTGAGAGGGGATCATCTTCTCACGGGATGGTCTCTGACATCTCCCCCTTTTGAATTAAATTTAATAAGGCCACACTTAACTGAGGTGATCAAATAATCTCTTCATCTTCAGATGAGCGGGCATTACCATGGCTGGGGGGACATTGACCCGATTCCTCCCGTGGGTGCTGTCACAGACCCACACTTGTGGCTCTTGGTATCTTTTGGGGAGGTGAGGCAGAGCCTTAGAAAAATTATTAATTGTAACTGAAATCAGATACCAACCTCTTTCCAAACCGGGTTTGTCTCTCAGGGAACTCAGAAATGGTCTATATGGACCTTCCCCTGCAATACTTAGTTTGCACCCATGCTGGGCCCATACCAGATTCGCATTTTTAACGAACCAGCATGCACAATTCTGAATTTTGTGCAGTTCTCATAGGAGAATTATCAACCTCAGACTCAGTAAGGCCTCTACAAGAATTATGTCAATTGTAACGCCACAATTTGTGGCTCTTAAGCTATAATAGGAGCTGGAGGTCACCCTTCTTTGTCCCTATTGTCTCCAAAACCTAAGGAACCAGGGGGACTCTGCATTAGCAGCAAGGGTGGAAAATTGGAGACGAGTCGCTGTTCTTGTCTCGGTGGGAGGAGGATCTTCTTCGTCTGAGTCCTGGATATCCAGCTGATGGTAGTGGACTGCAACTGGCTTACTTAGAGCAGCTTCAATCTGTGACTTAACAAAACTGGTTAGTTTTTTAAAGGCCCAGGGGCCAAAAGACAAAAGCAGCAAAATACCCAAGAAAGGTCCCAAAAGTGTGGGAAGCAAGGTAGTGACCCAGGGAGAAGTAGAAAACCAATTTTTATACCAATATTCTTGTTTCTCTCTGCTGCGTTTTCTCTCTTCCAAACTAGCTCTAACTTTATCTATACTATTTTGAACTAAGCCGGTCTTGTCAGAGTAAAAACAACATTTTTCTTTGAGGGCTGCACACAACCCTCCTTCTTTAAGGAACACTAGATCAAGACCTCGCCTGTTTTGTAATACTACTTCAGACAGAGAGACCAAGGAGTCTTTTAGATTTTTTAAGCCTCTCTGTAACTCTTGAATATCTCTGTCCACAGCAAGGTGGAGCTGAGTATACTGTTGTTGGGAAGTGACCAAAGATGCAATACCTGTTCCTGTGCCTGCAGCTCCTAAGCCTAGGATTACTGCTAAGGTTACTGCAGAAATAGGCTCTCTCTTATCACGGAATAGATCTGTGTCACTCTTCCAGAGCTGGAGGAGGTCTTCTGCATGGTGTACTGTCAGCTTCGGGAGAAGCTGAACTATAACACAATAATCTCTGTCATTTAAAAATGTCTGAGTGACTATATAGGTAGTAAGTCCAGTAGAACACGCTAAATAAGTACCATTAGGTGCTCTTAGATATCTAGAGGTGGCCTCTACTATAATAGTCTGATTGCAAACCTCTAATAAGGCCTGAGGAGGAAGCATGGAAGGCCCTAAAAGGCATAAGCCTATGCCAGACACCTGACTTAAAGTGAGTCCATCATGGCTCTCGGGGTGCCATCCAAGTTTACTGGAATCATTAATTGCAACAACTGATCCGAATGTTGCCACTCTTTCGTAAAAGGGAGGTTGAGGAGAAAAGCACACCCAACATTCTTCATACTGAGTAGCATTGGCTGCATGTATAGTAGTAATCGATGCATTAACTAAGGATAAAATTAATTCTGCGGAGGAGGGAGATCCAGCAGGTAAAGTGGGCTGGAATATAGAAGTCCCAGGTGGACCTAAGGTAACAGTTTGTGGAATATTTGGTTTTAATATAACATGGACAGTGACTAATTAAACTTTCAATTGTTTCTCTTGAAGAGAGATTGTAACTAGAATTCTTGAAAAGTTATTATAGTCACATGTGTATAATTTATTTATTTAATAATCAGAAATAAGAGAAAGTCTTTAAGTTTGCTTTGAGAATAACTATCTTCTAGAGAAAAGCAGCTTGATCAGTAAGTCTAAAACCCAAATAATTATAAGGATCTTGAGTTTGTATTTTTTTTTGGGGGGGAGCTATCTGTAATCTTTAACAGTTAAAGCTTTATGTAAACCTCTACAACATAAAAGCAAATCTTGGGGGGCTTTTCTAGGCAACCCAAGACAATTTTTTAACTGTCTAAAAACAGTCTTTTTAAAGGAACAGTATTTTTTCTTATAAGTCGCATAAGCAATTGCAAGCTCTGAGATATAATATTGACTATTAATATACAACTTAAAGTTTGATTGTTCAACATTTTTAAACACCATCTTTAGCACACAATTTAATTATCTGTGCTGAAATAGGATAAGCATGTGATTTAATTCACATATACTTTTCTCTCATATAAATGCTATTTTTTAAACACAGTAAATGGGATGCATGCATGCATGCATGAATTTATAGAAGATATAGGAGCATGCATAAAAACATTGTTTAACTTATTTTAATATAATGACTATTAATTTTACTTAATATGATGGTATGTAATAGATCAAACATCAATATTCTGCAATAACTAAATTAATGGCTGTTTGGAACAAGGAAAAGACACTTATACATGTAAGCAAACTCTGTACACTATAACTTTATATAAAGTAGGCATGTCAAATCGCAATGTCTTGATAAATTCCACAGCTTGATTGACCTTTTATAAACGTTGAATTTAAACTTTATTTGGAACAACATCTGGCTAGGTCTGTAACAAGGCTCTAAGAAGTGCCACACAAGCCGCGCTGAGGCTGCTCTCCTTTGAGCTCAGCATCAACCTAAATGCAAACATTTTCTCAATCTGAACACTCTGTCAGAGTCCTGGCCCAAAGATTATCCCTATTTTGAAGTATCTTTAAAGACCTGTTTTTCTGGGTTAGTACTGTTTAGAATGACTCCAACCCTGAGTTCTCAATTTTAAGCTAACTTTCTGTTACAAGCAAAAGGCTGCCTGCCCCTTTAAGAGCTTGTAATTGTCCCTTAGCAGGGCTTTTTTAGCTGTACTTGGCTCTTAGCCACAGTGCAGCTAACTTATCAGTTTGTGCTATGTAAATTGAGGCTGCTTTTTAAACAAGTTAAACTAAATTAAAGGATGTACAGCCAGCAGATAAAGTTTTAACCATTTATATTTTTTAACATGAAACACAGAACAACAATCATTCAAACAACAAAACCAAACCAAACATGAATTGACAAATATATGGACAATTTGGTGCACCAAAAACAGACAATAGACAGACAGGGAATAGAACTTGGTGTCTCAAAGGGACACAGATATCTTAATCAGAGCTAAGAATATCTCCATAGGAGATAGAGAGGAAGCAGGACGTCTCCCGTTTTCCTTCTGTTTCCAGGAGAGCTCTGAAATAGCTTATTTTCATTTTTTTTTCTCTTTTTTGCTAAAAGGTCTCAAACAGGGGATAACTGCTTTTCTAAAACTTATTTTCTCTCTCTCATGTTTAGAGTCTACTTCCTTATCTCCTTCTTCTGGGAATACATCCAGAGAAGGGAGAGGAGGCACAGTGGTTGCTTTGATAGTTACTCTTCAATAAGAAAAGACAGTTGTAGGGACCGCATCGGGACCCTTATTAGCTAGTTTATCATTTAAGTCTCTACCTATCTTTCACCATTTTTTACAATGTATCTCTGCTTCATCTATAATAAACCATGGACATACCTGGTCTATGAAAATAAAAAGTCTAATCTAATTTTTCTTTTTTACTCGTACTCCTCTTTCTCTGAGAGCTACCTTTAAGCCTTTGATGAAGGCTGCCTCTTTAGATAGCTTATTTCCCATAACCTGAAGTGGAGATGACTCACTCACCAAGGACTTCTCACTCTTCCGTGAGCAGCGGAAAGGGTCCTTCACTGCTTCTGAATTGTTGGGGTCGCGACGAACTTCTCTGGAACCTCCACCGATTAGGAATTACGATCCGGACCTCGCCCTCACGTCGGGCGCCACTTATCCCGTCCCGCGGGATTCAGTTATTCGTGGGTGCGAGGGGGACCGCGAACCTGGAAGGAAATGGGAGGAAAAGAAAGAGAGGCGGAGACCAAGTAGAATTGTACCTATCAAGGTCTCGTTTATTAAGCTGAGGTGCCTTCTTTTTAAAGCATACATCGCGGAGAAAATGGGAGGGGTCGAGGGGGAATTATACAAAGAACAAAGAAGTGGGCATCTGCTGACATGGGGGCTGAGGTCAGGCGCCAAACTTGCGGGCACTCTGCATCTTATCTCTGGAACATAGATCCTCCTTGACAGCCTTGGGTGTCAGGCTGGGCTCAGGCGTAACTCATGTCCTTGGATGTCATGGGAACTCAGGAAGAGATAAGGAAGAGGGGACCATTATTCAACTTTACAGCCTTAGGTGTTAGGAAGGGAACAGGGAGGAAGGGGGGTGGCAACCAGCTCTTAGCACAAGGCCATTTGATTTGTTAAAGAGATTTGAGAGGGGATCATCTTCTCACGGGATGGTCTCTGACAACTCAGCATATGGAACGAAAGACCCCCAAGGATCCAGAAAGCATTGTGGTAATGTTTATTGATGAGAATGAAGGAAAGCTGACCTTGCCAACCTCTTTCAGAAGTTCTACAGATGCGATAGAGTAATACTATGGAAATAGGGCTTGCCTATTAGGTCAAGTTATTATTGCGAAGATTCTTTTTCATTTTCTTTTTCTTTTTATTTATTTTATTAGATATTTTCTTTATATACATTTCAAATGCTATCCCAAAAGTTCCCTATTCCCTTCCTCCTCCCTGCTCCCCTACCCATCCAATCCTGCTTCTTGGCCCTGGCATTCCCCTGTACTGGGGCATATAAAGTTTGCAAGACCTAGGGCCTCTCTTCCCAGTGATCACTGACTAGGCCATCTTCTGATACATATGCAGCTAGAGATATGAGTTCTGGGGGTACTGGTTAGGTCATGTTGTTGTTCCACCTATAGGGTTGCAGACCTCTTCAGCTCCTTGGGTGCTTTCTCTAGCTTCTCCACTGGGGGCCCTGTGTTCCATCCTATAGATGACTGTGAGCATCCACTTCTGTATTTGCCAGGCACTGGCATAGCCTCATACGAGACAGCTATAACAGGGTCCCTACAGCAAAATCTTTCTGGCATATATTGCAAAGATTCTTATTGCAAAGATGATCCTCTGGAAATAAAAGGTGGATTGAGTTGCTTTGTGGAATGGTAGTAGCTAAATTTCCAACTTTAAATAGTGACATATATAGATACCTGGCAAATGGGAAGGTGAATTTGGGATAGACTGTATTTTAAGTGGTCCAACCCTACCCTATCCAGACCAGTGGGACATAGAAAGTGGTGTTTGTCTTTGCTGACTGTGAATACCCAGATAATCAGTTTTTCAAAATAAGTTAAAGTGATATTGTAAATAAAATGGAGTAAATTACTGTTTGTAAAAGTGGGTTATAAAATTTTTTTTTGGGAGAGTTATAGTCACAGGAAGATATCAGGCAACATGAAGAAAAGAGATGTAAGGCTATGTGTAAGGGATGAGGAAGGATGGATGTAGGTAATGGGCATGGGTTATGAAAGAGGCTGTAAAGCTAATTGTTTTTCTAGTTCCACTTCTGTCATGGATTTGTTTGTTTGTTTTGGTGGTGGGAAAGTACATAAAATATATGATACTAAGAGTATAAAATTTAATATGAAGCTGCACAGCTTCTATTCCCAAGGCCTGTTCTAACTGTATAGAAGTTCGTTGAGTTGTATAGACCTGAAGCCTAGTTCTATTTGAGGTATAATGTTTTTATTTATTTGCAAGTTCTTTTTATGACTAAGTTTATAAAATTAAAAGAAAGCAACATGTCTTGGAGAAGTAGATTAAAATGACCCTTGGACTTCTTGCCCTGGCCAGCAGACATGGTTAATATTCTTGAACTAGATCAGTTGACATTCTTCAAAATGCTACTGTTTCTTTTTTCTCTCTAATCTGTTCTTTACATATATATGAGCCTAGTATTGAAGGTTATATTTGTAGAACACCATGACTTGCTTGCTTTGTCTCCAATGGCTAAATCTATATTCTAATTTTAAAAGGATTAGGCCAGGCTCTGAAGCAGGGATGGCAAAAAAGGTAAAGAAATAGAATCTTCAGTCTCCAGGGAGAGGTCAGTGAGGAGAGAGGCTGTTCTTTTTATTTCTTTACTGGTCTCTGACAGTCAGTTGCCTCAGAGATAGGAGTTTGTTTCCAGATGAGGTCAGAATGTCAGAGTCAGTTGTCAGTGTGTGGCCATTCTTGCCCCTGCTAGGATTCCTCTGCTTTTCTTTCCTCAACATCCTGCAAACAGCAAGAGCACATGCCTCGTGGAGACTTGTATTGAAGTGTGACATCTTTCATTCCCGTACTCGACTTTACTATTGGTTGGTTGATTCATTGACTCACACAGTCTACAATTAATTAGGTTGTCAGTCATTCCCATCCTATTTGATTATATATAAATACATTTAAATGAGATTTATAATGAAAGAGTTGGTGAAGCTTTTAAATGAAGGGATTTAACAACCGAGGAGACAAAGAACAAGATATCTCTAATCAGTCTTCAAATGCCATGTGATCAGCCAGCCTATTAGGAAACAGAAGAGCAAGAAAAGCAAACACAAAGGAAAAATAAACAAATATTTTGCTAAAGCAAATTATTGATCTGGCATCTCTTTGAAATAATTTAGCTTCTCTGGTCAAATATACAAAGACAAATTTAAAATCAAATCTAAAATAATGCAGGGTGTGAGGACCAGTTGGTCAAGATTCTACCAGTCTTTGCGGTGCCAGTAGGGCAGTCTGTGTAGTAGCATAGCCACTACAATATTCCATGAAAAATTTTACCATACTGTAGTAAGAAAAATTACACTCCAATGTGGGAATTTATCCTTACAGTAAGCTGTGCAATACATGAGGCAGTGATTGAAGGGAGCTCTGCCACATGTGTGCATGTTGAGGATATGGAGGGGCAGGTGTGTGCACACTTAGAAAACATCATGGTGTTTCTCTCATTTCAATCTGTTAGGGTTTTCTGTCCACTTATACTGGATGCTTATGCTGGAATATAAGAATGTAGGGTTTTGTTCCTGTAAACTGTGCCTCTCTCTGATTCAGAACACACTGAGTTGGTAACATAAGAGTTTGTTAGAAATGCAGCCAAAATGATAGATAAAAATAGGCAAATCTCCCCCAAAGAAGGCTAAGCTTGAGTTCAGGAGTTCCTATCTGTTAGGGCTGGTGTATTAGCATGAATCTATATCCCTAACCTCATCCCTATATTCTCACTCTAAGTCTTTCTCTGTGAAGGGAGGATATTCTAGGGATTCTGTTTATAACTTATTTTCTTTGTTTCACATAGAATTTCTAACATTCAAAATAAAGATGTGACAGATTTTGAGAACCTACCACTGCAACAGACTGAGGAGGAAGAAGCCAGTCTGTATGGTAACTCCTGCAGAAGGCAGTGGGAAGTAGAGCAAGAAAATGGTTTAATATTTAAGATGGTCTATGATGGGGACCTGTGCCTGCCTAGTGTCTATGCTAAAATGTTGAAGCCTGGCAGTACTGGACAAGGTGAAGACATGATAGGATCTCAGACCTTTCTGGATCAAAGGGAATCCTGTAAATCAAAGGCACAGGCATGGTAAAAAGAAAGGGCCTACTCTTTTGTTGGATTTGTGCTTTAAGTTCTCACCTGAATCAGACGATTGTGCTTTCTTTCTTTCTTTCTTTCTTTCTTTCTTTCTTTCTTTCTTTCTTTCTTTCTTTCTTTCTTTTTTTCTTTCTTTTAAGGGTAAGACCCTAGCCTAGTATATTAGTGTTAGCCATCAAAACACAGAGAGAGAGAGAGAGAGAGAGAGAGAGAGAGAGAGAGAGAGAGAGAGAGAGGAGAGAGGAGGAGAGAGGAGGAGAGAGGAGGAGGAGGAGGAGGAGGAGGAGGAGGAGGAGGAGAGAGAGAGAGAGAGAGAGAGAGAGAGAGAGAGAGAGAGAGAGAGAGAGAGAGAGAGAGAACATAGTCACTGCTCACAACTATCCACATACCTCATAGTGTTGGGTTAATCCTAGTCCACCACAGATACAGGATGACTGAATCTGCACATATATCCTTGATAGCCATCCTTGCTTGATTGGTCATTCAGTATTGTAATCATTTCTACAATACTATCCACAGAATAAAGGTAAGCCAACAAATTTAGTTAAAGAGCAATTAGTATGGCTAGGGGAATGGCTGTACATGTCCTAGTACTCATGAGGCTAAGACATGAGAGTAGCAAGGCCAAGACCAACCTACAATACTTAGTGGCTATCCCAAAAAACACAAAATCAACTTATACTGACAGAATATTGTAAGCTCAATAATGTCCAATGACCTGGTAAAGTATATTACAAATTGTTATATAAAAAGAGAATCTTTGGAGTCAGAATTAGAAATCAGTAGAAAAAGGAACTCATGGTTCTTGCTCTAAAACGTATTTAAAGTTTCACAACATTTCTTACAGCATATAAGAATTTTTACATAATTTTTATTGGTGTGTATTCACAATACATGATTGTTGTGGCCGGCCAGTTGCTCACATGTCTGGGTTTTAACCTGGGAGGCATCCTGGAATCTGGAAGAGAAGAGGGAGCTAGGCGACGAGAGAAAGATGAAACCAAGACAACGGTCTGATCAAGGTTCAAATTTACTATTCTCAGACACTGGTTTATGAAGAAGGGGAAGGGGCCCATTCCCACCAAATCATCCTTGGAGTCCAGTTTCAGGTGACCACATGATAGCTCCGGAACAGCTAGGCGGCCGGCAGTAGCAGTGGGAGTGGCAGAATGATAGGGCAGCAGGCTCCACCCCATGCTCTCTTCGTGCTAACAGTGAAACCTGAGCAGCCAGGTTTCAGGCTGAGGGGGTGGGGGGAGGGGGGAGGTTACACATGATGACCTTGATGAAGGCAGTTTTAAACAAAAGTATCATGCACTTTAACCATATTTACCCTGTTTCCCATTTCCCCCTCTACTCTTTGTTTCTGTCTCCCTGTTGGATCCCCTAGATAATATCTCTTCTACTTTCAGGTCATGCATACAAATGATTTTAAGTGTCTTTGTAAAATATAGCATCCACAAATCAGAGAAAATGTGGGTCGTTTTGCTTAATATGGAGATTTCTAGTTGCCTTTACCATAATTTCCTTCTTCTTCGTGACTGAATAAAGTCCATTGCACATGTATAAGATAATTTCTTTATCCATTCATCTTTAATAGATACTCAAGATGATTCTATAATTTGATCATTGCAGCCTATGATGCAACAAACACTTATGTGCAAATAAATATCTCTAGTATGTTTACTCAAATTTCATTGAGCATATAACCAGGATTGATATACCTAGGTTTGCATTTTTTTCTTTTTTAGATGAAATGCCATGTTGATTTCCATAGGGGCTGCACCAGTTTACAGACCATCATTCATTCTTTTTTGGTATCTTCCCCAGCATTTATTGTCATTAGTGTTCTTAATAGTCATTCTGACTAGGGTGAGATGGAACCTCAAAACCATTTGTTAGTAAAATTCAGTAAAAATGCCTTCATGGCCATGCTTTCTTTGTTTCAAATATGGCCTCTTGGATTTTCATTAACATATAAATTTTTTAAAATCTTCTTGCTTAGAAAGATATTTTGTGTGTGTTTGATGGGGTCACATGGACCACAAGCTGGCCTCAAATTCTCTGTGTACACAAGGATGAACTTGAATTTCCCAATCCTCTGTCTTAACTTCACAAGTCCTGAGATTTCAGGCATACAGCACTCCTGGTTTATGAGACACTGAAGATGAAATACCAAGCTTTGTGCTTTCTGGACAATGGCATTCCTCTGTTTAGGGACCTCAGCTCAGATGAAGTCATATACTGACTACATCTCAAAATATTGTGCATTACTCAGATAAAATTAGTGTGCTTATTAGGTAGAGATGACACAGTATGTGCTTCAGATTTAAGTGATGGAGGGCTTTTAGATGTCTGTGTGTGTGTGTGTGTCAGAGAGAGAGAGAGAGAGAGAGAGAGAGAGAGAGAGAGAGAGAGAGAGAGAGATGGATGTCTTAGTCTGTGTGAATTGATATATGTGTCAACCATGTTGATTTAAAAAGCTTTGTTTTCTTGGTGCGCTCCATCCTCTCTGGCTATTACATTATTTCTGCCTCCTCTTCTACTGGGTTTGCTGAGCCCTTAGATGAGGGAATTGATGGAGATATCCCATCATTTAGGGTTGAATGTTTCAAGGTCTCTCAATCTCTGCATAATGACTCCTATGGATCTCTGTATTTGTTCCCATCTGGTGCAGGAGGAAGATTTTTTGATATTCATTTTTCCTTCCTTCCTTCCTTCCTTCCTTCCTTCCTTCCTTCCTTCCTTCCTTCCTTCCTTCCTTCCTTCCTTCCCTCTTGCTTTCTTGCTTGCTTGCTTGCTTGCTTGCTTGCTTGCTTTCTAACAGTAGTATTTGGTTTTTCAGGTTCTTCATCACCCAAGCAGTGTCATGGATGGGTTCCAGCTCATGAAATGGGCATTATGTCAAATGAAATATTGGTTGGTTACTCCTACAATGTTTTGCCACCATTGCACTAGCATATCTTACAGGCAGGAAACCATCGAAGATCCAATGCTTTGTGGCTGATTGATGTTTATGTTTCACCTTTGGTAGTGTAAAGATTACCTTCCTATACCAAAGACAGTAGTATATAGGTTCTTCATGTAGGTGAAAGTTCTATGAAGGTACCATCTCAATGTCCTCATGCTCAATGAATTTTTTAGATATTATCTTCAGCCATGAGGCCTTGCTGTCAGTTTGTGTAGAGCAATGTAAAGTCTTGGTAAAAAACTGAGTTGTTTAGGGGTTCCTGTGGGATCTCTTTGGAACTCAGATCTAACCCAATCCTGGCAATGGGAGTTTTGTTTGGTGACAAGAGATGTCCAGTTGCAGCTCTGTCTACCCTCTTATTTGATGATTTTATTTAAAAAACCTTTGTGTATGTATATATTTTAGAAGGCTTCTACTCTATTAGGTTTTATTACTGTCCCTCAAATGCCTCTTAATTTTGTTTATGTTTGTCCCTGTATTCCTTCCCTTATCCTCCTTTTCCATCCCAGTACCCACTTGATAACACCTGTTCTGATTTTTGTTAGAAGACATTTAATTACTGCTTCTATTTCATTAGGTGTTTTAAGTCTGTTTACATTGCTTATGTGATTTTGATTAAACTTCAGTAAGTAGTATGTATTGAGAAAATTATCCATGTCTTTATATTTTTCAATTTTGTGAAGTATAAGATTTTAAAGTATACGCTTATTGTTCTCCAGATTTCCTGGGTGTCTGTTGTTAGATTCCCCTTTTCTTTTTAATTTTGTTAGTTTGGAGATTCTGATTGCCTTTTAGTAAATTTGGATAAAGGTTTGTCAATCTTATTGATCTTCATAAAGAATTCTTTATTTCATTGATTCTTTTGATTTGGTTTTGTTTGTGTATTTCTTTTTTATTGATTTTAACCTTGAGTTCAATCACTTCTTGCTGTCTTCTCCTTTTGGGTGTGACTTCTTTTTGTTCTAGTGGTGTCAGATATGCTTTATGCAGGTAAGTTCAATGACTTTGTCTCTTAGAGCCACTTTCATTATGTTCCATCAATTTGGGTCTTTTGTGTATTCATTTTCATTCAATTCTAGAAAGTGTTTAACTTCTTAATGTTTATCTTGACCCATTTTTGGTTAAGTAGAGAGCTGCTCAGTTTCCATGAGTTTGTAAACTTTCTGTTGTTGATGATAGCCAGCTTAATCCATGGGAATCTGATTGCATACAGGGAATTATTTCAATTTTCTTCTGTCAGTTAAGAATCGTTTTGTTTATGGGCTTGTGGGAAATTTTGGAGAAAGTTCCATGAAGTATATAGTGGAAGGTATGCTATTTGTGTTTGGGCGAAATGTTCTATAAATATCTGTGTGGTCTATTTGGTTTACTTGAGTTTGGTTTGGTCCATTTGGTTCAGTCTGTTTAGTTTTTATCTAGATGACCTGTCTATTCATGAGAGTGGGGTATGGAAGCCTCACACTATCAGTGTTTGAGGGTCAATATGTTATGTTAAGGGGTAATGTGTGGTTTTTGTTTTTTTGTTTCTTGGTTTTTTTTTTTTACAAACATGGGTGCCCTTGTGTCTGGTGAATAGATGTTGAGAATTACAGTGTTCTCTTGATGGATATTTTCTCTTTTATGAATATATAGTACTTTTCTGGATCCCTCCTGATTAGTTTTGGTTTGAAGTCTATTTTTTAGGTATTAAAATGGCTATAGTAGCTTGATTGTTAGGTTCATTTGCATTGAGTATCTTTTTTTATTCTTTTACTCTGAGGTGATATCTATTTTTGATGTTAAGGGTTGTTTCTTGGATGCAGCAGAAAGAGAGATCCTGTTTTCTCATTCATTCTGGTAGTTTGTCTCTTTTTACTGGGGAATTGAAACCATAGATATTGAGAGTTATTAATAAGCACTGGTTGTTGGTTTCTGTTATTTTGTTCTTGTGGTGTCTTCCCCCTTCCCCATTTTGATCTGCTGGTCTGGTATTATTTATTCCTTGTGGCTTTGTAAGTGTAGTTTAGCCTTAGCAGGTGATTTTTCCTTTAGGGTTTTCTTTTGAGCCATGTTTGTAGACAAATACTGCTTAAATTTAGATTGAAAAGGTTGTTGTACTGAAAAGATGTTCAACATCCTTAATCATCAGGGAAATGCAAATCAAAACAGCCCTGAGATTGTACCTCAAACCAGGCAGAATGGCTAAGATAAAAAATTCAGGTGACAGCATATGCTGGCGAGGATGTGGAGAAAGAGGAACACTCCTCCATTGCTGGTGGCACTGCAAGCTTGTACAACCACTCTGGAAATCAGTCTGGTGGTTCCTCAGAAAATTGGACATAGTACTACCGGAAATTCCAGCAATATCACTCCTGGGCATATACCCAGAAGATGCTCCAACTTGTAATAAGAACACATGCTCCACTGTGTTCATAGCAGCCATATTTATAATAGCCAGAAGCTGGAAAGAACCCAGATGTCCCTCAACAGAAGAATGGATACAGAAAATATGGTACATTTATACAACGGAGTACTACTCAGCTATTAAAACCAATGAATTTTTGAAATTCTTAGGCAAATGGTTGGATCTGGTGGATATCATACTGAGTGAGGTACCCAATCACAAAAGAACCCACATGATATGCACTCACTAATAAGTGGATATTAGTCCTGAACCTTAGTATATCCAAGATAAAATTTGCAAAATACATGAAACTCAAGAAGGAAGACCAAAGTGTGGATACTTTGTTCCTTTTTAGAATGGGGAATAAAATACCCATGGAAGGAGTTACAGAGACAAAGTTTGGAGCTGAGATTGAAGTAAGGACCATCCAAAGACTGCCCCACCCAGGGATCCATCCCATAAACAACCACCAAACCCATACACTATTGCATATGCCAACAAGATTTTGCTGACAGGATCCTGATATAGCTATCCCCTGTGAGGCCTGTGCCTGGCAAATATAGAAGTGGATGCTCACAGTCATCTATTGGATGGAACACAGGGTCTCCAATGAAGGAGCTAGAGAAAGTACCCAAGGAGCTGAAGGGGTCTGCAACCCTATAGGAGGAACAATAATATGAACTAACCAGTACCTCCAGAGCTTGTGTCTCTAGCTGCATATGTAGCAGAGGATGGCCTAGTCGACCCTCAAGGGGAGGAGAGGCCCTTGGTCTTGTAAAGATTATATGCCCCAGTACAGGGGAATGCCAGGGCCAGGAAGTGGGAGTGGGTGGGTTGGGGAGGAGGGCGACAGGAGGGTATGGGGGACTTTTGCAGAGGAAACTAGGAAAGGTATTTGAAATGTAAATGAAGAAAATAATAAAAAAAAGAGAAAATGTTTCTGTGTATAGTAGTTTGGATGATAAGTGTAGTGTCTTTGAGTCTGCGGCAAATCTATTCAGGCCTTTCTGGCTTTTAGAGTCTCCACTGAGAAGTTAGATATAATTCTAATGCGTCTATCTTTGTATGTTACTTTGTTTTGTTTTTCCCCTTACAGTTTTTGATATCCTTTCTTTTTAATTTTTTTTCTGTATATTTAGTGTCTTGGTTATGTGTCAAGGGGAATTTTTTTTTTTTCTGGTAAAGTCTATTTGATGTTTGTGTGCTTCTTTTACCTTTTTAAGAACCTCTTTCTTTAGGTTACAATTTTTTTTTTTCTGTAATTTTGTTGAAAATATCTTTTGTGTCTCTGACCTGGGTTTCTTCTCTTTCTTCTCTAGTACTATTATTCATAGTTTTGGTCTTTTCATTGTTTCCTGGATTTTTTTGCCTGGAGTGTTTTAAGTTTAATGTTTTCTTTAATCACGATATCCATTTCTTCTATTGTGTCTTTAATGCTTGGGGTTCTCTATTCCATCTCTTTTATCCATTAGTAAGGCTTACCTTTGACGTTCCTGTTTGAGTTTCTGAGTTTCCATTTGCATATTTCCCTCAGTTTGAGTTTTCTTTACTGGTTTTACTTTTAGGTATTGTACTCATCATTTCCTTCCAGTGTTTGTGTTTTCATAGATCTTTAAGAGATATCTCTTCATTTCCTCTTTAAAACCTCTATCATATTTATTAAGGCTATGTTAAGGTCTTTGTCTTCATCAGCTTATGTTGCAAAAATCAGGGCCTGCTATAATTTTAGGTGCTGATATCTGGTCTTGTCTTTGTTGGGTGGCTCTTTCATTTTTTAGTTTCTTTTGCCTTCTCTGGCTCTTAGAAGACTGTGGTGGCTGTCTGTTACCTGGTGGGGACTTGGGGGTAGCAATGCAACGTGTTTATAAGTTTTTGCAGATGATACCTAGGAAAAAGGGTGGGTTAGGATGGGTGGCTAAGGGGGTCCATAGGAAGGAGAAAAGCAGCATGCCACACCAGGATTTCTTTAGTCTCCTGAGAATGGAGGCAGCAAGTGAGGAAAGACTGCAACAGGTGGTCTGCTACAGAGCTGGCCATGAAACTGGAATATTAGATATAGAGACGGGGAGGAGAGTGAAGATCTGAAGGTAGCTCGCCTGCTTGGCTGGCCTATTTGCTTCTCTGAACAGCTTGGCTGGTGGTTTCCCCGGGAATGGCTGCTGGAGTTGGGGGTTGGGATGATGGCATGAGTTGGAGGAAGGAAGTTTGTAGAGGCACTGTGTGATCCACTGGGCATGTGTGCTGAGTGGCAGGTAGGAAGGGTGCTGCAGGTGGTATGCTACAAAGGAGGGATGAGAGCAGAGGAATGGATTTCAAGGAGAGGAGGAAAAGGTGAAGGTGTGTTGTGAGCCTATCTGCTCTCTCTCAGAGCAGCCTGCAGGTTCCCAGTTGGAGGCTGGGTAATGGGGTGAGCTTGATACCTGTATCTTGAAATGTTTTCCTATACTGTACCATAGAAATTTCATCATCCTAGGCCCTAAATTAATTTTCTGATCAACATTGGATTTACTTTTATGCAGTGTGAAAGATATGGAACTATCTCATCAGAGGGGAAGACAAGATAATTCCTGGGGGGCAGTAGTTCTGTCGTGATAAATGGCTAGTGGGCATTAAATGTAGTTTTACAGAGTATGCAAGGCATGCAGGTTCTAAAATAAATGTCTAAAACTACTGTTATTTAGAAAATATTTAAAGTAGTGCTGGTAAGCTATAGGCTAATGGAAGACCTGCTGTTTCAAAGAAGTAAATAATATGGAGCTTTTTATAATTTATTTAAAACTGTTGTAAATAATTAAGAAAAACACATATCTGCATAATCTAGATGCTATTGTCTCAGCATGTTTTAAAGTGTTTTAGATAGAATTCAGGTTGTTAATGAGCCTATACTTTCACCTTGCCTAAGAATTTCTGGTCTCTTCAAATGAGCTTGCATAATAACACCATCATGGTTATTATATTTCCTTTCTGTAAAGTAGAACTTTTAAGGGGTCCCACTGTTTTTGTATATTTGCAAAGTTGTAAAATTATCCTGTCTCAGAACATTCTTGTCACCTCTAGTGGCCATTACCAGGCCTTGTTCCTCACATGTGGAGACTATTATTTATTCTCTATTTTGCAGGGTTGCTTGATTCAGGCATCCCATTCATATTGGAATTATGTCACATATGGCATTTCACATCTATCTAATCTCACTTAGAAACTATGTTGTGATATGAATCCCCATTTCCTTGCTTTATGATTGAATAGTTGAATGTATGGATCTGTCCATCTTGTGTCCAAAAGAGGCTACTTGTTGGACCTAAGAACTGTTCTGCTGTGGTTACTATAGCTTTGCAGTAAGTTTTAAAATTAGGAATTTTGACTCTTATACTTTTTTATTTTCAGGATTGTTTAGACTATTGTGGATTACTTGTATTTCCTTATGAATTCTATATTAGGTGTTTCATTCTTCAAAAAATAGTAGATTTCCCAGTATAAGCTCTATTTCTCTCCCACCCCGATCTCTCCTGTTCCTAATCCTATTTGTCCTCAGTCTATCTGTGAAATCTACTTTATTTCCTTTTCCTCGGGAGACACCTGTATCCCCCTCTTAAGCCCTTCTTGTTTCTTAGCCTTTCTGGGTATATAGAGAAGATTATCTATTATTTTTACAGCTAATATCCACTTATGAGTGACTACATACCATGTTTGTCTTTCTGGGTCTTGGTTACCTCACTCAGAATAATTTTTTTCTACTTCTATCTATTTGCCTCCAAATTTTATGATGTCATTGTTTTTGACAATGGAGTAATTCTTCATTGTATAAATGTACCATATTTTCTTTATCTGTTCTTCAGATAAATCATTGGAATTGGTAAACATTTGGGGGGGGGGGAGGTGGAAGCCTAATGCAATGGATACTCCATGGAATATATGAGAGTAACCCTAGCAAAGATGCCTTGAAATGGGGGACACAGGGCTTGAACTGACCATCTTCTGTAAACAGGCAAGGCCTCAAGTGGAGGGATTGGGACACCAACCCAGTCACAAACCTTTGACCTGCAGATTGTCCTTGCCTGGAGAGTGTGCTGGGCCTGGAGCCTAGCGGTATCATCATCAATGAGACCAGAGAGACTTCATTCATCAACTGATGGGAGCAGATACTGAGTCCCACAGGCAAACAATAGGGGGAGTTCAGGAAGTTCTGTGGAGGAAGGGGAGGAAAGATCAGAGGAACTAGAGAGGCCAGGGACATACCAGGAGAACAGGGCCCAGAGAATCAACTAACTGGAACTCATGGGGGCTCACAGAGATCAGGGAGTCTATATGGGTCTGACCTAGGTCCTCTTTATATATGTTATAGCTAAGTAGCTTAGAGTTCTTGTGGGAACACTAACAATGGGAGCCGGAGCTATGCCTGATTCTTTTGCTTATATGTGGGATCCATTTTCTTCTACTGGGTTGTTCTTTCCAGCCTTGATGGGATAATAGATGCCTGGTCTTATTGAAGCTTGTTATGCCATGTTAAAATTGATGTTCCTGGGAGGCCCGCTTTTTTCTGGGGTGGGGGAGTATAGGATCTGGGAGAGTAGGGAGGGGTGTTGGGAAAGAGGTTGGGGAGAAATGAGCAGAGGGAGAATAACAGTTGTGATGTAGTATATGAGAGAACAGTACAAATAATGGTGGTTCTTTTCATGTTACAGGGGATAGAACCCAGTGACATATGCACAATAGACAAATGCTCCAACTGAACCCTGGCTAATTACTGGTGTTGGGTTTTATAGGAACTGGTTTGACTGTACATTAATCTGAGTAGTATTAGGGTTTAAAAACAGTGTTTAGATTGAAGGATTTGCTTAGTAATAGATCCTTTGCCTAGCTAGCACAAGGCCCTGTGTTTAATACTCATTATCAAATACACATATACACATATGCACACAAACCACACATACGCACTGCCAGATACAACAAATACATCATATACACATACAATACACACAATATATACCATGCACCTCTACACACACACACACACACACACACACACACACACATACAAATATTCATGTAATGCTCATGTACACACGTGCACACATACACACACCTCGTCCTACACACATGTACACACCTTCCCACACAATACACTCATACACATTATATCACATATACACACACATATGTGCACATACATACACATTGGCATGATCACCAGAATATTGATTATTTAAACCCATAAATATAGGAAGACTCACACTTGTTTAAGTTTTAATTTTTAACAACAATTTCTGGTTTTAAGTGTACAAGTTTTGAAGTTATCTTGTTTAATTTGTGTCTAAGCTTTTATTCTTTTTGATGGTTCTTTTGTCTTTGAAGGATTTGTTAGTTCTAATGGTCTAATGGTAATGTGAGTGAATTAGGTTTTCTCATATATAAAACATATAGAAGAAATGTATTTGAGAGTCTAACCTTTTCAATTATTTGATGCCTTCTCTCCCATCCTGTTCTCTATTTCATGCTTGCTTTTTGCCCCTGATGTCTACTTCCTCTTTCTTACCTTTTCTCTTTCCTTTACCTTCACCTCTTCTTATGAATTTTAAAAATAAAAACAATGAATAATGTTTTGGTAGGGCTCATATGTATGTGAATGTCTGGCAGTCCCATCTTCAAAAAGGGGCTCTAAAGTTTCTCCCTCTAAGAAATGGTTGGTTATTCCCACGAGGTTCATACCACTATTGCCTCAGTGAGTGTGTCTTGCTGGGCTTATCATTGTCTCTCACAGGGTTCATACCTGGGTATGCTTGATGATGACCTCGATAGTGTGTATCGTATCCTCTACGACTAAAAAGCTAGCCAGTATTGATGGAGCTTCTTGCTCAGTCCAGCTTGACATCCCCATGTTCTGTTGCTCAAGTATGTCGTGTCTTCAGTAATAGGTTCTTACTGTCAATTTCCAGCATTGACATTAGCCTATAATGCTTTAGGATCTATGGGACTCTGCTGCCCAACAACTCCAAAACACATTACAGCAGCCACAAGGCCTATGCAAGCCCAAGACAACCTAATTCTCAGCATGAAAATCGCACCCCTAACCTTGGAACTTTTGGCAATTGTTAGCAGCTAGTATATGGAGAGTCACTTTTCTCTGAGAATATAGCCCCTAGGCAGCACAAGTTGGTTCTGATGGGTTAAAAACAAAACCAACATTCAAATTTGGGTAGATAGGGAAGGGGATGGTGGATCTGGGAAGAGCTGGAGAAAGGGGGTGGGTGAATATAATTAAAACACATTGTGCAAAAGTTGTAAAGGACTAACACATTTTTCAAAAGTTGCTCCCTCAGTATTTGTGCTAGTGACCCCTGTTTTCCATGAGACAATTACTTTTTCTCTGACTCTGTATACTTTTGAGAGTTTCTCACGACGCTGAATACCTCACATTTATGAATTTCCGGTGTATTTTATTGGATAAGATTTTCTGTCTTTTCTGAAAATTTCCCTTCATAAAGTCTAGGGCACCCGTTGAGTGTCTGTGACGTGATCACTTTCAGATTTAAGGAACAGGAAGGAAGCGTAGCTACTTTTGCCAAGATTTATATATCCACCCTAATGTTTGCTTTATTAATCAGAGGTCCAGAGTAGCACAGGGGTATAGCATCCTCAAGAACTCACCCTGGAAGGGCAAGTCCAGGGCTTTGGATGTGCTGACTCAAAAATACTATTCAGGTGTTGTGGGCAGATGCTGGCGAGGATGTGGAGAAAGAGGAACACTCCTTCATTGTTGGTGGGATTGCAAGCTGGTACAACCACTCTGGAAATCAGTTTGGCGGTTCCTCAGAAAATTGGACATAATACTACCAGAGGATCCAGCAATACCTCTCCTGGGCATATATCCAGAAGATGTTCCAACCGGTAAGAAGGACACATGCTCCACTATGTTCATAGCAGCCTTATTTATAATAGCCAGAAGCTGGAAAGGACCCAGATGCCCCTCAACAGAGGAATGGATACAGAAAATGTGGTACATTTACACAATGGAGTACTACTCAGCTATTAAAAGGAATGAATTTATGAAATTCCTAGGCAAATGGATGGATCTGGAGGGCATCATCCTGAGTGAGGTAACATATTCACAAAGGAACTCACACAATATGTACTCACTGATAAGTGGATATTAGCCCAAAACTTAGGATACCCAAGATATAAGATACAATTTGTTAAACGCATGAAACTCAAGAAGAACGAAGACCAAAGTGTGGACACTGTGCCTCTTCTTGGAATTGGGAACAAAACACCCATGGAAAGAGTTACAGAGATAAAGTTTGGAGCTGTGAAGAAAGGATGGACCAACTAAAGACTGCCATATCCAGGGATCCATCCCATAATCAGCTTCCAAACGCTGACACCATTGCATACACTAGCAAGATTTTGCTGAAAGGACCTAGATATAGCTGTCTCTTGTGAGACAATGCCGGGGCCTAGCAAACACAGAAGTGGATGCTCACAGTCAGCTATTGGATGGATCACAGGGCCCCCAATGGAGGAGCTAGAGAAAGTACCCAAGGAGCTAAAGGGAACTGCAACCCCATAGGTGGAACATTATTATGAACTAACCAGTACCCCAGAGCTCTTGACTCTAGCTGCATTTGTATCAAAAGATGGCCTAGTCAGCCATCACTGGAAAGAGAGGCCCATTGGACTTGCCAACTTTATATGCCCCAGTACAGGGGAATGCCAGGGCCAAGGGGTGGGGGTGGGTGGGTGGGTGGGGGACTGGGGGTGGGGGAGTGTATTGGGGACTTTTTGGATAGCATTGGAAATGTAATTGAGGAAAATACCTAATTAAAAAAAATACTATTCAGAAGATCCAGCTTTGTAAAAATATAGTTTATTTATTTGTATTTTTATATACATTGGTGTTTTGCCTGCATATATGTTTGTGTGATGATGTTCGATCTCTTGGAACAGGAGTTGCAGACAGTGGTCAGCTGCCATGTGAGTGCTGGGAATTGAACCTGGGTCCTCTGAAAGAGCAGTCCCTGATTTAATCTCTTCAGCCCCTGAAGAGCCTCTGATAATACTCAATAAGAAAGCCTATCGCAAGTACTTCAACTCCATGGACAAATGCCACCTTGAAAACATTTGTATGTTAGGCAAATTTTTTTACGATCTTAAATTTCTTTTCAATTTGGATGGCGAACTAAGGACGTATGCATTTTAGAGATTTTTGTAGAATCACAAGATGAATTGTTTTTTTTAAAATATGTTTTTCATATTTTTCATCTGAGAATGATAGTAATTATACCAATTAAGATGATTTTCTATGCAAATGGTGAATAATATTTTATTTTCTGCCCACAATAAAAGTAAAACTCACTGCCATTTGGAAATATAGCATTTGGTTTTAATTTAGCATTTAGTAGGCAGTACAGTCCTTGCCTTTTGGGTTAGCACTGTGCCCTTTACTCTTTAGCTGATTTGCTAATTACATTGAAAAACCCTCCAAAATCACACTGGGGATATGTAAATGCATCTTCAGTTTCTAAATACTTGAGAGGCAGCCAAGAATTTAGTACATGCAAATGCATTCTGAATTTGATGGGATGTTTGTAGAATTGCTTTTATTATCCAGCTTTGTCCTTCTATTTTAGTACATGGAAATCTCTGTCATTGATATTAGAACAGATGTTATGTTATGATTCTTTCATCTAAGTTTTTAAAAGCAGAATTGATATCATAGGTAAAAGGAGAAAAGAACTAAAATTATTTGGGGAGAGTGGGAGGTTGCAGTATAATGATGTGTTTTCCAGTGAGTTGTAAAACACTGCATAAACACACACAGCTGTAAGAAGTACAGCAAGTTGTTACAGAAACAATACTTCTATGTGACACTCCTACATAGATGCTACCATGCTAAAGAAATGAGGAAAAATTACCAGAAGTTTAAACATCTGTGTGTTCCCTATCCAACCATCATCTTATCAATGGCTCTTCAGTTCAGCAAATGTTCTGACTTTTCACAATACATAGCACATTTTTTCCCATTTTAGTTTTTATTATAAATAAAAGGATTCAGAATATAGAACAAAGTTTATGCAGCATTATTTGTGTTGCTTATAATACTAGATTATGTACATTATATATTACTTGTTATATGGACCTAGCATAATGTATTTCTCCATTGTGAAGTAGATGAATATTTAATTTTATTACAGCTTAGGTTTAGTGCTAATAGTATAGTTATTTTGTTTTTTATATTGAGTCATGTGCACACGGTTTTCAGGTAAATATGTACAGAGGTCCCATGGTTTGAAATAATTTGATATTCTTTCTTTACCTTTACTTTTTGCAGTAGTGGAGGCTACACTAGGAAATTCTCAATTAATATTTTATTTTTTTTATTTTGAGATACCTTCCTGCACAGTTGCCCAGGTTGACTAAAATTTACCCCATAACCCAGGCAGGACTTGAATTTGTGAGCTTCTTGTTTTGGCTTTCTAAGTAGATAGGATTATAAAGAACTTCCAGGTCTGGGCTAGTGGGCTCAACTTGGTATGTTATTTACATGTTTAGAAGAGATGCCAAAGTCATTTCCAGTTAACATTACTTACATATCTGTGAGTTCTCTATAAGTCTTAAAAACTATATTTTCACTTGCATTCAGATTGACAATTAAATTGTATCTATTCTGTTAGATGCATTGGTTACTTCTGTTAGGCGGGAAACCTGTTCATCCCCTGCACAAGATAGGAAACCCTATCTGCTCTTTCTCCAACTCAGCCCACACAGAAAAAACTCACCCATCACAGGCTTGGAAAAACCTTAGGGCTAACATGCCATCATTCCTGGGCTCTGTGTTTCAGGTCATCTACCCAAGAGTTCCCATCCAGGGGTTCAGTTTTGACCATGTATGGACACAATCCCAGATCCTAGCTAGTAGGTCATCACTCTTTGCCCAGACTCTATAAAGCCACTTGCTTTAGCCTAGATGTGTGACTTCATTGAACCCACCCAAAAGTTGCCTCCTAATAAACCTGCCTTTATGTACTTTTAGTCTGGTCTAATATAGCCTTATCTGTATCACTGAAGGAGAGAAAAAGTCTTTCAATTTTATTTTAATTTTTAAGTTTTAATGGAAAAATTATGTGTCAATGATTTGTAACATGTTGATTTGATAGAGATGAATGACCAAAGAAAGTTAATTAAAATATCCATTTCACCACTCAGTCAGTCAGTCAGTCAGTCACTCACTCACTCACATTTTTTGTGCATTGAGAACAATATATGAAGCCTTTTAACAATTCTCAAGTCATGTCACCTTGTTAGCTAAATGTGTCAACACCCTACTGTGTTAAAGATCTGAATTTATTCCTCCTAACAAAAAGATAGTATCTTTGGATCACCATTTTCCCAAATGCTCCCATTTCCTCCACCTAGATTTTTGCAACTGACATCTTATTCTCTGCTTTTATGAGTTTGACTTTTTAGATAGTGTATTTGTTACTTAAAAAATGGCTTTTCTCAGCTGGGATCGATAATGCACGATTGTAATCAATCACAGCAGTTGGGAGATGTAGTCGGAAGGGTCAGGAGTTGAAGGCCCACTGCACAGTGGTCTCTAGGCAGGTCTGGGCTACATGAGACCCTGTTTCAAAAACCAGCAAAAAATAACTACTTTTCTCTGATGTCTAATGAGATTGAAAATGCTATATTTGTTTATCAATTGTTCTGATGTTCTGTTAGGGCTTTTGTTCAGTTTTACATGGACATATTCTTTGCTTTAATCATACTTAAGAGTTCTTTGGTATTCTACATATGAAGTCTTTTACATTGTATGTATTAAGGAACCTTTTTTAATTCTGAAATTTGGCTTTTGTCCTTATGATTTTTATTAATCAAAAGTCATGTTTATTTATTTATTTATTTATTTATTTTGGTTTTTCGAGACAGGGTTTCTCTGTATAGCCCTGGCTGTCCTGGAACTCACTTTGTAGACCAGGCTGGCCTCGAACTCAGAAATCCACCTGCCTCTGCCTCCCGAGTGCTGGGATTAAAGGCGTGCGCCACCACGCCGGGCCATGTTTATTTTTAAAGCCTTTTATATTTAATAACATCCTGCATATCATGAAGATGTTCTATTATGTGGTAGGAGTTTGAATGCTTTATCATATACATATTATGATTGTAACTTCTATCTAGTGTAACAAGTAGACTATTAAATATAGGGGATCTTCCAAGGAAAGGGAATTAGAGTATAGTGCCATAGACATGAAGGGGACTCTGGCTATACCCAGAGACCATGTTGATGTTTATGGTCCCAGCTGGAACCAGAGGGCATATTGACGCCTGTGATGAAGATGCTGAAGTGTAGCTCTTCACAGTTGATGGCCTCTGACACGGGGTGGGGTAGGGAAGGACTACATTTCTTTTAAGGGACTAGCCAGAGGGAATTTGACTATGATTCAGTGGGTATATGGGCAGCATGAAATGAACTTGATTTTATTTTCAGGGAGGGATAGTGCTACATCCACTCCAGTAGTGACTCGCATTACAGGTTTGGAAACCTGGAAGCAGTCTTGAGGCAAAGAGTTTCAAGGAAACTCAGCCTCCTGGAACCTTGGCATTCCCATAGCTAGAATGCCCCAGATTTGTCCCTGCAATATTGTGGAGGGTCTTGCATGCTTTGTTACAGTATTTTACTGGATAA
Organism: Mus caroli; assembly: GCF_978045245.1. Lineage (NCBI taxonomy): Eukaryota > Metazoa > Chordata > Mammalia > Rodentia > Muridae > Mus > Mus caroli. The sequence goes on along the minus strand of NW_028227257.1, from coordinate 159,287,102 downwards.
GAGTTAGTAATCTCAGGGAAAGCTTAGCAAAGTATACTTAGAATCTTCATTACAGTCAGGTATAGCAGACTACATTGCATATTGGTGAATTCTTCTGACAAATGGAGATTCCCTACAAATACTTAAAGGAACAGCCAAGTTACACTCATATGCAAGAATTTACCAAGGCCTAGGAAATAGGGGGGTTGTGGTATTGCATTATTCATGAGAAGGTCTGCTACAGCACAACACCCTGGTATAGGTTTCTTCACTAGGCCCAAAGGAACAGCATAATCAGGTCTTTACTAGGAACCCCTGGTGGTGGGTTTAACAATAGAGTAGCATTACACCTGGCTCCATTCTAAGTGGTAAACGACCTGGTCCCCTGCCATTTTTTGATGTATGCATTCCTTTTGTTTTGTGTCACTGTAACTTGGCAGATGTGTTTGCCTTGTTTCTTGTTATTCTTCTGTATAAAAAAGTCTGGTTTTCATTTGGACATTACATTCAGATCCCACACTCCTTTCTCTCTCTCTCTCTCTCTCTCTCTCTCTCTCTCTCTCTCTCTCTCTCTCTCTCTCTCTCTCTCTCTCTCTCTCTCGTGTCTGCGTCTGTTTGTCATCCCATTCCCGCTGACTCTATGCCCATCTGTCTGAGACCCTGATTCACATGGATTGAGGAGGGCTCACTGAGCCCGGTCCATGGCAGCATGGCACAAGGATTGGGGGTTGGACCTGGAAGGAATGGGAAACAAATACCATCAGGTGCATTGTATGAAAGTCCCCTCCCCCCCCAAAAGACTAATACAAATATTCTGTTGTGGGAAAAATACAGAGTTTAACTAGAGTTGGAGGATTAAATAGGGAGGGTGATGGGATGGCAAAATTAAAGAGGAAATGTATGAAGGACAATTATCACCAGAGGGCTTTTGAAAAGCCATATGGAAACCTACTACTGTAGAAGCTTCCTAAGATATGTACATATACGAAAGAGATTTAAAAGAGTTCACCATATTACAGTACCCCAGCTAGACATATTTGCCACCAAATAAAACCTTCAGTGTCTGAAACGGGTTGAATCTTATTGAGTCATTTGACAAAGGAGTCAATTGACATAGACCACTGCCCCACCCCCTGTATTGGATGTAGAATTAGTAAAGATCTTTCCTCAATCTGTTGGTTGCTGTTTTGTCCTAGTAATAGTGTCCTTTGTCTTACAGAAGCTTTTCAATTTTATAAGGCCCCATTTGTCAACTCTAGATATTAGAGCATAAGTCAATGGTGTTCTAGTTAGGAACTTTCCCCCTATGTCCATGTGTTCTAGGCTTTCCCCTACTTTCTCTTCTATTAGATTCAGTGTATCTGGTTTTATGTGGAAGTCTTTTATCCATTTGGACTTGAACTCTGTACAGGAAGATAAAAATGGATCAATTTGCATTCTTCTACATGTTGACCACCAGTTGAATCTGCAGCATTTGTTGAAAATGCTGTCTTTTTTCCACTGCATGATTTTATCTTCTTTGTCAAAGATCAGGTGACCATAGGTGTGTGGGTTCATTTCTGGATCTTCAATTTTATTCCATAAAACTGCCTGCCTGTCACTGTAGCAGTATCATGCAGTTTTTATCACAATTGTTTGTAGTACAAGGTGAGGTCAGGGATGGTGATTCCCCGAGAAGTTCTTTTATTGTTGAGAATAGTTTTCAATATCCTTGGTTTTATATTATTCCAAATGAATTTGCAAATGGCTATTTATCAATCTATGAAGAATTGAGTTGGAATATTGGTGGGGATTGCGTTGAATCTGTAGATTGCTTTCAGTAAGATTTTTTTTATTTATTATTATTTCTTTTATTACGTATTTTCCTCAATTACATTTCCAATGCTATCCCAAAAGTCCCCCATACCCCCCCCCCCACTTCCCTACCCACCCATTCCCATTCTTTGGGCCCTGGCATTCCCCTGTATTGGGGCATATAAAGTTTGCAAGTCTAATGGGCCTCTCTTTCCAGTGATGGCCTACTAGGCCATCTTTCGATACATATGCAGCTAGAGACAAGAGCTCCAGGGTACTGGTTAGTTCATCATGTTGTTCCAACTATAAGGTTGCAGATGCCTTTAGCTCCTTGGGTACTTTCTCTAGCTTCTCCATTGGGAGCCCTGTGATCCATCCAATAGCTGACAGTGAGCATCCACTTCTGTGTTTGTTTGGCCCCTGCATACTTTCACAAGAGAGAGCTATACCTGGGTCCTTTCAGCAAAATCTTGCTAGTGTATGCAATGGTGTCAGCATTTGGAAGCTGATTATGGGATGGATCCCTGGATATGGCAGTCTCTAGATGGTCCATCCTTTCATCACAGCTCCAAACTTTGTCTCTATAACTCCTTCCATGGGTGTTTTGTTCCCAATTCTAAGAAGGGGCACAGTGTCCACACTTTGGTCTTCATTCTTCTTGAGTTTCATGCGTTTAGCAAATTGTATCTTATATCTTGGGTATCCTAAGTTTTGGGCTAATATCCACTTATCAGTAAATACATATTGTGTGAGTTCCTTTGTGATTGTGTTACCTCACTCAAGATGATGCCCTCCAGGTCCATCCATTTGGCTAGGAATTTCATAAATTCATTCTTTTTAATAGCTGAGTAGTACTCCATTGTGTAAATGTACCATATTTTCTGTATCCATTCCTCTGTTGAGGGGCATCTGGGTCCTTTCCAGCTTCTGGCTATTATAAATAAGGCTGCTATGAACATAGTGGAGCATGTGTCCTTCTTACCGGTTGGGACATCTTCTGGATATATGCCCAGGAGAGGTATTGCTGGATCCTCCGGTAGTACTATGTCCAATTTTCTGAGGAACCGCCAGACTGATTTCCAGAGTGGTTGTACAAGCTTGCAATCCCACCAACAATGGAGGAGTGTTCCTCTTTCTCCACATCCTTGCCAGCATCTGCTGTCACCTGAATTTTTGATCTTAGCCATTCTGGCTGGTGTGAGGTGGAATCTCAGGGTTGTTTTGATTTGCATTTCCCTGATGATTAAGGATGTTGAACATTTTTTCAGGTGTTTCTCTGCCATTCGGTATTCCTCAGGTGAGAATTCTTTGTTCAGTTCTGAGCCCCATTTTTTAATGGGGTTATTTGATTTTCTGGAGTCCACCTTCTTGAGTTCTTTATATATATTGCATATTAGTCCCTTATCTGATTTAGGATAGGTAAAGATCCTTTCCCAATCTGTTGGTGGTCTTTTTGTCTTATTGATGGTGTCTTTTGCCTTGCAGAAGCTTTGCAGTTTCATGAGGTCCCACTTGTCAATTCTCGATCTTACAGCACAAGCCATTGCTGTTCTATTCAAGAATTTTTCCCCTGTGCCCATATCTTCAAGGCTTTTCCCCCACTTTATCCTCTATAAGTTTCAGTGTCTCTGGTTTTATGTGAAGTTCCTTGATCCACTTAGATTTGACCTTAGTACAAGGAGATAGGAATGGATCAATTCGCATTCTTCTACATGATAACAACCAGTTGTGCCAGCACCATTTGTTGAAATTTCAGTAAGATTTTTGCTATATTAATCCTGTCAATCCATGAACATGGGAGATCTTTCCAACATCTGAGGTTCTTCATTTTCTTTCTTTAGAGACTTGAAGTTATTGTTGTATAGATATTTCACTTGCTTGGTTAGAGTCACACCAAGGTATTTAATATTATTTGTTACTATGGTGAATGGTGTCATTTCCTTTAATTCTTTCTCAGCCTGTTTATCCTTTGAGTATAGGAAGACTACTAATTTGTTTGAGTTAATTTTATATCTGGCCACTTTGCTTAAGTCGTTTATCTGCTGTAGGAGTTCTCTGGTGTAATTTTTAGGGTCAGTTAAATATACTATCATGTCATCTGCAAATAGTGACATTTTGACTTTCCAATTTGTATCCCTTTTTTTTTTTTTTTTTTTGTCTAATTGCACTGGCTATAACTTCAAGTACTATATTGAATAGATAGAAGAGAGTAGGCAGCCTTGAATAGTCCCTGATTTTAGTGGGATTGCTTCAAGTTTCTCTCCATTTAGTTTGATGTTGGCTACTGGTGTGCTGTATATTGCTTTAACTTTGTTTAGGTATGGGCCTTGAATTACTTATCTTTCCAAGTCATTTAACATGGAGGGATATTGAATTTTGTCAAATGCATTTTTCAGCATCCAATGAAATGATCCTGTGTTTTTTTTTTTTTCCTTTGAGTTCGTTTATGTAGTGGATTACATTGATGGATTTCCATATATTGAACCATCCCTACATCTTTGGGATGAATCCTGCTTGATTGCAGTGAATGATTGTTTTGATGGGCTCTTGGATTCGGTTTGTGAGAACTTTATTGAGTATTTTTGCATCAGTATTCATAAGGGAAATTGGTCTGAAGTTCTCTTTCTTTGTTCGTTCTATGTGTGTTTTTGGTAACATCATAACAGTGGCTTCATAGAAAGAATTGGGTAGTGTTCCTTCTGTTTCTATTTTGTGGAATAGTTTGAAGAGTATTGGTGTTAGGTCTTCTTCAAAGGTCTGATAGAATTCTTCACTAAACCTATCTCGTCCTGGACTTTTTTGGTTGGTAGACTTTTAGTGACTACTTCTATTTCTTTAGGGGTTATGGGACTGTTTAGATGGTTTATCTGATACTGATTTAACTTTGATATTTTGTATTTGCCTAGAATATTGTCCATTTCATCCAGATTTTCCAGTTTTGTTGAATATAGGATTTTGTAGTAGAATCTGATAATTTCTTTTGAATTTCCTCAGTTTCTGTTGTTATATGTCCTTTTTCAATTCTGACTTTGTTAACTTGGATACTGTTTCTGTGCCCTCTGGTTAGTCTGGCTAAGGGTTTATCTGTCTTTGATTTTCTCAAAAACCAGATCCTGGTTTTGGTGACTCTTTGTATAGGTTCTTTTTTGTTTCTACTTGGTTGATTTCAGCCCTGAGTTTGATTTTTTTTTTCCTGCCATCTCCTCCTCTTGGGTGAATTTGCTTCTTTTTGTTCTAGAGCTTTCAGGTGTGCTGTTAAGCTGCTAGTGTATGCTCTCTCTAGTTTCTTTTTGGAGGTACTCAGAGCTATGAGTTTTCTGGTGTTTTGGGATATCTAGGGCTTACTGTTGTGGGAAAACTTGGTTCTGATGATACCAAGTATCCTTGGTTTCTGTTGCTTATGTACTTGCCCTTGCCTCTCGCCATCTCATTATCTCTAGTGTTAGCTGGTCTTTCTGTCTCTGACTGTGGCTTGTCCCTCCTGCAACTCCTGGGAGACCAGTTTTCTCCAGGAGAAATTTGGCTATGGAAAGCTGTGGCACAGAGTCAGCTCCAGGATGCAAACAGGAACTGGAAGAATCTGGTCCCAGGCTGCTGCTTGGTTCCTGTGTCCTGATGGCTCTGGGTAGGTCCCTATTTGGCCAGGGATTCGAGCAGATGTGGTGGTCTTACCTGTGCTCACAGGTGTGTTGGCACTACTTGGAGACCAGCTCTCTCCCAGAGGTATTTCTAGTTTTTAGTTTTATGTTTATTACTATATTGTAATTTCAAAAACCCTTTAGTCAACCAACTTTTAAAATATTTTAGTCAAGAAATATGTTTCTGAAAGTATTTCTTTGGTTTTAGTATACTCAGTATGTGTTCCAGAGACTTTTCATTATTTTAACCTTTCTGATGATAACTTTTTATATAGTCTGTGAAACTGAGAGTAATTACAAAGAAATGTGTATAGAAAATGATTGGAGGGATGCGAATTTGAAAAACCATGTATGAAGCTGTTGTACTAATGTACTAAAGTAAACACAGAGGTTTTCTGAGCATTATAGTAGCAAGGAGAAGGTAAAGTTTCCATTTATATAGGATTGAAAAGAAAAACAAAGGTTTTTAATTCAGACCTTTTCAGTTAGAAACAACTTAACTGGTTTTGACACTTGCACAAAAAATTAGATGATAGTATGTAAACCAAATGTAGAGTTTAAAAAAAAAATAGAATGGAGCTTTGGAAACTCCAGTTGGCTAAGTCCAAGAAGGAGAAGTATATCAGTTTGGGACCAGAAATGTATCTAAGGATCTAAGTAGAGAATAGGAATTGGTAGTAGGAAACCAAGGCAAGAGTTTGATGAAGGAGGAAACTGCCAGTCTAGGACCCCAAGAAGGAGCCCCCCACTCAAGTCTTGGGACGCGGGGTTACCCAAAGAAACATGAGAGACCTTCTTGTTGCAAAAGCATGAGGTAGTTTTAATGGCGGAGCTCCTGGTCGATATGTATCTCATGCAGGAGACAGAGGAATCGACCCTGAGACTCAAAAACTCAGGGTTTTTGTAGGGTAGGGTTTAGGGGCTATGAAGAATTGGCATGGTTACATATGATTGGCCCATTCAAACATCAGCAACATGATTATGAGTCAGCAGAGTAGTATGTGCAGGCCGGAGCGTATAAGGATTCTAAAGCTGGGGGCTTATCTGAGTTGACAATGTATCTGGTTAATGTTTCAGCCTTTAACTATGCTCCCTATAGAAAAGGGAGGTAAGCAGGAGATGCCAGGCTGCCAGATGGTCAATGAGTCAGCCAAGATAGTCAGAACCAGTTCCTGCATTCCTTTCCTTATCTTTACAACCAGGTGACCTAGCTTCAAGACGAATTCGGGCATGCCCGGGCTTGTTCTGGCCTGTTCTGCTATGTTCTCAGCCCCAGGTTTCAAAGCTCACAAACAACTCTTTGGGCTATTTGACATACATTACATGAATCACAGGCCTCAAGTTTTATTTCCTTTTATCAGCAGCTCTGCATCTGTAAAAAGGAAACATGACTTGAAAGTGTCCTCCATCTGACACTGTGGCTTGAGCAATGTGTGTTCATGGAAGTAAGGGAGATGGTTGCCAGTCTGCTGTACACTGATTAGAGAATGAGCATAGGCAAATAGAGATGCAGAGAGCTCAACCTGTGCAGAAGGTTGGGTAGCAGCTGGAGATGAACTCAGGACTGAGATTTTAAACTTTTTAAACCTTTAAATGAGGGAACTTGCCCGTAAAAGTGAGATAATTGAACAAGAAAGTGGTCATTGTTGCTTAACAATGTCACTGGGAACATGCTTGAAAAGACTGGAGAACACTTACCTCAAAGAAGGAGGTGAGCTTAGCTTTGAGTCAGAGGAGAGACATTTTTGGTTTTATCAAGAGACCAGGTATAGACTCAGAGAAAGTGAATTATCAAAGGCAGTTGAGGAAGTTTCTGTATCTTGACTTTTATCCACATTAGAGAATAAATTAACTTGAATCTCATTATATTATTCATATTAATTTCTGCTATTTGTATTATTTTTCATTCTAAAAAAAGAATTGAGCTCAGTAGATTATCCCAAGGAAAGTACACACAGCATGTGAGTTATGGCCAGCTAGAGCAGAGCACAAGATTTAGTGACTTCCTATCTGTGCCTTATTTTGTGCTTGTGACTTATAAACCAAGGCCTTGACCATAACTATATTTTTCCTTACTGCATTAAACTGTGTACCATAGAGAAGAAACAAAACTCAGTGAAGAGTGAAAATGAAGTCTTTGATGCTCATAAATTGTTACCCCAGGAGAACAGGCTAACTAGTGCAAGCATGAGGCATAGTGAGTTTGTGGTGTACTGGGGAGAAGAAGTATTTTTAATTTTAAAAGTAACAAACTTTAAGGATTGGTGTCTCTCAAGCTTCTGGGGCTATTGGTGCCAATGGGTCTGCAAAGTTGGGTTCACTTACTCTGATATGCCATGGATTTCCCTAGTCAGATCAAACTCTGTGAGTGTTCTGTGCTTGTACATATTTCTGACGTGTGTGTGTGTGTGTGTGTGTGTGTGTGCATGCACTTGCATGTATATACTAGATTCCTATTGTTTTTGTGGGCTGGCCTCACTACGTATAGCAAGAACACAAAAATTAATAATAACAAAAGTTTATTTTTAAGTTGAAATAGATTATAAATGAAAACATTTTCACTCCACTCCCTGTCTCAATCGATCATGATATTAAACAGGGTTTAGGCAGCTAGTGAATGATAGTGAAATGTGTTGCACAAGCCTCTTCTCCAAGCCATTTACCACCAACTTTGGTTGTGCAGCGGAGCTTATTGACTGTTTTACCTCCACCCCAACCCCATAGACAGGCAGACAGGCAGGGTCATGGGAGCACCCCATGAGTATACAGTCATCCCATCCAACCTTTTGGATGCAGTTCTGCCCCAGTTGCATGTAGCCTGGGAGAGGGTCTAGAGGAAACTAGGGAACACGGGTCCCTATATTGAAGAAGGCAGCTGTGGAAAAGCCATCCTTCTGTTAGGTAAGACTTCTTGGTGTTGCCTTTTGTCTGGGAAGTGACCACTCTCCAGTAGGTAATCCCTCACTGATGCTCTCTAAGGAAGCCCTATAAACTCATTGACTCCTTATAGTGAACTTTGTTGGAATCATACCTTGGTTTGTCTTTGGGACCTTAGGAGGAGAGGTGGATTTTGTTTATATCTCCTCCAGTAAGGAATTTTAGCAACAGGTATAGCCCACATTCTCACCAGTGGCATGCTGTATCATTTGATGCTCATGAGTTCTTGCTTCCCTGGATGATGGTTTTATGGCCTGTATGGTGGAGTGTGATCTCTCATTGCCTGGAGGCCTTTCAGACTTCTTTGTTGAGTCTCCCTTCAGCTTTGTTCAATGGATAACCATTGTAGGGAAGAACCTACTGAGTTCTAATTATAATTTGATATGTTTTAGTAAAGCGTTCTTCTAAACCCTTTCTTAAATTGGCAGACTCATCATTGCAGTATTCTTATAAAGACAAACTTAAAAGCAAGGAAAGCAAGCAAAACTGCCATCCTTTTCAAATCCAGGACACTCCTCATACTTCATCTTGCCATTGTCAAGCTTTCTAGTCTTCTAGCTTTTGTGGCATTGTCATCTGCTTTTGAATGAGGTTTAGTAAATTCAGCACAGCAGGACACTTTCTTGAAGTGGATCAGTCTTCCTTCAAAGCAGAAAGGTCCTCAAGATGGGGGAAAGTGACAAAATTGGCTACCATGGAAACTCTGCAGCTTTTATCTGTACAGTGGCTTTCAGGCTGCACTAGCTTCTGTTGCTATGTATGTTTCATTTGCAGCACCAGCATCCCTTGCTGCATCAGCATCCCTTGCTCCATCAGCCTCCATTACTGCATCACCATCCACTGCTATGTATATTTCCATTGTTGCATTTGTTTGACTTGTTTGGAATTATGTATCTGTGTCCTTATGATGTATTAGAGGCAAGAGCATCTTTTATTTTGTGGTGCAGTGTGTGTGTGTGTGTGTGTGTGTGTGTGTGTGTGTGTTACAGTATATGTGGGCATGCATGCAATGGACAGAAGAGGACTCTAGGTATCTTGTTTTATTGTTATCTGCTTTATCCCTTTGAGAAAGGAAAGAATCTCTTGCTGAAAATAGAGCTAGCTAGGATGCAGATCAGCAAGTTCCAGCAATCCTCCTGTCTCTGCCATTCCCATCTCCATTGCTGGGGTTAAAGTTTCCATGGCCCTACCTTGCTGATGCATGATGTGGTGGGGTTTTAAATCAGAGTTTACCCAATAGCCCCATCCTAATATCAGGCTTCTGTGTTCAGGAAATCTAGGTAGAAAAGAAACACTCTCCTTTGTATGGCTCCCAAATAGATATTTATTTCTCACAGTCCAAGTTGAAGAATTCTGCACTAGGAACTGATTGATTTCAAATACAATGCTGCCTGAAACCAAAAAGAATGGGAAGATAAAGCATTAGAACAATCAAAACAGATGTTAGAGCAACCATGTGCTACTGTCAGCTGCTGCTTTATAAAATACAGCTGACTGTAAGCTGCCCTTCTTGATGAGCAGTCCTTATTCTCTGTGGAGCAGGGCCCTGGGTAATGTTCAGCCTTGCCACATGCTGACTGTGTGACTTTGGGAGACTTACTTTAGCATTCTGCACTCTGGTTTTATTTTCAAAGTAAAGATAGTAGTGGACCTGCTTTGGGGTGAGCTGGGACTTGTGCTACTCTTAGAACAGTGTTTGGCATATAGTATCTGGCTGGCCACTCTGCAGTTCTGTTGACTAGGAGCTGATAGTCTGCCTTGTGAGGCATGTTACATGTCACCCATTTGCAGTATGACCCATAATGTACACATCCTGAGTGAGGGGCCATTTTGTTCTAGAACACTTAAACACATTTACATATATTAAATGTAACTGTGTTATTCTCCTTGACGAAAACAGTTCAGCAGTGATGGACTACTCAGAGCATTTTATAACAGATTTCTAGGTACTTCTCATCTTACAAATTAAATCCCTATGCCATTGAACAAAGCCAGGCCTACACAGTTCAAATCCCTTTCAGCACCACCGTCTTCCATATTCTTACTAGGACAGCTCATTAAGCCCCACTTAAAGTATTCAGCTGCTTACCTAATCCAAGGTCCATATTCCTTCAAACAAAAGTATGTTCCAGATGGCCTATCATAAAAATATGCTGGTCCCTAGTACCAACTTGTCTTAGTTAGGGTTTTATTTTTGAAAGAGACAGCATGACCATAGCAACTCTTATAAAAGAAAACATTTAATTGGGTCTGGTTTACAGTTCAGAAGTTTAGTCCATTATCATCATGGCAGAAAGCCTGGCTGCCCGCAGACAGACATGGTGCAGGAGGAGCTGCGAGTTTACATGTAGATCTTCAGGCAGCAGAAGGAGATTATGTGCCATACTAGGTGTAGCTTAAACATAGAATCTCAAAACCCACCCCTACAATGACACACTTCCTCTAGCATGGCCACACCCACTCCAACAAGACCACACCTCATAATAGTACCCCTCCCTGTGAGCCTATGGGGCCATTTTCTTTCAAGCCACCAAAGCATGTTTTAAACTGAGTAAGTGAGCAGTTAGCCTTGACAGTGCCCTTCACAATATATGCTTAGAAAAGAAAGTGTTACATCTAAAGAATCAGCTGGTAAACAAACCTAAAAGTTGGAAAATGAAATGTTTTATTTGTAGAAAATGTGTTAGTTTTATTAATGTTTGAAATGATAGATATATGTGAATCTTCATGATGTGAACCACACTGTGATCAATTACATTGCTGTTTTTTCTTCCCTGTAGTGTATGCCAATCAAAGGCCTGGGATTCGTGCTTGGAGCCTATCAGTGCATTTGCAAAGCAGGATTCTATCATCCCCGTGTCTTCTCAGTGAACAACTTCCAGAGTAAGTGCTCTTTGCCTCTACACATACATATGCACGCACACAATCATTCAGGTTCTTGGATGATAATAAATTTTTGTCGGTAATCTGCTCATTGACAACTTGAGGTAATACGTTCAAAATCTCATTGGTTTTCTTGAATCACTTAATGCATTTTTATTTGGGTTTGGCATTTTCAGTGTTGGGTGTGGCAGAGCATGAAAACATGTGCTTAGGAATATTTTAGTTTGTAAAACATTCAAAAGCCTGAAGATATCGTACCTCTGGGAGAATACTCTTTAGGGTTTTATTTTGAGAATTGTTACTAGAAAGTTTCTAAAATGTACTCTGTCCATTTATTTGATTTATGAGTTTGTTTCCATGTTACTTTTCAATAGTGCATGGAACATGATCAGTGAGCAGCTTAACAACACACATTTATGATCATCCAATTTCCATTGTTGAAGTTGCCAGTTATGGATTAATGGGATCTTCTCAGGATCTCATCAAATGAAAGACGTTGCCAGGGTGATTTCCGAGGCTAAAGGTAATCCTTTGAAGCTTTCCAGATTGAAGAACTCAGGCCTTCATGACTGGAGGCCCGAGCTCTCTATTTTGGGGCTGAATGATTCCCTGGAGTTACTCTAAAATTTGCATCAAGGTCCACCATTCATGGCTCACGCATTGACACTTCTTCCCTCCCATCCCACTCATCCATCCTCCCCTAACAGAGTATAATTGTGGGAGTGACTGTGCTACACAATGCCCGCAGCTCTCATATTTACACATCTCTTCCTATCCAAAGTGGAGTGATTATACAAGGCTTATACTCCTGCATTGAACCTCGGTTATGGTCATCTGTTTACTCTATTCCTATTCCAGAGAATTTAAATACTGAGTTTATTTTCTCATAACATAGAGAATTCTTTGTGGCCACATTGACCTGTAGCTAGCTTTTGGATATATTACAAGATAATGAGGAAAGTAGTTGGTAAAAATGTGGGGATTTCATTAAAAAATTGAATTTTGAGGCTGTTAAAATTTAGACATATGTCTCTTTCATATAGATCCATGAATCATTGGCCCTCTGTTACTGCCCCATGTTAATGGATCTCTAGCAGACAATGTTCAAGAGTACATTTGAACCTCTACTGTGACAGTTGACCTCTATGAATTTTGGCAGACATTTATAGGCTTATCAGTAGAGTGTTTTCTTCCTTTTAGGAAACCTCATTCTTGGGCCCTGAATCCATTTACAGTTTCTTCTTGGTTCCCCAGTCATGTATAACTCTTGCTCAGAGAAGTGGGTGTAGGCAGGACTGTGGAGGTTCTGTCTTTAGACAGAAGTCCTACGTTTATGTGCAGTGGGCTCTGTAAGGAGAATGAGTCAGTTCCCTTGCTGTGAGACAGGGTGGCAGTGGGAAAGCTGCCTCACCATTACATTGTAACATAAGGCTCTGTTGTTGAAGACATAGAAGAAAGGAAGGAGGGTACACAGGGTGGGGGTGGGGAGACTTGTGCTGGTTTGATGAAATTGAAGAAATGAGCTATATTGATGTGGGAAGAACATGTAGAGTGGGACTTCAGGACAGAAACTCTCACTGACAGCCTTCAGGAAAACAGGACTAGACTTGAGTATTACAACCTGAGTTGTTGGAGTACTGGAGCTTTCAGGGAGGGCATGAACTAACTAGATAGCTTGATTCCAGTTTGGAGTCCTAGCTGCAGCTGGAAACCCAGGTATACAGTGCTCAGATTCTAATCAGCAGAAACAAGGACAGACTGAGCAAAAATTTCAAGGTCCAGGACTTTTCAAATTTACTCAGAGGCCATAGAAAGGATATAATAGAAAGGAATCAATAACCATGGTGATAATATTTTAGGATGTTGATGCTTTTCTGGTGTGTGTGTGTGTGTGTGTGTGTGTGTGTGTGTGTGTGTGTCTACTTAGCTCCGTGAATGTCATAGCTAGTGTGGCATTCCTCGCATCTCTGGTCCAGCCATAACTTATGATTCAGCACTGAAGGAGAAGGGGTAGGCTTAACTTGTGTTGTGTGAAAGTATTTGGTATTTTGCATGTGGTTTACCCACATTTGTTCTCAACTCTCACTGTGTGACTGAAATAAAACATCTAAATATTGTGGGACCAGAGAATGACTGTGCCACCCGCTTATAATACCACCAGGAGAAACTGGCTAACCTTTAACAACTTAGCTTTATTTAATTTGCACACTCCTACTTTTTTTCTTACTTTAAATACTGTTGTGTGTGTGTGTGTGTGTGTGTGTGTGTGTTTTAAGTATAGACTGGACCCACTCTCTATGGACAAGCTGCTTTGTTTTTGTTAAGAGTCTAACTCTCATGTTGTGCACACTGTTTCCAGAGACCACAGTTTTCAGAAGGTTGGTCTATAGTTGAGTGTAGCTTTGACCTCAGCACATACTTAACCAAAACTGACTTTACTTAGTGACTGAACAGGAAGCCAGCTATTGTAATAATTTGAAGCCCATATTTTAGGCCAAATATATCTTTCTGGATGCCTTGTCAGATCACATGAAACTCCAGCATTTAACCATGTCCTTTCCTATGGAAAAAAATCTAACACTCTGACCAGGAAAATGAATGTTATCAACTAAGGTCTATGCAAACATTCATTATACATCTTATTATGTATTAGAATGTACCACATGATCACACATTGTAATATGTTAATCTTTAGTGATATTAATTATTTAGTGATAGTAATTTAGAAAATTATAGAAGTTACTTTCATACTTTAAAAATTATATTATCTACCATCAGCACACAATACAATGGCCTTTTCATATATAAGGATACTGTATCCACTACCCTCTTGTGCCCCATCTCTTCTCCCACCAATTCTCTTGTTCTCCAAATAGGCCCCCTTTGCTTTAATGTTATGTACAAAATATATGCATATAAAATCTAGATTCTGAAGTAAGAGAAAATGTGACTTTTTCGTTTCTCTATGACTCCTCTTGGTTCTCTGTCTTCCCATTATCCCCCTTCTCCTCCACAAAATAGTAAATTCTCTGTTTTTATGTCACATATATATATATTCTACATTTTACTATATTCTATATTCTATATATGAAAACATAGCATTTGTCTTTCCAAATGTGGATTTTTTTCTATACTCTCTTAAAGTGACATTAATTTGGTAAGGAATGACCCCATTTCATCTTTGGGCCAAATGTGAAGAAGGTATTGGAGACTCAATATGAGAGGGAACATGTAAACTCTCTAGCAAAGTCCATCGCATATAATAAGTAGACCATAGACATAACTGGGACAATGAACACGTATATAAAAGCCTACATAAACCAATACTACTGATGATGACACGTACACACATATGTATATATGTATATATGTATATGTGAGATAATTTTTAAGGCCCATTGGCCATTAGCTCTATTTTTTAAATTTTGTATTGTGCTGGCATAACTAGTGACTTAGTCTAAAACTTTGGAAGATGAGTTTTATCAGAAGGATGCTGTGGCCACTGAGGGTGTAGCAATGATGGCCGTGAGGGAAGGACATTTAGAGGAACATGCAGTAGCTTAGATACATCAGAGGGAAACTGGTTAGTTGTCTGATAGAAAGAATGAGCCCCAGAAAACAGAAATTCTACAATGCAAAGATAATATTCACTGAATTTATAGTAGAATCCTAGAAAAGGATTCCACATTCCTTCATATAGTCTATGTGCTATCTGCTGAGGAGAACAATAGCGTGGTCCTGATCTCTTGGAGGAAATGCAAAAATTTTAAACCTACTTCAATATGTGATGTGTTATAAGAACCTTTATTTACATCTAAGCACAAGATAGACAGGGACTTGTAAAGACCAACCAGGCTATGTCTAAATGATGTGATGTGAAACTTGGCTGACAGGCCCGAGACTTGCATCCAGGCCTCATTTTAGGAAATGGATAGTCATGTGAGCTAATAGGAGCTGACATCTGGAGATAGCAGGGTTTCAGAAAAACCAAGTCCTGATGGACAGTTGTCTCCTCAGATCCAGGCTGCTCACTTCCCAGTTGATGACATGCACGCTCACGATGTTCTCACGTCTCTCCACATCAAGTTCATCCATTTTAGTATGGGTTCCATTTTCAAGAACATCTCTGGTTCCAGCTTTTCAGTTGTATTTCTTGTTGTTCAGGTTGATTTCAGTTTGTGCATCCTTCCAATTAAATCCCAATTTACCAATGACCAGCAGTTGAAAATGGCTCTCTGCACTTTATCCCTCAAGTGCTACTGATAATGAAAAGCACATGGTACAGGAGACAGACAAGAAAGAAATTAGAGCCTTGAAAATGAGTTGTTCAGGGAGGAAAAAGAAATTCTTTGTAAAAGGCAAGATGCAGGAATGCTGAGGGCAGTGCCTCTGAACCGAGCCTCTTGTTATGCAACAAGTGGCTTCTTAGATGAGGGGTGGTAGCTACACTTAACTGTGGGTATAAGAATATGTTTTACAATGTAGTAAGGGGTTATGATGTAGCAAAGGGGTTCCATTAGAGTCTTCTGTAAGGTCTATGTTTTCACTAGCCTCAGTGAGGGGCTAGATTTCCACTATCAGGCATGGCTTCCCTTCTGGTGAGTGTGCCTTAAGTTAATTAGACAGCTCTTGTTTGTCACCAACATTGGATTGCACTTTACTGCACTTTTATGCATATCTTGCCACACTGTTAATTGTCGTGACTCCTTCCTAGGTGTTGCTGCTGGTTAGCACTGTTTAATGCTCTTCTCCCTTGGCATCTTGCATAGTGTTTTCTGAAACCATGGGAACTAGACCACAGGACAAAGGCTTTCAGGTCAGATCCAGCTCTGCCAGTGGTGCTGGTTTCATTAGCGAGGGGTGCTTATTTTGTGGCTCTGTGGCTGTGCTATTCAGAATTTGGGGGCATTTTCATCCATGCAGGACAGTTCTGGTCAGTAATCTGAGATGTGAACTTCTACCTGTAGTGTCAGATAACGATTAAGCCACATATCCTTTAGAATATTTGCTAGTGTTGAATCCTACCTCAATGATTTACTTGAACTGTGACCTTGGCCTTTTTTTTTTTTCTGAAGTTCATTTACATCATTTGTAAAGTGTGATATCTCTTCATTTGTGGATTTTTTAAATAAGGATAAATGTGAGGCGATAAATAACGTCATTGTAACCATAGTGGTTGGCACTCAGAATGCTTAAAAGCATTTCTGTCAACGTTATTTGAGAGTTTGCACCCTCTCTATTTTGTTTCCTAGTCCACCCACGTTTGTCCTATTGAGCTGGTGTCTGTTCCACCTCCCAGCATGGGAAGAGATTTTGTGATCTGAGAGGTTTTCAAGTCACCCTGTCCTATGAGTTGGTGATCTGAGGTATAATGCTCCAGAATACAAATATCTTCCTACTGCCAACTGCCTGAGCTTACACATTGCTGTGTTCTCCTCCCCATCCAGCTATCTTATTGTTTATATGATTTCACTTTTTACTCTGCTATTTAGAGATTTTCTTATGTTAACAGTTGTTTCTCAAACAAATATAACTGCCAGTCATTCACACAGCAGCTCATTGTGTTAGAATACCTGTAGTTTACAAATACTTCACAGAACATTTGACTTGCATCTTGTAATCATTTTTGATTTATGCTTTCTATTTTCCTATGTGTTTTCTCTTTCTGTGTAAAGATGTATTATTTACACAGGAAAAAAAAAGACTCTAAAAAGAAGACACAACATTCAGAATCTTAAATATAAAACTTCCAGAATTCAAATTTAGCAAACTTTGACAAGAAACAAGGCATACAGTCTTTTAAAGATTTATTTTATGCATACACATGTTTTGCTTTCATGTGTGCCTAGTACCCATGGAAGTTAGAAGAGGGTTCCTGGAACTGCAGCTGTGGATGACTGTGAACTACCATATGGGTGCTAGGAACTGAATTCAGGTCCTCTTCAAGAGCAACAAGTTCTCTAAACTTCCGAGTTTTCTCTCTAGCTATGGCATTTGATCATGTATAATTTTCAAGGTAAAAACTAGCCTTGAAGAAGCTTGTGGCCCACTAACATCTCAAAGCAGGAGTCCCCAGGTCCTGGGGCCAGTTGATGCCTTGTACCTCTTTTAGTGATACATTGAGAAGGAGCCAGCCTCTGGTGTACGGCATTGCTGCCAAGGGTCAATACTCTGAACCTAGTCATGAGGCAGCAGCAAGGAGACACAAGGAGCTGTCTATAAAATTTACCCGTGTGGTCAAATATTTGAAGACCTCAAAAGATCCAGGAGTCAAAGAGGTCAAAGAAGGGATGATGGTTGTTCTAGTTAAGAGACTGAAAATGTAGCAACAGAGCCCAATACAACCTGTATTTCATCTTGGATGGAGAAATATAACTACAAATAGTAGTATTGTGACAAATTGTAGGATTTTGATAAGGACTGCACAAAGCCAATTACAGTGAATATCTCCTTAATTTTGAATATTGTACCCTGCTTTAGGGCCTCTCATCAATACATACAAACCAAAATATTTATGTATGAAGACACTAGGTATCCAGCCTATATTTAATGTTCACCCAAAATATCATATGTATAACATCTTGAAATTCTATTAAGAGAATCTGAGAATATAATGCTGTAAGTAACTCATGACTTTAGGTTTTATATACATATATATATATATATATGTGTGTGTGTGTGTGTATAATTTGTGTTCTCTTGTAACTTTTCTGTAAAAGTTAAATTATCACACAGTTAAAGATTACAAATATCCGAGGTTCAGAACAGTTCAGAGGATGGAAGTTTTTCAAGGATTTTTAGCAGTGATAGAACTATAAGTTCTCTGTGATTGGAACAAACTTTCAGTTGACAAAGTCAGCTTACTGTGTATGAGGAGACATAATGTATGTTTGTCCATTTGTGTGTGAGATGTGTGGTATATGTGGTTTATGTGCATGTGTGTAGTATATGCATGGTATGTGTATGGTATGTATGTGAGTGTGTGATTTATGTGTATGTCCTGTGTAGTATATGTGGTGTGTTTATGATGTAGTATATGTATTGGTATGTGGCTTATGTATGTGTGGTGTGGGGTATGAGTGATGTGTATTTGTAGAGGTATGTGTGCACACATACATGCTTGTACATGCAAATGTGGAAGACAGGGTTTGACAAGGGTGTCTCTCCTCCAGTGCCTTATTTTTCACCTTATTTTTATGAGACAAGACCTTTTACTGAGCCTGAAACTTGGCACTCTGAACAGTAAGTCCCTAGGATCCCCATATCTCACCCCAACCCTCAAGTTCACAGTACTGGGGTTATGGGCGTATCCTACCATGACAAACTTTTATGTGGCTTAAATATACGAACTTCCGTCTTTATGCTTACCCAGTGAGCACTTTAGCCATGGAACCCTCCAGCAATATTAAAACATTTTATTATAAAAATGCTTCATGCTTATTGAGGAAACTTTGGGATGTATAGAAAATGAAAATTTAAAAAGGACTTTCTAAAGTTTATAGTTTGCCAAATTCTTCCCTATTTCCAGTTTCTGTACTATGTTTATTTCTATGGTCTTGGTATTGTCAACAGAAGAAAATAAAATAGATTTAGTTTGCCTCAAAACAGCAAAGGCAGACTTTGATTGGTCTGAGATGTTGGTACTTTCAAACCCTCAGTAACTGAGGGTCCAGGAAATGTACTTGGGGTCTGAGAACAGCTTTTATAGTCCAGGGTGGGTAGAGGGAATGCAGAGCTTTGCTAGTTCCAAATCTGCTTTGCAGGTTAAACTGTTTTTTGAAACTGCAGAATGGGAGAAAAGTCAGATTGACTGTTTTTCCACTCTGGGCTTCAGTGTAAGTATTTAGTCAGATGGTCTGTAGATTGTGTGATGGGATGGCTAAATTCTGGAATTCCAGGGGGAGAGGGGACAGGTTAATTGAAACCTTGGGCCTATTTTATAGCCGTGGATTTGGGATGGAAAATTTCATTTATGTATCACATTCAATGTCAATGTCACCT
Organism: Mus caroli; assembly: GCF_978045245.1. Taxonomy (NCBI): domain Eukaryota; kingdom Metazoa; phylum Chordata; class Mammalia; order Rodentia; family Muridae; genus Mus; species Mus caroli. The sequence continues at coordinate 159,267,870 of NW_028227257.1, read as the reverse complement.
TAAATAGTATATGAATAACTACATTGAAGAAATGTATTATGTGGTCAGGGTCAGCCCCACCATCTTCCTCCTGAACCCAGTGGAGGCCACCAAGGGCCCCAGAGAACTCTCCATGCTGCAGGACCTCAGTATCACCTCAGGATCACGGGTGAGTGGAACACAACATCAGCTCCAAAGAATCAAGGAGGGTTTTGTGCCAGCAAGAACAGGGACAAAGGAACCCCACCTGACCTTCCATGTGAAACCAGCCGAGGGTGTCAAGGGCCCCAGAGAACTCTCCAAGACTCTGGACCCCTAGCACACCCAGGACCTCGTGATCACTGGAGAGCATGTGGGCAACAGAAGCAACAAAGCTTCTTGGACAGGGTCCCTTTGGGACTTCATCCTCAGCCAGGAGGTGGAGCTGAGACCCAGAACCCTGGGCACCTTCCTTGCCAGAGGAGAGACAGCATACAGGGAGGGCTCTAATCCCAGGACGCAGGAGGTGGATCAGAGCTCCAGAATTCTGGACACCTGCCCTGCAAGAGCAGAGTTTCCCTGAAGAAGTGCCCTGACCACTGGGACTCAGGTGAGAGTTTGACTCCCATGAGTGCTGACAGGTGCTAACAGAATCACAGGAGGAAAAAGCTCCAGTCAGAGATAGCTAGAACATTAACAACAGAGATTATCAGATGGCAAAAGGCAAACGTAAGAATCTTACTAACAGAAACCAAGAATACTGGGCATCATCAGAACCCAGTACACCCACCACAGCGAGTCCTGGATACCCCAACATACCTGAAAAGCAAGACTCAGATTTAAAATCATGTCTCATGATGGTGGTAGAAGATTTTAAGAAGGACATTAATAACTCATTTAAAGAAATACAGGAGAACACTGATAAACAGGTAGAACCCATTAAAGAAAACACAACCAAACAGGTGATGGAATTGAACAAAACCATCCAAGATCTAAAAAGGGAAGTAGAAGCAATAAAAAAATAAATGAATAGATAAATAAAAATTAAAAAATATCAATGGGAGACAACTCTGGAGATAGAAATCCTAGGAAAGAAATCAGGGAACATAGATACGAGCATCAGCAATACAATATAAGAGATGGAGGAGAGAATCTCAAGTGCAGAATATTCCATAGAGAACATGGACACAACAATCAAATAAAATGCAAAATGCAAAAAGATCTTAATTCAAACATCCAGGAAATACAGGACACAATGAGAAGACCAAACCTACAGATAATACATATAGGTGAGAATGAAGATTTTCAACTTAAAGGGGCAGCAAATATCTTCAATAAAATTACAACAGAAAACTTCCAAAACCTAAAGAAAGAGATGCTGATGAACATACAAGAAGCCTGCAGAACTCCAAATAGACTGGACCAGAAAAGAAATTCCTCCCAACACATAATAATCAGAACAACAAATGTACTAAATAAAGATAGAATATTAAAACTAGTAAGGGAAAAAGGTCAAGTAACATATAAAGGCAGGCCTAATAGAATTACTCCAGACTTCTCACCAGAGATTATGAAAGCCAGAATATTCTGTACAGATGGTATACAGACCCTAAGAGAACACAAATGACAGCCCAGGCTACTGTACCCAGCAAAAGTCTCAATTACCATAGATGGAGAAACCAAAGTATTCCATGACAAAACCAAATTCACACAATATCTTTCCATGAATCCAGCCCTTCAAAGGATAATAAAGGGAAAACACCAACACAAAGATGGAAATTACACTCTAGAAAAAGCAAGAAAGTAATCCTTCAACAAACCTAAAAGAAGACAGCCACAAGAACAGAATCCCAACTTTAACAACAAAAATAACAGGAAGCAACAATTACTTTTCTTTAATTTTTCTTAACATCAATGGACTCAATTCCCCAATAAAAAGGCATAGACTAATAGACTACCTACGCAAACAGGACCCACCATGTTACTGCATACAGGAAACCCACCTAGGGGACAAAGACATACACTACCTCAGAGTAAAAGGCTGGAAAACAATTTTCCAAGCAAATGGTTCCAAGAAACAAGCTGGAGTAGCCATTCTAATATCAAATAAAATCAGCTTTCAACCCAAATTTATCAAAAAAGACAAGGAGGGACACATCATACTCATCAAAGGTAAAAATCTACTACGATGAAATCTCAATTCTGAATATCTATGATCCAAATGCAAGGGCATCCACATTCATTAAAGAAACTTTAGTAAAGCTCAAAGCACACATTGCACACAATAATAGTGGGAGACTCTAACACCCCACTCTCACCAAAGGACAGATCCTGGAAATAGCAACTAAACAGAGACACATGGACACTAACAGAAGTTATGAAACAAATGGATTTAATAGATATCTACAGAACATTTTATCCTAAAACAAAAGGATATACCTTCTTCTCAGCACCTCACGGGACCTTCTCCAAAACTGACCATATAATCAGTCACAAAACAGGCCTCAACAGACACAAAAATATTGAAATTATCCCATGCATCCTATCACATCACCATGGACTAAGGCTGATCTTCAATAACAACATAAATAATAGAAAGCCAACATTCACGTTGAAGCTGAACAACACTCTACGTAATGATTCTTTGGTTAAGGAAGAAATAAAGAAAGAAATTAAAGACTTTTTTAGAGCTTAATGAAAATGAAGCCACAATATACCCAAACTTATGGGACACAAGGAAAGCAGTCCTAAGAGGAAAACTCATAGCTCTGAGTGCCTCCAAAAAGAAACTAGAGAGAGCATACACTAGCAGCCTGACATCACACCTAGAAGCTGTAGAACAAAAGGAAGCAAATTCACCCAAGAGGAGTAGAAGGCAGGAAAGTAGAAGGCAGTAAATAATCAAACTCAGGGCTGAAATCAACCAAGTGGAAACAAAAAGAACTATATGAAGAATCAACCAAACCAGCAGCTGGTTCTTTGAGAAAATCAACATGATAGATAAACCTTTAGCCAGACTAACTAGAGGGCACAGGGACAGTATCCTAATTAACAAAATCAGAAATGAAAAAGGAGACATAACAACAGAATCTGAGGAAATCCAAAGAAATCATCAGATCCTACTACAAAAGGCTATACTCAACAAAACTAGAAAACCTGGATGAAATGGAAAACTTCCTAGACAGATACCAGGTACCAAAGTTAAATCAGGATTAGATTAATGATCTTAACAGTCCCATTTCCCCTAAAGAAATAGAAGCAGTAATTAATAGTCTCCCAACCAAAAGAAGCCCAGGACCAGATGGGTTTAGTGTAGAGTTCTATCAGCCCTTCAAAGAAGACCTAATTCCAAGTCTCCTCAAAGTACTCCAAAAAATAGAAACAGAAGGTACTCTACCTAACTTATGCTATGAATCCACAATTGCTCTGATACCAAAACCACACAAAGATCCATCAAAGAAAGAGAACTTTAGAGCAATGTCCCTTATGAATATCGATGCAAGAATACTCAATAAAATCCTCACAAATCGAATCCAAGAACACATCCAAATTATCATCCATCATGACCAAGTAGGCTTCATCCCAGGGATGCAGGGATGGTTTAATATAAGGAAATCCATCAATGTAATCCACTATATAAACATACTCAAAGACAAAAATCACATGGTCATCTCATTAGATGCTGAGCAAGCACTTTACAAAATCCAACACCTCTTCATGATAAAGATCTTTAAAAAATCAGGAATTCAAGGCCCATACCTAAACAAAGTAAAAGCAATATATAGCAAAGCAGTACCAAACATCAAACTAAGTGGACAGAAACTCAAAGCAATCCCTCTACAATCAGGAACTAGACAAGGCTGCCCACTTTCTCCTTACCTATTCAATATAGCACTTGAAGTCCTAGCCAGAGCAATTAGACAACAAAAGGAGATCAAGGGGATACAAATTGGAAAGGAAGAAATCAAAATATCACTTTTTGCAGATGATATGATAGTATATATAGGTGACCCTAAAAATTCCACTAGAGAACTACTAAACCTGATAAACACCTTCAGTGTAGTTGCTGGATATAAAATTGACTCAAATAAATTCGTGGCCTTTCTCTACACAATGGATAAACAGTATGAGAAAGAAATTAGGGAAAGAACACCTTTCACAATAGTCACAAATTATATAAAATATCTTGGTGTGACTTTAAGGAAGTGAAAAATCTGTATCACAAGAACTTCTAGTCTGAAGAAAGAAATTGAAAATCTCAGAAGATATAAAGATCTCCCATGCTCTTGGCTTGGCAGGATTAATATAGTCAAAATGGTTATCTTGCAGAAAGAAATCTGCAGATTCAATGCAATCCCCATCAAAATTCTAACTCATTTCTTCACTGAGTTAGAAAGGGCAATTTGAAAATTTATCTAGAATGACAAAAAACCTAGGATAGCAAAAACTCTTCTCAACAATAAAAGAACCTCTGGGAAAATCACTATGTACTACAGAGCAATTATGATAAGAACTGCATGGGACTGGTACAATGACAGACAGGTAGATCAATGGAATAGAATTGAAGACCCAAAAATGAAGCCACACACCTATGGTTACTTGATCTTTGACAAGGGAGATAAAACCATCCAGTGGAAAAAAGACAGCATTTTCAACAAATGGTGCTGGCTCAACTGGCGGTTATCATGTAGAAGAATGTGAATTGTTTTAAAAGAGATAGTATTGTGTCAAATCTGGTTAATTAGATAATACACAAATATTCAGTATCTCTCTCTGCTTTTCTCTCAATTCTGGCCTCACAGAATATCTACCCATCCCCAAAACTCACAATAAAATAAGGGAGTTAAACAGATACTCAAGCCAGCTAATACAAATAATTAAGGGTAACAAATGTTTATTTAAAAGAATAATCCCAGCTGAGATTTAGCTCAATATTATAGCACATACTTAGCACACAAGGACTGGAGTCAATCAGCAGCATCAGTAAATAAGTAAACAATAAAATGTTAAGACAGCCCAAAAGAGAGTGAACTGTCAATGTGCATTTGTGTTTAGTTTGGCATTAAAGGCTCCATATGAACTTAGAAGAACTGAACTTGATGTATTTGTTTGAGAACCACCCATCATCTATCTCAGTCTCTAGCCTTAAACCCACAGTGAATATGTTAGTAAGAATAGAATCTACAGTGCAACAATGCTTCCTTTCCTTCTGAAAAATCAAATTGTATTGCTGGAAGAGCTTGGGAAAGATGTTCAAGCTCATAATCAGGCCCTCTGAACTTGAGAAGTAGCTGTCTCCCAATCATTGCCTAGTAAGATGGCTACTTGGCACATGTAGCTGTTTAAATTAAGTACAATTAGGTAAGATGTGAGTCACAATAGCAACATTTCAGGTCTTGGCCATCTAATGTGGCTTACAGACACCATGTGCTGGAACTGAATACTCAGAACATTCCTGTCAGTCTGGGATGTCTGTTGAGTAGCACTTGGTGTAAAATGTTATTCAGGATTTTGATATAAAAGCTAAGCATGCATTGAAAACAAATGTGTTTTATTGCATTTTCAAATCCACCCTTTTCGCTGAAAATATTAAAAAGCAATTAGATTAAATGACAGTGCTTCACCAGATGGGAATTTCAGTAGAGGGAGGGGGACATCAATCCCTCACAAAATCTTCAACCCAAAATTTGTCCTGCCTATAAGATGCACAGGGATAAAGATGGAGCATAGATTGAGAGAATGGCCAACCAATGACTAGCCCAACTTGAGAGCCATCCCTTGGGAAAGAGCCAACTTAGACACTATTAATGATACTCTGCTATGCTTGCAGACAGGAGCCTAGCATAACTATCTCCTGAGAGGCTTCATCCAGCAGAATATAGACAGTTGCAAAGACCTGTAGCCAAACATCAGGCAGAGCTTAGGGAGTCCTGTGGAAGAGTGGGGGATAGAATTGAACAGGGCAGAAGGGTAAAGTACAGCACAAGACAACCTACAAAGTCAACTAACCTGGGGCAAGGGGGTCCACAGAGACTGAACCACTAACTAAAAAGCAGGTAGGAGCTGGACTCCTACACATTTGTAGCAGATGTGAAGCTTGGTCTTCATGTGGGTCTCCTAACAGTTGGAGTGAAAGCTATCTTGGACTTTATTGCCTGCCATTGGATCCCTCCCTAAGGCCTGGTTGGGCCTCAGTGGGAGAGGAGGTGCTTGGTCTTGCTGGGACTTGATATCCCAGGGTAGGATGGTACCCAAGGGATGCTTCCCCTTCTCCTCAGAGAAGGGAAGGGGGCTTGTAAAGTTGGGACTGGAATGAGGGGGCCTGTGATCAAGATGTAAAGTAAATAAATAAAATATTTATTTATTTAATGAAATAAATTCATTTAATGAAATAATTTCATTTAATGAAAACAAAACAAAACAAAAAACAAAACAACAACAAAAAAAGAATTCAAATTGATCCATTCTTATCTCCTTGTACAAAGCTCAAGTATAAGTAAGTGGATCAAAGAACTCCACATAAAACCAGAGGCACTGAAATTTATAGAGAAGAAAGTGGGGAAAAGCCTCAAAGATATGTGCACAGGGGGAAAATTCCTAAACAGAACAGCAATGGCTTATGCTGTAAGATCGAGAATTGACAAATGGGACCTCATAAAATTGTAAAGCTTCTGTAAGACAAAAGATACTGTCAAAAGGACAAAAAGGCTACCAACCGATTGGGAAAGGATTTTTACCAATCCTAAATCTGATAGGGGACTAATATCCAATAAATACAAAGAGCTCAAGAAAGTGAACTCCACAAGTTCAAATAACCTCATTAAAAATGGGGTACAGAACTAAACAAAGAATTATCAACTGAGGAATACTGAAGGGCTGAGAAGCACTTTAAAAAATGTTCAACATCCTCAACCATCAGGGAAATGCAAATCAAAACAACCCTGAGATTCCACTTCTCACCAGTCAGAATGGCTAAGATTAAAAATTCAGGTGACAGCAGATGCTGGTGAGGATGTGAAGAAAGAGGAACACTCCTCCATTGTTGGTGGGATTGCAAGCTGGTACAACCACTCTGGAAATCAGTCTGGCGGTTCCTTAGAAAATTGGACATAGTACTACCAGAAGATCCAGCAATACCTCTCCTGGGCATATATCCAGAAGATATTCCAACTGGTAATAAGGACACATGCTCCACTATGTTCATAGCAGCCTTATTTATAGTAGCCAGAAGCTGGAAAGAACCCAGATTTCCCTCAGCAGAGAAATGGATACAGAAAATGTGGTACATTTACACAATGGAGTACTATTCAGCTATTAAAAACAATGAATTTATGAAATTCTTAGGCAAATGGATATATCTGGAGGATATCATTCTGAGTGAGGTAACCCAATCACAAAAGAACTCACATGATATGCACTCACTGATACATGGATATTAGCCCAGAAACTTAGAGTACCCAAGATACAATTTGCAAAACACAAGAAAATCAAGAAGAAAGAAGACCAACACATGGTTACTTCATTCCTCAGAATAGGGAACAAAATACCCATGTTAGGAGTTACAGAGGGAAAGTTTGGAGATACGATGAAGGACCATCCAGAGACTGCCCCACCTGGGGATCCATCCCATAATCAGCCACCACATGCAGACACTATTTCATATGCCAGCAAGATTTTGCTGAAAGCACCCTGATATAGCTGTCTCTTGTGAGGCTATGCCAAATACAGATGTGGGTGCTCACAGTCATCTATAGGATGGAACACAGGGTACCCAATGGAGGAGCTAGAGAAAGTACCCAAGGAGGTGAAGGGGTCTGCAACCCTATAGGAGGAACAACAATATGAACTAACCAGCACCCCCAGAGCTTGTGTTTCTAGCTGCATATGTAGCAGAAGATGGCCTAGTTGACCGTCATTGGGAAGAGAGGCCTCTTGGTCTTGCAAACTTTATATCAACCAAGAAGTTGGAGAGGGTAGGTAGGGGAGCAGGGCGGGGGAGAGTATTGGTGATTTTCGGGGTAGCATTTGAAATGTAAATGAAGAAAATATCTAATAAAAAATTTAAAAAAGATTAAAAAAAGAAATGTATTATGCACTCCTTATTAGTCTAGGCTGTATATATGTTTATTAGTCAGTGTCAGTAATACATATATGGATACATATATCTATGTATACATGAAATGTGTACATATCTATGCATACATTTCTAGCAGTTCCATGTTCTTTTGTTGTCAAGGTAACAAAATTAAACTTAGCAAATACGTTGCACACTGCTTGCACTGACAGTTTGCTTTGGCAAGTTTCTTTAGGTGTCAATATTTTATATTCTTCAAATGCCCTACGAGTGCAGTGATAACCTCCTTCCCAAATCCTCTTCTGGAGTTTCTTCAAGGCTCGGTATTTGCCATTTTTCTTTTAGAACATATCCATTTTATTTGGAAGTTCCAGGTCCCGTCCTCAAGGGACTCTAAGCTTTAGCACAACACACTGGCATTCTGTACATGGAGGAACTGAGATCTACAAATCAAATATCATCAGCATGGTTTGCACATATTTGCCTACAAGTACTAAAGTCACCTGTAATAACATATTCTTGATGCATTTTTATAGTTTGTGTCTAGCATCGAGAAAAGTTTTATTTGAATAAATTCCTAGGTGTACATAATCTGAAAGCATGAAGAATGGTACATTGAATGATCAGTTAATTCACTCTTGTCAGAGAGCACTTGCATCAGTAGTAAGCATTTACTGAGGGTCAAGTGTGTATAAACATTACACACTGAGTGCTAAGTGCAGAAGGGTGCATAAGTCCTGGCATCCATTCTCATAGAACGCAGAACACCAAATGAACATGAGCTTAAGTACCATTCACCAGTCCAACAATGAGCCTGCTTTTAATTGTTTGTGGCTGTATGACTTAAACAAACTGTATATTCCCTCATCCTAGATAGAAGACATAAGTGCAAGTTGACAAATTTGGGGCACTCTATGATAAACTGTCCTTTGTGTCCTGTAGAAAGCTTTGAGTATATAAAACATTCCCTAGGTAGTTTTTAAACATTTAGTGTTCTTTGCTCTTTTTTTCTAAAGTTATATTCCTTAGAGAATCTTGTAATTTTTATGTGCATATGAATATATCTTCTTAATGAACCCATATATATTTTGCAGATTTGCGGGCTTCTTTGTGACATTTCTATACAAATGTCCATTCCTTGAATTTGCTGTCTCTTGCTTGTCCCTTTGATTGACCCTGTCTATTTTTCTCCTACTTAGTCACTTTCACTTTCCATTGTTCTTATGTATGAGAGAGCACAGGACCCATGGCTTCCTGAGTCTAGAGAGCATGGCACACATGCTTCCTGAGTCTAGAGAGCATGGCACACATGCCTCCTAAGTCTAGAGAGCATGGGACACATGGATTGCTGAGTCTAGATTATGATGACTTTTATATCCATGTGTTTTTGAAACTGACACACTTCATCTTTATTGATGAATTATAGTCAACGGAGTATGTAGGGCACATTTTCATTATCCATTCTGTTGGAGGACCAGCCTGATTTCTTTGATTTCAATAGCACCACAACAAACATAAATGTGTTGGCATTTCCTATATTATAATTTCATTGCCTTTGGAGACATATCCAGGAGTTGGCCTAAAGATTTTTTGTTTGTTTGTTTATTGGTTTTTCAAGGCTATCCTGGAACTTTCCATGTAGACCAAGTTAACCTGGAACTCACAGAGATCCTTCTGCCTTTGCCTTCCAAGTGCTGGGATTAAAGGCATGTGCCACTATGTCTAGGCTTTTTTGACCTCATGATTTTTTTTTATTTATTTATTTATTTATTTATTTATTTATTTATTTATTTATTATATGTAAGTACACCGTAGCTGTCTTCAGATACTCCAGAGAAGGGTGCCAGGTCTTATTACAAATGGTTGTGAGCCACCATGTGGTTGCTGGGATTTGAACTCAGGACCTTCAGAAGAGCAGTCAGTGCTCTTAACCACTGAACCATCTCTCCAGCCCCCATGATTTTTGATATACAAATGATGTTAAGAAAATTGTGAAAGGAGATCTTGTATGACATCATTTTATTTGATTTGACTCTATCTTTAATTTTTCTGAGCATAAAAGAATAAAGTGGGGGGGGTTTGGTGTTTTTGAGACAGGGTTTCTCTGTATAGCCCTGGATGTCCTGGGAATAAAGTTATTTTATAACTTGTTTATATCTATGAATGCTGGAATTGTCATATGAACAATGCAATTTACGATAACATCAGATATTGTAGAATGGCTTAGAGTTTCACTGCTGGTCTTGTGTCTAATTACTATCATTTCAATATCCATAAATCCTTTATTATTTTATTCTTATCCAAGGAGGAAAATGGAGTACCAATGGTACTTTGATCAGCACAGGAAGTAGAGTATCTCACCATTGAACTGAGTTACAATCTACCAAAAAAAGAATGAACAGGAGACTATCCCTTCCTCTATTAGTATTTCCTGATTGCCTACAGTTCTTTGTCTAGGGTTAAGGCTCCATGAGATTTCCTCTTTCCTTGTTAGCATGTCCATCAGTGCTGTAGTTATTTAGGCACTCATGTTGATGTGGTATTGTGGGTACAACTTTGCTAACATTTCTAGGAGACTCAGTCTCACAGCAAACTTCCTGATTTTCCGCTACATACAGTCTTTTCTTTTTCCCACACCTTCTGCTGATTGCTGTGCCTTCGATGGAGGAACTCTTGCAGATATATCAGTTGGAGCTGGATACCTTACATTCATTTGTTCTCTGTCATTTTATCAGTTGTGTTTTTCTGCAATGGTCTCAGTCCATTGCAAAAGAAATGTTTCTTTGATGAGATGTGAGACCCATACTTATCTGAGGGTATAAGAATAAATATTTAGAATGTAGTTGGTATTTATGCTGACTTAGTAAAGCAGTAGTTGTAGGTTTCCCAAGAACCATGATTTCAGTAGGCCCAGGTATTTGGCTATGTTTTTATACAAAGAATCATCTCTCTTTTGTTGGAACAAAACTTGAATCTAATTAGAGAGCTGTTGGTTACCACCAAGTTATCACATTCAGATGTCACTACTGCACTTTTAGAACTATTATGCCATGCTGTAATCATTGTGGTTCAAAGGCATCACAGCTTGACAGGACCACTGGTTACTTCCTTTTCTAGAAGCTTGAATGGCACTTCCTGGTGCTATGAAAACCAGTCCTCAGGGAAGAGGCTTCCAGCTCAGATCCTTGAGGTACAGGCCTTAATCACTTAATAGAAATAAGCCTTAAAGAGTATCATTGAACAATCCTCCATATTCTCCTGCAACTATTGTGTCCTAACCACATGTTTATATTGTGTGGCTATTGCAGAAAATCACAACACTATATGAAACTCTCACAGTAGGTGTTACTATCTTATGTGGATTCTTCTTTCAAGTAAACCACTAAACCATACCATTGCCTTATTATCTCCTGAATTCTGCCTTAAACTGTACTCTACACTATATAAATGAATTTAAAGACAAAAACTACATAATTATTTCAACTGACACTGAAAGGATATTTTAAAATTTTGATATACTTTCATGGTAATGCTCTGGAGAATTTGAGAGTAGATGGAATAAAGCTCTAGTCTCTTATTAAATATAGTTATTAAATCTTAGCTATACCAGCTCAACAAGAGAAAGACATAAATAGAATAAAAATAGGAAAATAAATAAAATTATCTCTCTTTATAGATCACATAATTCTTCATTTGAAAAACCCTTCTTGAATTTCCTATAGAACTCTTGGACATAATAAACATAGAAAAGTTAGAGGTTCCAGAACCAAAAACAGTTACTGTCATTTATACCAACAGTGTATTCTTAAAAGAAAGAGATTAGGAAAAAAAATCTCATGCAAAATAACTACAAAAATTAAGTATTTAGAAATAATCTAAGAAAGTGAAATACTCCTGTATTGGCTGGTTTTGTCTCAACTTGACACAAGCTAAAGTCATCAGAGAGAAGGAGTATTAGTTGACAAAATACTTCCATGACATTCAGCTATAAGTCATTTTGTTGATCAGTGATCAATGGAGGAGGGCCCAGCCCATTGTGAGTGGTTCCATCTCTGGGCTGGTAGTTTTGGGTTTAGTAAGAAAACAGGATGAGCAAGCCATGGCAATCAGGTCAGTAAGCAGCATCCCTCTATGGCCTGTGCATCTGGTCCTGCTTCCAGATATCAACACTGCTTGAGTTCCTTTCCCAACTTCCTCCAATGATGGACTATGATCTGAAAGTGTAAGTTAAATAAATCCTTTGCTCCCCAACTTGCATTTTGGCCATGTTGTTCCATTGCAGCAATAGTAACCCTAACTAGGACAATTCCCATAGTGGAAAGTTCAAGATATTGACAAAGGAATTCACATATGTTATTAGAAAATGGAAGGAACCCTGTCCCATTCCTGAACTGACAGAATTAATATTGTGAAAACGATTATATTACCAAGATGAATTTTCAGGTTTAAAGACATCCATACCTGTGAAAATTCTAATGACATATTTTACTGGTTTAGGAAAGCAATATAAGAATTCATATGGAACCACAGAAGACCATGGATGATCAAAGCAATCCTAAAGAGTAAGAACAGTGCTGGATGCATCACAACACCTGATCTCAAATTACATTTCAGGGTCATAGGGATAAAAAAATCCTAGTGTTGTTATAAAAATAGGCAGGTAGACCAATGGAGTAGCCTAGAGAACCCAGAAATAAACAAGACTATGCATACCTGGGTTTTGAAAGACAGGTTTTGAGACAAAAACATACATTGGAAAAAGATAGTCTGCTCAACAAATGGTACAGGCAAAACTGGGTTTCTATCTGTCTTGTCTTTTGCTTTGCATAAAATCTATTCCAAATGGATCAAAGACTCTACTTTAAAACCTGTGACACTGAACTTTTAGAAGAAAGTGCAAGATTTACCCTTTGAAATTTAAGGGCAGGAAAAAACTTTTGAACAGAGTTCCAGTAGCACAGGAACTAACCTCAAGTATGAATAGGTGTGTGTGTGTGTGGGGGGGTGGTCACAGGAAAAGAAAACATTTTTGTACAGCAACAAAGCCACTCATCAAAGCACACAGACAGCTTAGAAAATAGGAGAAAATCTTTAACAGCTACACTTCAGATAAAGGTCTAATATCCAGGGTTAACAAAGGATTGTACAATTAAACATCAAGGGAATAAAAACTGTAAATCTACAAATGGGAAAAAGAACTGAAGAAAAAGTTTCACAAAGAAAAACATCAATGGCCAATAACTATTTTAAAAAGTGTTCAATATCCTTAGCCATCAGGGAAATGGAAATTAAAACTCCTTTGATATTTTACCTTACCACTATCAGAATGGCTATCATCAAGAAATCTGATAACAAATGTTACAAAGGATATTTACTATTGCAATTTGATGGTGCAAATTAATAGAGTTATTACAGAAACCAGTTTGGAGATTTCTCAAAAAGTTAAAAATGGAGGTACCATATCACCTAGCTACTTCACTCTTGGCCATACAACCCTACACATCTCTACACCTCATACCCTACAATAGGGATATTTGCACCACTATATGTACTAGTGCTGTATTCTCTATAGTGAAGAATTAGAGTCAGTCTAGTTGTTTATTCTTAGACAAGTGAACATCTATGTGTATATATGAATGTACCCATATATAAATTTCATTACTCTTTTTATTCTGAAAAACATATAAACTTACCCTCAACTCTCCACACATATTTGCTTTGCTGAGATACAAAAGGCTCTGTATGATCAATTTATATATTTATATTTACATCAAAATGTTTTAACCTTTAATAATATCTTTGAAAAACAGAATTTGATAATCTTTAGTTCACTTTGAGCTCTTTCACAGTTGGAAGAAATTTCAAGTGTTTCCAGAGTTGAGTTTTTCAACTTTGTTCTTAATTGTGCTCTACCCTGACTTTGAATTTCACTTTGCTGTTATAAATCTTTTTCTTCCTTCCCCCCCCCCCACATAAGACATCTTGATTCCCATTTCCCCTCCCTCTACTGCTCCCATTAGGATCTACCCCTTTTCTTTCTCATTAGGAAACAAACAAACTTCCAAGGGATAATAATATAGTATGATAGAATAGGATATAATATATCAAAAACTAACACAACTAAGGTCAAAACAAACAGAAGGAAAAGAAAAGACACGAGAAACAGATATAGACAATCACACACTCAGGAATCCCATAAAAACATTAAAGGACCTGTAGGGTGTGTGTGTGTGTGTGTGCGTGTGTGTGTGTGTGTGTGTGTGTGTGTGTGTGTGAGAGAGAGAGAGAGAGAGAGAGAGAGAGAGAGAGAGAGAGAGTGTGAATATTTGACTGACATTATGAGACAAGGGACCTACAAAGAGGGTGTTGAGTTTGTTTTCTGTTAGCTATTTACTGCTGTGCATGAGGCCTACCCTTTTAACAGTGGTTGTTTTACAAGTGAGAAACACTTGGAGAAAACTAAATTTTCACTTGAAAGTGGTTATCAATTGAAAATACCTTGTTGGGTAGGGGTGAGGGCAGGAGCTCACTTCTTTCAGATCTAGGATCTCATCTGTTGCAGACCCGTGCAGACCTGGTACATGCTGCCTCGATTTCTGTGAGTTCTCATGTGCTTTGATCTTTACAGAGCCTTGTTTCCTTGGTGTCTTCCCCTCTGGTTCTTGTACTCTTTCTACCTTCAGGATACCCTGGGCTCTGAGGAGAGAGATTTGATGGAGACATACAGTTTAGGAGTCAGTTTTCTATGGTCTCTCACTCTGGGCATATTGTCTGATGGATGTGGGTATTTGTTCCCATCTGCTACAGGATGAAGTTTCTCTGATGATGATGGAGCAAATAACTGAGTTGCTTCACTGGCCAGTGTCTACAACTCTTTCATCTCTCTCTACTTCCCTGAACTTCAGAGGCTCCTTTGCTGATTCCAATTGCAACAAAGTCTTACTTGTGTTGAAGAGAACACAATATAGAATCAAAGTTCATTTCATATCATTCTTAGTCTCATTGACTTCCAATAATTGCTTTATTCATCTGACTTCTACTGAAATAACATTCTCTTATACATTTAGTCTGTAAGCCTTGCTTAGCCTATTTTTCATTGGCACTAGCTTGGAAACTGTCATTTGAAGATAACTCAAGGTTAAGATCTTTAGCTATGATAGCCTTTCCTAGGTGTGATGGTTTATATATGCTTGGCCCAGGGAGTGGCACTATTTGAAGATGTAGCTTTGTTGGAGTAGGTGTGGCCTTGTCGGAGGATTTATTAGCTGCCTAGAATGAATCTTCTCTTAACGCCTTCAGATTAACATATAGAACTCTCAGTTGCTCCTGCACCAGGCCTGCCTAGATGTTGCCATGCTCCCACACTGATGATAGTGGACTGAACCCATAAGCCAGCCCTGATGAAATGTTGTTCTTATAAGAGTTGCCTTAGTCATGGTGTCTGTTCACAGCAATGACACCCTAACTAAGACACAAGGTCATCATATTTCAACAAATTCAGATATTTTCCTGTAGATTCTAGTTTTCTGATGTGACATTCTAAAATGCCTCTCTTGTCAAGGGCTTTCCTCTCTCTTTAAATTCTACATTCACTTCCAGAAATTTCTGTTGTTCTTTCTCTAACAGTCTTATGCTTAGTTTGTTTTCAGAATGTATTGCTGCAGTCAAAAATTGATACTCTTTGGTTCTGGGTTTCAGTGCAAAATTAAGCTTGATAGGTAATTGTATAATTAATCAGAGGATCAATAGGAGCAATAACCAAACAGCACAGAGGTGTCTCATGGCATGTCAGTGGGGATTGTGGGAATTGATTCTAAAGCAAGTGGCATTGTTAGGCAAGTACACACTGAACAACTGTTGTTTAAGTGACATCTTATATAATTTAGACTGCATAGACTTGGTAGATGAGATCTCTGCTGAATGACAATAGCCTCATTTTGGATTCTCTGTCATCTGGGTAAAGGAGTTCTAAAAACAATGAGTACATTTACCTGATACATCAAACACACCTACATTCCCATTCTTCCTCTTGTTAATTCTTTAAGAAATGTGTCTGGAGTATGGTCAGTGCTTTAGGAAGTACCATCAGCCACAAATGGAAGATAATGTTATCAAAGAGTGAGCAGCCTTGTCCCTACCCCTGGGGAATTTTGTTTCCAGTGTTTGCTTGTTTGTTTTTGTCAATTACTGTGAATGACATTTTTAAAATCAAAGGAATCAACAAGAGTTTTTTAGTTCAAAAGTGAAGTAACTAGCTCTTAGCAGGGGATTTTATGAAATGTTTATAATTAATACAAAAGAGAATGGTGAAGGTCTATCTCTCTTCTCTCTCACTTACTTTAGAGATACAATTAACATTGTGGTTTTATTTGGAACTTTCAGGAAGGGGTCCAGATCACCATTTTTCAGGAAGCACAAAGGATGTGTCAGAAGAAGCCCACGTCTGCCTGCCCTGCAGAGAAGGCTGCCCCTTCTGTGCTGATGACCGTCCATGCTTTGTCCAGGAGGATAAATACCTGCGGCTCGCTATCATCTCTTTCCAAGCCCTGTGTATGCTGCTGGACTTTATCAGCATGCTGGTGGTCTACCATTTTCGCAAAGCAAAGGTAAACCCAGGTATCCTGATTGTGGCCTTTCTGTTTACTAAGAGCAATTGCTTCTCTCTCTAAGGAAACTGAATTTCCAATTCCCCATTACTGTTCTAGTAAGCAGACTTTTTCACCCTACAATGTGATTGGTTGAGAGTGTGAAAATCATGTTCATTACCTTGCTTAGAAAAGAACAGTAAATCATATTTTGAGCTAGTAGTTCTTTTTTAGAAGCCTCTTTCTATGCAGCCTGGGACCCTAATGTCCTCCTGCCTTGACCCTCCTCAGTGTCACCCCTTTGGTCTCCAGATGGATGTTTGCTAGCTTCACACAGTGTCTTTTATTTTTCACATCTAGAAAGCCCTGTTGTGTTTCCGTTTTTTTTTTTTTTTTTAGTAATAGTTAATGATGTGAAGGATTCACCTATGTTTTTTTAAAGCTCATTATAATCTGGGAAATAATTACTCATGGCCTTACATGTGGTCTTGCATTGCTAGTCAGGGGTGATGGAAATGCTAAAACACTCTGGGCAGAGTTTTCTAGGGGAGGTCTTTCTCCGTTGCTCAAAATTCAGTCACATGAACCAAGTGTTATGTTGGAATGTTGATTCTGTTGCTTTACGGTAAGTTCTTTGTGACACTAGGAAACACAATACATTTCCATCTTTCCTGGATTCAAACAACCTCTTCATCTTGGCAAAACTGGACAGACTGCTATACATTACAAACATTTTGTGAAAACATGTATCTTCACTAGAAATTTAAAAAGAAAAGAAGCTGTTCTGGATGGCGTCTACCACAAAACCACTAGGTAATATTTTTTAAAGCCACAGTTAAGACTCTATGAAATTGTATCCACTACGCTAATGTTATAGATGCTACTATTTACTTTTAATAGCAGGCAACACAGTTGGAAATCAAGCTCTGAGTCATCTAGAAAATGCAATCATGCAATTTTCTCATATTTAACTCATACTCATTTTTCACTTGCAAAAATATGTTGACTTCATGTATAATAAAATAGTAGGCTGATCTGTTGCTGGATAACATTTTTTTCTTTTGTTTAATTAGATATTTTCTTTATTTACATTTTAAATGTTATCCACATCCCTAGTTTCCCCTCCGAAAATCCCCTATCCCCTCCCCCCTCTAGCTGCTCATCAACACACCCACTCCCATTTCTAGTCCTGGCACTCCCCTATACTGGGGTATAGAACCTTCACAGGACTGAGGGCCTCTCCTCCCATTGATGACTGACTAGGACATCCTCTGCTATATATACAGCTAGAGCCACAAGTTCCACCAAGTGGTTTTTTTGTTTGTTTGTTTTGTTATTGTTGTTATTTGTTTGTTTGCTTTGATTGGTGATTTAGTTCCAAGGAGCTCTGGGGGTACTGGTTAGTTCATATTGATGTTCCTCCTATGGAGCTTCAAACCCCTTCAGTTCCTTGGGTACTTTCTCTAGCTCCTTCATTGGGGACCTTGTGCTCCGTCCAATGGATGATTGTGAGTATTCACTTCTGTATTTGCCAGGCACTGGCATAGTCCCTCAGGGGACAGCTATATCAGGCTCCTGTTTGCAAACTCTTGTTGGCATCTTCCATAGTGTCTGGGTTTGGTGGTTGTTTATGGGATGGATCCCCAAGTGGGGCAGTCTCTAGACAGTCATTTCTTCAGTCTCTGCTACAAACTTTGTCTCTGTCACTCCTTCCACAGGTATTTTGTTCCCCCTTTTAAGAAGGATTCTGAGCTTCTGGGCTAATATCCACTTATCAGTGAGTGCATATCTTGTGTGTTCTTTTGTGATTGGGTTACCTCACTCAGGATGATATCCTCCAGATCCATCCATTTGTCTAAGAATTTCATAAATTCATTGTTTTTAATAGCTGCATAGTACTCCATTGTATAAATGTATCCATTCTTCTGTTGAGGGACATCTGGGTTCTTTCCAGCTTCTGCCTATTATAAAAAAGGCTGCTATGAACATAGTGGAGCATGTGTCCTTATTACAAGTTGGAACATCTTCTGGGTATATGCCCAGGAGTGGTTTTGCTGGATCTTCCAGTAGAACTATGTCCAATTTTATAAGGATCCACCAGACTGAGTTCCAAATTTGTTGTACCAGCTTGCAATTCCACCAGCAATGGACCAGTGTTCCTCTTTCGTCACATCCTCGCCAGCATTTGCTGTCACCTGAGTTTTTAAACTTAGCCATTCTTCTTGGTGTGAGGTGGAATCTCACGGTTGTGGGTTGTTTTGATTTGCATTTCCCTGATGATTAAGGATGTTGAACATTTTTTTTAGGTGCTTCTCAGCCATTTGGTATTCCTCAGTTGAAAATTCTTTGTTTAGCTCTGTACTCCATTTTTTAATAGGGTTATTTGATTTTCTGGAGTCCGACTTCTTGAGTTCTTTATATATATTGGGTATTAGCCCCCTATCAGATTTAGGATTGGTAAAGATCTTTTCCCAATCTGTTGGTTGCATTTTGGTCTTATTGACAGTGTCCTTTACCTTACAGAAAGCTTTACAATTTTATGAGGTCCCATTTGTCAATTCTTGATCTTACAGCACAAGCCATTGCTGTTCTATTCAGGAAGCTTTCCCCTGTGCTCATACCTTCCAGGCTCTTCCTCACTTTCTCCTCTATATGATTCAGACTTGAGCTTTGTACAAGGATCTAAGAATGGATCAATTCGCACTCTTTTACATGCTAACCACCAGTTGAGCCAGTACCATTTGTTGAAGATGCTGTTTTCTTTCCACTGGATGGTTTTAGCTCCTTTGTCAAAGATCAAGTGACCATAGGTGTGTGGGTTCATTTCTGTGTCATCAATTCTATTCAATTGATCTACCTGTCTGTCACTGTACCAGTGTCATGCAGTTTTTTTTTGTTTTGTTTTGGTTTTTTATCACAATTGCTCTGTAGTACAGCTTGAGGTCAGGCATGTTGATTCCACCAGAGGTTCTTTTATTATTAATAATAATTTTTGCTATCCTAGGATTTTTTTTGTTATTCCAAATGGATTTGCAAATTGCCCTTTCTAACTCTGAAGAGTTGAGTTGGAATACTGATGGGGATTGCATTGAATCTGTAGATTGCTTTCATCAAGATAGCCATTTTTACTATATTAATCCTGCCAATCCATGAGCATGGGAGACATCTACTTCAATTTCCTTTTCTATTTTTTTTTTTTCAAAACAGGGTTTCTCTGTGTAGCCCTGGCTGTCCTGGAACTCACTCTATAGACCAGGCTGGCCTCAAACTCAGAAATCCACCTGCCTCTGCCTCCCAAGTGCTGGGATTAAAGGCGTGTGCCACCACTGCCCAATTAAAGTTTCTTTCTTAAGAGACATGAAGTTCTTATCATACAAATCCCTTACTTCCTTAGAGTCACACCATATAAATTTTATATTATTTGTGACTATTTTGAAGGGTGTTGTTTCCCTAATTTCTTCCTCAACTTGTCTATCCTTTGTGTTGAGAATGGCCACTGATTTGTTTGAGTTAATTTTATATCCAGCTGCTGCACGGAAGCTGTTTATCATGTTTTGAAGTTCTCTGGTGGAATTTTTGGGATCACTTATATATACTATTTTATCATCTGCAAATAGTGATATTTTGATTTCTTCCTTTCTAATTTGTAACCCTTTGATCTCCTTTTGTTGTTTAACTGCTCTGGCTAGGACTTCAAGTATTATATTGAAAGGTCGGGAGAGAGTGGTCAGAGTTGTCTAGTCCCTGATTATAGTGGGGTTGCTTCCAGTTTCTCACCATTTAGAGTGATGTTGGCTACTGGTTTGCTGTATATTTATTATATTTAGGTATGGGCCTTGAATTCCTGATCTTTTCAAGAATTTTATCATGAATGGGTGTTGGATTTTGTCAAATGGTTTCTCAGCATAAGGAGATGATTATGAGGTTTTTGTCTTTGAGTTTGTTTATATAGTGGATTACGTTGATGGATTTCCACATAATCAACCATTCTTGCATTTCTACTTGATCATGATGGATGTTCTTTTTGATGTGTACTTGGAATCAGTTTGCGAGAATTTTATTTAGTATTTTTGCATTGATATTCATAAGGGAAATTGGTCTGACATTCTCTTTCTTTGTTGGGTCTTTGCGTAATTTAGGTATCAGAGTAATTATGGCTTTATACAACGAATCAGGTAGAGTACCTTCTGTTTCTATTTTGTCGACTAGTTTGAGGAGAGTTGGAATTAGGTCTCTTTGAAGGTCTGATAGAACTCTGCACTAAACCCATCTGGTCATGGGCTTTTTTTTTTTTTTTGGTTGGGAGATGATTAATTAATGTTTCTATTTCTTCGGGGAATATGGGACTGTTTAGATCATTAATCTGATCCTGATTTAACTTTGCTACCTGGTATCTGTCTAGAAATTTTTCCATGTCATCCAGGTTTTCCAATTTTGTTGAGTATAGGCTTTTGTAGTAGGATCTGATGATTTTTTTTGGATTTCCTCAGATTCTGTTGTTATGTCTCCCTTTTCATTTCTGATTTTTAATTAGGATACTGTCTCTGTGCCCTCTAGGTAGTCTAAGTTGTTGATTTTCTCAAAGAACCAGCTCCTGTTTTGGTTGATTCTTTGTATAGTTCTTTTTGTTTCTACTTGTTTGATTTCAGCCATGAGTTTGATTATTTTCTGCCTTCTACTCCTCTTAGGTTAATTTGCTTCCTTTTGTTCTAGAGCTTTTAGGTGTACTGGCAAGCTGCCAGTGTATGCTCTCTCCAGTTTCTTTTTAGAGGCACTCAGAGCTATGAGTTTTCCTCTTAGAACTGCTTTGTGTCCCATAATGGAAATGTTGGGTAACATTTTCTCTAGTGATTTCTTTTACCAAACTGGAATAACTATATAAAACAATAATACATTTCCAGTATAGAGATTTCATATATATATAGCATGTAGGCTTTGGGATTACTCTTTAAATTTTTATGTGTCTTTACACATAGTAAAGAAGCCCAATTGGGGCAGCACCAGCTCTTCATTTAGGTATTTCTCATTATGTCTTCTATTCCTGATAATTAAAAGAACAAAATATACTCATTTTACAAATTTCATCCATTTTAACAAAAGAGAAAAAAATCCTTTTGTAATATAGATGCAGCATGACAATTGTCAGTTATATAATTTGGAATTAAATTTCATCTCAACCTTTTTATGACTGGTTTCCTCTTGTTTGAAGTGGAGCTGATACAATTCATCATACTCCAAACATTGACCCAAAGTCTAACATAGACATTAATGGAAGAACCATAACTAAGAGTCTTTTCTCAGACAATAACACAGGGGCAGATATTCATGATCATCTGTTATACAACTTTTTAAAATTATAGCATAAAACCATAAATGATAGAGGACTAAACCAATGATTGTATTCATGAAAATTGAGACTTTAGGCCATAAAAGCACATGATTGCAAAAGTAAAAAGACAACCCATATAGAAGCAGAGAATATTTTCAAGTTATATATATATAAAACTGTGTCCAAAATATATAAGGAATTTTCATAAATGAACAGAGAGATAAATTTAATTTTTTTAATTCTTAATATTTTTATTACATATTTTCCTCAGTTACATTTCCAATGCTATCCCAAAAGCCCCCCATAGCACCCCCCACTTCCCTACCCACCCATTCCCATTCTTTTGGCCCCGGCATTCCCCTATATTGGGGCATATAAAGTTTGCAAGTCCAATGGTCCTCTCTTTCCAATGATGGCCGACTAGGCCATCTTTTGATACATATGCAGCTAGAGACAAGAGCTCTGGGGTTCTGATTGGTACATCATGTTTTTCCAACAATAGGGTTGCAGATCCCTTTAGCTGCTTGGGTACTTTCTCTAGCTTCTCCATTGGGAGCCTTGTGATACATCCAATAGCTGACTGTGAACATCCACTCCTGTGTTTGCTAGGCCCCGGCATCGTCTCACAAGAGACAGCTGTATTTGGGTCCTTTCAGCAAAATCTTGCTAGTGTATGCAATGGTGTCAGCGTTTAGAAGCTGATTATGGGATGGATCCCTGGATACGGCAGTCTCTAAATGGTCCATCCTTTCATCACAGCTACGAACTTTGTCTCTGTAACTCCTTCCCTGGGTGTTTTGTTCCCAATTCTAAGAAGGGGCACAGTGTCCACACTTTGGTCTTCATTCTTCTTGAGTTTCATGCGTTTAGTAAATTGTATCTTATATCTTGGGTATCCTAAGTTTTGGGCTAATATCCACTTATCAGTGAATACATATTGTGTGAGTTCTTTTGTGATTGTGTTACTTCACTCAAGATGATGCCCTCCAGGTCCATCCATTTGGCTAGGAATTTCATAAATTCATTCTTTTTAATAGCTGAGTAGTACTCCATTGTGTAAATGTACCATAATTTCTGTATCCATTCCTCTGTTGAGGGACATCTGGGTTCTTTCCAGCTTCTGGCTATTATAAATAGGGCTGCTATGAACATAGTGGAGCATGTGTCCTTTTTACCGGTTGGGACATCTTCTGGATATATGCCCAGGAGAGGTATTGCTGGATCCTCCGGTAGTACTATGTCCAATTTTCTGAGGAACCGCCTGACTGATTTCCAGAGTGGTTGTACAAGCTTGCAATCCCACCAACAATGGAGGAGTGTTCCTCTTTCTCCACATCCAAATTTAATTTTAAAATGGAGAAAAGATCTAAATAGACAGTTCTTCAGAAAAAGATGTATGGACACACAAAAAAGATGCTCCATAGTATTAGTTATTAGTAAAATGCAAATCAAGTCTGTAATACTCAGTAATATAGATAAAATATTTTAAAAATTCTATTAGTCCAGTGATGAGAATGTAGAGAAATTGAAAATTTCCCATTTATTTCAACTGCAGATTCAAAATGCTGTGCCTAAATTGGGAAGCATCTTAGTAATTCTTCCAAAATGTAAACCTTTGTACAATACAAGTCAAGTATTTTAGTCCTACCAATACATGTCTACATAGAAATGCAAATAAGTGTTCATGAAAGTGTCATCCACAATAGCTAAATGGTTAAAGCCACCCAGATGTCTATCGATTAATACAAAGAGATAGTTAAGTTTTGATATTCCCACATAATAGAATACCATTTGTCAATGAAAATGATTATATATTAATCCATGGAATGATATAAGTGAATCTTGGAGATGCTAAGTGGGAAAACAACTGTAAAAGATAGTACATTGCATGCTTCCATTTATCAGAAATGCTCAGAATACACCAATTCATTTGGCTCAGAAACAGGTTACTGTTTGCCAGGAGCTACGAGAAGAACAGAGAGTGACTGCTAATGAGACTAGTTCTTCTTTCTGATACAACATTCCAGAATTTTATATGCATTTATATATAACCTACCTTGAGAACCAGTGATAGGAAGATCCACCAACTCTTGTAGATTTACCTTAACTAGTCATTGATCTTTCATTACTATGCTTCAAGACCTTTGCAAGACTAGCAGTTAATGTATGTCTCCCACCTGTGGGTCCACATATGCCATTTAAATAGATGAAAAGAAGAGGGAGTTGGACAATCCAGTCACAGCTTTACATCACACACCCAAGCTGCATGCTTATTCACATGCTAATTGTATTAGTTAGGGTTTTACTGCTGTGAACAGACACTATGACCAAGGCAAGTCTTATAAAAAAACCCAACATTTAATTGGGGCTGGCTTACAGGTTCAGAGGTTCAGTCCATTATCATCAAGGTGGGAGCATGGCAGTATCTAGGCAGGCATGGCGCAGGAGGAGCTGAGAGTTCTATGTCTTCATCCAAAGGCTGCTAGTGGAAGACTGACTTCCAGGCAACTAGGGTGAGGATCTTATACCCACACCCACAGTGACACACCCATTCCAACCAGGTCACACCTATTCCAACAAGGCCACACCTTCAGATGGTGCCACTCCCTGGTCCAAGGATATACAAACCATCACATTCCACTCCCTGGTCCCCATAGACTTGTTCAAAAACATGAGTCTATGGGGGCCATACTTAAACATAGCATAATGCAAAATGCATTTAGTGCAACTTTCAAAGTCCTCATAGTCTATAGCAGTTGCAACAATGTTAAAAGTCCAAAGTTCAAGGTCTCTTCTGAGATTCATTCAACTTAATTAACTGTAATCCCCAAAGCAAGGCAGGAAACCAGCTGGGCAAACTCCAAACTCTGCATCTCCATGGCTGATGTCAAAGTGGTCTTCAGATCTTCACTCCTTTTTCATCTTTTTTGACTGCAACAAACTGCTGCATCCTGGGCTGGTTCCACTCTCTGTTAGCAGCTTTCCTCAGCATGTATCCCATGGCTCTGGCATCTTTAACATCTCTGAGTCTCCAAGGCAATTTCAATGTTACAGCTTCTTCTTTCAGTGTCTGGGATTCCACTTGATCTTTTGGACTCCTCCTAAGGGCTGGCATCACTTCTCCATCTCTGTCCCCTGTAGCATTTTATGCTCAGGTTGATCCACTCCATTATGGCTGCTGTTCTTGGTGATCATCCCATGGTACTGACATCTCCAATACACTGGGGTGTTCCACTCCAACTAGGCTTCACCAATAGCCTCTCATAGGCTCTCTTCAGGGTGCCAAGCCTCAAATCCTTTGCATGACGCCTTCAATCCTGGGCCATCAACTACAGCTGAGGCTTCACCTTCTCCAATGGGCTTCCCTGGCCTCTCACAGTGCTAAGCCTCAGCTTCTCTCCATGATCCCTTCATTCCTTCACAAGCAGTACCACCTGAGTGACTCTTACACATTACCAAGTCCAGCTGCAGCATGAGGTACAACCTTGGGTATCTCTGGAGCACAGCTTCTTTGTGCTCCCAGAAAACAATTTCCAGAAGATTTCACCTCAACGATGCTGATCTCTTCTTAATCACCGCTAATTCCTTAGCTCCAGCTAACCAGCATCAATTTTCCCAGTAGTTCCTTCCATTCTTAACTCTAGAGCCAGAGCCACATGGCTGAAGCTGCCGAGTTCTGCTGCTTACAGGAACTAGAACATGATCCCCTTGTATTATTACATTATCACTAGCTTTATGTTTTCTAAACCCTTCACTGCCTAAGCTTGGCTATCCTGGTTCTTGCTCGGTAGATTGACCTTGAATGTAGAGATCAGCATGCTTGTCTCATGGGATTAAAGGTGTGTACCACCATGCCTGGATCTAATTTAGCCGGGTAGGATCTTGCCCCAAGGTCCCACTCCCTTAATCTTTATCTCCTAGAACACAAGATTTTGCTCCATTTCACTTCCTGGTACTCCTTTAATACTCAAACCATATATTTTATATTTTTCCTTTCTAAGCTTGCTATACTTGTTCAAACTTTTCTTCATAAGACTTAACCAGAGAACAAAGTCTCTGCTGGGCTTTTTTGAAACTTCTTTTGTCAATGCAATTAATCCAAGTCTCTTCACCTTAGCCTCAGGCAAACTTTTCAGACAAGGGCAAAAAGTAGCCACATTCTTCACCAAAATACCACAAAACCAGTCTTTATGCCACATTCTGAAATTCTTCTCCTTTGAAATCTCTTGGGCCAGGTCAACACAGTTCAAATTACTCCCAACAACAAAATCTTCCATATTCCTACTAGGATGACCCATTAAGCCCCATTTAAAGCATTCCACTGCTTTCCAAATCCAAAATCCCAAAATCCACATTCTTTCAAATAAAAGCATGGTCAGGCCTATCACAGCAATACCCCACTCCCAGTACCAACTCTGTATTAGTTAGGGTTTTACTGCTGTGAACAGACACTATGACCAAGGCAAGTCTTATAAAAAAACCCAACATTTAATTGGGGCTGGCTTACAGGTTCAGAGGTTCAGTCCATTATCATCAAGGTGGGAGCATGACAGTATCTAGGCAGGCATGGCGCAGGAGGAGCTGAGAGTTCTATGTCTTCATCCAAAGGCTGCTAGTGGAAGACTGACTTCCAGGCAACTAGGGTGAGGATCTTATACCCACACCCACAGTGACACACCCATTCCAACCAGGTCACACCTATTCCAACAAGGCCACACCTTCAGATGGTGCCACTCCCTGGTCCAAGGATATACAAACCATCACACTAATTAACTCAAAAACATTACTATTCATTTACTTCTACATGGCTTTTGTCTGAAAAGGGTTATTAAATGAACAATTAAACAAAACTAAGAGTTATTTGCTTACTTATATCATTTTTTATAAAAAGATTTATTTTAAATAATTTTCCTTCAAAATGGGAGCTATGAAACTCTCTTCTTGCTATCAATTTTTAAGAAGCCATTGAGGATATTCAGAACTCAACATATACTGTTTATAGTCTTCCTACTAGAGAAACAATGTAAGAGTTTATAATACATGAATAAATATGTTTGCTACTTCCCTAGTTTTCATTTGGAAAGAGATACTTTTTTCTTTTTTAAGAACTAGAATCATGTCTTACATTAGCATACTCAGACCTTGAGACTTTGTTAGTTGCCTAGGTTAGTACACCTGTGTAGAACATTTATATGTTTGTATTTTCTTGTGTTTGGGCCAATGGCATATGCACTTTCAGGAGTTGAATAGAGTATAACCAAGTTAAAGTTAGAGTAGAAATATTAGTGGAAGAAAATGGTGAAGGTAAAATAGGAAGCAGATTCTTTGAGGATAGGGTTATAGCCTCAGCCCATTGTTGAAAAGTTAGAGACTTCTGGCAATTTTCTATCGGCATTAATAACAGGTTAAAAATGTTACAGCAGGCCTCAAAGTATAAATCAACTATGAGCTATTCAAAAGTGCTGTCACTGAGCCTGGAATAAAATTTGTTCTGCGGATCATCACATAAAGAGGTCATAAGATTGAAAGAATGACTCCCACTTACACGGAGTAGAATGATATTATCCATGTCCTATCTGCTTATTTGCCTTGATTGTGTTAACGGTGAGTGCTTGAATACCCATCAGGCAAACAGACTACAGTGCCACAGTGTGTTCTAACACATTGTTCCTTAAAGTTTGGTTTATGTTAAACTTTTCCTCACTGTGATATAATACCTGACAGAACCAATTAAGGCAGAACAGTTTCAGATGATGCAGTCTACCATAGTGGGGCAGAGACCACAATGGTGGTATGTGTTGACATGATGCAGACCAGGAGACAGGGAGATATACAAGAACTAAGGTCAGGCATAATCTTCATAGCCCTGCCCCCATAACTCTATTCTATCATTTTCCTCTCTTAAAGAATTCAGAGCCTTCCAGTAGTCCTACAGGCTGAAAGCTGGGTGGTCCAAATGTAAGCCTGTGGGGGATACTTCTTATTCAAACCATAACAGCAATGATTATGGGGTATGAGGTCTACCAAGAGATAGGCACACTAAGAGAAACATATCTCTTAATCTATAGGAGCTATTCTTAGGCAGGGATGGGAATACCTGGTTACAGAGGTACCACCACTGTTTGTTCCCTGCTACTTCTCTTGTCAGCTTTAAAATCGTAGACTTGCATCATTTACTCCAGAATCCATGATACAACATGTCTTAAATGCCAGTAGTGTGTAGTGTATGTGCAATATTTTCTTTAGAGTCACTAGACATAGACCATCTTGGAACTTGTGGTTCTTTTATTTAAAGTGAACTACTTTTGTGAAGTAACACAGATCACCACATTGACCAGTCAAAATGCAGGAAAATGTTAGCTGTATCAATCCCAGTGCAAGCCAAACCACTGCAATGGTAATAGTTATGCTTTCAGCTGAAGCAAGAAGTATTCAAAGTAAGAGACCGGAGATGGTTCAGAGAGTGGACCAGACAGAAACTAGCCTGCCCTTCATTCTGGTTCTGAATACATTTATTTGAACAAGGTTAACCTAGACCAAAATCAAAACAAGGAAAGAACTGCTCTCTACAATTCTGTAGCAAATAACTAACAATCAGGGATCAACGACTATTTTAACATCTTATTCTTTTAAATGGCATAACTGAGAGTCTAGGCTATGCATGGGTGAGGCTTACAGGCTAGGATCCTAAAGAATTAATGAGATCTTACTGTTCAGAAACACTTGAGAAACAGTGTGTACATTTGGGCTTAAAGATTCAATATGTCAGTAAAGCATGGATATTTTGATACAAGTGAATTCTTCTAAGGCAATAGCAACATTGCAAGTGTTTTTAAAAGATCTTAGTTTAAATATTGATTTTCTTTTTACCAAATATTGGGACAAGTAACATATTTTCCTATTAGATATTCCACACAAAGTATGGTTGGTTACAGCTTAGGAATATCAAGTGTGTGTGTGTGTGTGTGTGTGTGTGTGTGTGTGTGTGTGTGTGTGTGTGTGTGATTTATTTCTGAATAGAGATTCCAGAGAAGAAGATACACTAGAAAGAAGGGTGGCTTCCACTAGACTTGCTCAGTGCTGATTTCAGCACAGTCTTATTTTAGTATAACAGATAAAGGAATAGAACATTTTAAAAAGTGAGTGTGCTCTGGTTGATGTTTTCCACATTCCTATAAAAGTATTTTTTAAAATTAGAAATTAATTGACAGAATTAACAATGATGCCACCTTTTAGTTTGGAAATAGAAGTGTTTTGATATAATATGCTTTTGACATTCTATCACCTATCTTTATAATATATTGAGAAATTGAGATATCACATTTTATTGCTACAAAATGTCTGAAATTTGATTGTTCTAACCACCCTAAGCAATTCAGTGGCATAAAATACCTTCACATTATAGGATGACTGTCACCACTATCCATTTTCTATCACTGTTGATAATTATATAAACAAGAATATTTGACTGAAAGTTGGTGTATCTTAAAAACTCATAGTATTTTCAGTAAATTATTAGAAATCTGCCTTAAAAATCACATATATATGTGTGTGTGTGTATATATATATACATATATACACATACACACAAAGGTTTCTAAATATATTCATACACACAGGTGTGCATGCATGCATGCACATATGCACACATGCACACACATCAATATATTTAGTATGTAGCTTCTAATCCTGTTAAAAAGACTAACTGTGGGTGAAATGTCCTACTGAAGCATTAGATCATCACACTCCCAACTGATAGTCACTGCTGCCCTGTCAATTTCTAGACAGCATGCTTCAGCACAGCCTAGTGCTTAGCCTTACCCCTTTCTCTTATTTTTCTCTCATAATTCTTCATTGCCTGCCTTTATTTTCTATCTTCCCAGTCGTCATTTATGTCCTGAACATCCACTGAGAGCTGCAGATTGCCTGTATTTGGAATACAGTAATGAACAAGACAAATGCGATCTTTATGCTTACGGAGTTTGTGTGGGGCTGGTGGTGAATGGAATGCAGAAGATCAAGGTGTAATGTGATAGAATTGCAGTGATGTAATTTGATAGTGAATGACTTGGAGCCATGGAATTCTTACAGCCCCTTTAAGTGAGATATTGTCCTCACTTCATGTCTGTATAAATCTAAGTATGCATGACTAAGAAGCTGATTAAAACTTGAGGAAGCTGGGATCTGTGCCCATTTGTTTAACTTTAGCTTACTCCATAGCTTTATTACACTGTAAACATGTATGCCATCACTCATATGTCTACAAAGCAGTTTGATTTAAATTTAAAAAATAATGCAACTACCCCTGGTCCCATTATACAAACCTAAATACATGAATTCTTTTAACTTATTCCATTCTGTCCCAGCAAAGCTTACATGTCCTATATAATTATATGTCAGTTCTGCTACATGCATAGCAATGAGCTAAACAAATCATGTCTTTCCTTGGTAAGAGCCATATTCCTTGGCTCAACTCATTTGTGTTCCTGCACACATTATAGTTTACCTTAAGAGAAATAGGGTAAAATCGATAGTTTGTACGTGTGTGTGTGGGGGGGGGAGGGGTAAGGTAAACATTATGAAAAAAGTAGAGCAAAAATAGCTTATTGGAAGGGATCTTTGTCTGTGTGTGCTTCTTAAGAAATATCATTTAAATATCCTCATACTCCATCTGGTGGCACAATACTAATTATGATTTATGAAGCTCAAGTGAAATGATTATAACATATTTCTATATGCCTTAAGAGATATATAAAATTCTTAGTGATTACCAAAGCTCCATTGTCAGGTTCTCTTGAGACATTTGAACTTACTAATGTTTCTTTATAAAGCCAATTGCTTATTAAATATGCTAAAAATAGCTTTTTAAAATTTAATGCACTAATATACCAAAGTGCTTGTTAGTTGAAATGTATTGTGAGAGATAAATCACTTGTATTATTTACAAATTCCTAGGAGCTTCTTCATTTTTAAGGCTTATCAAACATTTTGTAAATAAAAGACTAGAATTATAGAGCAATTCATTTGTATATTCCAAAATTAAAATTAGTTATGTCTTCATGAATATTTAGATAAGTTTGTAAAGATGTCCTATCTATGATATACTCACAATCAAGTAGAGAAAGAAATATTAGGAAATATTACATAATATATGCATACCCAGTGTGTGTGTGTGTTCAAATAATAACTGCTTTTTACAGGATTCTACTTGTAATTACATGTATCTGTGTGACAGTATGTGCATGGTAGTGAAGTTGCCTGAGGAAGCCAGAAGAGGGCATCAGATCCTCTAAAGCTGGAGTTGTGATCTGCCACTGTGGATTCTGGGATCGAACTCAGACTCTGCAAGAGCAATATGTGCTCTTCACTGCTAAACCATTTTTTGTTTTGTTTTTTTGTTTGTTTGTTTTTGTTTTTCGAGACAGGGTTTCTCTGTAAAGCCCTGGCTGTACTGAAACTCACTTTGTAGAGCAGGCTGGCCTCGAACTAAGAAATCTGCCTGCCTCTGCCTCCCAACTGCTGGGATTAAAGACATGTGCCACCATGCCTAGCTTAAACCAGTTTTTTTTTTTCCATGTAACACAATAACTCTTTAATTTAGCAACCTGTTTTTAAAAAATAAAACCCAATTTCTTCTTCTGTAATACAGAGATAACAATAAATGTAACTTTCTGTGGCTACCAGGGAGATCAAAAAGTAGGGGACATCCTTAAACTAATGACTAATGGATAAAAGAAAGTGCTTGGTAAATGCTAATAGGGATATTTTTCAGGATGCATTGTAGTATAAAAATACAAATGGTTAAGTCTACACTGGGTGAGTAAATGAACTTTGTGATCAGACCAAAAGCAGGTAATGAGATGGCCCACCTGGAAGATACTTAAAAACAAATGCATATTAAGAATTTAAAAGACGGTGCCCAGGTCCTGCCAGAGGAGAGCTGGTCTCTAGGGAGTTCTCTGATTCCTGGGCTTGGAAGTGAAATCACCATTTTCTCTCTGGTGGCTGTCAAAGGCAGGTCCAGCCAGGAGCACACAGGGCACAGGAATGGCAGAGCAGCTGGGACAGGGTCCTTCCGGTTGCCATCTGCACCCAGGAGCTAGGGCTGTTCCACAGCCCTCTGTGCAGGAGCCCTGAGAGGGGAGAACTGGTCTCCCAGAACTGCTGATATAGGCATACAGGACCACAGAGGGACAAGCTTCAGCCAGAGACAGCAAGACCAACTAACACTAGAGATAACCAGAAGACAAAAGGCAAGCACAAGAACCTTACCAACAGAAACCAAGGCTACATGGCATCATCAGAACTGAGCTCTCCCAAAACAGCAAGTCCTGTATATCCCAAGATACAGGAAAAACAAGACTTGGTTAAAATAACATCTCATGATGCTGATAGAGGACTTCAAGAAGGACATAAATAACTCCCTTAAAGAAATACAGGAGAACACAGGTAAACAGGTAAAAGCCCTTAAAGAGGAAACACAAAAATTTCCTTAAAGAATTACAGGAAAACACAACCAAACAGGTGAAGGAATTGAACAAAACCTTCCACAATCTAAAAATCAAAGTAGAAACAATAAAGAAATCAAAAAGGGAAACAACTCTGGAGATAGAAAACTTAGGAAAGAGATCAGGAGTCATAGATGCAAGCATCACCAAAAAAATCCACAAGAGATAGAAGAGGGAATCTCAGGTGCAGAAGATGCCATAGAAAACATTGACACAACAGTCAAAAAAAAAAAAAAAAAAAAAAAAAAAAAAAAAGCAAAATGCAAAAAGTGTCTAACTCAAAGCATCCAGGAAATCCACAACACAATGAGAAGAACAAACCTAAGGATAATAGGTATACAAGAGAGTAAAGCTTTCCAGCTTAAAGGGCCAGTAAATATCTTCAACAAGATTATAGAAGAAAACTTCCCTAACCTAAAGAAAGAGATGCCTATGAACTTACAAGAAGCCTACAGAACTCCAAATAGATTGGACCAGAAAAGATTTTCCTCCTGTCATATAATAATCAAAAGAACAAAAGCACAAAAGAAAGAAAGATTATTAAAAGCAGTAAAGGAAAAAGGCCAAGTAATATATAAAGGCAGACCTATCAAAATTACACCAGACTTCTCACCAGAGACTATGAAAGCTAGATCCTGGGGGGATGTGATAGAGATGCTAAGAGAACACAAATGCCAGCCCAGACTACCATACCCAGCAAAACTCTCAATTACCATAGATGGAGAAAACAAGATATTCCATGACAAAACCAAATTTATACAATATCTTTCCCCAAATCCAGCCCTACAAAGAATAATAGATGGAAAACCCAACACAATCAGGGAAAACCATAGAAGAAGCAAGAAAGTAATTTTCTTTTAACAAACCAAAGTGAAGATAGCCACACAAACATAATTCTACCTCTAATAACAAAAATAATAGGAAGGCGGAAGGGTGAGCTTGGCGTTCCGCTCTCTGGCTTTGGGGGCTTGGGCTCTTCGAGGGCTGGGGTACTGGGCCAGGGGTACTGGGCCTGTTGGGGACAGGCTGCCGGTGCGGGTGCGGACTGAGCTGGAAGGGCAAAGCAGAGGCGTGGGAGGACGTGGGGTGGTGGTGGAGCTGGCTGCAGCAGAGCTACCAGGCAGTCAAAGAGAAGTCCACGGAAGCTTTGGAGTTCATGAAGCGGGACCTGACAGAATTTACCCAGGTGGTTCAGCATGACACGGCCTGCACCATAGCAGCCACAGCCAGTGTAGTCAAGGAGAAGCTGGCCACAAAACCATCGACTGTGATGTCATCACCCTGATGGGTACACCCTCTGGCACAGCTGAGCCCTATGACGGCACCAAGGCTCGCCTCTACAGTCTGCAGTCAGACCCAGCCACATACTGCAACGAACCTGATGGGCCCCCGGAATTGTTTGATGCCTGGCTTTCCGAGTTCTGCTTGGAGAAGAAAGGGGAGATCTCAGAGCTCCTTGAAGGCAGCCCTTCCATCCGAGCCCTCTATACCAAGATGGTTCCAGCAGCTGTTTCCCATTTGGAATTCTGGCATCGGTATTTCTATAAAGTCCACCAGCTTCAGCTTGAACAGGAGCAGGCCCGGAGGGATGCCCTGAAGCAGCGGGCAGACCAGAGTATCTCTGAAGAGCCTGGCTGGGAGGAGGAAGAAGAGGAGCTTGAAGGCATTGTACCATCTCCAAAAGAGGCAAAGATTCCAAAAGAGACCAAAACTACTACATCCCCTGAAGATGAGCCTGCCCCCCCAGAGCCCTTGTGAGGAGACTCCAGTTGAGCCCCCTGCAGAGGCCACCCCATCTGAGAGCAGTGAGAGCATCTCCCTGGTGACACAGGTTGCCAACCCTGCAGCTGCACTGGAGGCCTCAGAGCTACCTAAAGACCTGTCCCAAAAGCTGTTTGAGGCGTCGTTGGAAGAACAGAGTCTGGCTGAGGATGAGGGTGAAACTGGACCCCCACCCCCACCTCCCTCCAAGCCTCTAGCCCCTGCAGGCCGAGCCAGTGGCCCAGAGCCCAGGCCTCCAGCCAGAGTAGAGACCCTGAGAGAGGAGGTGCCCACAGACTTAAGAGTCTTTGAGCTGAACTCAGATAGTGGGAAGTCTACACCCTCCAACAATGGCAAGAAAGGCTCAAGCACGGACATCAGCGAGGACTGGGAGGAGGACTTCGACTTGGACATGACTGAAGAAGAAGTGCAGATGGCGCTTTCCAAAGTGGATGCCTCTGGTGAGCTGGAAGATGTAGAGTGGGAGGACTGGGAATGAGGGGAGCCGGAGCAAGCAGCTCCCCCCCCTCGGCACATCCCACCTCCCTCGCTCGCTAGTCTCGGCCGGAATTGGAAGACACTGAGAATGCCCCCCCCCCCCCCGCCCCAAATGGCCTCTGCCATCTAGAACCTGGTACATATTCTGGTGGCTCCCTGCTGGCCCTCTGCTCACACCTTGGAAGAGCCTTTTCAAATACAGATCCAGAAGTCTGATATGTGCCAACCTTAGGATCACCTAAGGGGAGGACCCCATTATCCCATCACCGGAGAGCCTGCATTTCCCTGCTATTGTAGGGATTCCTACTGGGAGACCTCGAGGGGAAGCTGTCTCCTGCAGAGACAAGAGCTGAAGCACTGGTCTCATTGAAGACAACACGTACTACCCCATAAGCTAGTAAGCCAGCAAGAGAGGCCATGCCACCTGCCCTTGACTACGCAGGAACAGTGAACAGCATTTTCGTTCCTGACCCAATGAGAAAGAGACATTCATCTCTGGGAAATTTGCCTCTCTGGACTCTCCATCCCAACCATTTCCCGTTCCTGGGAAGGTCCTGGGGGTTCAGAATCTTAAGACCACACCTTGACTCTTCTCTAACCAATGCCGGGATATTCCTACACCTTCCCAGGGCTTTTATGTCAGATGCACCCAAGTCCTTAGCCCATCTGTGCCACTGCAAGAGTCTGCTCTTGTATTTCTTTCCCTCCCTGAGAAGGGAGGGAGCCACTTTCAGGCCCTCCGGTGTGTTGCCTGGTAGGATAACTGCTCCAAGCAGCTACCTACCTTGACTTCCATAGCTTAGGACACAAGCCAGCTCTGAGCTATATGAAGTAGTGAGCAGAGATGAGTACTCACAGTCCATCATCAGGCCAGCTTCTCCTCAGTGTTCTTGAAGGGATGCGCTGGGGCAAGCATCCTGAGACTCCTGTCTCCTGCAGAGGCCCTCCTTCCCGAAGACAGCCTGGGGCTCTTACCCTGAGACAATGAGGGCTACATGAAGATCTGGTGCTGCGCGGATGCTGCCCTGGTGATGCTGTGTGCTGGGGCATCCACCAGTGACTCCTTTAAAGGGGCTTGGTCAGGGTTGCTGTGAATTGTGGGCACTGCAAACCTTCAGTGAAGGGGGTAGGGTGGACAAAATGCTAAATTTTTTTGATGGGATGGGTTTTTCTCTTTGTAATTATTTTAATTAACTTTTTGGTTGTTTGTGCAATATTATATATTTTAAATTATAATGCATCTCCCCAGAGTATTTTGTAGCTGGGAAAAGAAAAAAAAAAAAGAAAAAAATTCTAACAGCTGTTAGTTTTGTAATTAAAAAGGAACAAAAATAAAAAGTTTGTCCTGAACCTTTAAAAAAAAATAATAGGAAGCAACAATGACTTTTCCTTAATATCCCTTAATATCAATGGTCTCAATTTCCTAATAAAAGGACATAGACTAATAGACAGGATATGTAAACAGGACCCAACATTTTTCTGCATACAAGAAACCAACCTCAGTGACAAAGACAGACACAATCTCAGAGCAAAAGGATGGAAAACAATTTTCCAAGCAAATGGTCCCAAGAAACAAGCTGAAGTAGACATGCTAATATCAAATAAAATTGGATTTCAACCTAAGGTTATCAAAAAAAAATAAAGACACTTCATATTCATCAAAGGAAAAATCTACCAGGAAGAACTCTCAATTCTGAACATCTATGTTCCAAATGCAAGGGCACTCACACTCATAAAAGAAACTTTACTAAAGCACAAAGCACACATTGTACCTCACACAATAATACTGGGAGACTTCAAGACTCCACTCTCATCAATGGACAGAATATAGAAACAGAAACTAAAGAGACATAGAGAAACTAACAGAAGTTATGAACAAAATGGATTTAAAAGATATCTATAGAACATTTTATCCTAAAACAAAAGAATACACCATCTTCTCAGCTTCTCAAGATACTTTTCCCAAAACTGACCATATAATTGGCCACAAAATAGGCCGCAACAGATATAGGAAGATTGAAATAATCCAATGGATTTATTAGTTCACCATGGAATAAGGCTGGTCTTCAATAACAACAAAAACAATATATACAGTGAAAGCTGAACAACACTTTATTCAATGATAACTTGGCTAAGGAAGAAATAAAGAAATAAATTAAAGACTTTTTAGAATTTAATGAAAATGAAGCCACAATATACTCAAACTTATGGGACACAATGAACAGAGTGCTGAAAGGAAAACTCATAGCTCTGAGTGCCTCCAAAAAGAAACTAGAGAGAACATACACTAGAAGCTTGACAGCACATCTGAAGGCTCTAGAACAAAAATAAGCAAATACATCCAAGAGGAGTAGACGGCAGAAAATAATCAAACTCGGACTGAAATAAAGCAAGTACAAAAAAAAAAAAAATAACTATACAAAATCATTGAAACCAGGAGCTGCTTCTTTGAGTAAATGAAAAAGATAGATAACCCATTGGCTAAACTAATGAGAGAGCACAGAGATATTATCCAAATCAACCAAATCAGAAATGAAAAGGGAAACATAATAACAGAAACTGAGGAAATCAAAAAATAAAATAAATAAAATCCTACTACAAAAGCCTATACTCATTAAAACTGGCAAATCTGGATGAAATGGACAATTTTCTAGACAGATACCATGTACCAAAGTTAAATCAGGATCAGATAAACCATCTAAACAGTCCCATAACCCCTTAAGAAATAGAAGCAGTCATTTTAGTCTCCTAACCAAAAAAAAAAAAAAAAAAAAAAAAAGCCCAGGACCAGATGGGTTTAGTGCAGAGTTCTATCAGATCTTCAAAGAAAATCTAACACCAACACTCTCCAAACTATTCCACAAATTAGAAACGGAAGAAAGACTATCCAGTTTGTTTTATGAAGCCACAATTACTCTGATACCCACACTGTACAAAGACCCAACAAAGAAAGAGAAATTTAGACCAATTTCCATTATGAATATCCATGCAAAAATACTCAATAAAATTCTCTCAAACTGAATGCAAGAATATATGAAAATGATCATCCATCATGATCAAATAGGCTTCATCCCACTGGTGCAGAGATGGTTTAATATACAGAAATCCATCAACGCAATTCACTATATAAACAAATTCAAAGGAAAAAAAACCTCATGATCATCTCATTAGATGCTGAGAAAGCATTTGAGGAAATCCAATACCCCTTCATGATAAAGGTCTTAAAATGATCAGGAATTCAAGGCCCATACCTAAACATAGTAAAACATTATACAGCAAAAAAGTAGCCAACATCAAAATAGAGAGAAACTTGAAGCAATCCTACTAAAATCAGCGGCTAGACAATACTGTTCACTCTCTCCCTACCTTTTCAATATAGTACTTGAAGTCCTAGTCAAGGCAACAAAGGGGGGCGGGGGTAAAAGAGATACAAATTGTAAAGGAAGAAGTCAAAATATCACTATTTGCAGATGATATGACAGTATTCTTAAGTGACCCCTAAAATTTCAC
Source organism: Mus caroli (assembly GCF_978045245.1). Taxonomy (NCBI): domain Eukaryota; kingdom Metazoa; phylum Chordata; class Mammalia; order Rodentia; family Muridae; genus Mus; species Mus caroli. The sequence goes on along the minus strand of NW_028227257.1, from coordinate 159,229,647 downwards.
CAGAGAACTCCTAAAGCTCATGAACAACTTCAGCAAAGTGACTGGATATAAAATTAACTCAAACAAATCAGTAGCCTTCTTCTACTCAAAGGATAAACAGGTTGAGAAATAAATTAGAGAAACAACACCCTTCACAATAGTCACAAATAATATAAAATTCCTTGGTGTGACTCTAACTAAGGAAGTGAAAGATCTGTATGACAAGAACTTCAAGTCTCTGAGGAAAGAAATTGATGAAGATCTCAGAAGATGGAAAGATCTCCCATGCTCATGGATTGGCAGGATTAATATAGTCAAAATGACTATCCTACCAAAAGCAATCTATAGATTCAGTGCAATTCCCATCAAAATTCCAACTCAATTTTTAATAGCATTAGAAAGAGCAATTTTCAAATTCATCTGGATTAATAAAAAACCCAGGATAGTGAAAATTATTCTCAACAATAAAAGAATTTCTGCCAGAATCACCATCAAGCTATACTACAAACTATACTACAAGCTACCACCTCAAGCTATACTACAGAGCAATCATGATAAAAACTGCATAGTATTGGTACAGTGACAGGCAGGTAGATCAATGAAATAGAATTGAAGACCCAGAAATAAACCCATACAACTATGGTGGACTTGATCTTTGGCAAAGGAGCTAAAACCATCCAGTGGAAAAAAGACAGCATTGTCAACAAATGGTGCTGGTTCAACTGGCAGTTAGCATGTAGAAGAATGCAAATTGATCCATTCTTATCTCCTTGTACAAAGCTCAAGTTCAAGGGATTCAAGGACCTCCACATAAGCCAGATACACTGAAACTAATATAAAAGAAAGTGGGGAAAAGCCTCGAACACATGATCACAGGGGAAAATTTCCTGAACAGAACCTAAATAGCTCATGCTCTAAGATCAAGAATTGACAAGTGGGACCTCATAATATTGCAAAGCTTCTGTAAGGCAAAGGACACTGTCAATAAGTCAAAATGGCAACCAACCGGTTGGGAAAAGATCTTTACCAATCCTACATGCAATAGAGGGCTAATATCCAATATATTCAAAGAAGTTAAGAAGTTAGACTCCAGAGAATCAAAGAACCCTATTTAAAAATGTGGTATAGAGATAAACAAAGAATTCTCAACTGAGAAATACTGAAGGGCTGAGAAGCACTTAGTAATGTTCAACATTCTTAGTCATCAGGGAAATGCAAATCAAAACAGCCCCGAGATTCCACCTCAGAACAGTCAGAATGGCTAAGATCAAAAATTCAGGTGACAGCAGATGCTGGTGAGGATGTGGAGAAAGAGGAACACTCCTCCATTGCTGGTGGGATTGCAAGCTGTTACAACCACTCTCAAAATCAGTTTGGTGGTTCCTCAGAAAATTGGACATAGTATTACCTGAGGACCCAACTATACTACTCCTGGGCATATACCCAGAAGATGATCCAACATATAATAAGGACACATGTTCCACTATGTTCTTAGCAGCCTTATTTATAATATCCAGAAACTGGAAAAAAGAACCCAGATGTCCCTCAATAGAGGAATGAATACAGAAAATGTGGCACAATTACAAAATGGAGTACTACCCAGCTATTAAAAACAACGACTTCATGAAATTCTAAGGCAAATGGATGAAAATAGAAAATATCATCCTGAGTGAGTTAACCCTGTCTCAAAAGAACAGACGTGGTATGTACTCACTGATAAGTAGATATTACCCCAGAATGTCGAAATACCCAAGATACCATTCACAGACCACATGGAGCTCAAGAAGAAGGAAGTCTAAAGTCCTTTGTCCTTCATAGAAGGGGGATCAAAATACCCATGGGAGGAGATACAGAGAAAAAGTGTGCAACAGAGACTGAAGGAAAGGCTATTTAGAGACTGACCCACCTGGGGATCCATCCCATATACAGTCACCAAACGCAGACACTATTGAGGATGCCAACAAGTGCTTGGTGGCAGGAGCCTGATATAGCTGTTTACTGAGAGACTCTTCCAGTGGCTGACAAATACAGAAGTGGATACTTACAGCCAACCAATGGACTGAGCACAGGGTACCCAGTGGAGGAACTAGAGAAAGAACCCAAGGGATTTGCAGTCTCATAGGAGGAACAATTATATGAACCAACATAACCCACCCCACCCCCCGAAACTCCCAAGGAATAAACCACCAACCAAAGACTACACATGGAGGGACCCATGGCTCCAGCCACATATGTAGCAGAGGATGGACTTGTGGGACATTAATGAGAGGAGAGGTCCTTGGTCTTGTGAAGGCTTGATAACCCAGGACAGGAAAATGGAAGTGAGTGGTTTGGTGAGGAATGGAAGAGGGGATGGCATAGGGGGTTTTCATAGGGGAAATGAGGAAAGGGGATATCATTTGAAATGTAAATAAAGAAAACATCTAATTTAAAAAATAAAATGAAAAGAAACAACAACACACACATACACATACACAAACACACACTCACAAAATAACAGAAAAAAAGTATTTAAAAGACTTCAGGGTGGATCCAGAAAATCTGGTTTGTCAATGTGCACTTTACTCTAAAGTCAGTTGGAGTAAATGGGATGCCACCATTATACACTTGGATAAGTCATGTATTCACTCACTATTCCCTGAGGCAGTATCAAGGTCCCAGGATGGACAGCAGTGGAAAGACAGAGGGAAAACACATGGAGTTGATGTGAGGTGAGGGCTCCATGAAGAAAACACACACGAGTGAAGGTCGTAAAACACGAAGAAGTCTGGAGCATCCTGTGAGCTGCAGGTCAGAGGATAGATAGAAAGGGGGGGTGAGAAGGTGAGTGTGGGGAGAGGATGAGCATAGGTAGGTAGCTGGTACAAGGATTTGGAACAGGAGAGCAGATCATTTCATTTACTGAGATTCTATTTACTAATGGTCCTTTAGTGTTGTTTCTTTAGTTATCTTGTGGTAGATTCTGACAGGTGTAAAATGGGGACAGTGTTAAGTTCCTTGAATATTCCAAGCAAGGGGTCTCAGTAGCACTGCGAATGGAAAACAGTGGGTATTTACGAGATGAATTTGTAGAAATAATTCTTGGAAGTTTCTGAAAACTCTGATTTAGGGGGCAAGGAAAAGAGAAAAGTCAAGTATGATGCTCTTGCACTTTTGGCTTGCAGAACTGGACCGAGTACTGCCCACTAAAATTAGGAAATCAGGGAACACTGGAAAGAGAGTTGACTGAAGTCTCACAGAGAAAAAGACAAGTAGAAGTCACATCCCTACATCCTTGATTGTTGTAGATTTGACAAGCTTTGCAAATAGAAATACAGTCGTCCCACTTAAATTTGAGTTTCAGATCTGACCTAACCTACTTATAAGAAATCAAAGTGGAGCTGTCAGCTAGGGAAGTAGTTAGCAATGTGAGCAGGAAGCCAGGTATGGGGACTCAAGACAAAGTCATAAACTAGAAGTCATGCGTACAAAGGTATGGGAAACTGAGCTGCAAGAGGAGGGGATGGTATTACTGACAGGTGCAGAGAGAAGAGAGCAGGAGGGCATGGGGGACTTGCCTCTCCACTGTATGGCATAAAGTAGAATGTAAGATCTGTTTGAACACTTGAGGAGCAGCCAAAGAGAGGAGAAGAAAGTCAGCCTGCTGTCATATTCCAGAATCCGGGAGACAGGACTGTTTAAAAGAAAGAGGGAACCAATAATGGGGACACTATTGAACCACAGAATACATGATCTGTCAGTGCAGGACTCACTAGAGACTTATCAGGACATGTTTTAAATAATGGCTGAGGGAGCAGAAAAAGCATATGGGTCCAAATTGTCTAAACTCTCTATTTCCACAAAAAGATATAATGCAACGAGTTTACAATGATACTTGAAACCCTGAATAACTGAGAATTCAGGAACTTTATTTAGATCAATAAGACATCTGAAAAAGCCGGGCGGTGGTGGTGCTCACCTTTAATCCCAGCACTGGGGAGGCAGAGGCAGGCGAATTTCTGAGTTCGAGGCCAGCCTGGTCTACAAAGTAAATTCCAGGACAGCCAGGGTTACACAGAGAAACCCTGTCTCGAAAAACCAAAAGAAAAAAAAAAAAAAGACATCTGAAACAGTCTTTGCAGTAGTTAGAAGAAAAGAAAGGGAGAGAGGTAGGAGACTGAGAGCTGTGAGTCAAGGAGAGCAGAGGGCTTTGAGGGAGACAAAGCAGTTTAGAGATGAGATCCAAACCACAGAGCTGGGAACAGCAGCAGAGGGTGTGGGAGTTAAAAAGCATGTGGTAGCTGGTAGCCATCACTCTCCACACTGTTCTCATCACCACAGTTTTACAAGGTAATACTCTTAAAAGCATCTAGGATATTTTCAGTCTTTTCTTATACCATTTACGGCAAACTGATTTCAATACAAGAATCCTATTGGAATTTTGTTTGTGATTGAATTTATCTGTAAAAACCAAACCAACCAAGCAAACAAACAAAAATCCACAATCATCCCTTTCAACCCAAAATGTAGACTGCACCCTTTCACCTTTGCAGTCAATTCCAGATGGGAATGCATCTACAGGGTTTGATTATTAAGGAGTTATGGGTAACATTTCCAGGCTATGCCAAGCAGTTACAGAAACAGAAACCAGATTGGAGTAGGGCAAGAGGCGAACTTGAGACGAGAAGGCACATAGACAGAAAGTATTCTTTTTGGAAGCCTTTCGTGTCTGCTAAGGTAAGCAAATATATGGTCATGTGGCTGAAGGGGAGAGAGCCTGAGGTCTGGGAGGCTTCCCTTTATTTTTAAAGATAACACAGTGTTTATAAATGTTTTAAGAGGTAGGGTGAGCATGAGAAAGTACAGGGGAATAATGGAACAATACACACAAGAGGAGGGAGCACAACAGAGGAGAACCATTCTGAGTGCAGGGTGTTGGTCAGGGGCTGGGAAAGGTCTGCATCTCATCTGTGGCCACAGAAGCAGTGAGGTTGATAAGGCAGAAATGAAGAGTTAGGGAGGAGGTGTGAAGTTGAAGAACTTCTGGCTGGGATCTGGTATATGATCACTTACATGGCTTGAGTGGAGAACCTTGAAGGGATTGCTCAAGCTTGTTATAGACACTGTCAGAGGAGGAGTGAGAAAGTCTACCACACACACAAGCACTGCTGGAGGTAGCAAGTACATAGGCTGTACTGAAGTTTCTGAGAGATGCCTGGGTATGGAGCTGGAGACCTTTAATCCTAGCACTCACAGGCAAAAAGGCAGGAAGGGCCAACTTGGTGTACATAGCCAGTTCCAGGCCAGCCAGGGCGACACTGTGAGACTGCCATTTAAAATAGGCCCACTGAGGCTAAAACAAGAAAAGGATAGGAAACATTCACAGGCACCCGTGTTATTGTCTAAGGGATTACACATATTTGTAAATAGCTTTTTACTTTCTGTCCATTTACTCTTTTTATTAAGGCAGATTTGCAAAAGGATTCATTCAGTTTTCTTGGGGGGCATTTACAGCATTAATATGTGTGACCCTTAATTAAGCTTAGAGAAATCCACAGGGGAGAAGGAAATGACTGTAATTAGCATCTTCAGTTAAAAATGGAGAAACTGATGCTTAAAGATAGTCCAGAGTGATTTTATAATCCTCGGTTCAGTCCTCATTAAATGACAGTGTCCTCCAAATTCAACAGAGGCAGCAGATTTTCTGTGACATCAGTGGGTATAGTACAGTTGCATGGCATCTTGAGCCTGTCTTCGAGCTCAGGACCCATACTTCGGCCCATGTAGTTAAAGATGAAGCCAGGGAAAGGGGCAAGGGATGTGCTGGGGGTGGAGTGGGTGCTTGGGGGTAGTGTGGGAGGTGGGGGGATGTGTGGGAGAAGGCTATTCCTTAAGTCTAATATAGCAGAAATCAGTAACTTAGAGCCTACTGCCCAATACCACAACAATATTTCATGGTGTGAAATTTAAATCTCAACATTCATAAAATTTGACTAGAACATAGTCTTGTTTTCCTGCATGTTGTCCTTGGCTGGCTACAGACTGAGTAGCTCCAACAGGAACAGCATGGCCTGGAAAGCCTGAAATCTTCAGTTAACCCTTTACAGGGAACATCTCCTTCCTCCCATACACAGCTTCTGCGAAGTTCACTTTCTATCCTCCGCTCTAGGTCTCTCATCCCAGTTCCTCGCAGGGATGGTTGCCGTGTGTCCCTGTGCTTTAGTGAAGCGTTCTAACTTCCTGAATCTCTGTTTCTTATGCCAGAGACCAGCAGCCATCCCCTCAAAGGTCCCAGAGCCCCTGTACATCCATTCCTTTCTCTATGTTGGGCCTTCTGGGTTTTTGTCTTCTAGCCAGCTCTCTCTACCCAGTTTGAACCGCAGCTTCCTCTTGGAGCAGAACAGCCGCTGCAAGGAGTTCTGTGCCTTCCTTTCTCCACGGAGGATTTTCAGAAACAAGCTGATGAAACAAAGCCTCTCTCTTTGTCTTCTTTGCGACCATAAGTCAAGATCTCTTCTGAGAGCCAGTAAATGATCTGGTTCCCCGAGGGCAGATGGTATGCCCACTGTCTATGGTTTTTTAGGGAGCAATATTTAGAAGTGATAGATTTTTCAGGGATTTCACCTCAGTCTTGGATCTCGGTTTTTACCTCCTGACTATCTATGTATGTCTCTGATTCACAGATAGGAGAAAAAGAGGACTGAACACTGGCTGAGCTCCTCCCGAGTCTGTGTCAGAATAAACCCTCCACAGAACCTTGAGAGGTGGAGTTCATTTGTTTATAGAGAGACAGCATTAACCATGCTTTGAGCTAGGTTGCACGGCAATAGCCTGTAAGAGAGGGGAGATCTTCCCACCCATTCTCTCATTAGCTGACAGAGAACTGATTTTGAGAAGTGGAGCAAGGCTTTCCATGTTCCATCTCAGTGACCCTTAAAAGCAAGTGAGCAGTGGTGTCTGAGATGCATTTGCCATGGCAATACTAGCTTATTAACAAAAGATTTAGTTCAAGAGAAGAACATACTCACTGTCTTTTTAAAACATTGAGATTTGCAAACTCTCTTTGAAGAAATTTAAATTATCTTCATAGTGCTAATTAGCAAGGTCACTATTCTTATTTTCAGAGATAGAAAAATACAGATGATTTTGAGAAACTAAAACCTCTTTAAAATATACTTCTTCATTCACATGACTTCCAAGTTTTTTATCCTTCCGTCATAAATCATTCTTAAGTTTAAGCACAGTACTGCTTCTTGCACCTCTGAGGGCTGTTAAAGGTGCTGCACATGCTTCACTCCAGACTACACTCTACAGACAGGATTATTTCTGACATTTCAGTAATACGGTCAAGCTTTAGCTCTCAGACCCACATTTAAAATAGGCTCACAGTCTCGTTTATAAAATGTTTGACCTCTTTTTTTTTCTTTAATAAAAAATAAGGATGAGGAAGTGAGGTGCATAATAAGAGCAGAAAAGCTTAAAACAAAATTTAGAAAAAGCCCATTGCTGACCTATGGCAATATTCAGCAATAGAAATTGAATGCATAAGCATTGTAGAGGTTACCAGCACCGATAGGTAACGTGATTCTGAGCTCAGAGATTCTTTCTAGCCACAGAGTTTTCTCATTCCACTCTATCTTCTTAATCACTCTATGGAAATGTTTTGCCAAAGCCAGTTTTGCCAATGTCCTTGCTCTGGCTACCAACTCTCTGTGACCACCCTGCCACATTAAAGGGGCGGCTTCTCAGCAGTACCAGGCCTGCCTCTGTCTTACTGTGTCCCACGGTAGCTTCCCTTTCTGCTTCAGAACTCATTCTACAACTCCCATACCCTGGTACCTATGTCCTGGTAGGCCTGTTTAGACACTTATTCAATCCTCACTGTGACAGGTGGTTATGACTTTCTGTGTTCTTATGGATTGGAAGGAAGCTTCTGACTTTAGGATGAACAGACCTAGTCTCAAACCTCAGGAATGAGTTTTGACTGCCAGCTGATGGCTATGCTTATAACTTGATGTGTTTGAAGCCAATGTCTCAACCTTCCTCTGCCAAAGTTCATCTGCTTGAATTTTTTGATATCTAGGAGAATGCCTCAGCATGCATCAGAGAGTCAGAAGCACAGCATCATCCTTGATACATCTTTTCTGTTCAGTCCTCATCACCAGTGTACCAGAGAATCCTGTCAATTTTCTATTCTCAAGCTCCTGCCCCTTCCCTGACTCACTGCTGCCTTCCTAGTCCAGGATTTCATCACATCTTCCCTTCACTGCTGCAGCATCTTCCAGCATGCAACTATGCCCCATCAGCACTTCTTTAGGCTACAACTAGACATCATTCTTCTGAATTGAGTCCCATCACTTCACAGTAGTATCTTTTCCCCAAAGCTTTTTTTATGACCTTTCATTGACATGGTAGAGACTCATGTGCTATGCCAGGCTCACTAGAACCAGCATGATGTCCAGCATGATCTTTACAACTTCAACATTGTCTTCCTTCCCTTTTCTTCTCTACCTATGCTACTGCATCAATAGTCTCTAAGTAGCATCCATCTCTTTGGATGGTTGCTACTGTTCTTTCCCTGGCCCAACAAATTAGTTCTTTGTCATCCCTTATATTTCTGGTCTCAAATTATCCAAAACTTTCAATAATGTACATCCTGAACTTTAGCCCTGGTGAGATTTATTTTGTGCAACTTGAGAGTTTTTCTATAGAATTTATTAACTATTCTCACTGAGCATAAGATGATTTCTCAGTGAAAAAGAGTCATCCTGTTGTAAGTAGCATCTCTGACTTCTACCCATAGGAATATACTGACTAGATGGAAGTGTCATCTGGTGAGGGAAAGCTAGCTAAGGTAGTTAAGAACCACATGTTTGGGTAAAGTACTCTCAGTCTAGATATTCTTGCTCTTAAAAATGAGTGCTTTGAAAGTAGGAACACGTATGCATTGATATACTCAGTGTATGTTCAATGTAATAATGGTGGGATTTCACTGGTGGATTAAAAAAATGTCAGCAGTTGATTTGAGTCTCATCTCCAATGATCACTTTCACAACCAGAAAGAAAATGTAAAAACTTTCATGATATCATTGAGTTTCAAAGTAGTGAAATGTCAAGATGGAGTTCACTAGAGGACATTAGTGATATTATATAAGTGTCTGAGTTACTATGGAAAAGTTCCATGTCACTGTTGTTCTTAAGGAGACCACATTGCTGCTTTGTGTCTAAGTAAGAGCTCTGAAAACCATTCACATATGACAAGATAGATACTAATAACTTGGAAGAAGACTGTACCTACGTCATAGACAATAATTAAATGTGAAGTAGAAAGGGAGAACAAAGCAATGTTTAGACTTATCAGGAATGCATCCGTTCATTTAGTAAGGCAGAGGTAGGTGACTAGTTTAAAACACAATGTGAACATTAACATTAATAATAAATGAGAAAACAAAGCCAGGTGGTAGTATATGCCTATAATCTAAGCATTTGGAAGTTGGAGGCAGGGTGATAAAAAATTCAAGGCCAGACAAGGCCAGCTTGGGTTGTGTGGGACACTATAAGAAAGTAACTTGATACTAAATTGGAACATCAGGAATTTCTTCCTAGAAAAGGTGATGTTGAAATGTGTTGAATGATGCATAGGAGGTTTCTAGATAAGGAAACTATATCTGTAAAGGTCTCAGTTAAAAAGAGTACAGTTTATTCAGAGAGTGGCTTGGCTGGAAGGAGCATGGCACGTCGTCTGTAGTGTTTGATGAAGGGGGAAGGTTGCTAAGACTAGAACATGAAAAGTTCTAAATGCTAACTTATGGAATTTGGGTCTCTATATAGCACAACCTGCAGTGGTTTATGGAGGAAAATGGCATGGTACTGTTGTGCTTTGCAGAAGCCTCCCTAGCAGAGTGTGGAAGGTAGCTCAGAAAGTGTGAAACTGGAAGTACAGAGACCAGTTATGGATCTGTTATAAATCTTGCAAGAGAAGCAGTGAAAAACGTGACTGGAAGCAGCAACCCTAGAAGGATAAAAATGGGAATGATGCCCAAACACCAGAGGAAATGGAAATGTCTTTATGTTAGAGTGGAGATTTCGAATTCCATTTGGGTTTTGAAGCCTTTTATAGACAGCAATTAGAAGGAACAAGTTTTGATATACAAAAGTGAGTTTGGCTTATATAAGCTAAGGTTCAGTTATTTGTGAAATTCCTGTTGTCCAAATTATGACTACTTTATAAAACTAAATGTAGATCTGAGTTGATTCAAGGGAGCCATCCTTGATGCTAGGCAAAGAAAGGCTAAGGGAAGAAATACTTCCCTTAGACTTCCTGTGGTGTGTCATCAGAAGAGGGTTGAAAATATCACTTAAATAATTTGTATTTCAAGATTCAGAAACATACTATGTTCACTCTCATCATTATTTGCACTGATTAATTTATTCTGATGTATCAGAACTAATCCCAAGTGTCTTGAACTAAATAGCTCTATTTACAGCTATATGTGAGTCAGTAAGTTATAAATTCTTGTAAATTCTGTGAGTTTGAGAACAGTCCCCACAATGTGTGATTTCAGACTGCAGGCAAATTGTAAGAGAGTTATTGCCTTCCAAAAGTAGTGACTGAAAAATAGGAAGCTTTAAATATAAGTTAGATGGGTCCTGAACTGATTTAGCATTAATGAAACCATTCTATCTTAATACCATTTTTATATTCCCTTGATATCATACCATGGCCTCCAATATATATCTATTTCAGAACTTCTTATATTTTATCTGACATAGAGTTCATTCATGTTAATGACTAGATGTGTAATATTTTCCTATTTTAACTAGTTATACTAAAAGTATTTTACTTATTTATTTTGTGGGTGACATGCTTAAATCAATTCAAACCTATTTGCTAGCTATGTTGGCTTTACTATAAAAATGTGTCTGACAGAAACAGTTGATGTGGACACTAGGTAATAGGAATAGATTATGATGTAAATGGATTGGAATATTTAACAGCCAACAAAGACAATGTTTATTTTTCCTCCAATAGCCATGAAACAACTCATCAATGTTTTAAATCAATAGATGTTTTAAATCAACAGATGAGACAGGGAGACAAATCCAGGGACCCTGCTGCTGGCTTTCATGGTGGTCATAGGGTTTTATTGTTCTACTTGTTTTCATGGTACCCTTTAAGCTTAAAGGGCAGAATTTGAGCAGAATAACTTACAAACCCAAAGATTGCAAAATCCCTTCTGAACTGTAAAAAGTTAAAGTATATTGGAAGAAAGATCACATCAGAATTGAATTCAAGTTACTGCCTAGTAAAATTAAACTATATACACCCTGCTACACAGGACACGTTTAGAATTTAACCATAAATTTTACACACTGTTTCTGAATAGTAATGTGCTAGGAGAAACAGACACAGTTAGATTTTATACAGTTGGACTACATTTTACAGTTAAGAATTAGCCTTAAATTAAATTTTCAATAGCTTTTAAATAATCAGAGTGAAATTTCCATTTCCTAGTTTTCATCCAGGTGATGATTTTATCATTTTTTTTTCAGTCTTTTGGATTGAAAGGAAAATACAGCTGGCTTTTCTTATGTGTATTTTTCCTTCATAGCTTCATACTTGTGTGCATGCGTGCGTGCATGCGTGTGTGTGTGTGTGTGTGTGTGTGTATAAAATACTGTAAAATATTTTATCTATATTGAATGCATACAATTATTCTTGTTATCAATTATATAATTTGTTGTGAATTTTTTTTTTCCTGGGGAGACATGACCAAATATTGATTCCTGTCAGAGCACTAAAACAGACCAAATAAATGCCTTAACCTAAGGGAGTTTGTTGAACCAATGTGTTAGCAGGGCTTACTTAGAGGTACATCCTTACTGCATGTTTGATAACCTTTCTAATGCTGTGATACAACACCACGACCAGAAGCAACCTTAGAGAAAGAGTTCATTTTGGCTTAGGGTCTAGAGGGATAAGATTGCATCTGGTGGTAGGGAGTCATGTCAGCAGGCCCCAAGCATGGTGGAAGGAGAGGGGAGCTGAGAGGTCACATCTTTTTTTTTTTAAATTAGATATTTACTTTATTTACATTTCAAATGTTGTCCCCTTTCCTGGTTTCCTTTCTGGAAATCCCTAATCCCCTCCCCCCTAACCCCCTCCCCCACCACCAACCCATCCACACCTGCTTCCTGGTTCTGGCATTCCCCTACACTGGGGCATAGAGCCTTCACAAGACCAAGGACCTCTCCTCCCATTGATGACTGACTAGGCCATCTTCTGCTACATATGCAGCTGGAGCCATGAATCCCACCATGTGTTTTCTTTGCTTGGTGATTTAGTCCCTGGAGCTCTGGGGGTACTGTTAAGTTTATATTGTTGTTCCTCCTATGGGGCTGCTAACCCCTTCAGCTCCTTGGGTCCTTTCTCTAGCTCCTTCATTGGGAACCCTGTGCTCAGTCCAAGGATCTTCGAGGATCCACCTCTGTATTTGTCAGGTACTGATGGAGCCTCTCCGGAGACAGCTATAACAGATTTCTGTCAGTAAGCACATGTTGGCATCCACCATCGTGTCTGGGTTTGGTGATTGTATATGGGATGGATCTCCAGGTAGGGCAGTCTCTGGATAGTCATTCCCTCAGTCTCTGCTCCACTCTTTGTCTGTGTAATTCCTTCCACGAGTATTTTGTTCCCCCTTCTAAGAAGGACCAAAGTATCCACACTTTGGTCTTCCTTCTTCTTGAGTTTCATATGGTTTGTGAATTGTATCTTGGGTATTCCGATCTGGGCTAATATGCACTTATCAGTGAGTACAGACCATACATCTGATAGAGGGCTAATATCCAATATATTCAAAGAACTCAAGAAGTTAGACTCCAAAGAACCAAATAACCCTATTAAAAATGGGGTACAGAGCTAAGCAAAGAATTCTCAAGTAAGGAATACCAAATGGCTGAGAAGCACCTAAAGAAATGTTCAACATCTTTAGCCATCAGGGAAATGCAAATCAAAACAACCCTGAGATTCCACCTCACACCAGTCAGAATGGCTAAGATCAAAATCTCAGGGGACATCAGATGCTGGTGAGGATGTGGAGATCACATCTTTAATTGCAAACACAGCACAGAGACTGACCTGGATACAGTAGCATGAGGATTTAAACTCTCCAAGACTGCCCCAGTGACACCCTCTCTTAAGAAGGTCACACCTCCTAAAGTTCAAAAACAGACTTCCAAATGGGGACCACTTGTTCAAATATCTATGCTTATGGGGAAAATTCCCATTCAAACCACCACTCTGAAATATAGGTAGCTCAGAGGCAGATGTATCACTAAAAACCGAGCCTGATCTGGCTTGCTTTGTCTTCCTGTGATGAATACTAGGACCAAAAGCCACTGGGGAAGGAAAGAGTTTATTATATTTTACAAGTTATAGTCCACTGTTGAGACATGACAGAGCAGAGACTACAGCAGGGCAGGAACTTGAAGCAGAGACCATGGATGAGTGTTCTCTACTGGTTTGCTCCCTGGATCACTATGTAAATAGCTTTTTTATTTAGCTCAGGCCCACCTGCCTAGGGATAGTGCCACCCATAGTGGGGCAGGCCCTCTTAAATCAGTCATCAGATAAGGAAATCTCTTATAGATGTGAATATAGGACAATCTGACTGAGATAATTTCTCAGCTGAGGGTCGCCTTTGCCAGATGACTCTGGGCTTGTGGAAAGTTGGCAATGAAAGCTAGCCAGAATACAACCCAGCATGAGTGAGAGCTCAGGAAAGCCACAGACCAGAAGCTCTCTGCTCAGTTTTCCGGCAGCTTCACAAAAGAGACTCTCCTCCCAGAAACTACTTACTGCTTGTTTAGCCTCAAGAAGAGTCTTGGTGGGTATTTTGACTTTCTGAGTTTCCTGAGCCTGTGATGAACAGCATGACCAAAAGCCAGAAGTTTTATGATCTTGTTTCGTATAAATTTCTTGTTATTAGACTCCCACTAGGGGTAATGTTTCCAAGTCATAGGCAATAGCTGTACCACCTACTCAATATGTTTTACATTAAGCTATACCACCTAAATGGGCACTTCACATTGTTTTGTATTGGGTGCTGTGAGTAGCACCGAGATGATTTCATATACGTAGGAGGTTGTGCACAAGTTTATGAAAATGTCTCATCCTTTTATATGAAAGACTTGGCTATTGTGGATTTTGGTGTCTGTGGTGGACTTTGGAACTATTTCCCTACAGACACTGAGACAACTGTTATCTTATTTTAACTTACATTTCCCAGTTGCTTGTGGAAATCAACACATTTTTCACACTTTCATTTCTGTTTCAGCTTTGAATTGGGCGATCACAGCAAGGCTGTGGTTTCTTATTTCCCATGCCTTTGCATTTCAGGGAGGTCAGGAAAGGTGCCTTTAGGGGCAGTTCTCAGATGCTATTTTAAATGACAGCTTTACAAAATTGGATTTTGAAAGTTCAGGGAGCAAAGATGAGCAACACAACCGTATAGCCTGTACATGAGTTCTGTTGATTTCTCTACAAAAAATAAAACCCTGTAACCTCTTTAAACCTCAGCCTCTGAATTTACAGGGTGGATATCATGATTTTCATGCTTGTTGGGAGGGGTGAGTATTTCTGTGAGGGTTAATAGATGTGAAAAGCTTAGAGTAATGGCTTCTGCAAGAGCCCTGCTGTCTTCATCATTGTCAATGTGAATGTGTTCCGTGTTGCCATCCTCATTAACATTTTGTTGAAGTGAGAATGTATGTTCCACAGGGAACATCTCTTGAGTGAGTGAACCTGAAATGACCGATTTATTTCTCTGTACATTGGTTTTGACTTTTCCCATCTTTTCTCTGAAGTCAACTTTTCACTTCTACAATTTCTGCATTTATATACTTTGTGGCCTTAAAAATTTAAGGAAAGCAACAGAAATTTGCAGCAATGGAGTGTATGCTTAGAGTGGACAAGCTCTGGACCTGCTGGTGACAACTAGCTAGCATGATGTGACACACACACAACAGCAAAAACCTGTTTTCAAAGACAACTTTCTCATTGAAGCATGCCAGTTCATTTAGCCTGCTCCCAGCAAAGGCTTAGGGGCCTGCTGTGGCCCAACAGTGACTTTTGCATTTTAAGATATTTAATTATCAAGAGCAGTTATGCATATTCAAGACACATGAAGCAGTGAGTTGGCAAATACTATTCAGTATGGATCACGATCACACAAATCTACATCTAGCATAACTCCTGCTGCACATCAGATTACTAGAAACCTGCTCATCTCAACTGTCAGTCTGACCAGCATCCCTGCATCTCCTCTACTCTCTGCCCACTAGCAGTCACACAAGCTGTTCTGTCCATATCTCTTTGTCTATTGGTAGATATCCAGTTAATTCTGAATCTTGGCTATCATGTCATCAAAACATAACAGCTTCATATTCTTTGGATATACTCAGAAGTGGAGTTTCTGGACCAAATAATAATTTTCTTTTTAATTTTTTTGGTGGAGCCCCTGCATTGTTTTCTGTCATGGTTTCAGTAATGAGCACACCCACTGACATTGTGCAAGGTCTCACAGGGACTCACTTCTCTTCACAACTTCTTGTTAATTCTTCTCTTGTTAGCAGCTACCATTCTAATTGATATGAGATGACATCATATACTGGTTTCTTCTATATTTTTTATGCTTTTTATATGTTTTTCTAATGATTGCCTGATGTTTAGGACATTTTCAAATATCACTGGCTGTTTATCTTACTTTGAAAAGTATACATTCAAATCTTTTGCAATTTCTAATCATCTTAAATTTTGTTACTGTATTATGAGGCATGGCTTTCTGACATTTTTTCCAATGCTACAGATTAGTCATCTTTCATTCCATTGACTGCTTCACCTTCACACTGCACAAGTTTTCAGGTTTGACACTCACATTTGTCTAGTTTTGCATTTGTTGCCTGTGCTTTGGACATCATGTCCCCAAAGCCCTGCACAGACAAATGTCACAAAGTCTACTTTGTTTCCTTCTGGATGTATTACCTTTTTCTTGATTAAATATTTAATCTGTTGGAGTCATGCTGTGTTAGATAAGGGTGTAACTTTGTTTAAGAAACTATCCTTTTCTCATTGTGCATTTTGACACCATTTTGAAAATCAGTTGACCTGAGTATGTGAATTCAATTCCAGGCTCTCCAACCCCTTCCAATGGTTTTATTGTCCATTCATCTGCCTGGAACATGCTGGTTAGACTGAGAGCTTTTTACTGTGTTTTTGGATTAAATATTATGATGACATTGACTCTTTATTTTTGCTTGTGGTTGCTTTTTACT
Organism: Mus caroli; assembly: GCF_978045245.1. Taxonomy (NCBI): domain Eukaryota; kingdom Metazoa; phylum Chordata; class Mammalia; order Rodentia; family Muridae; genus Mus; species Mus caroli. Next base: position 159,213,357 of record NW_028227257.1, on the reverse strand, counting down.
GTTAGTATTCTTTTGCAATTCCATATAAATTTTAGGACTTCTCAAATTCTGTGAAAAAAAAATTCCTTTATATTTTGTTAGAGAATGCACTGATTCTGTGTATTGCTTCAAGTGGTGTGGATCTATAGTATTAATTTTTTTGAATTATGAGCATTCAAATTCATGTATGTGATCTTAAATTTCTTTATTCTATGTTTTATGGTTTTCAGTGTATAGCTTTTCACCACCACTTTCTTCTTACTTACTTATAAATATTTAACTTTTTGTTTTCAGAATTGGAATTGTTCTTTTATTCCTTTTGTATAAGTTAATGTTAATATATATTACATATAACATATAATAATACATACATATATATAGTATATTTACAATGTTATTTTTTTATTTTGGTCTGATATTCTGAACTGTAATGAATTTATTACTTATGATAAAATTCACAGTAAAAGCTGAAAAGGGAAAAATCCTTTTTGGAATAGAAAAATTTCTTTCTTAAAAAAATGAGGTTAAAATAAAATATGGTATGCCTCTGCACTACCAGTGCTTGGGTGACCCATGTAAAAGATTGTGAGCTCTACTACTGAGATGCATGATACAAACCCATCTCAGGATAAAAAAATACCTTTGGGACAAAGTAGAGAAGTTAGTATCCTACTTTCTGATTAAATATAGACACATTGGTTAACTTTAATGTAGGACTAGTATCAGGGAAAATAAATTTGGATCAAGAAGACCCATTCTATTAATCTCACTCTGTAAAGGTTAAAGAACTTCATGATAGGTATGTTCACATCTGTAATTCTAGCAATAGAGAGGATGATATCTAGGATGATATGGAGTTTGAAGCAGTTTAGGCTGCATAGAGAGACTGTCTCAAAATACAAAGCAAACAGAACAGTCTAAATAGAAAGGAAGGAAGGAAGGAAGGAAGGAAGGAAGGAAGGAAGGAAGGAAGGAAACTAATTAAAATAAAAACCAAAGATCTTTACTTCTGTGTTTTACTATCATCTATTTTGTCTTCCAAGTTCTATCTGAAAGGATAACCAGTAATTTATTACTAACACTTACCCTTTAGTTATAGGTAATAATGTATTTTATCTCTTTACAACAAACATGTAAGATTAAGGCCAGGCAGAAATTGAACATGGGGGATTAGATGGGCAATAGAGCTTCTCTAATATAGATGTCCCTCTTGAAGAGGCAGACCTTGATGGAATGTCAGAAAAGATGAGTGTTTCTGTTGACTGTGGTGAAGTTGAGAAAGAAGAGTACAGTAATTCAGTGGGAAGCACATGCAAGAGAAGCAAGGCTGTAGCTGCTGTTCTGCTGGGTCCTGCTTTATCTTCATCTCTCCAGCAGATCCACCCATTTTTATCACTGTAAAGTCAAAAGGTGGTATTATGTTAAATCAGATGTAAACGGACACTTGACACTTGTTTCTTCTATCCACCTTACTTCTTTTGCCTCTTCTTCTTCTTCTTCTTCTTCTTCTTCTTCTTCTTCTTCTTCTTCTTCTTCTTCTTCTTCTTCTTCTTCTTCTTCTTCTTCTTCTTCTTCTTCTCCTTCCTCCTCCTCCTCCTCCTCCTTCTCCTCCCCCCTCCACTTTAACTTACTGAACAGACCTAAGGAAGTCATATACAAAAACAAAAATTGTCTTCTACCTGTGAGTCAGCTTGCATGTAGCAATTCAGTGTTATCAGTTTTTTAGTTGATCGTGTATTTAGTGAAACATTTGGCCAGAAAAATAATAGAGGAGTTCTAAAATCAAATAAGTGTATGATTGGATTTCTTTAATAAAACAAGTTCATGTCATTTAAAAATCTAGAAAATGTATGTTTAAAACATAGCTTGAATATAGTATTGGTAAATGGCTGATTGTTCTTAATCAGGAAAGAGAATCTGAATATAAGCATGGCTGTAAAATTTAGTTTCTGGCTCCTTGAATATAAAGTGCCTCTAGGAAGGTGAATGAAAATATAAATTTAGAGATTCAGAAAGCAGTTGTGGCTGAAGATACATATTCTAAGTAATTAGTTTGGCAGACTTTAAATAGCTTCTAACTTCTAGAAAACCAGATAACCTCATTGATATTTAATCATAGTAGGTCTTAAAAATCTATTACATTGGTAAATTTTTTGGATGCATTTTTTTGTTTGTTTCATAACATTCATTCAGTAATTCTCTACTGTCAAATCTATCATCAAATTTCTAGATATACTCATGATTTCATTTGTGTCTTTTGAGTTCATACTCAGATCCTAGTGGATTAAACAGTGTATCATAGGGAAAATGATCCATCACAGAGAAGAAAGAAACCAATTAAAACATCCATTAGTTAATATGACCTTTATGAGTTTTATATGTAAGGGTTAGCACTTATTATCTACTTAAACCTTATGAATTAATTATTTGAAATCTCTCCTGAGTCACATTCATGATGTAAGATACAAAATCATAAAATATCAAGATAATTATTTAATCACAAACATTTAGTTTGCTGAAAAGCACAAAGATGGAAATAGAACAATGAAAGAAGAGGTTAGAATTTACATGGAAAATGTAAATAAGAAATGGTTAATTAATAATTTACCAAATTATTATTCCATACTACTTTTCATTTTGTCTCTTGGCAAATATCTTCAAGTTTTTATTTTCTCATTTAGAGGGACAAACAAATTCTATAATGCTCATTTGATTCTTAATGCTCTGAAGTGTGAGGCAAGTAAGAATCCAACTTTCTACCATCAGAAATATATAAACTGTTTTTAGAAATGAGTGTTGAATTCCCATCTTCATTGTGTTTGCAGGTGAAGTACAGTAGGCTCCTCACACACATCACCACACGCTTTTGTGGCTCACCAATCAGCTGCAAAATTACAATGACTGGTCCTAACTTTCTCAAGTGCTTGGTTCTTCTTGTAGATAAAGATAATCTACTACATCTCACTGAACCATTTTTGGTTTTCTCATTGAAATACTCATCATATTTTATGGTTTTATTTGTAAATGTCTTGTCAGAATAAAAAAGTGTGTTCCATGGGTTACACAAAATATGAAGCATTCCTCGCAGTGTCAAGGAAATCATGCTTGTATCCCTGTCCCAGACACTGCACACAACTTGCAGAGGATAGTGTGTGAGACAAACTTAGCAGTTCTGAGTTCTACCCCAAATCTCAAATTTACGTCCTGCTGATGACTGCTATCCAACAAATTGCTGATGATGTGTGCACATTAGCATTTTTTTTTTTTTTTTTTTTTTTGGTTTTTCGAGACAGGGTTTCTCTGTGTAGCCCTGGCTGTCCTGGAACTCACTTTGTAGACCAGGCTGGCCTCGAACTCAGAAATCCGCCTGTCTCTGCCTCCCAAGTGCTGGGATTAAAGGCGTGCGCCACCACGCCCGGCCCCATATTAGCATTTGAAAACAGTACCTTAAAGATTGTACTTCTGAACACAGCAAATTCAAACCCAAAACACTGTGAGATTAAACAGAAATCAGTAAGATTGATGTGTATGGCCCTGGGACTAGATTAATTAGCAATCAATGTTTGTTACTTAGATCTTTTGTTGCTTGCTGTTCAAGTGAAAATGAGCAATAATGTGTGAAATCTCTTGAATTTTCTAATATAAAGTACACTTATGTTTTTAAAAAATGGCTATCAACTGAGTGATATCAGATTTTATCTCAATAGAGCTGAAAAATATTTTCCAAAACTAGTTTATGTCTAGTGAGAACAATAAGACAACAAAAAGAGAGCAAAGGGATATAAATTGGCAAAGAAGAAATAAAGGTATCACTATTTGCAGATGATATGTTAGTATACATAAGGAACCCCCAAAATTCTACCAGAGAAATTCTCCAGCTGATAAGCAACTTCAGCAAAGTGGCTGTATATAAAATTAACTCAAATAAATCAGTAGCCTTCCTTTATACAAATGATAAACAGGCTGAGAAAGAAATTAGGGAAACAACTCCCTTCACAATAGCCACAAATAATATAAAATATCTTGGGGTAACTCTAACCAAACAAGTGAAAGACCTGTATGACAATAACTTCAAGTCTCTCAAGAAAGGAATCAAAGAAGAACTCAGAAAATGGAGAGATCTCCCATACTCATGGATCGGCAGAATTAACAGTAAAAATGACCATCCTACCAAAAGCAATCTTTAGATTCAATGCAATCACCATTAAAATCCCAACACAATTCTTCAAAGACATGGAAAGAACACTTCTCAAATTCATCTGGAAAGGCAAAAAACCCAGAATAGAGAAAACAATAAAAGAACAGCTAGGGGAATCACCATTCCTAACCTCAAACTTTACTACGGAGCAATGGTAATAAAAACTGCATGGTACTGATACAGAGACAGACAAGTTGATCAATGGAATAGAATTGAAGACCCAGAAGTAAAACCACACACTATGGACACTTGATATTTGACAAAGAAGCCAAAAATATACAATGGAAAAAAGAAAGCATCTTCAATAAATGGTGCTGGTCGAACTGGCTGTCTCCATGTAGAAAAATGAAAATAGACCCATATTTATCACTTTGCACAAAGCTCAAGTCCAAGTAGATCAAGAACCTCAACATAAAACCAGATACACTGAATCTAATTGAAGAGAAAGTGGGAAAGAGCCTTGAACTCATTGGCATGGGGAAAGTTTCCTAAACAGAATTCCAATGACTCATGCTCTAAGATCAACAATTGATAAATGGGACCTCATGAAACTGGAAAGCTTCTGTAAGACAAAGGACATAGTCAATAAGACAAATCGGCAACCTACAAATTGGGGGAAAAATATCTTCATAAAGCCCACATCTGATAGAGGGCTAATATCCAAAATATATAAAGAACTGAAGAAGCTAATCATCAAAAAAAAAAAAAAAAAAAAAAACACCAAACAACCCGATCAAAAAATGGGGTATGGAACTAAACTGAGATTTCACAATTGAGAAATCTTGAATGGCTGGGGATGTTCAAAGTCCTTAGTAATCAGAGAAATGCAAATCAAAATGACCCTGAGATTTCACCTTATACCAATCAGAATGACTAAGATCAGAACTACAGATGACAACACATGTTGGAGAGGATGTGGAGAAAGAGGAGCACTCCTCCATTGCTGGTGGGATTGAAAACTTGTACAACCACTCTGGAAATCAATCTGGAGTTTCCTCAGAAAATTGGAAATAGATCTATCAGAAGATCCAGCTATACCACTCTTGGGAATATACCCAAAAGATACCCCACCATGCCAAAGGGGCACATGTTCCACTATGCTCATAGTGGCCTTGTTTGTGTTAACCAGAAGCTGGAAACAACCCACAACAGAAGAATGGATACAGAAAATGTGGTTCATTTACAAAATGGAATAATACTTAGCTGTTAAGAATGATGACATCCTGAGTTTTGCAGGCAAATGGATGGAACTAGAAAATATCATCCTGAGTGAGGTAACTCAGACCCAAAAGGACATGCATAGTATGAACTCACTAATAAGTGGATGTTAGAAAAAAATTACAGAATACCCAAGATACAGTCCACAGAACTCAAAAAGGTCAACAAGCTGAAGTGCCCAAGTGAGGATGCCACAATCCCAGCTGGAAGAGGGAAGAAAGCAATCACAAGTGGGGAAGGAGGGAGGGAGCTGGGAGGGAAAGTGGCAGGGTGTGAGGAGCTGGAGGGGGGGGCACTGAGAGGGGAACCTGATCTGGTATTGGGTGAGAGACCCTGAGGGCCAGCAGAAAGAATGGAAACAGGAAACCTCAGGAGATAGGAAGTTTGGGGGACCCTCCAGAATGCACCAGAGACCTGGGAGGTGAGAGACTCTCAGGACTCAAAGGGAGGGACCTTATATGAAATGCCCAACAATAGGGAGAAGGAAATTACAGAACTCACCTCCAGCAGGAAGAAAGGGCATCAAATGAGGGAGGGGGGGCATCCCACAGTCACAACTCTGACCCATAATTGTTCAGGTTTGAAAGAATTACAGGGATGGAAATGGAGAAGAGCCTGAGGAAAAGAAGGTCGGGAGACAAGCCCAAAGTGGGATGCAGCTCAAGGGGAGGTCCCAAGGCCTGACAGTATTACTGAGGCTATGGAGTGCTCACAAAAAGGGGCCTATCAAGACTCCCCTCTGAAAGACTCAAAACACAGCTGAAAGAATTAGATGCTTATACTTGCACCCAACCAATGGACAGAGTAGCTAACCCCTGTTGTTGAATTAGGGAAAGCTGAAAGAAGCTGAGGAGAAGGGCAATCCTGTAGGAGGACCAGCAGTCTCAATCTGGACGCACGAGATCTCTCAAACACTGGGCCACCAAACAGGCAGCATACACCAGCTGATATGAGGCCCCCAACACACATATAGTAGAGGACTGCTGGGTCTTTGTTCATTCAGCAATGATGTACCTAACCCTCAAGAGACTGGAGGACCCAGGGAGTTTAAGAGGTTGGGTGGGGTGGGGGTGGGAACATCCATGTGGAGACAGGGGGTTAGGCAGGAGGTGTGGGATGTGGAACAGTTGGAGGGTAGACAGGGTTGGGGGGAATAAAATATGGAGTGTAAAAAAACTGGTTAGTGCCTTAATCCCACTTTTTGGATTTAATAATCTTCATATTTAATTCTGTTTTACTGGACTATTTTCTTCATTAATTAATTTATAAACTTTATATCCCAACTGCATCCCTCCCTCTCTTCTCTCTTCCCAGTTACCCTCTCACGAGCTCCTCCTCCCCTCCCCTTGTCCTCAAAGAAGGTGAAATCTGCCATGGGTACCAAGTCACCCTGACACATCCATCAAGTTGCAGCAGGACTAAGGGCATCTTCTCTCACTGAGGCCTGACAAGGCAGACCAGCTAGGGAAAGGGCATCCAAAGGTGGGTAATAGTGTCAGAGACAGCCAGGGCTCCAATTATTAGGGGACCCACATGAAGAACAAGCTGCACATCTCCTACAAATTGTAGGGAGCCTAGGTCCACCCCCTGCAATGCTCTTTTGTTGGTGATTCAGTACCTGTGAGCCCCCAAGGGCTCAGGTTTAGTTGGCTTTTTAGGTCTTTCTGTGGTGTCCTTAACCCCTCTGCCTCCATTAATCCAATTCCCCACTCTTCCACAAGATTCCTGGATCTCTGCCTAGTGTTTTTGCCTGTGGGTCTCTGCATCTGTTTCCATCAACAGTTGGATGAAGCTGCTGGATGAGACTGTTATGCTAGGCTCCTGTCAGCAAGCACAACAGCAAGTCATTAATAGTGTCAGGGATTGGCTCTCTTCCACAGGATGGGTCTCAAGTCAAGCCAGTAATTAGTTGGCCATTTCCTCAATCTCTGCTCCATCTTTATCCCTGAGCGTCTTGTAGGCAGGACAAATTTTGGGTTGCAGGTTTTGTTGGTGAATAGGTGTCCCCCTCTATTTTCTGGAAGTTCTGCCTGGCTACAGAAGGTGTCCACTTCAGTCTCCATAACCCCAGCTGCTAGGATACCACCACGGACTCCTGGGGGACTCTTCTGCCCCAGATCTTTGGCTTGTTCTAGAGATGCCCCCTATCGATTTCTGTTCTTTCTCCCAGCTGTCTACTGTACCCTACCCACACCTGATCTCTATCCTAGTATCTCTCCTTACCGACTCTTCAAACCAGTTCCCTCTTTACATTCACCTCCAATATTTTATTTTCTGAGTGAGACTCAAGCATCCATCTTACTGCTGTAAGAATGGTTAAGATCCCAAACTCAAGTGACTGCACATACTGGCGAATATATGGAGCAAGGGAAACACTTCTCCATTGCTGGTGGGAGTACAACCTTGTACAACTTTGGAAATCACATTGGCAGTTTCTCAGAAAATTGGTGATAGTTCTACCTCAACACCCAGCTATACGACTTCTAGTCATATACCCAAAAGATCTCCCACCATAACACAAGGACACTTGTGTTATGTTCATATGTTCATAGCAGCTTTGTTCATAATAGCCAAAAACTGGAAACAACCTAGGTGTCTCTCAACTGAAGAATGTATAAAGAAAAGATGCAGAGACCCACAGGCAAAATGTGGTATTTCATCTACACAATGAAATACTATTCAGCTATTAAAAACAAAGATATTATTAAATTTTCAGGCAAATGGATGGAGCTAGAAAAGATCATCCTCAGTGAGGTAACCCAGACCCAGAAAGACGTGCGTGATATGTACTCACATGTGGATATTAGACATAAGGTGTAGAATAACCATACTTCAACCCACAGACCCAAAGAAACTAAGTAATCTCATTCAGAAGGGAATATTTTTTCAAAAGGAAGTATTTGTTGTTTTAATAATCTACTTTTTATTAAAAAAAAAAGCATCCATTCATCTCAGTGGCTCTTAATGAAACATTTAAAATTGAACTCACAGTGAATGCATTTTGGGGATTCTGTGTCTTCTTTCTTAAGGATGCACAAGAAGCTATCTGAAGAAAGATGGCCTTCTGTTCAGCCTTTAGATTCATTCCTGCATGCTTTCTGGGCATGTGGAGAATTTATCTCAATTTTGTAAAACATGTGTTGTTTTGTTTAGTAGTTCCAAAAAAAGGATAGGAGGAGATGGAAGATTATAAATAAACCAGAGTTGTAGCTAATGGCATGCCGATGAATATATACAGGACATAGTCCTTAGTTGAGAAACACATTCAGACAATATCCTAGCAAGAAAGAGTATAGCCATCAGAAGCCTGACAAGGGTTTATCAGAGACTAGTGAATTGCTTTGCCAGAAGCATGGAGGTGGAGTGACTTGAAGATCAGTCAGGTTGCTTACTCTTCTGCGTCTGAGTTCTGCTTCTCTGTAACAAACAGATGTGGTTGGGGCACACTTGAAATGTTGATTTGATTTGAAGCACAGCAAAGCGAATTGTTAAACATCTCATTAGTTAACTCTAAAAAATAATAATGCTTGTAAAAGAAAGTTTCTGCCCAGAAATATGTGGTAAATCATGATTAATAATGTGGGGTCCACAATTTCTAGTTTCACAAGTATGAAAATAATTTATTTTTCCAATAATTTATTTATTCAATTTACATCCCAAACAGCGCCCCTCCCTTCTCAGTCCCCCTCCACACAGCCCTTCCTCCTTCCCCTCGCCCCTTTTCTCTTGAGGAGATCATTTATTTTTTACTCTTTATTTAGTGTTCTCTTTTTAAAGTTTTTAAACTTTTTAAAGTTATTAAACTATGTGCACTTTCAGATAAACTTTTCAAAAGTAAGTTTAAATTTAACCAGAAGTGATCATGCCATATGACAAATAAGAGTTGACCTCAGAAATTAAACATCTGACTTAGTGTCACAAAGCCAATATACAACCAATATTATCATTCCAAACCAGTTAGATATGACAGTTGTCCACAATACTTAGATTTCTCTGAATTATTCATGTTTTACTTTGGGAGTAACTTTCTTAGCCCTCATTCTGTGTTATACCCTTTTTATTGGTGATTTTTCTTTCTGAAAAGGGAAAGTTGATTTTAATAGGTTAAATTTATTGCAAATACCTCTGCATTGGTTGAGTTTTCAGCATTTCATTGCAGATATTCTTATATCTTCATGAGGTCTCTCAAAAAGGACAGTCTATTTTCACCCATTTATAAAAAATTAAAATTATTGAACAATAAATTCCTCCAAATTGCCGTTCTCTAGTACTGCCTTTCACATCCTCCTGTTTCCATCCTATTGGAAATCTATTGACACCGTTGTGTCAAATGCTCATCAAGTGTCATTAGAAGGAAGTGTCTCATCTGTGACCATAGAAACAGAAGAGTTAGCAAAAAAGGTCAACCCATGAGTCTGTTCTGTATCTAAGTCATTTTGTAAATGAGAGATTTGGGGGCTACTAGTTTCTCTCCGAGTCCTATGCTGTTCATCCTTTGGAAAATATAATTCTATTACTGTCTCAGAGTTTACTCATAGATCATGAAATTGAGCTATTTAAAATGTTTTCTTTCTCAGAGATCCCTTTTGTAATATAAGGAAAGTTTAAATATTGCAAGGTTAAAGACATTGGCAATGATCAAAAATAGCTACATTGTGTTAGCAAGATGTGTGTTATTTCCCCAGAGGCTAATACTGTTTAAAATATGAAATGAAATAGAGTGAGTCCTGTGGAGCCAGGGAAATAATAACAAGTCTTTTACATTATTTTAAAAAACACAGCCTTCAGGCTTCCTGTTCTTTTATTACGCAAATGGTTTGGGCTTCCTTGGAGGGTGCTGTATAAGTGCAAATCTGCCCCTGGAAGCTGCAAGCATGCACTGGCTCATGTGTCTCTGTGCTTTGCATGCTAGGGTAATGGGAGTTAGAGGCTGGCTAGGACACAACTTGATAAAATTAGTAGAATATCATTAGTCTTTTCTTTGATCTACAGGTTTGAATTTGTCATTTAATCTTCATAATTTTTCTTTGGGAGTTTGGGAAGTGGGAAAGGAGTCCATGATAATAATGGAAGAAGGCTAATATGTAGTCTCCATTACAAAGTTTAGCAATTGTATTTATTAATATTAGTTATAAGAAAGATTCTATTTAGACTTTTGCAAATTATAACTCATAATCATAGAACTTTATAAGACCTGAGATAATAGACTTTAGATTTTCTTCAGTTAATTACTAAAAAGGCTTATGATTCAGAAGTCTCTGACTGTATCTCCTTAGTGAAAAGAAAGATTTCTAGGTTAGTTCTCTGATGTCCAAATATAATCTCTACTTCAGAAAAGATATTTGCTGCCAGGCTAGGATGAAACCTGTGGACCAAGGGTGATGTGGCATTGTTATGTACAGTGTTATGGGCTGCATTCAGAGCTTTCCTGGGCTATTCACAGCCTGTGAACCACTGGTTGGACATGCCTACGAATCTGAACCGTTATTTATGTAAGTACACATGTATGCTGTCTAGTTGTTTTACATAAATAGCATCATAGCATATAGTGCTGACTATCTTTCAAGAAAGTACTCCCTCCTCTGCATTTCCTATTTCACAAGTCTAGCTAAAATTAGTCCTATCGCACAACTCTGTCTCAAGAAAAACTGCTCAGGAGGTGAACGTTTTCCTTGTCCTCTGTCACTTTGCTGATTATCTCCATCATCGTTCACCATGTGTCCTCTCCCAGCCCCAAGCACCTCTTCTCTCACATCCTATACACTTGATCAGCGGATGGCTCATAATAATTGTATGTGAATCCTTGGTACTAAGTATAAAGCAAGGATTTTGTCCAGTTAAAAGTTTTAGTGCCAGCAAGGCAATGGGGAAGGTGGTAGAAGATTTTAGGTCATGCTTCTTTGACCTGAGGAACCACTCACTGTGTTTGGCTCATTCTGTTTGAGTTGGAAGGCAGATAGGATATTTTTCCCATTATTTATTCATGTTACATCATGATCATATCCCTTCTACATGGTCCCCCTCCACAGTCTGTTTCCCCTCTCCCCTCTCTGTCTCCTTTGTATCCCCCCACCCTGGCACATCAAATCTCTTCAGGGCTAGGAGCATCCTCTCCCACTAAGGCCAGACAAGACAGATATTTTGAAAAGAAAACATGCATATTTAGACTATGTCTCCCATTTTAAGATGGAGCCACTTTTCAGAGTTCCAATGTACAAGCTGGAATTCTAGGCTTCCCTGTTTAGCCAGGATGAAGGTTAAGTAAAGAGGTACATACATCTCTGATGTAAAGTATAAAGGAAGAAAATAGTTGTGAGAATATACACAAACACACATGACTGCTACTCTTGTATTGTTGTAATGGCTGAAAGGCAGACATAGTGCACTGCTCCAGAAATAATCAGAAGACACTGAGAAGGGAAGAAACCACGACACCATGGCATCATCACACATCAAGCAAAGAAATTTTGGGTCCCATATTGCTGGGCTCTTGGAACTTCTGGTATAATTTTGAACTTAACTTTTTTATTCTAGTTTGTGTATTGTTTTAAAATGATCTATATGTCTGTGCACATGAGTGCAGATGCCCTTGGAGTCTAGAAAAGGGTGACAAGTCTCTTGGAGGTAGAATTACACATGGTTGTGAGTTGCTTGACATGGTTGCTGGGAATCAAGCTCAGGTCCCCTGCAAGAACATTATGTGCTCTTAACAACTGTGCTATCTCTTCTGTCTCTTCCATAGTCTTTTCAATTCTGAACATAAAAGAATTTTTTTTGCTCTCAAAACATACCCAGAGTTTTCAAATTCATCATCCAGGGGCTGCTTTATGCCTTAAAAACTAGATATACAGTTATGTGCATCAATTTCAATGGTAGCCATTTTATCTACCCCATGTTTAATAACTTACTGGGTTTAATAAGGTATTAAAAATACTCATTTTTATGGGCAAGGCCATTGAAATTCACTGTTGCTTACTGCAATAGCTATTTAAGAATTTACAGTAAGGCAAAAGTAACTGCAAAGCCTGTTATTTATTTTGTGTTTATTTATTTATTTTATGTTGTTCTCCCCAGCTCTGTTCTCTGTTCCCTTGTCAACATTGCATAGATTATTTCATAAGAAATTTTGCATAATGGTTTGGAGTCTGAGTCTTAGTAAAAAATGGAAGATAAGCTATAAAAACACCCATAAGTAGATATGCTTTGCAAATGTAATTTTCCATCTTAGAAATTTTGCCAGCCCACTCTCAAATATTGCTGATAGAAATTTTCTTTTAATCAAAACATCTACTAGGTAAAACAATAATCCATGTCTAAAATCCACAGAGATGCAGAAGATGTACTGGAGGTACAAGGATTGCCTAGCAAGTGTAAGGTTTGGGCTCCATCCTCAGCACCACAGAAAAAGACAATGGGAAAAGCCACTCAAATGATTGCTACTGTACAGCATTTTGAAACCCTTAGTTGTGAGTTCCTTTGAAGGATCACATAACACAGTTCTGTGTGGTTAATACACATTGCAAGATTTCAGGAGGGGAATTAGAATTTTCTTTTCCTGACTCTCCAGTTATCAGATCATTTTCAAAAGAGTACAATGTTCTGTCATAGTTTGGATTCCTAGCATGTTTTGATTGTTGCAGAATTTTCTTGCTTTACTTAACTTTCCTGATAAGTAAAACATCTGTATGTTGGTAATGTGTATGCATGTTTTATATTAAATTTCATTAAAACAGGAATTCCAGAGAGACCGTCTTGAAACTTTAGCTCATTGAAGCCAAATTTATTGTTATAAGTTAAGATTGCTTTAGTATTTTATTTCTTGCCTCAATCCTCTTTTGTTTTAGGAATTCGCTACTTTGCAGATTTTATATTAAAAAGTCATGCCCCCTGTCAATGGGCAAAGAGGCACCGTGTTAGTGGTGTTGTTCTTAGGGACAGAGCAGATGGCATTTCTTTGTTCATCCTAGCTTGATGCTTGGATTTGTAGCCAAATCTGTTTTATGCCTAGGACTCATACAAATCAAATAAAATCAAGTCCATGCAGTACAGAGTAGGAGAAAGACAGACAGAAACCTGTGGACCACCCTACTACCTACAGACCTGCCCTCCAGTGAGTGCACAACACCTACTTTCTGACACACTGCTTGCCAAGCAGTAAAGCTGGAGGATATCACCCAGGAGCCTGCCAGCTGCATGGCCAGCCTGTAGCTGGAGCCCTCACAGTGTGGGAGTATATCGTGGTCAGTTGGAAGAGAAACAGAAGTGGAGCGGCTAGAGCATTATGAAGAGAGATGGAACTGGAGACTCAAGGTTGGAAAGGAGTAACCTGTTGTGAATGGCCAGCCCTGTCACTTGGGGCCATGGTGAGGTCCCAGCCCGAGATGCTGCTGAGTCCATGGCTATGCAGCAGCATGGATCAGTGTCAATATTCATGGCTCATATTACCCTTAGAAAACACGGGGATTTTCCTGGTTGGGGCAGCCACTGGATACTACCTGGATCTCCAAGGGCTACCCATAATTCGTCCTGCTCCTCACTGAATATTGCGCTCTGGAGAGTTAATCCCATTTTTATCACTGGCACAACTCAGGCAAGCTAATTCTGCCATGCACTAACTGCAGCACTTGGGAGAGTGGACCCTGAACTTTGCCTGGATCACACATCAGAGTTGATCCTTGTGGTAGGAGTGAGCCAACCCTGAGGATGAAAATAAGGGAGAGCAGACCCTACACCTTCCCCAGAAAATACAGTAGAGCTGTCTCTAATGGCAGTGGTGTAGATGAGCTGTGCCAGGGCATAAATGTGGGAGAGCAGACCCTGCCATTTGTCTGCCATGGGGTAGCATGGCCATAGAGGTGATGTCCCAACCCTTGCTCCTTGCCACTTCTGGCTGTTGGCAAGGCTGCCCATAGGATTATGAGCCTAAGAAAGCTAGTCCTGCCTGCCCCTCACCAGCTGCAGCTGTTAGTAGAGCGGGCTCTGGATAGCACATTGGAGCCAGTCTTGATGATAGGCGTGAAGATGAGCCAGTCCTGAGGATGAGAGTGAGGGAAAGCTGGGCCTGCCACTTGGCTGCCATGAGGTAGCTTGGGCACAGGGGGTGGATACCTTGCCCCATCCCCCTTGACACCTACACTAGTCAGGAAATATAGCTTTGAGAGTATGAGAGCAGGAGCGCTAGACCTGTTACATCGTTGGCTGTAGCCCTCAGAGGAGTGAGCCCTGCACCTCACCTGGGCAATACAATAGCCCTGATGGTGAAGGCATGGATGAGCCAGTCATGGGGGTGTGAGATCAGGAGAGCTAGTCCAGTTCCTCACAGGCTGCAGCACTTGGGAAGGTGGGCCCAGTACCTTGACTGGGAAGTACAGTGGAGCTGGCTCATGCAGGTGAGACTATGAGCTAGCCTCGAGGTCATGAGAATAGGAGAACTGACCCTGCCTCCTGCTGATGGTGAGATTGGGTGGCCTTAACAAAACAGGGCTGGAGAGCTGTCCTAGTGGTGCAGATAAGGGAAAGCCTGTGGGCTGACCATCTGTGCTATCACCCAGACCCAGATCCAAGGCTCTGAATTGGCCTCCCCCAATATCTATATAATCTATGAAAGGTTGTGCCAGTCCTGCTGTTCCGAAGCTGCAGGATCTCCATGATTCAGGGCTACAACAGGATAACTTTGAGCAATCCCAATGAGGATTAATGGTGTCACAGAAGCCAGAGATCTTGAACCAGACCAATGCCTCACGCACTGCAATGAATATCTGCAAGCGAAGATGTGTAGACAGACAGATATACTGGAGGACACACTGTGACATACCACAGCTTCCAAGATGAGATGTCTATGTTTTGTTTGTTTGTTTGTTTGTTTGTTTGTTTGTGTGTTTTTTATTTGGGAGGAGAGTTTGCAAGGGTAAAGGGTGGAGATGAGGGGAAGGGGAGCTGGCTGGGACTGGGGTACATGATATGACACTCACAGGAAATAAAAAAAAATATTTTAAGAAAATGTTGTAAGGTTGATAAATACCTTCATGCTTAGAAACTAAATATTAGTAAGTCTACTTGAAAACAACTTAGTCTTTTGGATTTTGACTTTAGGATAAATAATACTTAAGGTGAGGAACATTTCATATGAATATGATTCATATTGTTTACATAATTAAACTGTGTTATAGGGATTATATTACATCATTGAGATTACAGGGCTTTATATAGCTCACATTGAGACTTTGTTTAACCATCTACAGTGATCCAGCAGGTGTCCCTAAAATGGCTTCGGGTACTGGTGGCTTATGTCTTAGAGATAGAGAAAAGATTTGTGTTGGCTACAATTTTTGAAATAACAGGAATCTTTAAGGTAGTGTTCTTGGCTTTTCAGATGACTGAGTAACCCAAGTTGCAGAGAATGAAGATGCCATTGTCAAGCCTGTCACCTGTTATAATCAGATGTCCCTCATCTGCCAGCTGTTCACCCACCTGAACACTAGCTAGATTTCATTTATTTACTTAATTTCGTCCGGAAGAATGCTGTTCTTAGGAATGAGGCATTTTGACAGTAGCATAAATCCTCTCTGCCTGGAAATTAAGCTAACACTGACATTCTTGATTTGTCTTTTAGAGCATCAGGGCATCTGGGCTCATCCTGTTGGAAACAATATTGTTTGGTTCTCTGCTCCTATACTTTCCGGTAAGTGATGTCCTGCTGTTTTAAAACGAGTTACCTGTCTTGATTGTCCATATTTTGTATGTATAGCATATTAACAAAAAGTTCATAGATATTTAAATCTGACTCATACAATTTCAATGAGCTTAGATACTTAATCAATCTTGTGGGTTTTTTTTCTTCTAAATTAATTGTACTTTTCTTCCTAATTTTGTGAGGAAGGTCAAATATTTACATAAGGTAGCATATGAAGGTCCTATTTAGTGTACATGTTTAACATATAAAAAATAATATTACTTTCATTCTTCCTGCTCCATTATATGAATCAGAACTGCAAATGTAGCAACAAACTAATGCTAGAAATTTCCCTATGAATAATTACAAAGAGAAATAAACTCAATGAAATAAATGTATATATAGCACTGGTCCTAATAATCATAGCAGGTTCATTTTATCACAGTAGTACTGTGCCTGTGATGGTAAGTACCAATTACTAATTCAGTTCAATCATTGGTGCCCTGAGTTTACTATGGGATAAGCACAGGACTAATTTCTGGGAATACGTTTGATTTCTTACTTAAAGAAGCTTATGGCTTACAGGAAGAAATGAGTCTGTGACACAGAATGAAAAAGACTCAGAGCATTTTGCCATAGGGGCACTTAGGAAAGACTCATAACCAAATCTAGGGAAGATGATATCAAATAGTGCTTCTAAGATCTAAAAGATGAGCTGGCATTGGAGAAAAAGGCAGGGTTGGCCCCACATCATACTCTTTCCTTCTTGTTCCTATTGCAGTTCTCTCTCATGTTTCTTTATGCTTTGTCTCTCTCATTGTAATAGCCAAGTGCCTTGGGACTCCATCCACAGAGTGTTTCTTAAAGACACTGTCACTGACTATCTAATCTAGCAACACAGTCTGAAATACTGCTGCTTATATGCTAATGGCCACAGCATCTGTATCTTCAGACTGACTATTCCCCTGAACTCCAAATTCATATTCAATTGATTACTTTTACCTTCATTGGAATCACAAGAAAAATTTCCAGCTGAGGTTCTAATGATTCCTAAAATCCAGTCTCTATGCTTTCCACCCAAGGCTACTTGATTTTTTTTAGTTACTGGGATCAAAATCCTACAAGTGGGTCTTATACCTCTTCTCTCATGTTAGCCAGCCAGCTTCCCTTTGAAAATAAACAGCAATGCAAATGCACTCTACAGTCAGCTCCTACCACCATGATCACTCCTGGCTTATTACAACAATCAGAAGCTTCTCTTAGCTTCTGCACCTCAAACTCTACTTTTCGAATTAGTCACTTTTAAAACTAAAATAAAGGTAACCACCTTACCCTTCTCAAAACTTGTAAAATGTACCCCAATAAAAGGATAATCCTTTTAATAAACTTCAAATCAATGTCTTCAATTCTAATAAACTTCAATTCTATTCCATTGATCTACCTGTCTGTTGCTGTACCAGTACCATGCAGTTTTTATCACAATTGCTCTGTAGTGCAGCTTAAGGTCAGGCATGCTGATTTCACCAGAGGTTCTTTTATTGTTGAGAATAGTTTTTGCTATGCTAGGTTTTTTGTTATTCCAGATGAATTTGCAAATTGCCCTTTCTAACTCAGTGAAGGATTGAGTTGGAATGTTGATGGGGATTGCATTGAATCTGTAGATTGCTTTCTGCAGGATAGCCATTTTGATTATGTTAATCTTGCCAATCCATGAGCATGGGAGATCTTTCAATCTTCTGAGATCTTCTTTGATTTCTTTCTTCAGAGACATGAAGTTCTTATCTTACACATCTTTCAGTTCCTTAGTTAGCGTCACACCAAGGTATTTTATATTATTTGTGACTATTGTGAAGGGTGTTGTTTACCTAATTTCTTTCTCAGCCCATTTATCCTTGTGTAGAGAAGGCCATTGATTTGTTTGAGTTAATTTTATATCCAGCTACTGCACTGAAGCTGTTTATCACATTTAGGAGTTCTCTGGTGGAATTTTTAGGGTCACTTATATAAACTATCATATCATCTGCAAATAGTGATATTTTGACTTCTTCCTTTTCAATTTGTATCCCCTTGATCTCCTTATGTTGTCTAATTGCTCTAGCTAGGACTTCAAGTACTATATTGAATAGGTAGGGAGAAAGTACCTTGTCTAGTCCCTGATTTCAGTGGGATTGCTTTCATCTTCTCTCCATTTACTTTGATGTTGGTTACTGGTTTGCTGTATATTGCTTTTATTATGTTTAGGTATGGGCCTTGAATTCCTGATCTTTTCAAGACTTTTATCATGAAGGGGTATTGGATTTTGTCAAATGCTATCACAGCATCTAACAAGATGATCATAAGGTTTTTGTATTTGAGTTTGTTTATGTAGTGGGTTACTTTGATGGATTTCTGTATATTAAACCATCCCTGCATCCCTGGGATGAAGACTACTTGATCATGATGGATGATCATTTTGATGTGTTCTTGGATTCAGTTTGTAAGGATTTTATTGAGTATTTTTGCATCAATATTCATAAGGGAAATTGGTCTGAAGTACTATTTCTTTTTTGTATCTTTGTGTGGTTTAGGTATCAGAGTAATTGTGGCTTTATAGAATGAATTGGGTAGTGTACCTTCTGCTTCTATTTTGTGGAATAGTGTGAGGAGAGATGGAATTAGATCTTCTTTGAAGGTCTGATAGAACTCTGCACTAATCCCATCTGGTCCTGGGTTTTTTTGTTTTTTTGTTTTTTTTTTTTTTTTTTTTTTTGGTTGGGAGACTATTTATGACTGCTTCTGAAAGACCCACAACGTGAGGACTCCCCCATGTTCTGACTCAGGAGAGGCGACACCCCAAATCACACAAGAAACGGTCTTGCTGCAACTGCAAGAGGATTTTTATTCGAGAGCGTTCTCGGGCCCATGGTCATACACCACGCAGGGGTAGAGGACCATGGCGCCCCGAGTAGCTGAGTAAGGGGGTATTTAAAGGAAGAAACCACAACTCAAGGAGGTGGGGAGGGTGTTGTTGGAAAATACTAAAAATACCAGTTAAGAGTCACAAGGAAGTATAAAGTCACAAGTGTCAGGTTATCTCTCAAGACAGTTTCTAAGAGCCCCTAACAATCTAAGAGCCCCTAAAGATAGCACATTTGCATTGTAGGTTCCAGTAATGGTCAGGGTGCCATTCTTTGAATTGAACCCAGGAAGCGGGTAGGTGCAGGAATGTCGATATCTGTTTTATGACCAGTACCTGGAGCACTAAGCCACAAAGGCTACACTCCCAAGCCTGGGCCCAAAAGCCTCGAATTTTGTTTTTACTTTGCTATACTTTTTTAATACTTCTTCACTTCTATTCCTTTGGGGAAAATGGGACTGTTTAGATTGTTAATCTGATCCTGATTTAATTTTGGTGCCTGGTATCTGTCTAGGATGTTGTCCATTTCATCAAGGGTTTCTAGTTTTGTTGAGTATAGCCTTTTGTAGTAGGATCTGATGATGTTTTGGATTTCCTCTGGTTCTGTTGTTATGTCTCCTTTTTCATTTCTGATTTTGGTAATTAGAATACTGTCCCTGTGCCCTCTAGTTGGTCTGGCTAAGGGTTTATCTATCTTGTTGATTTTCTCAAAGAACCAGCTCCTCATTTGGTTGAGTCTTTAAATAGTTCTTTTTGTTTCCACTTGGTTTATTTCAGCCCTGGGTTTGATTATTTCCTGCCATCTACTCCTCTTGAGTAAATTTGCTTCTTTTTTGTTCTAGAGCTTCTAGGTGTGCTGTCAGGCTGCTAGTGTATGCTCTCTCTAGTTTCTTTTTGGAGGCAGTCAGGGCTATGAGTGTTCCTCTTAACACTGCCTTCATTGTGTCCCATAAGTTTGGGTATGTTGTGGCTTCATTTTTCATTAAACTATAAAAAGTCTTTATTTTTTTCCTTATTTCATCCTTGACCAAGGAATCATTGAGTAGAGTGTTGTTCAGTTTGCACGTGAAGTTTGGCTTTCTATTATTTATGCTGTTATTGAAGATCAACCTTAGTCTGTGGTGATCAGATATGATGCATGGGATAATTTCAATATTTTTTTATCTGTGGAGGCCTGTTTTGTGACCAAGTATATGGTCAATGTTGGAGAAGGTACCATGTGGTGGTGAAAAGAAGGTTAATCCTTTTGTGTTAGGATAAATGTTTTCTAGATATCTATTAAATCCATTTGTTTCATAACTTCTGTTAGTGTCCACGTGTCTCTGTTTAGTTTAATTTCCAGGAACTGTCCATTGGTGAGAGTGGGGCATTGAAGACATCCACTATTACTGTGTGAAGTGCAATGTATGCTTTGAGCTTTACTAAAGTTTCTGTAATGAATGTGGCTGCCCTTGTATTTGGAGCATAGATATTCAGAATTGAGAGTTCATCTTAGTAGATTTTACCTTTGATGAGTATGAAGTGCCCCTCCTTGACTTTTCAAATAACTTTGGGTTGGAAGTCAGTTTTATTTAATATTAGAATGGCTACTCCAGCTTGTTTCTTCGGACCATTTGCTTGGAAAATTGTTTTCTAGCCTTTCACTCTGAGGTAGTGTCTCTCTTTGTCCCTGTGGTAGGTTTCCTGTAAGCAGCAAAATTTTGGATCCTGTTTTTGTTGCCAGTCTATTAGTGTGTCTTTTTATTGGGGAATTGAATCCATTGATGTTAAGAGAAAGTAAAGAAATTGTTGCTTTCTGTTATTTTTGTTGTTAAAGTTGGGATTCTCTTCTTGCAGCAGTCTTCTTTTAGGTTTGGTGAAGGATTACTTTCTTGCTCTTTCTATGGTGTAGTTTCCATCCTTCTGTTTGTGTTTTCCCTTTATTATCATTTGAAGGGCTAGATTCCTGGAAAGATATTGTGTGAATTTGGTGTTATCATGGAATACTTTGGTTTCTCCCTCTATGGTAATTGAGAGTTTTGCTGGGTATAGTAGCCTGGGCTGGCATTTGTGTTCTCTTAGGGTCTGTATAACATCTGTCTAGGATCTTCTGGCTTTCATAGTCTCTGGTGAGAAGTCTGGAGTAATTCTTTTTTGTTTGTTTGTTAAATTAGGTATTTTCTTTATTTACATTTCAAATGCTATCCCCAAAGTCCCCCATATCCCCCCTCACTCCCCTACCCACCCACTCCCACTTCTTGGACCTAGTGTTCACCTGTACTGAGGCATATAGAGTTTGGAGTAATTCTAATAGACCTGTCTTTATATGTTACTTGACCTTTTCCCCTTACTGTTTTCAATATTCTGTCCTTATTTAGTGCATTTGTTGTTATGATTATTATGTGATGGAAGGAATTTCTTTTCTGGTCCAGTCTATTTGGAGTTCTGTAGGCTTCCTGTATGTTCATTGGCACCTTTTTCTTTAGATTAGGGAAAATTTCTTCTATAATTTTGTTGAAGATATTTGTTGTCCCTTTAAGTTGAATATCTTCATTCTAATCTATACATATTATCTGTAGGTTTGGTCTTCTCATTGTGTCCTGGATTTTCTGGATGTTTTGTGTTAGGATCTTTTTGCATTTTGCATTTTCTTTGATTGTTGTGCCGATGTTCTCTATGGAATCTTTTGCACCTGAGATTCTCTCTTCTATCTCTTGTATCTGTTTCTGATGCTCACATCCATGGTTCCTGATTTCTTTCCTAGGGTTTCTATTTCCAATGTTGTCTCACTTTGGGTTTTCTTTATTGTGTCTACTTCCCTTTTTAGGTCTTGGATGGTTTTGTTCAATTCCATCACCTGTTTGGTTGTATTTTCCCGTAATTCTTTAAGGACTTCTACCTCTTTAGCAGTGTTCTGTATTTCAAGTGAGTTATTAATGCCCTTCTTAAAGTCCTCTACCAGCATCATGAGATATTATTTTAAACCCTAGTCTTGCTTTTCGGGTGTGTTGGGATATCCAGGACTGACTAAGGTGGGAGTGCTGTGTTCTGATGATGGTTAGTGGTCTTGGTTTCTGTTAGTAAGATTCTTATGTTTGCCTCTTGACACCTGGTAATCTCTGGAGTTAGCTGGTATAGTTGTCTCTGGTTGGAGCTTGTTCCTCCTGTGATCCTGTTAGTCTCTGCCAACAGTCCTGGGAGTCCAGCTCTTTCCTGAGTCTCAGTGGTCAGAGTACTCTCTGCAGGCAAGCTCTCATCTTGCAGGGAAGGTGCACAGAGTTCTGGCATTCAGACCTGCCTCCTGACTGAAGACAAAGGCCCGAAACAGGACCTGTCCCAGAAGATGTGTTGCCTCTGCAGTCTGCATGTTCCCCTGCACAGACTTGTCTCAGAGGAACTTGGGACACAATATGGCTCTCTCACCTGCTCTGGAACTCAGAGATTTCCCAGGTGGCCACCTCTCCTTTGGCAGGGAAAGGTGCCTGGATATCTGGTGCCCAAAACTGGGTCTGTCCCAGAAGTTATGTCGCTTCTGCCTGTATCAGAAGCTGTGTCTCTTCTGCAGTCTGCTTGCTCTCCCTCTGCAGTCCGTGAGCTGACCTGTGCAGACTGGTCTCCAATGGACCCAGGACACAAGATGGCTCCCTCACCTGCTCCCTCTCCGTTAATATTCTATTCCTCTTTGCCAGTCAACTTATATCAAGTGTTCTTGATCTATTTAGGTCTAGAATTTCATTTTCTATTCTCTTTAAAGACCCAAATGTATCAAGATATAATCTCCACAGTGATCAGAATGTGCCTAATATTTAATCTCCCCATAGAACTACCAAACAGGTATTTGAACAGAATCACAGAATGACCTAATAATTAAATGAAAGATTTAAAATGACCTGAATAATCTGAAGAATTATCTTAATATGAAAATATCTTGCCCTAACTGTTTTTATTGTTTGTTTGTTTGCTTTTTGTGAACCTCTGCTGTGCTTAAAACTATTATGTACCCAACCATTAACAGATCTTTAAAACCATCAGTTCTATGCAGTTCTAATGATACCTTATCAATGTCCTTAGAAGAAATGTTAAAACTCTTGTCCTGGCCTATGATAAGGTTTTCATTGCTTCTACTGTCTCAACATGCAATATTTCCTCTTTACTTTCTGATCCCCAGCTTTATGACATTTTTTTTGTTCTTAAATAAATGCAATCCCTCCCATCTTCTCTGGTCCTTTTCCTGTTGCAATTGCTTGCAAAGAGTCTATTAGGCAGGAGGAAACTAAGAATAATGGCTCATTTATTGTTTGCTTTTAATGTCTATAATTAGGCATTAAAAAAAAAAACGAAAACCTTTGAAAGGCCATTCTGGATTCCTTCTGGACTGTGCCAGCACCAGGCCACCTTGTGCATGATCTTGATGGATGTCCACCATCCTCAATAGATTCTTTACCCCCAGGCGCCCAAAAAAAGCCCAAGATTTTAGGATCACTGGTAAGTGGAACCCAACATCTGTTCTAAAAGAACCAGGAATGGCTGGGGCCGGGAGGAGCAGAGACACAGGAACCCCACCACCCCCAGTGTTTCAGGTTTTTTCCAGTCAGCCCCAGCACCAAGTCACCTTGGGCACAAACTCAGCGGACAGTCCCAGGGTCCCCAGAAGACGCACACTCCCAGGTGCTCTAACACACCAGGATCTTAGGATCTTAGGATCTCAGGATCCGAGGAGCTTAGTCAGACCAGGATCTCAGGGTCTCAGAGGAAGCTTGACTGCCAAGAACTCTGACACACCCAGAATCTCAGCATCATAGAATTCCAGAATCACAGGATCACAAAGAAAGCTGGACACTGAGAAGTTCTGACTCAACTGGGATTACAGGAAGGACAAGCTCCAGTCAGATATATTGAGGGCAGGGAGCACTTGAAATAATCAGATGGCAGGAGGCTAGGGTAAAAACAGAAGCAACAGAAACCAAGGTTACTTGGCATCATCAGAACCCAACTCTCCCACCATAGCAAGTCCTGGATACATCATCATACCAGAAAAGCAAGATATGGATCTAAAGTCACTTCTCATTATGATGATAGAGAACTGTAACAAGGACATAAATAATACCCTTAAAGAAATACAGGAGAACAAAGGTAAATAGGTAGAAGCACTTAAAGAGGAAAAACCAAAATCCCTTAAAGAATTACAGGAAAACACATCCAAACAGGTAAAAGAATTGAGCAAAACCATCCAGGATCTAAAAATGAATATAGAAACAATAAAGAAATCACAAAGGGAGACAACTCTGGAGATAGAAAATCTAGGGAAGAAGTCAGGATCCATAGATGCAAGGATCAACAAAAGAATACAACAGATGGAAGAGTGCACTTCTCAAGTGCAGAAGATACTATAGAAAACACTGACACAACAATCAAAGAAAATGTGAAATGCAAAAAGATCCTAACCCAAAACATCCAGGAAACCCAGGACACAATGAGAAGACCAAACCTAAGGATAATAGGTATAGACTATAAGGAAAATTTCCAAATTAAAGGGCAAGTAAATATCTTCAACAAAATTATAGAAGAAAATTTCCCTAACCAAAGAAAGAGGTGCCAATGAACATACAGGAAGCCTACAGAACTCCAAATAGACTGGACCAGAAAAGAAATACCTCCCATCACATAGTAATCAAAACACCAAATGCACAAAACAAAGAAAGAATATTAAAAGCAGTAAGGGAAAATGGTCAAGTAACATGTAAAGGCAGACCTATCAGAATTATACCTGACTTCTCCCCAGAGACTATGAAAGCCAGAAGATCCTAGGCAGATGTCATACAGACCTTAAGAGAACACAAATGCCAACCCAGGCTACTATACCTAGCAAAACACTCAATTACCATAGATGAAGAAAGCAATGTGTTCCATGAGAAAACCAAATTTACACAATTTCTTTTCACAAATCTGGCCCTTTAAAGGAACATAAGACTTAGACTAACAGACTGGTTACGTAAACAGGAACAATATTTTGCTGCATTTAGGAAACCCACTTCAGTGACATAGATAGACACTACCTTAGAGTAAAAGGCTAGAAAACAATTTTCTAAGAAAATGGTCTGAAGAAACAAGTGGGAGTAGCCATTCTAATATAGAATAAAATAGATTTTCAACCTAAAGTTAACAAAAAGATAAGGAGGGACACTTCATACTCATCAAAGGTAAAATTTACCAAGATTAACACTCAATTCTAAACATCTATGTTCCAAATGCAAGGGCATCCACATTCATTAAATAAACATTAATAAAGCACAAAGCACACATTGTACCACGCACAATAATTGTGGAGACTTCAACACCCCACTCTCATCAATTGACAGATCCTGGAAACAGAAAGTATACAGAGATAGAGTGAAATTAACAGTTGTTATGAAAAAATGGACTTAACAGATATCTATAGAATGTTTCATCCTAAAATAAGGGCATATACCTTCTTTTCAGCACCTCATGGCCCCTTCTCCAAAACTGACCACCTAATCTATCACAAAACAGGACTTAACAGATACAAAAATATTGTAATAATCCCATACATCCTATCAGATCACCATGGACTAAGGCTGATCTTCAATAACAACATAAATAATAGAAAGTCCACATACACATGGAAGCTGAACAACACTCTACTCAATGAATCCTTGGTCAGGGAAGAAATAAAGAAAGAAATTAAAGAAATTTTGGAGTTTAATAAAAATGAAGTCATACCATATCCAAACTTATGGGGCACAATGGAAGCAATCCTAAGAGAAAAACTCATAGCCCTGGGTGCCTCCAAAAACAAACTAGAGAGAGCATATACTAGCAGCTTGACAGCACACCAAAAAGCTCTAGAATAAAAGGAAGCAAATTCACAGAAGAGTAGATGACAGGAAATAATCAAACCCAGGACTGAAATCAATCAAGTGGAAACAAAAAGAACTATTCAAAGAATTAACCAAACTAGGAGATGGTTCTTTGAGAAAATCAACATGATAGATAAACCCTTAGACAGACTAACTAGAGGGCATAGGGACAGTATTCTAATTAACAAAATCAGAAATGAAAAGGTAGACATAGCAACAGAATCTGATGATCAAAAATATCATCATATCCTACTATAAAACCCTATACTCAACACAACTGGAAAACCTGGATGAAATGAACAAGTTTCTAGACAGATACCAGGCATCAAAGTTAATTAAGGATCAGAATAATGATCTAAGCAGTCCCATATCCCCTGAAGAAATAGAAACAGTCATTAATGTTTCCCAAACAAAAGAAGCCCAGGACAAAATGGGTTCAGTGCAGAATTCTATCAGACCTTCAAAGAGGAGCTAATTCCAATACTCCTCAAACCTGTCCACAAAATAGAAACAGAAGGTACTCTACCCACTTTATTCTATGAAGACACACTTACTCTGATATCTGAACCACATAAAGACCAAAAAAGAAAGAGAATTTCAGACCAATTTCCCTTACGAATATCAATGCAAAATTACTCAATAAAATTCTCTCAAACTCAATCCAAGAACATATGGAAATGATCATCCATCATGATCAAATAGGCTTCATCCCATGGCTGCAATATGGTTGATTATATGGAAAGCCATCAACATAATCCACTATATAAACAAACTCAAATACAAAAACCTCATGATCATCTTGTTAGATGCTGAGATAACATTTGACAATATCCAACACCCCTTCATGATAAAAATCTTGGAAAGATCAGGAATTCAAGGCCCATACCTAAACATAATAAGAGCAATATACAGCAAACCAGTAACCAACATCAAACTAAATGGAGAGAAACTTGAAGCAATCTCACTAAAGTCAGGGTCCAGAAAAG
Organism: Mus caroli; assembly: GCF_978045245.1. NCBI lineage: Eukaryota > Metazoa > Chordata > Mammalia > Rodentia > Muridae > Mus > Mus caroli. Next base: position 159,186,551 of record NW_028227257.1, on the reverse strand, counting down.
GCTGCCCACTTTCTCTATTCAGAGCAATTAGACAAGAAGAGGAGATCAAAGAGATACAAATTGGAAAGGAAGAAGTCAAAATATCACTATTTGCAGATGATATGATAGTATACATAGTGACCCCAACAATTCCACCAGAGAATTCCTAAACAAGATAAACAAGTTCAGTGAAGTAGCTGGATATAAAATCAACTCAAACAAATCAGTGGCCTTTCTCTACACAAATGTTAAACAGGCAGAGAAAGAAATCAGGAAAACATCACCCCTTACAATAGTGACAAATAATATAAAATACCTTGGTATGACTCTAAGGAAGTAAAAGATCTGTGTGATAAGAACTTCAAGTCTCTGAAGAAAGAAATTGAAGAAGATCTCAGAAGATGGAAAGATCTCCCATGCTCATGGGTTGGCAGGATAAATATAGTAAAAATGGCTATCCTGCTGAAAGCAATTTACAGATTCAATGCAATCCCCATCAAAATTCCAACTCAATTCTTCACTGAGTTAGAAAGGGCAATTTGCAAATTCATCTGGAATAACAAAAACCTAGGATAGCAAAAACTATTCTCAACAATAATAGAAGTACTACAGAGGAATTATAAAAACTGCATGGTACTGGTACAGTGACAGACAGGTAGATCAATGGAATAGAATTGATGACCCAGAAATGAACCCACACACCTATGATCATTTTATCTTTGATAAAGGAGCTAAAGCAATCCAGTGGATAGAAGACAGTATCTTTAACAAATGCTGCTGGCACAACTGGCAGTTATCATGTAGAAGAATGCAAATTGATCCATTCTTCTTATAGAAAGCTCAAGTGCAAGTGGATCAAGGAACTCCACATAAAACTAGAGATATTGAAACTTATAGAGGAGAAAGTGGGGCATAGGGGAAAATTCCTGAACAAAACAGTAATGACTTGTGATGTAAGATCAAAAATCAACAAATGGGACTTCATAAAATTGCAAAGCTTCTGTAAGGCAAAAGACACTGTCAATAAGACAAAAAGGCAATCAACCGATTGGGAAAACATCTTTACCAATCCTAAATCCAATAGGGGGTTAATATCCAATATATATAAAGAATTTAATAAGTTGGACTCCAGAAAACCAATGAACCCTATTAAAAATAGGGTAGAGAGCTAAACAAAGAATTCTCAACTGAGGAATACCAAACGGCTGAGAAACACATAAAAATGTTCAATATCCTTAATCATCAGGGAAATACAAATCAAAACAACCCTGAGATTCCTCCTCACACCAGGCAGAATGACTAAGATAAAAAATTCAGGTGACAGCAGATGCTGGCTATGATGTGAAGAAAGAGGAACACTTCTCATTGCTGGTGGGATTGTAAGCTGGTACTACTACTCTGGAAATCAGTTTGGCAGGTCCTCAGAAAATTGAACAGAGTCATACTGGGAAGATCCAGCAATACCTCTCCTGGGCATATACCCAGAAAATGCTCCAACTTGTAATAAGGACACATGCTCCACTATGTTCATAGCAGCCTTATTTATAATAGCAAGAAGCTGGAAAGAACCCAGATGTTCCTCAACAAAGAATGGATACAGAAAATGTGGTACATTTACACAATGGAGTACTATTCAGCTATTAAAACAATGAATTTATGAAATTATTAGACAAATGGATAGATCTGGTTCATAACATCCTAAGTGAGGTAACCCAATCACAAAGGGACACACATGATATGCACTCACTGATAAGTGAATATTAGCCCAGAAGCTTAGAATACCCAAGATACAGTTTGCAAAACACATGAAACTCAAGAAGAAGGAAGACCAAAGTGTGGATACTTCAATATCTCTTAGAAGGGGGAACAAAGTATCCATGGAAGGAGTTACAGAGACAAATTTCTGATCAGAGATTGAAAGAATGACCGTCTATAAACAGCCGCACCTCGGGATCTAACCCATAAACCATCACCAAACCCAGACACGATTGCAGATGCCAACAAGAGCTTGCTGACAGAACCCTGATATAGCTGTCTCCTGAGAAGACCTACCAGTGCCTGACTAATAAAGAAGTGGATGCTCACAGTCATCCATTGGACAGAGCACAAGGTCCCCTATGAAGGAGCTAGAGAAAGTTCCCAAGGAGCTGATTGGGTTTGCAACCACATAGGAGGAACAACAATGTGAACTAACCTGTACCCCAGAGCTCCTTGGTACTAAACCACCAATCAAAGAAAACACATGGATGGACTAGTGGCTCTAGCTGAATATATAGCAGAGAATCGCCTAGTCAGTCATCAATGGGAGGATAGGCCCTTGGTCCTGTGAAGGTTCTATGCCCCAGTATAGAGGCATTCTAGGGCCATGAATCAGGAATGGGGGGTTGGGGGACAGGGGAAGGGGGAGAGGATAGGGGATTTTGAGAGGGGAAACTAGGAAAGAGGATAACATTTGAAATGTAAATAAAGAAAATATCTAATTAAAAAAGGTCCTTCTGTGTTATGAACAAAAGTATGGATAATTTTTAGTAAGATGATGTATCCTCATTTAAGTGGTGGTACTTCTGAGCATCACCTATAATCTGTAGAAGAATTGTAAAGCCTGTTACAGAGAAGACATGGTAGAGAAAAATAGAACATTTGAAATAACAATGTCTGGTTAAATATTGAGCAGTTGTTGGTGATGCTTTAATTGAGTAGAATCCATGTTTGAAAGTCTTTTGGTGGCCTTATACCCATGGTGACATTAGATTCAGATAGAAAGGGGAGACACTTGATACTTAAATATAAAGGCAGGACTTTTCCATAAGCCCTCATGAGAAGGAGATTTACCATGCAAACTCTCTTCACCACCATGACTCACTCTGCTGGCTTCATCCTTAGCTCCCAATTTTACCTTTGGGAGAATGCTGCTTGCTGGCTTGCTTTCTTTGGCTTTCATAGCTACCTTTCTTCTACAGCTCAGACCCTCCTAAGAATAGCACCACTGATAGTGGTATGTACCCTCCTCCACCAATTCACAATCAAGAAAATGCTCCCTCAGCCCTGAGTTCATGCCAGTCTGAGGAGGCAAGTTTCCAACCAAGGTTTGCTTTTTCCAGGTGTGACAAGTTGATAACTGAAACAAAGTATGACATTATCCATGTTCTGAAGACTGAAGGGGTCAAATTATTTAAAATGAATTAAACTAAGGGTCATAGTGTACAATTCTTGAGACAGTGGATATTAAAATACATTATTCATGAAGCATAAATAGGCGATTCATTTTCTTTACACAATAGATCAAGAAATGCTATCTTGGTGACTGATCGTGAAGTTCTTTAAGGGAGCGTATGCAGGTGTGCATGTGCATGTGTGAAGCAGTCTTGACCAGGACGATAGCATCACTGATGCGGGATGACCTGAGTTTCTTAGACTGTGCAGAAACGAGGTTTACAACATTTAGATAGAGTTTGCTTGTATTGAATTAAATGTTTAAATAATCAGATAAATGAAATGCAATTGAAAGTGCTTTATCTAAAAGGGAAAAAGAAGTGTTTCAGGTATTATTAGTATATTGGAATATTGTGATGGACTGTACCAATTGAGCATCCCTAATTGAAAATCAAAAACCTACAAGGCTCTGAATTCAGAAAACAAGTTTGGGCTGGGAATATTCATACTGTGTAGTGAAAAGGTCGAGTTTGCTTAAATGTGACAACAACCTCCCCTGCTTTTAAATACCTTGCATACTCTCTGAGCTCCTGCTATGAATATACCAGAATGGCTCATGGAATTTGCTGGGAATTAGAGGCTTTTAAACTACACTTGAATAAAATAGACTGTTTTTAGGGCTGGGTTCTTCCACAGAAGGAGACTGGGCTGTTCTCTGCTCTTCTGTGTTATGCAATGGACTTTTATTCTCTTTATGCTGCATATTGTTGTTCAGATTTGCAAGAATTAAGGTTATTTTTGTCATTTCTAAGCAAACTTGGACTACAGATGATTTCGTAACAATGCTTACATTGGAAAGTCCAAATTAGACATTATCATCATTGTGCAGACAAAGACAAACCGAAATCTGACTAAAGTCAGCACTGTTATAATTGGTAGCTCGAGGGGCTGCTTTTGAAGCCTTTTATCACAGATTCTCAAAAGAGTCTCATGGTTTGAAGCCCATGCATTGTGAGCAAATGATTTATCACCCATGATCACTTAAATACTTTTGTGTAGCTTGTAAAAGAAGTAAACAGACTTTCAGGGGGAAAACCCAACAACAACTACCAGAGGGCATTTTCAGCTTATAACATTTATTTGTAATGTGAGCCTAGAAATTTGTTTTGCTTTGACTAATGCATCCATTTCAGTTGATAGTAGATTCTTATCCTGTGGGTTCCTTAATTGGTTTATGATCAATAAAGGGCACAAATACATGTGTCAATATGATGTTTATTTTAAACTCCCCAAGCTTACATAAAAGATTGTAAAATATCCAGAGCAAGTAAGAAAAAGCAATAGGGTGAAAGACAGGGTATTGTTATCAAAGGCAAAGTAGCTTGGAAGCATGCATGGGGCTAGGAGTCTCTTCACTTCTCAAAGCTTAGACTAACTCAGAAGCACAGACTGAAGCCTGAAGAGCAAGCATTATCTGAAGTCTGGAACTCCTTCCTCAAGGCAGTTGGAGCAATCTCATGGAAAAGCTTTTTTCCCCCTTTTACTCTCCATGATTTAATTTTCTTAAACATTAATTTAATTTTTTTGACTTATTCATTTTACATTCCCACTCACTGACCTTTTCCTGGTCATCCCCTCCCACAATCCTTTCCCCCTTCTCCTACGGGTGTGTCAGGGGCCCCTGTTTATCCCACACATATCCTGGTACTCAAGTCTCTGCCAGACCTCTCCCACTGAGGCCAGACAAGGCAGCCCAGGTAGAAGAATACATCCCACGAACAGGCAACAGCTTTGTGGACAGCCCCTGCTCCAGTTGTTCATTTTATATAAAAAAAAATGCAGTCCCATTCATCCACTTGGCTTGTGCTCATGTCTCTGTACAATGAGTGGAGAGTTCAGACATAGGAGTAGTTACCAACATGCAAGAGTGCTGCTCTTACAGGGTGTGTGTTCTATGATAGATGGCTAATGGTTTGGGTCTTGGGTGAGTTAGAAATTAATCAACCACCACTGCCATATTTTGACTGAAAGAGTTAATAAATTGAAAGAGCTTCAAACAATTGAAATTTGGAACCTTTAGTTTTTTAGTGAAAAACAACAATATTGTGATCTTAGATAGGACTAACATGAATTTGACTATATTATCTCTTATAAATGCCTTTTTGGTTTTGTGAAATATAGTAATTACCACAAGCTAGAACAAAATGAGGAGGAAATACAAAGAAGAGGGTTTAAATAACTGATTCTAATTGCCTCAAATACAATGCAGAGAATAAGTTCTTTCTAATGAAGAGGCTCAAAGAAAAAGAGGAAAAACAGAGAAAGAGATAACATTGTTCCAGGAAAGCAAGAGTAGAATGAAAGAAATGAAAATGAACTCAGAACCCTTACACAGTTATAGAATGGTGAGAACAAGCTCAAGCAGCAAAATTCAAACTGAGAGTAGAGGTGATGGGGTGTGGAGTAGAAGGAAAACAGACAAGGACAGACATGCAAACCATGGGGACCATAAACACAGGGGAAATGCAGATACAGGAAACTGAAGTTCTGAAGAAGAGAAAAAGTGGTCCATATAATTACTGATGTAATTGTAAATATTTCAGGAATACACAAAGCCTCAAACCTGGTAAGGGCTGAAAGTACTGACAAAGGGAAGGTATACTAAGCTTACAGATGGGGATCCTGAGAGAGAGGGTCCAGGGGCAGAGACACAAACTAGCATCCTGGCCCTACCTGTGCAGGCATTCCTGTTGGTGGTTTTCTTTGGTGGGTTAGACAACATAGGTTACATCCTCTGCTGTCATGCTGTGATTGATATTGGACTTTGAAGTCTCATCCTATTTCTAGTGTCTGTGCATCCCATGTAGGTTGAGTCCAGTGGATTCATCTCTCTGCTCTGGGGGGAGGTAGTTACCAGAAGGTGGCTAGATGAGGCAAACTTCTGTGTTGACCATACTGAAGAACACAGGAAGGCATAGAGCTGGAAACTGTGTCAAGACACTTCTTGTGTCTATATATAAGCATCAAACCTGTACAAACTGCATGCTGAGACAGTGCCACAGAATTGTAGGGATTCCCTCCATGCTTTAATAAGTATATTAGTATGTGTTTTAATTTGAACTTCTCTCTCAGTGTCTGGGTATATGCCTAGGAGGGTAATGTTTGTATTATATGGCATCACCATCTTTAAATTTTAAACTATTACACTGTTTTTTAAAGTGAGTACACCATTTTGCATCCCCACCAACAACACTTCACTTTACCCACACCCTTAGCAACCCTTTTCAATTTCCATTGTTTTGAAAAATAACAGCCATCTCAGCGGGTGAGAAGTGTGGTCCTTAGAGCACATCGAGAAGCTAGCCTTTCATGGTCTCGTTTTCATCCTCATCTGAATCACCTCCATCAAGACGAATGAGGTTGTTACTGTAAGCCTCTAACTAGTGTCACTATTTCTACTCTTGGGTTATTAGTCTCTCTTCTAACCACAGAAGCTGGAAATCTCTTGTTTACACCTGGGACAGATAGTATTCCTGTTGTCCAAACCCTATCACAGCCAGCTCCCCACTCTATTCCTGTTCCCAGAGTTCTGTTCTCAGGGCAGGCACTGTGCTCTGAGCCCTTGTGATGATGTAGTCTTAGCATGAAACTTGCTCCACTTATGTAGCCTGTTCTTCCTTCCCATCATGTCCTGTCTGAAACACCATACAAAGCCTTACAGAATCCAGCCCATCCTTACCTTTGGTGCTTCAAAACCACTGGCCCTCCATCTTTTGCCTTCTGCCACAATCTTGACCTCCTTACCCTTCTAGGGAGCAGGCCTGGCTTGTATATCCTGTGTCCTGGTGTGGGCTGTCTCCTAGAGTGCACTCAGATCACAGACATTCAAGGAACTCCCTTGTATTTAAAAATATTTCTTCAATGTCAACTTCTTAAATGACATTAAAAAAATAAACTTATTTATTTTTTCTTTGCTTATTTTGCAACAAGCAAGAAAAGATTAATTTTAAAAATTGTGATACAGAAAGGATAAACCAGCACAATTGTAGAGAATCTGAAATTGGATCAAACAGACAGAAACGGGGACACAGTATATGAGAGAATTTGACAGATGGTTTCTGTTCAAAATGAAGAAATGGGGTCTGCAGCAGGTTAGCCTGGCATTTTGGCTCTTACTGAAATATCATGAGAAGAACAAAATATCTGTTCCCAATTCACTTGCTATAGTCTGTAGATTAAGGCTTTTGCTCATGGGTAATTCATGGCAAGGCATTTCTATTCTCCATGTCTCTGTCTGTCTGTCTGTCTGATTGACTCTCTCTCTCTCTCTCTCTCTCTCTCTCTCTCTCTCTCTCTCTCTCTCTCTCTCTCACACACACACACACACACACACACACACACACAGTAGTGCATTTTGATTTTTCCTCTGCTGACCCAATATGTATAAGTCACTTTCCACTTTTCCACTTTTCAGTAGTGGAAAGTGACTTATGCATGTTATTTTTTTAATGCAAAGCTTAGCTAAATTAGATCTCAGGATTGGCTATCCTATGTTAATATATGATTTTAGAGAATTTTAACTGTCTCAAGGAAATATGCTCTTAGTTGTCAGATCCTTATACAATCATGTCCAAGTTCATCTCTGTGGATACCTAATACAGAAAATGTAATGTAAGCATCATGAAACACTTGGCAATGTTTGAGGAATAGTTAGGAAAGCAACTGTAAAAACAAAACCAACATGAGCCCTAGTAAATGCTTTCTTATTTAATGACATTGATGTAAATAGAAAAGCTAAAACTGTTGTGGCTAGTTTATAAATGTTTGTAAATATATAGCTTATAAATGACTACAAGTGGCCTTTATTCTGGGGGATTGGAGCCAGAAATATCCAGGAGGAGCAAAGGACATTGGTTAGGGGTTTAGAGTACTTGGAATGCCTCATTAGCATGGGGAAGCATTTCTGGAAACTCAGGTACTGCCTGAACAGGTTTTATCAGGAAAAAGGAAATTGATCCTATAATCTAATTGAGGCTACATGACATTCCTCAGGTAAAGCTGAGGCATGTGTGTGGGCTTCGGATTTCCCAGAGAAGGCCAGAGAAGGAGAAGTCCCACTAATTAAGGGACTCCCCCATTATGCACCAAGCCCCAAAAGGCTATGTGGTCAATGGTAGACTGAGTTTAATTAGAGTTTTCCCACAAATTGTAACATAAATAATCTTTCACATATTACAACTCAAGTTTTTTAGATAAAATTCTAACTGAAATCGGCTTACAAGTAGAGATACTTCTAGATGCATCCCTTCCTCCAAAAATTCTAATGGCTCTTCTGGGGGGCTGTGGCAGTCTGAATAGGTATGGGCTCCATAGACTCCTGTGCTTGAATGCTTGGTCCATAAGAAGCAGCACTTTTAGGAGGAGTGGCCTTGTTGGAGTAGGTATGGCCTTGATGGAAGAAGTATATCATTGTGGGGGTGGTCTCATATGGTCAAGCTATGCCCAGAGTAGCACACAGTCTCCTTCTGTTGCCTTCAGATCAAGATGTTGCCTTCAGATCAAGAACTTTCAGATCTTTCTCCAGTACAATGTCTGCCTGCACAGTGCCATGTGTCCCACCAGAATGATAATGAGCCAAACCTCTGAAATTGTAAGCCAGTCCCAAATTAAATGTTTTCCTTTATAAGAGTTGCCATAGTCATGGTATCTTTTCACAGCAATAAAACTCTAACTAGGACAGGGACCTATCTGCCAAATTCTCCCCTGGCCACTTTACCTGGCTCTGTTTCTTCTGAGGTTGGCTTTTGCAATATGATTTTATAGACATATTATGGTTTTGTGTTTTCTCTTTTCCAGTTTTCTCTAAATAGTGCATCTACTTTAATGGTTTGTGACAGTTTAGAAATACTTTTTAGACCTTGACACTTAATGTGAAATTTATCTTGAATCATCTTAACTAAAGTTTATCTGCCTACTGATGCTGGTTCTAGTGTTGTCATTCACCATATGTACTCACAGGGCTTCCCCACCCACACTGGCCATCTCTGTCCAGTGGCCTCGTGGATTGTATCAGTTTATGATCCATGAGAATAGGGAGACCCACACAATTTATGGGATAAGAGACATAAGACCATGTTTCTGTGAAGTATAGACATTACTGTTAGATATTTAGAGACACAATGCAAAATCTAACAGAGAAGTTGCTTGCTCTTCTATGTGTGTAATCTCAGTGATTGTCCCATCCTTAAGTGGCCAAGTTCATATTGTTTCCAGTACCATCTCTAGGTTTAGGGACTGCTATGGTCTGAATGTGTCTGTCTCTTCACCCTGTTAAAATATAGAGTCTTTCTCCAAGTGATTAGGTTACAAGACTGAATTCTTATGAATGTGGTTGGTACCCTTACAAAATCATCCTCAAAATGACCCCTCGCCCCTTTTGCCATGTGAGGTTGAAGATAGAAGGCTATCTGCAGTTAGGTAGGTCCACCACCAGAAGCAATCCTTTCAGTGCCTTGATCTTGGAACTGTGAGAAATAAACAGTTTAACAGACATCCAACATTTGACATTTTTGTTATAACATCTCAGGCAAACACAGGGATCCTACAAATATGACCAATTCAGATGCTGACCCAACTATGTATCATCCTAATCCAAGAATGATGACATATGTGTTTCTGTAAACAATATCTGCCTCTCACCATGTTTTCCAACATGTGAGAAAGTATGGTGGTGGTGATCCTGTTGCTGCTGGATGGTCTTGTCCACTTCTCAGTATGACCGTCAGGCAGCTTGCACACAAGGGTATGAATAGATTAAATTGCTTATATTGATTTCTCTCTAAACAGTTGTCCATATGCCCTTGGCATAGCACTATATCTCATCACATATGATAAAATCAAAGATGATCTGTGAAAAGGATGTTAGGCTTGCTTCTATTTGGGAATGACTTCATTGTCATTGACACAAAAAAAAAGGCTCTGACATTAGCTCTCCATCTTCCCATCTACTTATAATGTTATTATATATAGCCTTTCCTATATAAGACTCATTTAAAACTAATGCTCTAATGTAAATTCTATAATGTTTGCCTTAAAATGTATCCTAGGATCACATAATATTCCAGACATGTTATTCCACCTGAATAGAGTAAGATTGGATGTGTGTGTTGGGATGTGGGAAGATGACTTCCTTGAGGTAAATGAGAAGGAAAGAAGAGAACACACATATAATTCAGAAGGTCAGTTGCTACTGTGAAGGAAGGAAAATATGACACCAAAAGGAGAAAACTTTACCTAATAGTGATATCCTTAACCTGAGAGGCAGATAAGGGTAACAAACATTTATTGTATCACAATGAATAGTTTTTCCTCCATCGCTCAATTGATTTATCCTTGGAAATGATGGGTTAGCTGATTTAATGATGATGAAATCTAGATGAACAGCATATATATATATATATATAGAGGAAATGAGCTGAGCTGATAGGCAAGTCACCTGACTGATTGAGAATATACATTGGGATTTAAAAAGAGGAAGGGGTCATCCTGATGTTGCTGGCTCATCTCCCAAGATGCAGTAGAGATTGGTCACTTCATTCCAGTGTTAAGATGACCCTGGTGGGAGCAGAGGCAAATGGCCTACTGATTGACAGAGTGACTGAAAGGTGTCCATTGGAAGTCACAGATATGTTAGGCTAGCTGTCCATCAGTTCTTTATTCAACTCCATCCAGACAAGACAAACAAGGATCCTGGGTACTTTTGAAATCATCACAGTAAATTTTACTCCATTACTTTGGGTATTAATGCATAAAGCAAACACTGAATGGTTTCTGAGATGTGTGGACATAAATTCTTAGCAGGAAAGCTGAATTGGTTTGTGACATGAGTTCATGTAGAATTTTAAGAAAAGCTTTTCCCACTGTAAAAAGCTCTGGTGGCTCTTGATAAGATACTAGGATGTATTAGCCTGTTTTTCTCTTTTTCTTCGCTTGGTGACCTTTGACCTTTGTGATACTGACTGCAGAAGGTAAGTACTGAAAGTTGAAGAGCCCTTCTGCTTTAGGTACTGTGCAAATGGCAGCATTTTTACCCTGAGAGTCTTACCTCCGGGGAAGTAGGATGTTTATCTTTACGTGCCTTCTCAGTTCTTCCTTAAGGCGAGTAGATTTCATTTCTGCTGCTTTCTGCTTGAGGGAGATGAGCCCATGTATTAATTCTACAGGGAGCCTTACGATGACTCTGTGAAAGCATTAAACAATGGAGTTCCGTGTCCAAAGATGAGGAGGAAGGAGAAGATTAGCATTGCTACAGACTTAGAGGGAAAGCGCAGAGGGACAGTGTTACAGATTTCTGTTGTGCTATTGCAGCAACATCAGTGCTGTGTTATCTTATGGTCCTGTTCTCCTGTCTCTCACATTACTTTATTAACAGTAATGCCACTGACATTTGTCGGCCATCTTCCCTGTTTCATCTCATATTCTATATCCAAATTGTTTATAAGTGCTGTATTATTTCTTATTTAACTTGAATTCCCTGATATGCAGCATAACATATCTTAAGAATTCAAGATAGGGATTATAGAGATGACTCAGTGGTTAAGAGCACTGGCTGATTTTCCAGAGAACCTAGTTTTGAATCCCAGCCACCACATAGCAGCTCACAACCATCTGTAACTCTAGTTCCACAAGGTTTGACACCTTTTGTGGGTACCATGCACACACATGGTGCATGGGCATACCTGTAGGCATATTCCTTCTTACATATTCAATAAATTATATATTATTTGTAAATAAATATTTGAATTGTCAGCCAGCTATGCAGATGGTGGCAGGACAAATGGTGTTAGAATTGGCTGCCAAAGACTCTGATAGAATCATGTGACCAAATCTGTATATGTGTGTGGTTTGTGGTCTGTGGTGGTGTGTGTGTGTGTGTGTGTGTGTGTGTGTGTGTGTGTGTGTGTGTGTGTGTGTGTGTAAACCAGAGTGTTGCTTAAGAGCTTCTGGAGACACACATATTAAAGCAATTGTTTTCTGAGAGGTTTAACACTCTAGCTAGTGAACACCTGTGAGCACTTAGTGATCAATATTGTGCTTTATAGTGTGGAGGTTAAGGGTATGGCTGTGCTATCCATGACCTGTAAACTGGAATGGTAGATTCTATGAGAACTGAATGCCTATATACAATGCTCAGAGCACTGCTTGTCACATCTTCCAGGTTTTGCAAGGTGCTTTATTTAAAGTAACATGCCATAGGGTAGCAACTCTCCATCTTCAGCCAGCATCTTATGTGACATATGAGCACAGGTGGCTGGCCTCACTCCTCATCTGCTACTTCAGTAAGTCCATGACAGAGTTGTTGCATTTGTATTGCTAAGAAGCTCCAAGAGATGCTGAGAAACCTCTTTGAAGACTCCAATGCTATTCAAAGCATGTGTGGAGGAGTGGTCATTTCTTCATGTGTTTATTTCATTTTATCATGGGATAGGGCTTTTTCTGTACAATGAGTACAAAATACAAGGAAAACTAGAATTTTCTATCTTTTGAGTTTTTTATACCCTTTCACTACTACTCTGGTGTGTTTTGTTTATTTAGTGTGTGTGTGTGTGTGTGTGTGTGTGTGTGTGTGTGTGTAGGTGTGCTGTTATCTTGAGACAGGCTCTCCTATATCCTAGGCTAGCCTGAACATGGCAATCTTATAATGATCTTCCTACTCGGCCTCCCATGTGTGGAGACTGCAGGCCTGAGGCATCCATTTGGGACCTACCTTTGTCTCCTGAGCCAAAGAGTAAGTAGTAGAGAAAGCTGAAGGACAGGGAGTAGTAGTAAACTTCCTTCTATCTAAACTTTTTGCTAAGAATGAAGTTTTATGTAACTGGTGGACTTGGAGGAGGCTAGAAAATAGTCATCCCTCCAGAGACAATGCAAGGGTCTGGAAAGCTAAGATGAAAGAGAAAGCAGTTAGTTGTGCAGGGGACCCCAACACCCCAGGCAGTTTTATCATCTTGCATCTCATGGGTTGCTGCTGTTCACAGGAAAACACAACTATTACCTTGAAGGAGATAAGAGATAGTTTGCTAGATCAAGCAAGTTTGACCATGGCCTAGTAACATGGATTTGGGCTACCCCTAAATTCCATGTTGCAACACAGTAGCAGTGATATAAAAATGTACAGTCACAGAACAACAAAAACAACAAACAAACAAACAAAAAACCCAAAAAACAAAAACAAAAAACCCCTCCTAAATCAAGACATTTCTCAAATACATTGGTGGGAACAGCAGGTAGGCAAGTTACAGAAAAACACAGAAACTTCTTACACTCTTGGCCTTATGGTGACAGAACCTAAGGGTCTGTTTGGATTTGGAAGGGTTTACCTCGTAGTCACAAAGATGTCAGATCACATGCAGAGGTGGGTAGTAAATAACTCTTAGTGGGTTGAGATAGTCCAGGATAGTTGTAATATGGCCTGGACCTCCAGCCACTTTCTGCCCTGTCACAGTCATCATCCTGTGGTCATGTGGGTCTGTCTTCACTGCAGGAATTCAGTTTGCTCTACAATACACATGTGTTGTCTTCAGAAAGAGAGAAAATAAGACCAAAGTGGTCCCTCTCTGAGTCTGCTCTGTTACTGATTATGCAAGTACAACACAGGCTTGGTTTTGTGACAAACTGCCTGTCTTTATTAATTGTAGCCTTTACATAGCTCCCTTCCCTTGCTTCTTCCATTTACTTGGAAAGAAAGGGATTATATAACAGGCATGATTCAGGCAGAAGAGAAAGTACTTATTTAACCCACAGGACTATTAGGTAACTGCTGAAGAGGGATTCACCTAAGGTGGATTTTTTTTTTTTTTAAAGATTTTTTTCCCCAGGCAACAAATCAAATCCTTTCAGGGTGCACAAATTTCAAACCTCTTTGGAAGATACTTTAAGGTACAGTGTAGGCACACTAAGTCCAGCATGCTAAGGCTGGTGAGATAAAAGGGAAACCATTGTTTTACCTGAGCTTACTCCCTTTGACATGGAACATGTTTTTTCGAAATGATAAGAGTCTTGAAAACTGGCTATTTTAATGATTAACAAAATACCTGTAAGAAAAAAAGCTGGACTAAAACTTGTGTTGTGCCTGAAATACTAATCAGGAAAAAAAGGAAGTAAACATGCTTTCTTCCCATTTCTTTTTAAATATAGACTAAGGTAAATACTGACTAAGATAACTAGAAACGGAAACAATATGAAGCCATTTAAGGAAGTTTTCTTCCCTCTCAGGGAAGCCGTTTAAGGAAGTTTACTTACTTCTCAAGGAAGTAGCTTCCCTGAGAAACTGTGAGCATCTCCTATGGGTAGAGCTGGGCTGTCACTCATAACTTGATGGCATTATTGGGAAGCAGTTGGAGGTGGGGTACGGTGAGAGAGAGAGCAGGGCCTGGGGTATGCCTCTGAAGGATTCCATTCCCTGGCCCCTTCATTCCTCTCTCTATGCTCTGCTGGTTTGAGGCCAGCAGCTGCACTCCACTGGAACCTCTCTGCCAAGATATTGTGCCCCAGCACACACCCATATCGATGGACCAGACAACTGTGGATCAAAACCTATGGCACCCTGAGTCAAATAAATCTTTCCTTTTTTTAAGTTGTATGTCAGGAACATTGTCACACTGGAAATGATTAATCTGATTTCATTTGAAATTAGCATTTCTAAAGAGTGAAATCAATGACTGCAAAAGCTTCATGCTGATGGTTAAAACATTATTGACATCGTCCTTCTGCAAAAAGACAGGGTGGGGTGTTTGTTGTTGAGTCCTGTGTGGTTTTAGTCACTGACGACTAAGACTTGAAGAGGCATCCTTGCATGAGTCTGTCTTAGCCCCAAGAGCCACAAAAGCCATGTGGGCTTTGTGCTTTCTGGCTTGACTTCAGTATCACTCACTATGTCCTGTCTGTTTTATTATAACCCAGTGCCCCTGTATTCTAGTCGAGCTTATCTCTGTAACTTTCTGATAAGCCTTATGCTGCTCCATGTATACAGCCCTCATAGGAGATTATTCTGCTTTCTGGAATTATTATTTTTTATTATAATTCTGCATTTAGCACTGCAGGCCACATAGTAATTTGTATGTCTATGGCAAAGCTTCATTTGAATAGCAAAGTTTTGGAAACATATTGTATGTCCATTGGTCAGATTGTTTAATAATTCAGCAATATAGATAACCTATTACAATATAGATAACTTATTACATAAATGAGTGTTTAAATGACTAAGTTTAATAGGGCATGAGGTGATTTTGCAGCTATTTGCTATTGTACTAAAGCTTTCCTCAGAAGTCACAAATATCTGTCTATGTTATTTATTTATACTATTCATTACATATTCATTGAGACATTCATGTATTTAGTGTGTGTGTCCATGTCCTTCCTCTCTTATGTGTGTAGAGCAGAAGTCAACCAAGGCTGTCATTTCTCAAAAGCCACCCACCTTGTTTCTGTTTTGAGGCAAGATCTTATGCTTGTTTGACTCGCACCAAGTAATCTAGGATGGCTAGACAATGAACACCATAAATATACCTGTCTCCACCTGGGCAGCATTGGCGTCTGTGCTACCTGATGGGCATAAGTTTGTATGTTTTGGTGACTAGCGAACATTAAGTGTACATGTGCCCTTTTCAGATATCCTTACTGTCATTTCAGCCTCTTTCTTCCTTCTTTATTTCCCTCCCTCCCCTCTCTATAAGCAGCCCCACCCCATTGCCATTTTCCAATCAGGTAGATCACTTGAATCCTAATCTTCCACTTTCTTGTCCTCCATCTTCTTCTAACATATCAAACTAGACAGAGAAAAACCCACAAGGTCTCAAGCCTCAACAGAGAACTGCAGGAAACTGAGAAAACTGGGACCAGGAGATGTGGCCTTCTGCAGGGAAGAGCACACCAGTTGATTGTCCAGTGCCAAACAGTCAGCCCTGAAAATATATATGCAAGTAGCATTATAGATAGACTGGGTTATATTTAGAAATATATGTATATATACATCAACAAGCATGTGTACAATAATAATTAACAAAAATAGGCCATGAATTTGAAAGAGAACAGGAGGGCTACATGGGTGACTTTGGAGAGAAGAAAGGGAGGGTAAGGCATGTTGTACTTAAATTATAATATCAAAATAAGGTTAAGGAAAAGAACTATGTATGACTGCCTATGAGAATTAAAATAGACAGACAAATAACATTTAACTCTTACACCATTTTATAGTTGAAACAAATTGTTCAAAGTAAGGTAAGAAGGTTGTTGTACAGCAGAGATAAAAGAGATGCACATGGGGCCTCACTATTGGATGCTAATGTCAAAGAAAGGGGAAGGCAAAGATACAGAATATAAATCCACCAGGCATGGCATTCGAGGAAAGAGCATCTACATAATGGTGCTGCCAAGTACTTGTTTTGTGTAGCAAAGAGATCTTATTACTCTTATGTAGTATTTTCAACTCAAATATGTAGGTGATACAACCCAAAGAATCTTAATTTTCACATTTTCTAGATATAAATTAATATACTTTAATTTAGAAATGTACTAAGTGTAAGTTGATATGGAGAAAGGAATATTGATCATCCCCTATCACCTTACTTTGAGTCAGCTCCTGTTAATATCAGCATATATTTTGCTACAGCTTTTATTTAAATAAAAAAAAATTAGGAGCCTATGATAGAGTGTGATGCTTATCCTATATTTTAGTTCTTTTGGCAGTAATCAGTCTTCACTAACATTATAATTTATAATAGCTACATAGCAATTTACTATGTAGTATTATGTTAGTGAAATTAATTTAACTAAGCTGTTTATTCTTGAAGTTTCCTTTTTATGTATTTAAAGATTTTATTATTTTATGTAAGTGTCTTGCCTACATACACATCTGTGACCACATGAATGCCTGGTGTCCACGAGGTCAGAAGAGGGGAACAGATCTCCTGGAGTTGGAGTTATAGATGGTTATGAGTCACTGTGTGGGTACTGTGAATAGAACCCATGTACTCTGCAAGAGCAGTATGCCTACCTGCTAAGCCACACCCTAAGCTCTGATCTTCCCTTAAAAATCAATTAAACAAACAAACAAACAGCATGTTCTAAACTATCTCAAGTCATTTCACAGCCAAGTTCTATGTCGCTATCTGAGCTTCTAGTTATTTTTATAAAGTAAATGCTATTTGTCTAAGAGTCTGAAGTCTTTTAAGTTTAAAGTGAAAATGTTTTCAAACTAATTTACTGTGTTTTAAAGTTCCATCTATTTATTTTATGCATGTGGTTGTTTTATCTACACACCCGGCTGTGCACCATGTGCCTGCCTGGTGCTCAGGGTAGAACCTAACTTAAAGATGGTTGAGCTGCCATTTGGGTGCTGTGAATCAAATCTGGTTCTCTGAGAGAGCAGCAAATGCTTTTTAACCACTGAGCCATCCCTCCAGCCCCTATTTACCATTTTAAATTGCCACAAAATTGAGGCTAGAATTGACTACCACCTGAGCTCCAGTTGAGGCTGGGTTACTTAGTGTCATGCTGAATCAAAACAAACAATCAAACAAACAAACAAACAAAAACTAAAAGTAAAACCAAAAACAAACAAATAAAAAAACCAAACTAACAATAACAAAGCTAACAGAAATTTCTTTAAACATTTATTTAATTAAAAAAATTTAAGAGTGAATTTTATTATGTACTCTTCAAAGTCTAGAATTGTGAACAACTTATGGGTGAACATATATGTTACCCCAAATTTAACACATCAATACTCAACAAAAGCACACACCCACTAACATTCCATTTGTTGGTAGCTCTAGGAAAGATGAGACTACTACAACATGCTGGAAACTAGGGTTGCTGAAGGCAGGACCATTGTAGCAGATTTGTGAAATACAGATAAGCAAAGAGAAGCAGAAGTTCTTGTTGCTTAAAGATGAGTATAATCTGCAATGATGCTACATAGGCACATGATAAAATGATCACTAGCATGCATCGTAAAATTACTAATATGCATTTTATTAAACAATGTCCTTTTCTTCACCAGCCAGGAGACTTTGTATGCTCCATTAACTTTCACTGTCTACCTTGGAGCAAGCTTTCTTGTTCCAGCATTACTGGCATTCTGGGATGACTCATTCTGATGGAGGGCTGCCTAGTGCACTGAGGATGTTTAGCATATTTGGTTCCAATCAACTGCATGCCAGTAGCCTTCTGATCCCATTTATGACAGATGACAATGTTTCTGCGTATTTCCAAATATTCCTTGAGGACAAAAATCACTAGTGGTTGAGAACCCCACTGGTTTAAAGATAATACAATAAGTTATTATTCTGAAAATATTCCCACAATGACACGTGGCATCCCTTTATCCACTTGAAACTTTCTTGCATCACCAAGGACTATTCTTTCTGAGTAAATGTCTGACAGCACATTCCAAGCATGTTCAATTTAAGATCAAGGTTCTAGAAGGAAAAGTAACAGACACATTTTGGAGCAAGCTTAGCTGAAGGTCATAGGGTGCATTTCCAAAGTTAAAACAGCAAAAACAGATACTGTTGGATATGCTCAACTTGTGTCACAAAGATGGCAGATGGGATCACCTGTGGATATGTCTGTTTTCTCCAAACATTTTACTTGAAACAAAAGATCATTTAGGGGGTGCCAGTAATGCAAATTCACCTAAAGGTGTTTTTCTTCACTTTGAAGCCAGCAAATGGACACCCTTAGCTTAAGATATACACACTACCCCAATTATTTCTGAACATTAACAATGCAAAGACTGTTTCTGGAATGCAGCCATATTATATAACATGAGATATGCAGAGAGACTTTGCAGGTATGGTCCTCTTTAAAATTTTGGGCTTGGCCTTAGTGGTACAAGACTCTGCTAAATCTCACTCTAAAAACAAGGAAACAGACTTAATTTTACTTCTGTAGTTAACCACTGTTCAGGATAAATTCAAGTTAATGTTCAAATCATTTCAAAATGTTCAACTTAGTGGAGACTATTGATGCTTTCCTAGTTAGCTGGGAAAGGGTGCTTGGAAGAGTTAGGAAGCTTCTGAGAGGCAGGGACTGGATGTGGACAGTAGAAGTTCTCATTCTCATCTTGTGCCAAAGGTGAAGTTCCAAGTAGGCAAGAGCTTACACTGAAGAAACAATTACCTGGTGTTCTACTTTCACTCTACCAAGGGCACTGTGGCCAGACCACTAGAAAAAGATCAGAGTTCTGATGCTCAAGGAGTTGAAATCTACTCCTCTAGAAGATTGCACACTGTTTACAGCTGAGAAATATCATCAGATGAGAAGCAGTCACCCCAGCTATAGGCATGTCTTCACCAGTGAGAACCCAGCACACTGGAAGACACCAGTGGGCTTTGAACAGATCAAATCTGAGTTGGGAGTAGAGATAGATACAGGGGGTGAGGAAATACATTCTCAAAGAGGTAAGAAGGATGGCTAAAGAGCCAATGGCTCAAAGTATATGTGATATACATTAAGGACATCCCAGATATAAGGTCATAGGAGAAACATTTGGATCCATCAGGTTAAGTAATTTTGCTGGTATGCTTGAAGCTAGTTTCCCAAACTGAGTTCTATGAAACAATGACTCCAGAAGTCCTTCAGTTAAATTGTTCTTTGACTAAACAAATGAGAAGTATTAAACACTAAGAACAAATGAAGAGCTAAATGTACATTGGAACATAAGAGCTATGATTAAACTTCTTTAAACAGAATTTCCAAATATATTTGCTCCCAAAGTGGATGTTGGGGAGCATTTTAAGAAATAAGGACACACAAGTTCTCACCAACATTCAGTGGAACAACTTAGAGAACTCTGTCAATGATAATAAGGGATATGAGTCTTTACTTTTTAAGCAGGAAGTGCAAGCAGTAAACATGCAAACTTATGATGGCATGTTTAAAACACACAGGAGGTAAATACCTTAAGAGGAGCTTTTAAGTCATTCTGCCATCTCATTTTTTCATCCATTCATGAAGTATCTGTTAAGTAAACAATATATGCTATGTGCTACACACAGTAAACATCATTCTGGAGCAGTAAGAAATGACCCCTGCCTTCATGAAGGTCAAAATCTAAACAGGGAATGAAAAATGTAGAATTATATTCTTTTATTTTTCTTAATCCTTCCATTCATTTACATCTCAAATGATATCCCAGTTCCTAGTTATCCCTTCCACCAACCCCTCATTCCACATCTGCCCTCCCCACTTCCCTTTGACTGTAGCAGGGTGCTCCCCCACCCACTCACATTCTTCTGCCCTACCACTTCAGCATTCCCCTACACTAGGGCATCAAACCTCCCTGGGACCAAAGGCCTCCCCTCCCATTGCTGTCAGGCAAGGCCATCCTCTGCTATATATGTATCTGGAGTCATAGATCCCTACATGTATACTCATTGGTTGATGGTCTAGACTCTGGGAGAACTGGGTGGTCAGGCCAGCTGTGCTTGCTGACAAATGGTGCTTGCTGAGAGGAATCTAGTGTGGTGGTTCCTTGGGAGGTCTGGCCAGCAACTGACCAAGCAGACATGGATGCTTAGAGCCAACCATCAGACTGAGCTCAGGGAACCCTGTGGGGGAGCTGGTGGAAGGACTGGGGGAGCAGAGGGGGAGGGGGATTGCAACCCCATTAGAATTATATTCTTAAGAGTATCAGAAAAATGAAAAAGATACCTTCCTACCTTTACATGAACAATTACAGTGAAAGAGGATTTTCCATTTCCTCCTGAATATATTATATATACCATCAAATCTTAACTCAGGAGTGGTTGCACATATCTTAATTCAAGCCTTTGAAGACTGAATAAATTAATATTGCAATGAGTTTGAGGCAGTCTGTGATGCATAATGAACTCCACGCCAACCTAGAGAGGTAAGTAGAAAAACTCTGGAGAGAGAGAGAAAGAGAGGGAGAGGGAGACGGAGAGGAAGAGGGAGAGAAAGAGGGAGAGGGAGAGAAAGAAGGAGGGGGAGGGGGAGAGAGAGAGGGAGAGGGAGAGATTTTAATATAGAGACATCCTCAAACTTCCCACAATATTACTTTATTACATTTTAATTGTGGCTGTATTTGATTCTAGACAATTTTAACATTTTGGAAATAACATTTAAAAATATTGAGACCCTTGATTACCCAACCCCAAGTGGTCAGTAGTAAACACAAACATGTATGAGCAACACTAAATGGGCTCAGCATATTGTGTGTGTGTGTGTGTATATATATATATATATATATATATATATTATGCTTAGATATGTTATACATATGTATATATACATATATATGTAATGACTATTCCACATAATACTAAAGAAGAGGTCATGAATTTGAGAAATGGACACAGGACGAGTTGGAATGAGGAGAAGGCAGAATGGAAATGATGTAAATTTAGTTTTCTTTCAAAAAATTCTAAAAATTAATTATGAAAAAATATTGATTTATATAATGAAAAAGCAGTAAGGAGTAGAGATTGAACAACTAGGTTAACTTTTCTTTATCTTTTTGCTCAATGTAAAGAAATGGATATACATCATACTATACAGTTTAAGTTTCACACAGACTGAGATATTGGTGGGACAAAATTACATTATCTCCTGAACAGCCCCTTATTCTCTTGAAACTACATTCATAGTTGTTACAACTGTCTTTCACATAAAATCAGTGTGTATGTGTGTGTGTCTGTGTGTGTGTGTGTATGTGTGTGTCTGTGTTGAGTATATAAATGCAATTATCAGTTACTTATGTTTTTAAAAGTCTAGAATGTACTCTCATGGCTGAATGTAGATCATTCTCTAATGTAGCTGTTTTCAAACTCTGCCACATACTACAAACTACACCACACATTGCCATCAACCTGGGGCCTGAGTCCCTCCCAAAGGTCTGACTGTTGTAATTGGTCTGAACAGAGCCTGAGAGTCAACTTGTTCAAATCTCCCTAAGTGATTCTCATGTGAATCCAGTGTCAAGAATTTCTTTTGTAATATGTGGCAGGTAAAGCCCTAGATGGTTATGTAATATGTATTATGTTAGCCTGAGGCCACACTGGCTGACTAGTATTTGTAAACCCGGATTTCTATGTCTAGATGTTGGGTTGTAGTTCGATAGAAGAAGTAGATGCTCCATATGTCTAATATTCCTCCTACAATCTTCCCTCTGAGCAGCAAACTGCTCTGGATTCAGCGCTCTGTGGGAGGTGAATGGGGTCAACCTCTGCTCAGAGGATGTTAGAGAGTCATGAGGTAGATGCTGCCTGGAACTACCAGACTCTCCAGAAAGCATGATATTCAGGCAGTGAGACTTCAAAGACAGGCATCATTTGTTTGAGGACTTTAGGATACTTGACAATCACAAGGCCTAGGCATGGCCTTGGGGGCGAGGCCTCCTTCAGTTCTCAGAGTCAAAGAAAGACTGCATAGACTTCAAATTTGGAATCTCACACAGTGGAATCTCCAGGAATGTTGTTAACAAGAAAAGGCGGGGATGGCTACATTCTATGAGGTTATTTTCCTTTTACATTGAATATTGACTTAGGATCAAACTAA
The DNA here is from genome assembly GCF_978045245.1 of Mus caroli. Taxonomy (NCBI): domain Eukaryota; kingdom Metazoa; phylum Chordata; class Mammalia; order Rodentia; family Muridae; genus Mus; species Mus caroli. The sequence continues at coordinate 159,163,841 of NW_028227257.1, read as the reverse complement.
TAGAACTTTATGTCTTTCATTTTTTTCCCAAAGTTCTCAGATTTTTGTTAAAAATTTGAAGGATTTTATGTCAGAAGTGATACATTACAGTTTCAGGTTTGCAGTTAGGAAGGAGATCATGCAAGACGAGTTTAGTCTCCCTGAAATGCCACAGGCTTACTCTTCCCTAGCCAGGGTGCTGCTCAGCTGTACAGAGGTTCCCAATGAATGCTCTGTTCCCATTCAGAGAGCGTGATTCCTGAATATCTCTGTCCCACAATGACAGGCCAAGCGTCAGCCTTCCTGGAACCTTGGCTGCTCCTTGCTGTTTTTCCTTGCACAATGTCATCTTTTCCTTGCCTTTGTAGTTCATTAGCTTACCCTTTTGATTTCTTTTAAGGATATTACAGTGAAAGAGAGGCCACTACTTTTGTGCAGTTTGTAGTGTAGTACAGAAGATAGATGTAACTAATGAACACTGGGAAATACCAGGGAGTAATGACAGCTGTGGTAGACAATATCAAACAGGGATAGTCTGGAGGGTTGAGGTAGCATAAGAAGACCATTCTGCAATCATGTGATGCTAGATGGAAAAAGGAGCCACTTGGGAGAACACCCATAGCATCAATTTATACAGAATACCTTCCTCAGGTAGGGGTGGGTGGGTGCATGAGAAGGGTGAGTGGGTAATTGGGTGGGGGAGCACCCTCTCAGAGGCAAACGGGATGGGATGGGGTGAAGAACTCTGGGAGGGAGGACTGGGAATAGGGCAACATTTGTATATAAATAAATAAAATAGATAATAATAATAATAATAGAGATGATGATGGTGATAAAAAGATTACCTTGTAAGTCATCAGTCAACATTGCCATGTTTATGGCTGCTAAATGTTGGAAAACTAAAGCTCAGAGGCTGCAGGGTTACAGACAGGGATATCAGGAGGGAAGCAAAGCAGGACTCAGTCATGGAGGGCCTTGGAGTCTATATACAGAGTTCAGAATTTGCTTCAAGCTCAAAGGAAAGTCCAATGGATTTAAATTTCCTCTACTCAGTTTGATTTTTGCATGTGATTAACCAGATTTCTTTTCTTTCTTTCTTTCTTTTTTTTTTTAAGTATAATGAATTAATTATTCTCAGGTCCAACATTTGGGAATTTCTTTAACTTGATGACTAATCTTGTATTGTCAATGGGAGATATGAGAGAGAAGCAGGTGTTTGAATTCTTGACTTTAGCCCAGCTAATAATTGAGCTTGTGGTCTGTGACAACCATCACTTTCATTTAATTTGGTTTGCTGAGAGCTGGGGACTTCTGTGAAAATCTGCATTTTACAAGTTAGAATTTCTATGTGCGGCGGATAAATATGGAAGAGCCGGGGCAAGGCCTATGTAGGTTTTGAGAATGACATTTGCTTTTAAATTAATGAACTACTTTGGCTTTTTTAAAGCACCTGGGAATGCTGCCTGCTTTTTTGGTAGAAAAAAACTGAAAAAAAAAAAAAACCAAACAAAAAACAAAAACAAAAACAAAACCCCCAGGAAATGTGAATGTATTCACTGAATCCTTCTCTTCTTTAAATCCTGAAAGAAACCTAATAGGACCTCTATTAGGTGGCTCTAGAATGCAACAGGACTTTAGAGTGTGACACATATAACCTACACACAGGGATCTGACATGATCAATATTAACTAAGTAAACAGATTGTATTCATTTGGAATTGAACCAGGAAGGCTGGTTTTCTGCATCCCTTGCTAATCAATACAAGTGACTGAGTTTATATTGAAGCAAATACATAAATGCAAACTTTGGTGAAGTGCATGCAGTGAGGAGCACAGGCAGCCTGATAAGGCACAGGGTTCACAACCACAAACTTATTGTGCATGGAAGCCCACTGGCTTAAAAATTAAACTACTTCAAGGTGGGAGAATGCAGGGAAAACAGACTGCTGTGTGCAATCAAATTCATTTAGGAACCACTCGGACATTTCATTCCTCTGCGAGCAGTTTGCTTGGAGGTCTCCAGCTGTGTTTGACACCAAGCACACCACACTGGAGAAAAATGTGCTTGAAAGTTGAAAGTTATGCAGTGCCTGTTGGCATTTGACTTCCTAGTGTATGGGTGAGCAGACACATTATAGATGTAATTTTTGGTAGAAAGTGGGAGCAAGAAGTGGGTATAGAAAAGTTCAAGGCTGAAGAATAGACCAAAGTATGGCTGGCAGGAGAAATCGTCCAGGTCTTACATAAACAGAAATCTATAGGCCACACTAAGTAGAGAACTGCTGAGGAACAGAGGGCAGGGTTCAGGGTCATGGGGCTCTTCACAAGGACAGGCACCACAGTCTGCACAGAAGGCATGCAGGCTTCTTGCTTCTCTGCCCGCAGGCATTGGACCACTGCCTTTAGAGCGATCCTTGTTGAGCACCTCACAAAATCTCCCCTCCATTGTGTTCTGTATCAGATACAGTAGATACAGTCTTTTTTGTTTTAAATCTTTGTCATCATTTGAATTTATACCTTTGGATATGTGTATGGTTTGCTCGTTTTCTCTCCCTTGCTGAGCTAACCATCTTCATTAGAAGATGGTGTCACCAGCTCTGTTGTCTGCTTGGCAGATAGTAGCCATATACAGAAAGTTGGGTAGAAATATGGAGCCTGGCAGGTCATTTGGGAGATGCTGAGGACTGGGTGACATTGTGCTGAATGACCATGCAGGATGACTTTAGTTAGCACTGGTCAGCTCAGTCAGGAAAGTTGGACTTGACTAGTCTGCAGAAGGTCATAGTCCCCATTTCAGTGGCTATAGACAGAATCTACATGGTAAAAATAACCGAGAAAGGCGTGGTGGCACATGCCTATGATTCTAGTGTTTGGGAGGCTGAAGCAGGGGCATCCTGAGTTCCAGGTCAGAAAGAACTCATTGGGTAATGAGAGGCCCAGTCTCAAGGGGGCAGGAAAGACCAGTTTACATCATCCACAAACAGCAGAGCCACAGTATGAGCCTCAATCCCATTTCCAGCTCCCTCCCCTCCCCACCTGTCAGTATTCTCCCACTATCAGATTCTCCCTGGCATGCATTAAGTACCAGGGATTGTGCCTCAGTTCTGCAGAGCTCTTACCTCTGGAGAAATCTGCTATTTTTCCCACAGAACACACAGGCTAGCCCAGGAATAATCCCAAACCAGGAATGTCTTGAATCTGATAATATTTTAGGCTACCTCTGAGACAGAGATGGGCTTATATAACCTAAGGTCAGGCATGGTTTCCAAGACTGACTGCAGAGTAGATCAAAGTGATATAGCTATGGTGTCTCTGCAATGAGTGGCAGTCCCCAGATCATAGTTTGGTATTTAAAATGTGTCAGTATTCTATGCAGATGATCCTAGATGAGATTAGGGAGGGGATCAGAAGCTATGACTGAAATCTTGAGTGATGCTATGATTGGAACCACAATTATAGAGCTGCCCTAGTACTGGCACTGTAAGGGACAAGGTGAAACCTCACTGCTTTCTGGTAGTCTTCCATACACTGGACAAAATTGACCTGTGTCCCTAATGATCAGTGATATCACTGGGAAGTTCAGACTGCCTGAAACTCATTGCCCTGCCTCAGCTTCTCAAGTGCTTGGATTATAAGCATGTGCCACCATACCTGGCTTAGACAATTATTTGGATTGCTTTTGCTTGCTTTTGATTTTTCATTTTCTGATCATACAATTTCTGTCAGCAGCCACCAAAATGAGAAATATGTACACATGATATTTATACATGGGGAGGTTATCCTTAAAAAGTGCAGTATGCAACCTAAAAGACTGAGAAGTAGCAGATTTCAAAGTCAGGTGAGACTACCTCTTCCACGAAGGATGGACTGTAAAGACAAGGCTATCAGTGTGCGCACATCTTTCCCCAGCATGTGCACCTCTCACATGCAAATGATGCTGTGGAATTTGTAAGCTCCTTCCTATAGGTACTTATATGATGTGTTAGTGTTTTGTGTCTATAATGACATATAATAGGATCATGAATTTCTCAAGAGAAAAGGTTCATTTTGAAAGTACCAGTCCATTATCAATTATCCCTGTAGCTCTGGAAGAACAGGAGGTAAATCTAAACCACTTACATCCTAAGCCAGGACACAAGGAAGGGAGGCCAGCCAGAGAGACCTGGCAGCTCTTTTTTAGTACACACACAAAATGACCTAAGGACTTCTTACAAGGCCATACCTCCTGAAGGTTTCACCATATCTCAGAGGTAACACGTTGTGCACCAGGTGCTATGTTGAATTGTCATGTTCCTCATAGGTTCATAATTTGAATGTTTGGTTTAGCTGGACAAAGCCTTATGTCCAATTGGAAAGTAACTCAGCCAGGATTGATTAGTAGGGTCTGATAGTGAGTCAATGCTGGCATTACTGAGCCACCTGTCTGGTGGCTGTTTGAGTACTCCTTCAACTGCATGGGGGGTAGTTACAGCTAAATTTTGTCTCAAAGTTAATTTATCTGCATCCTTAACTAATGATGCCATAGCTCCAATGATATGCAGGGATGGTGGACACCCTGCTGCCATTGGGTCTAATTTTTTTGACAGATAGGCCACAGGCCATTTCCATGGTCCCAAAGTTCGAGTTCAAAGGAGCCAAAGGACCCCTTTGGCTATTCCTTTCCATTCGTTGACATACAAGTGAAATGGTTTTGTGATGTCTGGTAGCCCCAAAGAAGGAGCTGACAATAGAATAGGGCCTACATTATTCTCTCAAAAGCCTTTTGATGTTCTTGAGTCCAAACAAAGTCTTTGGCCTCACTGGTAGCCTCATATAAAGGTTTGGCTATTTCAGCGAAATCTGGAATCCTTAATCTGCAAAAGCCTGTGGACTTCAAGAACTCTCTTACTTGTCTTGGGCTCTGGGGGAGGGTATGCTGATAACAGTCTCTTTTCTTGCTATGGAAAGCTACTGCTGGCCCTCTTTCAGAATGTAGTCAAGATAGGTGACTTCAGTCTTACAGAGCTGTGCCTTGTTGCTCAATATTCCAAGTGCCCCAGAGCCTGTAGGAGATTCTGGGTCTGCTTCTTGCATTCTTTGGTTTCTGCTGCAACTAAAAGGACATCTATATACTGAACAAGAGTTATATCTGGATTATTGACACTGTACTCACCCAGGTTCTTATGCAAAGCTTCATTAAAAGTAGTGGGTGAGTTCTTATAACCTTGAGGCAGGCAGGTCCAGGTGAGTTGTCCATTAATGCCTCTTTCAGGATCATGCCACTCAAAGGCAAAGTATTTCTGGCTCTTTGAAGCCAAAGGTAATCTGAAGAAAGCATCCTTTAGGTCCAGAACAGAATACCTTTTCTGATCTAGAGGTAGAGAGCTCAACAGGGTATAAGGGTTAGGCACTGTCAGGTGTGTGTTCATCACCCTGTGGTTAACTTCCCATAGATCCTGGACAGGGCAGTAGTCATTGGACTTCGGCTTCTTCACAGGCAATAATGAGGTGTTCCAGGACAACTGGCATGGCCTAAGGACTCCTGAGGCCAACAATTTCCGGTTATGGGGAATAATCCCCTTGGGGCATGGGATATTGGCAGACCCATACTGGGTTGGCTCCTGGCTTGAGCTCTACAAATACAGGAGGTTGATGTTTTGACAGCCCCATACCTCCAGTCTGGCCATGCCTGGGGGAAACTCTGCCAGCCAGGCATCCAAGTCTTGTTCACAGCTGGGTGGTGACTCGTATAGTCTATACTCAGTCTCAGAGGCCTGGTCAAGTGTCAGTACCTGGATTGGATTGCCATTCCAGTCTGTCAACTGGATTTTCCCAGGGTCAAAATGAATCTGGACTCTCATTTTGGCTAGTAAATCTCTTCCCAACAAGGGGTATGTGCATTCAGAGGTCACCATAAAGGAGTGAGACACTCATCCTGTCCCCAAGACCAATGCCCTTTGGGTAGTCCATGAATATTGTTTGGTACCTGTGGCTCCCTGGACCCAGGATTTCTTATTAGACAATGGCCCTTCAGCCTTCACGAGCACTGAGTGTTGAGCTCCAGTATCCACCAAGAAGTCCAGAGGCTTCCTCCCCACTCTAAGGATTACCTTGGGCTTGGGGAGGGCGTCTGAGCCCCGACTCCCTCAGTCTTCCTCAGTAACCATAGTTTTGCTTTTGAGCTTTTTTTTTTTTTTTTTTGAGCACTCTCTCGCCCATTGTCCTTTCTCCTTACAATAGGCACATTGGTTCTTACCTAAGGCTGGCCAATGGCCTTCTCCAGGCTCTGACTGGTGGCTTTCATTTGATTTCCTTCCCTCTGTGATATTCTGGAACTGGCACCTCCTCTCTTTCTCTGTCCAGGTTACCATTGGCTAGGGGGATTTTTGCTAATATCTTCCTGTCCTTTTCATCTTTAGTCTCCCTGTTATGGTGCACTTTCTCTACTACTTCTACTAAGTCTCTTAATGACTTTTCTCCTCATCTTTCTAGTTTTTGTAGCTTCTTTCTAATGTCAGTGGTGTCTGATTTATAAATACCAGTGCTACTGTGTCAGAGTTCACCATATCCTTGGGATCTAAGTGTGTATAATGGTGGAAAGCATCCATAATCTTCTTGAGGAACTCTGCAGGGTTCTCATTGTCTCTCTGCCTGACATCATAAGCTTTAGCCAGACTTGTGAGCTATTTGGCAGCTGCCCTGAGACCTGCCATTAAAGATTGGTGATAGACTTGAAGATGCTCCTTACCTGTCCCTGTGCTATAATCTGAAGCTGGTCTCCTGAGAGGGAACCCTTCTTCAATATCAGCTTGATTCTAGGTTAGAGTGCCACTGGCACCTGGAACATACTTCCAGGCCTCCAGGATAATGTGTTCCCTCTCCTCTGTGGTAAAGAGAATCTGCGACAATTGCTGACAATCATCTCGAGTGGGTTGATGGGTGAAAAGAACGATATCTAATAGACCAATGAGTTCTTTAGGGTTGTCAGAGAACCTAGCATGTTCACTTCTCTAATTGTAGAGATAGTGGAGGGCCAATAATGATGGAGTTGGTGCCCCTACTCATCATCTAGTTCTGTTGCTCTCTGGGGTAAAATAGTGGAATCTGCTGCTGATGCTGTGGCCAGGGGTGGTGCCATGACATGCCTACTTCTGGTCCCCTGGTCCCGGGAATAAAACAAAAAGACCACCAACAGATTGGGAAAGGATCTTTACCTATCCTAAATCAGATAGGGGACTAATATCCAATATATATAAAGAACTCAAGAAGGTGGACTCCAGAAAATCAAATAACCCCATTAAAAAATGGGGCTCAGAACTGAACAAAGAACTGTCACCTGAGGAATACCAAATGGCTTAGAAGCACCTGAAAAAATGTTCAACATCCTTAATCATCAGAGAGATGCAACTCAAAACAACCCTGAGATTCCACCTCACACCAGTCAGAATAGCTAAGATCAAAAATTCAGGTGACAGCAGATGCTGGCAAGGATGTGGAGAAAGAGGAACACTCCTCCATTGTTGGTGGGATTGCAAGCTTGTACAACCACTCTGGAAAAGCTTGTACAACCACTCTGGAAATCAGTCTGGCGGTTCCTTAGAAAATTGGACATAGTACTAACGGAGGATCCAGCAATACCTCTCCTGGGCATATATCCAGAAGATGTCCCAACAGGTAAGAAGGACACATGCTCCACTATGCTCATAGCAGCCTTATTTATAATAGCCAGAAGCTGGAAAGAGCCCAGATGTCCCTCAACAGAGGAATGGATACAGAAAATGTGATACATTTACACAGTGGAATACTACACAGCTATTAAATAGAATGAATTTATGAAATTCCTAGGCAAATGGATGGACCTGGAGGGCATCATCCTCAGTGAGGTAACCTAATCACAAAAGATCTCACACGATATGTACTCACTGATAAGTGGATATTAGCCCAGAAACTTAGAATACCCAAGATACAAGATGTAATTTGCAAAACACATGAAACTCAAAAAGAATGAAGACCAAAGTGTGGACACTTTGCCCCTTCTTAGAATTTGGACCAAAACACCCATAGAAGGAGTTACTGAGACAAAGTTTGGAGCTGAGATGAAAGGACGGACCATCTAGAGACTGCCATACCTGGGGATACTTCCCATAATCAGCCTCCAAACGCTGACACCATTGCATACACCAACAAGATTTTGCTGAAAGGACCCTGATAGAGCTGTCTCTTGTGAGGTATGCCAGAGTCTGGCAAACATAGAAGTGGATGCTCACAGTCAGCTATTGGATGGAACACAAGGCCCCCAATGGAGAAACTAGAGAAAGTACCCAAGGAGCTAAAGGGGTTGGCAACCCTATAAGTGGAACAACAATATGAACTAACCAGTTCCCCCCTGAGCTCGTGTTTCTAGCTGCATGTTTATCAGAAGTTGGCCTAGTTGGCCATCATTCAGAAGAGAGGCTCCTTGGTCTAGAAAACTTTATATGTCTCAGTACAGGGGAACGCCAGGGCCAAGAAGTGGGAGTGGTTTTGTAGGGAAGTGGGGGGGGGTTATGGGGGACTTTTGGGATAGCATTGGAGATGTAAATGAAGAAAATACCTAATTAAAAAATAAAAAAGAAATATATCAAGGGTTTGGATATCTTGACTTAATTAATCATAGGGCAGTTCCAAAAAGGGCCTGAAGAATTGGAGCAATGTGAGAGAAAGAGATTTCAGTGATTGGACTTTCCAAGTAATGTTAGGATCTAAGACATGGTATATGGGTAAGATCCAAGCCTGAGACTCTGAGAGTCCAGAGGCAGTGGAGTCAAGGGGCATTAGAACTGAGAAGTGAGAATTGGGAGCTAAACACCCATGGAAGGAGTTACAGAGACAAAGTTTGGAGCTGTGACGAAAGAATGGACCATCTAGAGACTGCCATATCCAGGGATGCACCCCATAATCAGCTTCCAAACACTGACACCATTGCACACACTAGCAAGATTTTGCTGAAAGGTCCCAGATATAGCTGTCTCTTGTGAGACTATGCCGGGGCCTAGCAAACACAGAAGTGGATGCTCACAGTCAGCTAGTGGATGGATCACAGGGCTCCCAATGGAGGAGCTAGAGAAAGTATCCAAGGAGCTAAAGGGATCTGCAACCCTATAGGTGGTACAACATTCTGAACTAACCAGTACCCCGGAGCTCTTGACTCTAGCTGCATATGTATCAAAAGATGGCCTAGTCGGCCATCACTGGAAAGAGAGGCCCATTGGACACACAAACTTTATATGCCCCAGTACAGGGGAACTCCAGGGCCAAAAAAATGGGAATGGGTGGGTAGGGAAGTGGTGGGGGGGTATGGGGGACTTTTGGGAGAGCATTGGAAATGTAATTAAGGAAAATACTTAATGAAAAAATATGATTTACGTAGGCCTAATGTATCAGCATTGCCTGTTGCCTCTCTAGGCTCGTACAGCTTACAGACAGTGACACATTGGTAATCTATCCTCTGAGAGATGTCCTTAGCCATCTTGTCACTTCCAGATGAAGTCCAACCCAGGCAAGTCTCCAATATGTTACGTATCCTTTGGGGCCACTAAAACTCCTGAAAGGGGTCTTCATCTCAGGATGACTGTACTGGCTAATTTTGTGTCAAGTTGACACAAGCTGGAGTTATCACAAAGGAGCTTCAATTGGAGAAATGCCTCCATGAGATCCAGCTATGGGGAATTTTCTCAATTAGTCATCAAGGGCCCCTTGTGGGTGAGATCATCTCTGGGCTGGTAGTCTTGGTTCTATAAGAGAGCAGGCTGAGCAAGCCAGGGGAGGCAAGCCAGTAAGGAATGTCCCTCCATGACCTCTGCATCAGCTCCTGCTTCCTGACCTGCTTGAGTTCCAGTCATGACTTCCTTGGTGATGAACAGCAGTATGGAAGTGTAAGCCAAATAAACCATTTCCTCCCCAACTTGCTTCTTGGTCATGATGTTTGTGCAGGAATAGAAACCCTGTCTAAGACAATGACTATCATCGTCAAGGACCCTATTCCTCTTAGAGGAATGTACCATTTTTTTCTGCTTACTCAAACCATTTGTCACCGCTAATCCCTAATTCAGATAGACATGCTTTTACGGTTCATTGTAAAATTTTTATACTCTTTCCATGTCCTCAATTGGAGATGCTGGCATTCGTTCTGGATTGTACATGAGCTCTGTGACTAGAGACAGCCATGTGTAAACTGTACAACACCGTGTCCTAAATTACTATCACCCTTCTTGTTTCCTAGCTGTGTAATCTTAAGAAAATGATTTATCTTTATGTCACTCAGTCTCTCTATCTGTTAAATGGAACAAATGACAGTATATATGCATTAGAGCTCCAATCAAGATTAAATATGAGCATATTTCCTATAGATTTTCATAATAGTCACACTAACATTGGCTCATGCGTTCTAAGACTTTGCTTCATCACTTTGAGGAAGAAAAGGGTAGGAAGAGGGGGAAAAGAGAGGATGAGATAACAAGAACTCATTTCTCTGAGGGTGCCATCACAGACACACCCAGAGTTATATGTTTACCATTCTCACATACAGGTCTCAGTCCAATCAAGTCAACAATCAAGGATAAGCATCATGCATGCAAACTTTAAAACAATGCCTAGCTCACACTGATACCCTCTAAACACTCTCTTGTATGGTGATGGTGAGAGTGACAACTATACCATCTATATGTTTTCTTTAAAGTTAAAAAACAATATGAGATTTGTTCTGAGGGCCCTTTCCCATTCACCCAGACTTGAGGGTGCACTGACTTGTTCTAAGTTCAGAATTCTAAGCCTGTAGAATAAATCTTTATCCTGAATGAAAGCAAATTCTAGATAACTTCTAAGTAAACAAGACATTTGAACTTCGGGATTGTGCTTCAAATACAACCTTTTTTTCCCCCAGAAATCCTCTCCCCTTTACTCCCCTCCCTTCCTTTTCTTTCCTCTCTGCCTCCCCAGTTCCAAGCTTAGGTGTTCCTCTCCATATCTCCATTTTCTCATTCTCCAGGTCTTTAGGCATTTGTCACAGCTGGGTTTTTTCATACTTCTTACTTCTGTTGAGGCCGCCACCAGGCTAAATATTCAAAAGTTTAAATGCATTTATGCTACTTTGTTGCCTGAAACTTTTCAGGATGTCATAGTAACTGTGGGATAAAAGATTGGCCTTCTTGCTGTGGTACCCATGACCCATGATAGCTTTACCTCTCCCCATTTTCTTGTGCATCATTGAGTAGGTGGTATTTGTATTCTCCTAAACTCACAGTGATGTCCCATCCCAGGCAAGCTCCCCTCTTTAACTGAGTCCTTATGTAACTTAAGGCTTATCCCAAGCTGCATCTCACCAGGGCTATAATCTTTCTCCACCATGCTTCCCTGTTCCTATTTCTCCACAAAAAAACCCTTTGCCAATATTTTGAAATGATTCCAGCTGAGTGTTATCTCTCCTTTAAAGTCTACATTCCTCTACAACAACTACAGATCTAATTGCCTCCATGTTCCATAAGATTTAAAACACTTATTTAAATGTTGAGAGAATTTGCATCTCTTTGAAAATTTGATGCTGGTTTCTCCATGTACCACAAGATGGTGTTTTAAGTGCTATAATCCCACCACAGCCATTCAGAGGACAATTTTTGTTTCATGACTTATAAGCTTTCTAAAAATAAGCTCTAAAGTGGAGTTACAGGAAATGTGCATAGCAATAATAACATTAACATAATTACATTCCATCATATCACCGTCAGGAATGACTTTCTATGAAGGCTCATTAACAACCACAGAGATCATTTGAACCTATCCTTCAGAAAGTAGGTCGTGACTTCAGCTGATTCCTCATACTGGAAAGGTAGATTTCCATCAATTAATTCCTGATGTATCTAAACGGCAAGAGAGCTAAATAAGCATATATACATATAATGAGAAAAGGAGACAATTTTTGAAACATCCTACATTATACTTTGAAACATTTAAAGTCTATAGGCTATATATAAGTTAAAATACTTTCAATGTACTGTTCATTGATATGAAGTTTTAAAATATAGACAGAATGACATCCTCCCAAAATAAGCCAAATTACAATGAAAGAGCCATGCTAATAACTAACCTTGTTTTTTTATAGTAAGAAATTCATAGAGTAGAATCTTGAAAAAACTTACATAAATCACTTTGAAAATGTACACTCATTCCTAGCACACACCACTTTAAAGGTGTTTGTAGTGATACCTATAGAAAAACAGAGTGGCAAAAATAGTTTATAAATTAAAACATAGCAGTTCAATGTAGAAATCAAAACAAAGAGAAAAGTTTTGCAGCAAAATAAATTGATAACTTAGGTGGGTGCCCAGATATGATTGTGTAGTTTCATACAATTGCCAGTATCATAGTAGAGCTTGCTAACAACTGACAGAGTGAGAAACATAGTTATGTGCCTTAGAACCTGCCCAAAGTGAGAGCCACCTTTAGCATGGGAGAACTTCATGCTGAGTTCCATAGTCTCATAGAGACAGGTCTACTGAGCATTCCAATCCTACAATGACTTTCTGGGGTATTTCCTAACACAGTCATCAGTGAGAGCTAGTGACATGCCATGATTCACCAAACTCTAGCTAGCACAGTGTGAGCATTGTGAGCAGGAAGTACGATTGTGTGCCATTTCCATACATTTAGGAGGAGCTGCAAGTGTCAGGGCTCAGGATTTCCTGTAACTTGTCTTTTGATGTTTACTTGGTAGTATAAGATTATGTGCTCTGAGACTCAGTGTGCAGGCATTATCTATTATTTGAACACTGCCTTCATAAAGTTTTCTCTAAATGTCTATTTTATGGGAGTATATCATACAGGCAGAACCTGATGTGGTAACAAACAATTCTAGGATCTCTGTGGTTAAAAACAAGAATGAGTGTTTCACTCTCATGCCTTATGTCAATCAAGGGTCATCTGGACTCTGACACATATGCTTTTGGTCAACATTCATCACTAGCATAGAGACTGATGGAAAAGAAAAGATGACAAAGGATACACTGTCTCCTAGAGTTCTGACCAAAAGTCACACAATCATTCCTAATGTATGAGGACATAGAAGGGTGATCTTATCATTTCCCCAAAGGAGAGAAAAACAATATGAAAATTACTATTAAATTTTATACAAAGTTTTCAAGTCAGTTGTATATTCCTACCTTTTAGAAATAAGAACCAGAAATGAAAAAGGAGACATAACAACAGAACCTGAGGAAATTCAAAACACCATCAGATCCTACTACAAAAGGCTATACTCAATAAAACTGGGAAACCTGGATGAAAGAACAACTTCCTAGACAGATACCAGGTACCAAAGTTAAATCAGGATCAAATTAATGATCTTAACAGTCTGATTTCCTCTAAAGAAATAAAGCAGTCATCAATAGTTCCCCAACCAAAAAAAAAAAAAAAAAAAAAAAAAAAAGCCCAGGAACAGATGGATTTGGTGCAGAGTTCTATCAGACCTTCAAAGAAGACCTAATTCCAACTCTCCTCAAATAATTCCACAAAATAGAAACAGAAGGTACTTTACCCAATTCATTCTATGAAGCCACAATTACTCTGATACCTAAACTACACAAAGATCCAACAAAGTAAAAGAACTTCAGACCAATTTCCCTTATGAATATTGATGCAAAGAATAAACAATAAAATCCCCGCAAACCTAATCCAAGAACACATGAAAACAATTATCCATCATGACCAAGTAGGCTTCATCCCATGGATGCAGGGATGGTTTAATATATGGAAATCCATCAATGTAATCCACTATATAAACAAACTCAAAGACAAAAATTACATGATCATCTCGTTAGATGCTAAGAAAGAATTTGATAAAATCCAACATCCCTTCATGATAAAAGTCATGGAAAGATCAGGAATTCAAGGCCCATACAAACATAATAAAAGCAATAAATAGCAAACCAGGGGCCAACATCAAACTAAATGGAGAGAAACTCAAGTCAATCCCACTAAAATTAGGGACTAGACCAGGCTGCCCACTTTCTCCCTACCTATTCAATATAGCACTTGAAGTCCTAGCCAGAGCAATTCGACAACAAAAGGAGATTAAAGGGATACAAATTGGAAAGGAAGAAGTCAAAATATCACTATTTGCAGATGATATGATAGTATATATAAGTGACCCTAAAAATTCCACCAGAGAACTCCTAAACCTGATAAACAGCTTCAGCGCAGTTGCTGCATATAAAATTAACTCAAACAAATCTGTGGCCTTTCTCTACACAGAGGATAAACCGGATGAGAAAGAAATTAGGGAAACAACACCCTTTACAATAGTCACAAATAATATAAAATACATTGATGTGACTCTAACTAAGGAAGTGAAATTATGACAAGAACTTCAAGTTGCTGAAGAAAGAAATTGAAGAAGATCTCAGAAGATGGGAAGATCTCCCATGTTCATGGATTGGCAGGATTAATATAGAAAAATGGCTACCCTGCTGAAAGCAATCTACAGATTCAATGCAATCCCCATCAAAATTCCAACTCAATTCTTCACTGAGCTAGAAAGGGCAATTTGCAAATTCATCTGGTATAACAAAAAACCTAGGATAGCAAAAACTATTCTCAACAATATAAGAACCTCTGGTGGAATCACCATGCCTGTCCTCAAGCTGTACTACAGAGGAATTGTGATAAAAACTGCATGGTACTGGTACAGCGACAGACAGGTATATCAATGGAATAGAATTGAAGACCCAGAAATGAACCCACATACCTATGGTCACCTGATTTTTGACAAGAGAGCTAAAACCATCCAGTGGATAAAAGACAGCATTTTCAACAAACGGTGCTGGCACAACTGGCAGTTATCATGTAGAAGAATGTGAATTGATCTATTCTTATCTCCTTATACAAAGCTAAAGTCTAAGTGGATCAAAGACCTCCACATAAAGCCAGAGACACTGAAATTAATAGAGGAGGAAGTGGGGAATAGCCTCAAAGATATAGGCACAGGGGAAAAAAATTCCTAAACAGAACAGCAATGGCTTGTGCTGTAAGATCAAGATTTGACAAATGGGACCTCATAAAATTGCAAAGCTTCTGTAGAGCAAAATATACTGTTAATAAGACAAAAAGGCCACCAACAAATTGGGAAAGAATTTTTACCTATCCTAAATCTGATAGGGGACTAATATCCAATATATACAAAGAGCTCAAGAAGCTGAACTCCAGAAATTCAAATAACCCCATTAAAAATGGGGTACAGAGCTAAACAAAGAATTCTTAACTGAGTTATACCAAAAGGCTGAGAAGCACTTGAAAAAATGTTCAACATCCTTAACCATCAGGGAAATGCAAATCTAAACAACCCTGAGATTCCACTTCACACCAATTAGAATGGCTAGGATCAAAAATTCAGGTGACAGCACATGCTGGCAAGGATGTGGAGAAAAAGGAACACTCCTCCATTGTTGGTGGGATTGCAAGCTTGTACAACCATTCTGGAAATCAGTCTGGCGGTTCCTTAGAAAATTGGACATAGTACTAACGGAGGATCCAGCAATACCTCTCCTGGGCATATATCCAGAAGATGTCCCAACTGGTAATAAGGACACATGCTCCACTATGTTCATAGCAGCCCTATTTATAATAGTCAGAAGCTGGAAAGAACCCAGATGTCCCTCAATAGAGAAATGGATACAGAAAATATCGTACATTTACACAATGGAGTACTACTCAGCTATTAAAAACAATGAATTTATGAAATTCTTGGGCAAATGGATGTATCTGGAGGATATCATCCTGAGTGAGGTAACCCAATCACAAAAGAAGTCATTTGATATGCACTCACTGATAATTGGATATTAGCCCAGAAATCTAGAATACCCAAGATACAACTTCCAAAACACAAGAAAATCAAGTAGGAAGACCAACTCGTGGATACTTCATTCCTCCCTAGAATAGGGAGTAAAATATCCATGGAAGGAATTGCAGAGACAAAGTTTAGAGCTAAGTTGAAAAGATGGACCATCCAGAGACTGCCCCACCCGAATGCCCATCCCATAATCAGCCACCAGATGCAGACACTATTGCATATGCCAGTAAGATTTTGCTGAAAGGACCCTGATATAGCTGTCTCCTGTGACATTTTGCCAGTGCTTGGCAAATACAGAAGTGGATGCTCTGTGTCTATACAGTCATCTATAGGATGGAACACAGGGCCCCCCAATGTAGGAGCTCGAGAAAGTACCCAAGAACTGAAGGGGTCTGCAACCCTATAGGTGGAACATGTGCTAATTAGTACCCCCAGAAATCATGTCTCTAGCTGTATATATAGCAGAAGATGGCCTAGTTGGCCAACATTGGGAAGAGAGGCCTCTTGGTCTAGTAAACTTTATATGTACCAGTACCAGGGAAAGCCAGGGCCAAGAAGTGGGAGAGAGTGGGTAGGGGAGCAGTGCAGGGGGAGGGTACAGGGGAGTTTTGAGATAGCATTTGAAATGTAAATGAATAAAATATTTAATTAATAAATAAAAAAGAAATAAGAGCCAGGAAACACTTAAACTCAGGTTTATTTCTAATACACTTGTGGAACCTGAGTAACTGAAGGTCTCTAAGTGTGGGCTCTGAATTTTGTACAGCTCAGGAAATTCATGTCATGTTAATAATTTTAAAAATCAACCAGAGAAAGAAATCTTATCTGTATCTGTGGAGAAACGTGCTTACAGCAATCTTCAGCATACATTTACATGAAATAGAGAAAGAATTCTTCATGTGTCTTGGAACTCTGCGAAAGGATATAATAACTATCTGACAGAATGACCACTCAGAGACATTATATTATGCTAAAAATGTTGAGTCATCACTTAATTCTGTTATAGCAAACAGGGAAAAGGGTAACTCCAAAATTTCATTGACTAGCAAAAGTTTTCAAGTATTTATAATTTATGTAAATTTATATATAATTTATATACACATAATATATAAAATTTATAATTTATATAAATAAGTAGGTAGATTTCAGCATTCTAAGATTCTTTTGCACATATGATTACTAAGGGCAATTGGTTTGCATGCTTAATAAGGAAGAATTAAATAGACTAATATTGTATTACATAGGATGTGACTAAAGCATCTGATGGATGGGCCCTTTCTAAATGAGTCCCCTTTATTGCTGAAACTTTGTATGGTTAGTTTTTAAGATAATAGCAAATATCTAACAACTGTCACCAGAATTCTCCTATCAGGCAAGTAAGTGTAGGTAACATGTTTGTGACTGCTTTAGCTTTCAACTTCACTGTAGTGTTCAGAATTACACTCTAGATTTAGTGAATAGTCTTACTAATTAGTATCTGAGTTCTAATAGTGTTAAACAAATAGAATTTTGTTTGGACTAACAACTCAAACATGCTTATGAATAATATAAAGGAGAATAAAAGATGCACATATTACACACTAATGTGTTAGCCTCACAACTTTTGTTGTATAGTAAACCCTTCCATGTTACCTATTTTACAATAATATGTAAACTGATGAAAAGATGATACTAATATTGTTTCTAGCTTGGACCCAAAATATCTGAGTGTTTGGTTAATATCATCAATTAAGGTTAGCAGAAAAATTTGACATTTTGCTGATTGGAAGGAAATGGAAGAAAACAGCCTACAAATAACAGTTTGTGTGAAATCCTGCTGAAATATGTTCATTTAGCCACTGCACCCCACTTCGAGAAATAGAAGTCTAAGACACTGGTCCTGATTACTGAAATTTGAGGCACCCTGGATGAAAGAAAATAGATGCCCAGAGACCAACTTCCTTGGTACTTTCCTTTGATCCTTAGAGATGATCCCGGGGATATCCCCCCCCCCCGTGCCCAGTCCGATAACCACTAATTAGTATAGAAAGTGGTGACATCAGAAGATTTGAGTATTAGTCCTGGTTTGAGCAATTATCTTAGGACACGGAGTCTCAAATTTTACTTCATGACCTTGTTGGTACGGATTCTCTCAAAGGCTGTCCTCGATTTTGCAACACCTTGTAAGCTTTAGGAAATGGGTGGAAATATTGCAAACAACTTTTTAACTGGTTCCTACTAATGGTGTTGCCTCTTTGCAATGGGAATCCAAAACTAGATGTGGTAGGAGATGTCGCAAGTCCACTGCTATTAACGAACTCTGAAAACTGATCTGAGTTTTAATTTTTTGAGCCTGCCCTTTCATAAAGATCCAACAAAGTTGTGAGCCCTTGCTCAGAACCCTGTTTACAATGATGCCAGCTTATATCAGGTTCTCCTTTGTTTTAGGCATAAGATAAGGATGCTGTAGGAAATGATTTAAGAAAGGGGGACACCTAGCTAAAATTATGTCCTGATAAAAATTGAATGCTTTGTGCAATTTACTATATAAACAGACCTATTGCAGCAGGCCAAGGGACAAATTACTACTTTAATATAATGTTTATTTTTAAGACAGGTTCTTGCTATACTGCCCAGGCTGCTCTCAAATACTAAGGCTCAAACAATCCTCCTGGCTCAGTCTTCAGAGTGCTTGAAACACAGTTGCATACAGACACACAGGATATGTATTATTGGTAGATGCATACAAATGGAATGAAAGTAGAGAACATGTACACTGGATAGTGTACATCAGATTCACTTGGTGAAGGAAGACGACTATGAAGGAAAAACAGGAAGCTTCCACTTAATATTCATAAAGCTTTCAATTTTATTTTCAAATGGAAAGCAGTAATGATAAAAAATAATATATATTTATAAATCTGTGTTGTGTGCAATGGCAAGATTTATTCCTTTCAGTCAATTTCTCTCTATTTTTAGACCTCATAAAATAAAAATATTTTAAAAGTATGTGTTAATAAAGCATAGTTTCAGGAGTAGAGCTTGATTTGGAACAGGCAAAACTGCCAAGCATAAGCGTCGATGATTAAGCCAAGGAGCCGAAAACACAGCCAGGGTTTTAAACACCATGAATGATTAGGAAGTAATCAAAAGCGAGCACCAGGAAAGCACTGGCATCCCACAGTTTTCCCTCATGGATGACACTAGGAATTGAGGTCAGACGGATCAGCACAAGTACTGGCAACTGGCTCACTGCCTAGGGAAGTCTGAGCAAAAGACCCTCAAAGATCTAGGGGCTCGGCGCTGAAAGAAGGACTAGAAAATGGACCAGTAATGGCTGCTGAGCTGGTGATGAGGAAAGGTCTTCAAGGTCTTCTGAGTAGGAAACCTCAAGGAGGAGATAACTACAGCAAGAGCATAGATGGGGATGAAGGTAAGACTGCCCAAGGGCAAGAAGGTTTGCAATGTCTGCAGTGCACCAGGACTGGGCACCGGGTAGGCATGGATACACATGCTACCCCTACAAGCCCTTCCAAATAAAGCCTTCCTTATTGTCTGTGGCGATGCCTGAACGGTTTTCATCAGGAGCAGGACTCCTTAGATTCTGTCTGTTTGCTTTTGGAAATCTTAGAAGCGATATTCAACTTAATTTTACATTTGGAGATTTCAGACTTTAGTGCTTCTGGTGATGAATAAGAACAGCTTAATAGAAGAGCAACAAAGAAGTAATATTAACCCAGTAGACCAAGCAGATATTTGTAGAATATGTCCCAATGATCGGGAGTGCACAATGGTATTAAACAAGAGCACTTCCATTCAAAGTTGTGCTTGAGGTTCTAGCCAGAGCAGGTAGGCAAGACAACTAGGAAGAAAGAAAGGTTTGGTTTTGTTTTTTATTCATGGATAAGGTGATGCTGCATAGTGAGACTCCTGAGAGGCAAATCTGTGGGGGAAAACGCCACAAGAAAAAAATGAGCCCGGTCAGCAAGCATGCAGGGTATGAGGTCAGTATACAAACCATGGTTCTTTCCATGAACCAGCTGTGGCTAGTCGTCTAATGAAATCAATAAAAACACTTTTGTTTAAAATATTAAATTATTCACAAACTAATTTAGCCCCCAAATATCAAAACACCACACTTTAAAAATACACATTGTAAACCATTAAAGGACACCACAGAGTTGTTTTTACTAATGTAACCTTGCTCGTAGACCTTGAGTTTTAAAGTGCAGCCTAATCTGCAGATTTGGGGCAAGCATGTTCAAAGCTCTGTGTTCTCTGTAGTATTTACAAGATCACCATACAATTTATATAAACATGGAAGAGGTCTAGAATATCTAAACTATTTTTTAAAAGAAGAATAAATTTAGAAGACTTTCATTAACTGCCACTCACCTTGCTACAAGGACTATATACCAGTCTTAGTCAAGGTTTCTATTCCTACACAAACATCATGACCAAGAAGCAAGCTGGGGAGGACAGGGTTTATTCCACTTACACCTCCAAACTGCTGTTCATCACTAAAGGAAGTCAGGACTGGAACTCAAGCAGGTCAGGAAGCAGGAGCTGATTCAGAGTCCATGAAGGGATGTTTCTTACTGGCTTGCTTCCACTGGCTTGCTCAGCTTTCTTTCTTTCTTTCTTTCTTTCTTTCTTTCTTTCTTTCTTTCTTTCTTTCTTTCTTTCTTTCTTTCTTTCTTTCTTTCTTCTTTCTTTCTTTCTTTCTTTCTTTCTTTCTTTCTTTCTTCTTTCTTTCTTTCTTTCTTTCTTTCTTTCTTTCTTTCTTTCTTCTTTCTTCTTTCTTTCTTTCTTTCTTTCTTTTTCTCTCTTTCTTTTTTCTTTTTCTTTCTTTCTTTCTTTCTTTCCTTTTCTTTTCTTTTCTCTTCTTTTCTTTTCAATAGCTTCTTAAACCTTTCTTCTTCTTCTTTTTTAATTAGGTATTTATTTCATTTACATTTCCAATGCTATCCCAAAAGTCCCTCACACCCTCCCCTGCCCACTCCTCCACCCACCCACTCCCACTTCTTGGCCCTGGTGTTCCCCTGTACTGAGGCATATAAAGTTTGCACGACCAATGGGCCTCTCTTTCCACTGATGGTCGACTAGGCCATCTTCTGATACATATGCAGTTAGAGACACAAGTTCCTGGGGGTACTGGTTAGTTCATATTTTTGTTCCACCTATAGGGTTGCAGATTCCCACAGCTCCTGGGGTACTTTCTCTAGCTCCTCCATTGGGGACCCTGTGATCCATCCAATAGCTGACTATGAGCATCCACTTCTGTGTTTGCTAGGCCCTGGCATAGTCTCACAAGAGACAGCTATATTTGGGTCCTTTCAGCAAAATCTTGCTAATGTATGCAATGGTGTCAGCGTTTGGAAGCTGATTATAGGATGGATCCCCGGATATGGCAGTCTCTAGATGGTCCATCCTTTTGACACAGCTCTAAACTTTGTCTCTGTAACTCCTTCCATGGGTGTTTTGTTTCCAATTCTAAGAAGGGGCAAAGTGTCCACACTTTGGTCTTTGTTCTTCTTGAGTTTCATGTGTTTCGCAAATTGTATCTTATATCTTGGGTATTCTAAGTTTTGGGCTAATATCCACTTATCAGTGAGTACATATTGTGTGAGTTCTTTTGTGATTGGGTTGCCTCACTCAGGATGATGCCCTCCAGGTCCATCCATTTGCCTAGGAATTTCATAAATTCATTCTTTTTAATAGCTGAGTAGTACTCCATTGTGTAAATGTACCATATTTTCTGTATCCATTTCTCTGTTGAGGGGCATCTGGGTTCTTTCCAGCTTCTGGCTATTATAAATAAGGTTACTATGAACATAGTGGAGCATGTGTCCTTACCGGTTGGAACATCTTCTGGATATATGCCAAGGAGAGGTATTGAGGGATCCTCTGGTAGTACTAGGTCCAATTTTCTGAGGAACCACCAGACTGATTTCCAGAGTGGTTGTACAAGCTTGCAATGCTTTCTTATAGAACCCAAGACTACCAGCTCAGAGATGTTACCACCCACAATGGGCCCTCCGCCCTTGATCATTAATTGAGAAAATGCCTTACAACTGGATCTCATGGAGGCATTTCCTCAATTGAAGCTCCTTTCTCTGTGAGAACTCCAGCTTGTGTCAAGTTGACACACAAAACCAGCCAGTATACCACCTTAAAGCGAATTGGAGATGCAGTGATAGACTGTAGGTTAACTGAATAAAATTGAGGATTTCTAAGAGAAATCCAGACATTTATGATCAATTCTTAAAGATATGAGGATAGTTTAATGGGGAAAAATAGTATATTGATTAATGGTGCTAAAACAGATAACAATGTCTGGAGTAATGATATTATTATTATTATTATTTATGTTATTATTGGTTAAGATATTATTGTTAGTTTCAAGATAAAAATGTTGTGCATACTGTATAAAACATTAAATTCTGGAACAAATGGAATTGTTCAAAGCTATACAACTTTTAGAAGGAAATGTAGATATAAATCATTCTAAGTGTAAATTTTTAAATGCAAGCCAAAAGTGATTTAAAAAAAAAGATTTTAAAATGGGTTGCGATTCCGTCAAATGAGAAGGATAAAAAACACAGTGCAAATTCTGCCATTAAGAAAGTGAAAGAGATGCTAGGGAGATGACTCAGCAGTCCAGAACACTTGCTGCTTTTTCAGAGCAGCAGAGTGCAGGTCTTAGCACCCATACCAGGTGGCTCACAACTACCTGTAACTCCAGTTCTAGAGTATCCGTGATCCTCTTCTGGACACTATGGGCAGCTGCATGAACACCACACACACACACACACACACACACACACACACACACACACTTTTAGCAAAAGAAAGCAAAAATTTTTGTATATGAGAATATGTGCCTATCATGTTTGATAAAGGACTTATATCTAGAATGTATGGTGAACACTTACAACCCAGAAATAAGGGAAACAACCTGCTTAAAAATAAGAAATATATACCAGACAATAAATACAGGTAACTGGTAAGCACATGAAAAGGTGATCAACATTATTACTCATGACAGAAATGTGAGCCAAACCCATGAAGTTAGTTAATTTAGCATCCACGAAGATGGCTCTTATACAAGAAAAGACAGGCAATAACAGGTGTTGGTAAGGAGGGAGAAATTGAGACCTTACACATTACTGATGAGGATGTTAGCAATAAGGTAGTTACTTCCTAAAACTGCTGGGGATTTATCAAATTGATAATGCCAAACACAGAGTTACCATATGGCTCAGCAATTGCAGTTCTAGGTATAGAACCAAGAGAAATGTAAACACATCTTTTCATATAATTAACCTTGAAAACATTATGCTAAATTAGAGAAGACAATTACAAAAGACTGTGTGAGGCATTATCCCATCATATGGAATCTCTCAAATTGATTTATAGAGATAAAAAGCACATTAGTGTTTTCCTATGGCAATGAAGGATTGTAGGAATGACTTCTCTTTCTGGAGATATTAAAACTGAAAAATGCTTGTGCTGTTGGCTGTACAATTCTGTGAAATATAGCAAAATATTGAATTGTATACTTTAAATGAAAATGTGCCGTGACATGCAAATTACATTGTAACAAAACGATTTACAAGATTACATAGTAATTATGATTCCAATAACAGATGTTTATGCTGAATTAACCTTCCAACAGATAGTGATTACAGAAGCTGCAAAATACATAATGCCACACTAAAAAAATACTATAAATGGACAAAGAGAGACAGAAAGTAAAACAAATTTAAATAAAGGGACAGGAGGATATGGCAGTCTACAGGGGTTCAGTTGATTTCTAGAGATTAAAATTACATTAGTGGTTGCCCATGGCAATGAAGGACTATGGAATGACTGTTCCTCTTTATGGGATGTCTTCCTCTTTATGGGATGTCTTCTGGAGATGTTAAAATTGAAAATAAAAATAACTTAGTTTTCATAGTGCATGAATGTCAAAACCTAATTATAAAGCATCAGTCTCTTTGTTGTGAGGTATCAGAACCTGGAGTTCAGTTCTGCTAGACAAGCTGGAAATGTAGGGAGTGAGTTGTGTTACATAGCAATTATGAACTTAAGTCCATAATTTACATAAGTTAAGACTTAAGTTACATAAGTAATCAGGAGGCTATACAGCTCTCTGTGCCCAAGCATGAGACAATAATGCAGTAATGTGCACAGTGGCTATTTGCTTACTGAGGCAAAACTGGCAAGAGCTGCCTTGGAGATGCAGTGAGAACACCACCATCTACAGGCTAGGAAATGTATTCCAAGGAATTCAGAATGAAGGATTCTGACCTCATTGTAGACTTGTTGGCTTGTGGACTTCAGAGAAGTTTGCCTGGTTTCTCAGGTGGAGAGAGCTGGTCCTCAGTGGCCAAGCAGGCAAGAAACACATATCAAAACCATAAGCCCATGTGAAGTAGCTGACAGATGGGCACACTTAGAGATTGGAGGCAGTCAAAACCTACTCAAAACATGGATAGCAATCGGTAGATCTCCAATTTGAGGAAGGGCAAGCTGTCGTTATAATACTAGAGATGAAGCTCTGAGATAAAGATGTAAGTAGAAAGAAAAGAAAATGATCAGGAAACTGATAAGAAGGAGATAAACTGTTAATAAAATGCTTGTCACAAAGGCAAATTAAAAGCTAGACATGGGAGTAAACACTTGTAATCCTAGGGCTGGGGAGACAGAGAATGGTACATTCTTGGACATGGTTGGCCAGCCATCCTAGGCTGGTGAGCTATAGGCCAATGAGAAACCCTGTTGCCAAAAATAAAAAACAAAAACAAATACAAACAAACAAACAATCCCCCAAACCAATAAAACAAAAACAAACAAACAAAAAACAACAAAGTGAACAGAGACTTAGGAATGACTGCTAAGGTTGTTTTCTGTCTTCCATACACAGGTTCACGCATACGTATGTGCATACATATGCACACACAGGCACACACACCTGCATATGCACTAATGTGTGCACATACACACAATGTGATTCTATTAGTATCAGACAATATGACGTCAAGAAGAAGGACATTTGAGTGGTTCCGTGTGTAAGTGCTTGTTAACTTTGACTGTAGGGATTGAAGTGGTGGAAGGAGAGACCTAATGCTTCTAAGTTGTTCCTTGATCTCCATCATATAGAATTAAAAACTTGTAATATATGCCTTTAATCCCAGTACTCCTGAGACATGAGGCAAGCTGATCTCTGTGATTTCAAGGGCAATCTACATAGCAAGTTCCAGGCCAGACTGGGATACATAAGTCTCTGTCTCAAAAAGATTTTTTTAAATATAGAAGTACTTATAAAGATATTGGTATTTTACATAATGATAAAGCTGGCTGAACAACTAGAAGCCATAAAACCCCTAAACACATGCCTATATCAACATATTTCAAATGAATAAGATTTGTAACATAAACTTGGTGGGGTCACACCTTGTGCCTCAAGTCAGTTTCAGCCATCTGTCCTAAATAACTCAATTAAAAGAGCCAAATAAAAGCAGGAAACAGAAAAGGAGATTTATTCAATGTGGCCTAGTTGGGAAGAAGGCCAATGAGATCCACCAAACCCCTCGAGTCCTTCTTCATGGTCATGAAGGAATACTAAAGTTTAAATAGAGGAGCAAGGATATGAGCAAATAGGCAGTCCAGGTCAAGATGTGGTCCTGGACACTATTAACCCACCTACTGTCTGCCTTTCAGTGTAGGTGGAACTGTGTGAAAACTCTTTCAGGGAGACAAGACACTACACTGGCTGTGACTGTGCCTTTTCCTTCTTCCTCATGAGATCCCTCCAGATAAGCCCCATTTCTTTAGAATCCATTTTTAAAAAATAGTCAGATAGACTGAAAGACACAAAGTGTCTTTTTAACATATCTCTTCATTTGTGCCAGGCCAGATACAAACTCATAATAGAAGTAAATATTTCAAGTACAACAATGAAGAAAATGCAAGATTTCTAAATTTCTGGGAGTGATATAAAGCAGTATTTTTAAGGAACTGTGTAGCATTAAATGCTAATGTTAAAAATATGAACTATTATTTTTAACCTGAAATTGAGAAAAAGAACAAATTAAACTCAAAATCATTAGAAGAGAAAAATACAAATAAAACTATCTTAGAAGTCTCCAGTTAATAGATGAAATTAAAACCAAGCTATTTTTTCTAAGTCACAGAGTTCATAAACCATGGAAAACCATGGGGACCCACAGATCCCCACTGCCAGAATCAAATCCTGCAGACACGGAAAGATTATGAGGCAGCACTGTAATAAAACCTCCTGCCAGGAAACCACACCATGGATGTGTAAATAATAAGCTCCCCAAAAGTGCCAGGATGAACCAGACAGTCTGAGTGGTGCCCGCATTCCATAAAAGACATTTATAATTTTAAACTCCCTGGGCAGAAAGTGCATGTATAAGGAACAATGATTCTTACATAACTCTTAAACAACAGCACAGCCGTGAGCCTTCCCAGCTCTTGCCACCACACCTTGTGGAGGATGCTATATGACCTCACCTGACAAAATCCTGATGCAAAGACAGTCAGATTCCCTGCCAAAAAAGTATTAGCAAATTAAATGTAGGAATACATTAAAAAGATTACACATTGTAGCCAAGTTTAAGATTAATGGCATTTCTTTTAACCACTAATGTGCTCACCACAATGACAGGATAAGGGAGAAATTTTATATGATCCCGCCAATAAGTTCAGAAAAGCATCTGATTGCATGCACCATGCATCTATGATTAGAATTAAACTCATTAAAATGACTAGGAGGACCCTTTCTCAGTGGGAAGGAATACAGCTATCTAAAACCATAATAAATAGCACCACAATGTGTATTTAGGTTTTCTTTAAAGTCAGGAATAAGGGATGAATATCTGCTCAATTTATTTTTGTTAAAATTATACTGGAGGTCCAGGCTAGTGGAATAGGCAAAGAAAATAACTGAAAAGGCTTTATGTTGCAGAGGAATATTCAAGTGCTTTTTTAAAAAGCTGGAGCAAGTCCAGTGGTTTAACCTCTGTAAAGTTGCCCAAGCCCCTTTTAAGTGCTTCTGCAAGCAACTGAATTAAACATGTCAGGGCACAAAAGAGGAAGGAAGAAGAAAGAATCTTTGAAAAACAGAAGGTCAACAGGAGTGAGAGTGAGTGAGGACAAGGGAGGGTAATGGGGGAGTTCACATGATCACAACACATAGTCTACCTGTGTGAGGATATCACAATGAAAGCCACTAAATATAATACAGAGGTGCTAAATCAAAACAACCCTGAGATTCCACCTCACACCAGTCAGAATGGCTAAGATCAAAAATTCAGGTGACAGCAGATGCTGGCAAGGATGTGGAGAAAGAGGAACACTCCTCCATTGTTGGTGGGATTGCAAACTTGTACAACCACTCTGGAAATCAGTCTGGTGGTTCCTTAGAAAATTAGACATAGTACTACCGGAAGATCCAGCAATACCTCTCCTGGGCATATATCCAGAAGATGTCCCAACCGGTAAGAAGGACACATGCTCCACTATGTTCATAGCAGCCTTATTTATAATAGCCAGAAGCTGGAAAGAACCCAGATGCCCCTCAACAGAGGAATGGATACAGAAAATGTGGTACAGTTACACAATGGAGTACTACTCAGCTATTAAAAAGAATGAATTTATGAAATTCCTAGGCAAATGGATGGACCTGGAGGGCATCATCCTGAGTGAGGTAACACAATCACAAAGGAACTCACACAATATGTACTCACTGATAAGTGGATATTAGCCCAAAACTTAGGATACCCAAGAGATAAGATACAATTTGCTAAACGCATGAAACTCAAGAAGAATGAAGACCGAAGTGTGGACACTGTGCCCCTTCTTAGAATTGGGAACAAAACACCCATGGAAGGAGTTACAGAGACAAAGTTTAGAGCTGTGACGAAAGGATGGACCATCTAGAGACTGCCATATCCAGGGATCCAGCCCATAATCAGCTTCCAAACGCTGACACCATTGCATACACTAGTAAGATTTTGCTGAAAGGACCCAGATATAGCTGTCTCTTGTGAGACTATGCCGGGGCCTAGCAAACACAGAAGTGGATGCTCACAGTCAGCTAGTGGATGGATCACAGGGCTCCCAATGGAGGAGCTAGAGAAAGTACCCAAGGAGCTAAAGGGATCTGCAACCCTATAGGTGGAACAACATTCTGAACTAACCAGTACCCCGGAGCTCTTGACTCTAGCTGCATATGTATCAAAAGATGGCCTAGTAGGCCATCACTGGAAAGAGAGGCCCATTGGACATGCAAACTTTATATGCCCCAGTACAGGGGAACGCCAGGGCCAAAAAAAAAAAAAAAAAATGGGAATGGGTAGGTAGGGAAGTTGGGGGGAGGCTATGGGGGACTTTGGGGATAGCATTGGAAATGTAATTGAGGAAAATACGTAATAAAAAATATTAAAAATTTTAAAAAAGAATATAACAGAAAAAAAGAAAAGGAAAAAAATACAGAGGTGCTAATAAAAACATTATGATGTAACATTCAAAGTCTTTAACTCTAGAACTAATTAATGAATTCATAGACATTGTAGAATACAAAGTTAATACACAATAATTAATAATTGCCATGCACAAAAGCAAACAGGTAAAAATAGTGTTCTTAAATCAATCCTTGGGAATAAATTTATCAAAATTTATGAAAGATATCTATGCCAAAAATATTGCTGATTAAAAGAGATCTGAAGGGAGAAGCACATGATATTGCTGGATTAAAGATGTAAATGTTTCTGTAGAACAATTTCCATCATAACCCATACCCCTGCTGACTCATCTTGCTGTACTTGGCAAGCTGACTCAAACTCATAAAGAAGAGTAAAGGATCTGATGCTCTAAATCAATACTTAACTAGAACAAAGCTAGAGCTGTACTATCAGGTTCTGGGCTTGCTCTAAAGTTTGGGTCTTAATATGGTGTTAATGAGTTTAACAGAAGATAAATAGTTCAATGGAGTTAAACAAAGCAACCAGAAGTAGATCCACACATATCAGGTGTCTTTCTTTAAAGAAAGACTTCAAGGCACTTCATCAGAGAGAACACTTCTTATTAATAAATGACCTTGAGACATCTGGGTAAATGTACTGGGGGTAGGATAGGTGACAACCTTGAATTAGGAAAAAAAATATTGAGAGGGAACATAAATCATTGTTCATAAAGAGAAAATTTGATAATTTTGGATTTATGAAAATTAAAGACTCTTGCTGGTCAGAGGCCATCTTTTAGGAAGCCTTCCATTGCAGAAAGGAAGGACTGCCTGGAGGTGGGCGTGGCTCCTTGGTTGTGGCCTTCCCTTCTAGATGGTTCTATTAATAACTGTTAGAATTAGAGACTAAAAATGCAATGGAGGCACTAATGCAGAAGCAATAGCCCCAAACTGAAAACCCTCTGGAGAACCAGAGCTTACTGTCAAACCTGAGGGGGAAGTTCTGGAGTGCCTGAGATAGACCACTGGAGATGACTCCTTTCAGCTGCTTTACTCGCTCCTGGCTAATGGAGTGTGCCCTTTGGATAGCTTTCCCCAGCTTATGCTCTGGGCCTGAAGAAGTCTGAACTCACTGCCCTCTCTCACCAGGCCCCTCTGATCTGCAATTTTTTTATTCATTGTTATATCATTTTTTCATCATTTCGAGTTAAAAAAGACAAAAGCTACTTATCCAACTCCTTTGTAAGACAACACGACACATTTGCAGTTCCAGTGACAACTCCAGGAACAGAGTTTCTTGCTTCAAGAATGCTCACTCCTCCCTGTACGTTGTAGGGGAGAGGAAGAGGGGTAGATGGTACTAAGAGATCTCCTGTGATGGTCTATTTCTTGAGCCAGAGTGGAACTCTAATGGGGAAATAACAGATGTGAATAGGTTTGCAGCATCCAATGGCCTTCTGAATGCACAGGGGTACAGTAATGTGAAGCTGTATACAGCACCAAGGAAAGGGTCCCCATTCAGGCTCACGAAAATACACTGGTTTCTTGTATTTCTGTCAAGTCTAAGTACAGCTCCGAGTGACATGTAGTGCTACTGTAGTCATTACAAATGTAACAGCCACAGGACTTCACAGTTGACCAAATACTGAGAAGGCAGGAGTTCAGGCTAACAGTTCTCTGAAGGACCCAGATTTTCTTGATCCTTCCTGTCTGAAGCAAGCACATGTCATTACTAGCTACTCTTCCACAAAAACAAAAGAATAAACGTTTTGGAATCAAAAAACTTTATCCACATAAATAAGTACACATCAGAGAAAAGTTATGTCTAAGGCATTACTTACATTAACGTCTGATCTTGATAACACTCTTGCTGGGGACAATGGTTTGAGTGAAGCATCAGGAATCAGATGGTTCATCTGTTACCCTGTCTTCTGACTCCCCTTGCAGCTCCACTCAGTTTTAGCTCCTCTCCTTTAACAACCTGGAGTCAGCTCTCCCTAGTATGCCAGACCCTCAATGTTGTCTTCCTGTCTAGCTTACTTCAGATATTACCTACTCGGTACCCACTCCTTCTACAACTTACTTTGGCTATTTGTCTTTACATTAATCCTTTTAGATGAGTTTCCTTTGGAGAAGTTTTGAATATATAAAAAGTAAGTCAGGTTGTATACTTTAAAACTTATAGTTACCAATAGCAAAAAATGTTTTTAAGTAATTTGTTTTTTTTTATTGGAATCTTTAAAATTATACTACTTATCACCTAACCATGCTAAGCTTATAAAAAAAAAATCAAAATAACACAGTGACAGAGTATTTGCTGGGAGTTTGGTCATGGGGTATATACTAAGACTTCCTCCTTTCCTTCATGACATGGGCATGCTCATACATGCCTGAATATATTGGAGTATTCGATTGGTTAAGGCTGAGTCAACTGTATTTGCATCTGATATTAACTAAAGGTGAAAAGCTTTCATTCATTCATTCATTCATTTAATAAACATAAATTGAACATACTATCTAGCGGTGTAACATTAATAATGAAATGCAACATACTTATTATTAAATGTGTATATTTCATAGTAAAGACCCAGTTGCACAGAGGGCTAAGAGTCTATCATCATCACTATCCCCATCAGTGGGGAAGCATGGCAGCAGGTGCACAGGAAAGATTGACTGATAGTTCAGATCTCAAACCACAGTAAATAGGAAACAGAGCTGACTTGAAACGGCCCAAGCTCTCAAAAACCTGCCCCCAGGGGCATATCTTCTTCCAGCAAGGCCACATCTCCTAAACTTCCTCAAAGAGTACCACCAATTGGAGACCAAATATCCAAATATCTGAACCTATGGGAGCCATTCTTGTTTAAACTATCCCAGATGTTCAAAGAGTTCTGGAAATCAAGTTAAATTTTCATTTGGGACTATAAAGTCCTATGTGACTAGCATATGGGTACCAGTTATATGGTGCTGGAGGAGAAGCCTAATAAAGGACAATAAAGACTTATAAGAAGTTCAAATTATTGGTCATTATAAGCAATGTAAATTTAATTTGATAAAACAAAAGTAAAAACTTCTTTCTAATCAGAAATAATTATCAGACTTTTTAATTTGTATAGAAAAGCTTCTAAATATAAATCGTGGAAAGTACAACACTGGACTTGTGTAGCAAACAGATATTGATGATCTACTATGTTACAGGTACTGTCCTGTGAATCAGACCAAAAAATAACCTATGGCCTCATGAAGGACAGGTACAATTTGTATCCCCAAGAAACTCCAGATAAGAGGAGTGTAAAATTTCAAAGTGTTATTACTAAAGATCAGTAAGTTGCCCAGACATTGCACAGCAGAGTTTGATTTTACTTTTGATTGTGACTGTGATATTTTTCCCTCTTGAAGGAAGAAAGTATTTTAGTGGAGCCTGGTTAAGAAACTTTTAATTGAAAACAACTTTGTATTTTAAAACTGATTGGATATTTTAAAGGGATTGAAATTTTAAGAATTTGCAAAGACTGTGGGACTTTTAAAGTTATTTAGATCTCAGTCATTTCATTATAGATCATATCAATCACAATGCTACTATTTTTTGGGACAGATTTAGACACCTCTCTGTCCCCTAGAGGTGACATTTTATTTCATCTTGAAGGATGAATAGAGCTAAGAAAAGCAGCAAGTCAGATGGACTAGTAAAGCTCTATCAAGAAAGAAAACCTGAAGAGTCTAAAGATGGTCAGGTAGGGTGGGGCATGGGTTTGATAAGAGTTGAATTTGAGCATCAGAATCTGAATATTTATGCCACTCCAAGACATGTTGGCTTCATTTACAACCTGAGCTGAAAAGCACCTTTGGACAATGGGATACTCAGATAGTTATTTATTCTCTAGTTGTTGCAAAAAAGGAAAAATTATGCAGTCCTTCAATTTTTTCTGAAATCTTAAGATTGTTTGGAAATATAAATATAAATAAGAGGAAAAATTTATCTTCTAAACACAGGAAATCTAAATGGAATAGGTGTTTGGTAATGATTGAACAGGACAAGAGGAAAATCTGAATTTGTACTGGAGATCAGCTGATGCTGGAGAACTTACAATAATGTAAGTTACAGCACCAGTGTGAAGAGGCTCAGTGTCTTCTTCTGTATGGGTTGGTACTCTATAAGGATGGCTCCTGTGTTATCTTCCTCAATGGAGAATCCAAATAACTGGTATAAACAACTAAGGAAGGAAGGAAAGAGAATTTGTTTGGGGTTATGTTTCAGGGTTATATAGTCCAGGTTATGAGTGAACAACTTGCAGCTGTGGAGACAGGGTGCTAGATACATTGTGTCATGACTAGAAAGGACAGAGCCCAAGCTGAAAGCAGGCCCAGACCATGACTCTCAAGCCCAACTTTCCTGACCTCTATTTTCCCTGAAGGCCCCATGTCCTAAATGTCACATAAACATCCAAATGCCACCACCAGCTACTAGCCAAGTGACCATACACAAGAGCCTAGAGAGATATTTTACTTTCAAAGTATAGTAAACAACAAGATGAGTAGAGATGCAGCTGGCAGGAAGTGGGATACCTGTGGCCAGAGAGGGTTTGGGGATTTCTACCAGACAGACAGGTAAAGCAGAGAAGGAAAGAAGTCCACCAGAGAACAGACACAGTTAGTGTACAACAATAAAAAAATATATCGAGCACCTGGGGGAGCCATCTTGGTTCCTGGACCCTTCAGAGACTAGTCTGCGCAGGTGAGAGTATGTACTACAGAAGCTAACAGCTTCTGGGACAGGCAGAGGCCACACGGCTTCTGAGGCAGTCCCTGTTTCAGACTCCAGACATCTGGGCACTTTCCCAGCCAGAGGAGAAGTGTCCTCCCTGCCTGGAAGGGCTTTGCCAGAGCACCTGGGGGAGCCATCATAGTTTCTGGAACCTCAGAGACTCCTCTGCCCAGGTGAGAGTGTGGATTACAGAAGCTAACAGCTTCTGGGGCAGGCAAAAGCCACACAGATTCTGGGACAGACCTTGTTTCCAGCTCCAGACATCCAGGCACCTTCCCTGCCAGAGGAGAAGTGTCCACCTTGCCCAGGAGGGCTTCGCCAGAGCACCTGGGGGAGCCATCTCTGGTCCGGAATCTCTCAGAGACTAGACTGTGTAGGTGAGAGTGCCAACTACAGAAGCTACACAGCTTCTGGGACAGACCCTGTTTTGGGCCTTCATCTTCTGCCAGGAGGCAAGTAGGAATGCCAGATATCTGTGCACCTTCCCTGTAAGAGGAGAGCTTGCCTGCAGAGAGTACTCTGACCACTGACACTAAGGAGAGATCTAGTGTCCCAGGTCTGCTGATAGAGGCTAACAGAATCACGGGAGGAACAAGCTCTAACCAGGGACAACTACAACAACTAACTCTAGAGATTACCAGATGGCTAAAGGCAAACGTAAGAATCTTACTAACAGAAACCAAGACCACTCACCATCATCAGAACCCAGAAATCCCACCTCAGCCAATCCTGAATACACCAACACACCCAAAAAGCTAGACCCAGAGTTAAAAGCATATCTCATGATGATGGTAGAGGACATCAAGAAGGACATTAATAACTCACCCAAAGAAATACAGGAGAACATTGCTAAACAGGTAGAAGACCTTAAAGAAACACAGGAAAACACAACCAAACAGGTAGAAGTCCTTAAAGGAAAACCAGGAAAACACAACAAAACTGGTGATGGAATTGAACAAAACCATCCAAGACCTAAAAGGGGAAGTAGACACAATAAAGAAAACCCAAAGTGAGGCAACACTGGAGATAGAAACCCTAGGAAAGAAATCTGGAACCATAGATGCGAGCATCAGCAACAGAATACAAGAGATGGAAGAGAGAATCTCAGGTGCAGAAGATTCCATAGAGAACATGGGCACAACAATCAAAGAAAATGCAAAATGCAAAAAGATCCTAACAGAAAACATCCAGAAAATCCAGGACACAATGAGAAGACCAAACCTATGGATAATAGGAGTAGACGAGAATGAAGATTTTCAACTTAAAGGGCCAGCAAATATTTTCAACAAAATTATAGAAGAAAACTTCCCAAACCTAAAGAAAGAGATGCCCATGAACATACAAGAAGCCTACAGAACTCCAAATAGACTGGACCAGAAAAGAAATTCCTCCTGACACATAATAATTAGAACAACAAACCCACTAAATAAAGATAGAATATTAAAAGCAGTAAGGGAAAAAGGTCAAGTAACATAAAAAGGCAGGCCTATTAGAAGTACACCGGACTTTTCACCAGAGACTATAAAAGCCAGAAGATCCTAGACAGATGTTTTACAGACACTAAGAGAACACAAATGCCATCCCAGGCTACTATACCCAGCCAAACTTTGAATTACCATAGATGGAGAAACCAAATTATTCCATGACAAAACCAAATTCACACAATATCTTTCCAGGAATCCAGCCCTTCAAAGGATAATAACAGAAAAGAAAAAAAATACAAGGACGGAAACTACACCCTAGAAAAAGCAAGAAAGTAACCCTTCAACAAACCTAAAAGAAGACAGCCACAAAAACAGAATGCCAACTCTAAGAACAAAAATAATAGGAAGCAGCAATTACTTTTCCTTAATATCTCTTAATATCAATGGACTCAACTCCCCAATAAAAAGACATAGACTAATAGACTGGCTACACAGACAGGAACCAACATTATGCTGCTTATAGGAAACCCATCTCAGGGAAAAAGACAGACACTACCTCAGAGTGAAAGGCTAGAAAACAATTTTCCAAGCAAATGGTTTGAAGAAACAAGCTGGAGTAGCCATTATAATATCAAATAAAATCAACTTCCAACCCAAAGTTATCAAAAAAGACAAGGAGGGGCACTTCATACTCATCAAAGGTAAAATCTTCCAAGAGGAACTTTCAATTCTGAATATCTATGCTCCAAATGCAAGGGCAGCCACATTCATTAAAGAAACTTTAGTAAAGCTCAAAGTACACATTGCAACTCACACAATAATAGTGGGAGACTTCAACACACCACTTTCAACAATGGACAGATCGTGAAAACATAAACCAAACAGGGACACAGTGAAACTAACAGAAGTTATGAAACAAATGGATTTAACAGATATCTACAGAACATTTTATCCTAAAACAAAAGGATATACCTTCTCAGCACCTCATAGTACCTACTAAAAATGGACCATATTATTGGCCTGTATAGATACAAAAATATTGAAATTGTCTCATGTATCCTATCAGATCACCATGGACTAAGGCTGATGTTCAATAACAACATAAATAATAGAAAGCCAACATTCACGTGGAAACTGAACAACACTCTCCTCAATGATATCTTGATCAAGAAAGGAATAAAGAAAGAAATTAAAGACTTTTTAGAGTTTAATGAAAATGAACCCACAACATACTAAAACTAATGGGACACAATGAAAGCATTTCTAAGAGGAAAACTCATAGCTCTGAGTGCCTCCAAAAAGAAACTAGAGAGAGCACACACTAGCAGCTTGACAACACACCTAAAAGCTCTAGGAAAAAAGGAAGCAAATTCACCCAAGAGGAGTATATGGCAGGAAATAATCAAACTCAGGGACGAAATCCACCAACTGGAAAGAAGAAGAACTAGTCAAAGAATCAACCAAATGCGGAGCTGGTTCTTTGAGAAAATCAACAAGATAGATAAACCCTTAGCCAGACTCACTAGAGGGCACAGGGACAGCATCCTAATTAACAAAATCAGAAATGAATGGGGAGACATAACAGCAGATCCTGAAGAAATCCAAAACAAGATCAGATCCTTCTACAAAAGCCTAACTCAACAAAACTGGAGAACCTGGATGAAATGAACAAATTTCTAGACAGATACCAGGTACCAAAGTTAAATCAGGATCAGATTAATGATCTAACAGTCCCATATATCCTAAAAAAAAAAAAAAAGTAGAAGCAGTCATTAATAGTCTCCCAACCAAAAAAAGCCCAAGACCAGATGGGTTTAGTGCAGAGTTCTATCAGACCTTCAAAGATCTAATTTCAGTTTTTCACAAACTATTCCACAAAATAGAAGCAGAATGTACTCTACCCAATTCATTCTATGAAGCCACAATTACTCTGATACCCAAACCGCAGAAAGACCCAACTAAGATAGAGAACTTCAGACCAATTTCCCTTATGAATATTGATGCAAAATTACTCAATAAAATTCTCACTAACTGAATCCGAGAACACATCAAAACAATCATCCATCCTGGCCAAGTAGGATTCATTCCAGGGATGTAGGGATGGTTTAATATATGGAAATCCATCAATGTAATCCAGTATATAAACAAACTCAAAGACAAAAGCCACATGATCATCTCATTTGATGCTGAGAAAGCATTTGACAAAATCCAACACCCATTCATGATAAAAGTCTTAGAAAGATCAGGAATTCGAGGCCCATACCTAAAAATGATAAAAGCAATCTACAGCAAACCAGTAGCCAACATCAAAGTAAATGGTGAGAAGCTGGAAGCAATTCCACTAAAATTAGGGACTAGACAAGGCTGCCCACTTTCTCCCTACCTATTCAACATAGTTCTTGAAGTCCTAGCCAGATCAAGGGGATACAAATTGGAAAGGAAGAAGTCAAAATATCAATATTTGCATATGATATGATAGTATATATAAGTGACCCTAAGAATTCCACCAGAGAACACCTAAACCTGATAAACAGCTGCAGTGAA
Source organism: Mus caroli (assembly GCF_978045245.1). NCBI lineage: Eukaryota > Metazoa > Chordata > Mammalia > Rodentia > Muridae > Mus > Mus caroli. The sequence goes on along the minus strand of NW_028227257.1, from coordinate 159,126,802 downwards.
GTAGCTGGATATAAAATCATCTCAAACAAATCAATGACCTTTCTCTACACAAAGGATAAACAGGCTGAGAAAGAAATTTGGGAAACAACACCCTTCAAAATAGTCACAAATAATATAAAATACCTTGGAGTGACTCTAACTAAGGAAGTGAAAGATCTGTATGATGACAACTTCAAGTCTCTGAAGAAAGAAATTAACGAAGATCTCAGAAGACGGAGAGATCTCCCATGCTCATGGATTGGCAGGATCAATATAGTAAAAATGGCTATCTTGCCAAAAGCAATCTACAGATTCAATGCAATCCCCATCACAATTCCAACTCAATTCTTCACTGAGTTAGGAAGGGCAATTTGCATATTCATCTGGAATAACAAAAATCCTAGGATAACAAAAACTCTTCTCAATGATAAAAGAACCTCTGGTGGAATCACCTTGCCTGACCTAAAGCTGTACTACAGAGCAATTGTGATAAAAACTGGATGGTACTGGTACAGAGACAGACAGGTAGATCAATGGAATAGAATTGAAGACTCAGAAATGAACCCCCACATCTATGGTCACTTGATCTTTGACAAGGGAGCTAAAACCATCTAGTGGAAATAAGATGGCATTTTCAACAAATGGTACTGGCACAACTGGCAATTAGCATGTAGAAGAATTCAAATTGATCCATTTCTATCTTCTTGTACTAAGGTCAAATCTAAGTGGATCAGGGAACTACACATAAAACCAGAGACAGTGAAACTTATAGAGGAGAAAGTGGGGAAAAGCCTTGAAGATATGGTCACAGGGGGAAAATTCCTGAATAGAACAGCAATGGCTTGTGCTTGAAGATCGAGAATTGACAAATGGCACCTCATGAAATTATAAAGCTTTCGTAAGGCAAAAACACCATCAATAAGACAAAAAGGCCACCAACAGATTGGGAAAGGATCTTTACCTATTTTAAATCATATAGGGGACTAATATTCAATATATATAAAGAACTGAAGAAGGTGGACTCCAGAAAATCAAATAACCCATTAAAAAATGGAACTCAGAGCTAAACAAAGAATTCTCACCTGAGGAATACCAAATGACTGAGAAGCACCTGAAAAAATGTTCAGCATCCTTAATCATCAGGGAATACAAATCAAAACAACCCTGAGATTCCAGCTCACACCAGTCAGAATGGCTAAGATCAAAAATTCAGGTGACAGCAGATGCTGGTGAGGATGTGGAGAAAGAGGAACACTCCTCCATTGTTGGTGGGATTGCAAGCTTGTACAACCCCTCTGGAAATCAGTCTGCTGGTTCCTCAGAAAATTGGACATAATACTACCAGAGGATCCTGCAATACCTCTCCTGGGCATATATCCAAAAGATGTTCCAACTGGTAACAAGGACACATGCTCCACTATGTTCATAGCAGCCTTATTTATAATAGCCAGAATCTGGAAAGAACCCAGATGTCCCTCAACAGAGGAATGGATACAGAAAATGTGGTACATTTACACAGTGGAATACTACACAGCTATTAAATAGAATGGATTTATGAAATTCCTAGGCAAATGGATGGACCTGGAGGGCATCACCCTGAGTGAGGTAACCCAATCACAAAAGATCTCACATGATTGCTACTCACTGATAAGTGGATATTAGCCCAGAAACATAGAATACCCAAGATACAAGATACAATATGCAAAACACATGAAACTCAAAAAAACTGAAGACCAAAGTGTGGACACTTTGCCCCTTCTTAGAATTTGGAACAAAACACCCATAGAAGGAGTTACTGAGACAAAGTTTGGAGCTGAGATGAAAGGATGGACCATCTAGAGACTGCCATACCTGGGGATACTTCCCATAATCAGCCTCCAAAATGCTGACACCATTGCATACACCAACAAGATTTTGCTGAAAGGACCCTGATATACCTGTCTCTTGTGAGGTATGCTAGAGTCTGGCAAACACAGAAGTGGATGCTCACAGTCAGCTATTGGATGGAACACAGGGCCCCCAATGGAGAAACTAGAGAAAGTACCCAAGGAGCTAAAGGGTTTGGCAACCCTACAGGTGGAACAACAATATGAACTCACCAGTTCCCCCTGAGCTCGTGTTTCTAGCTGCATGTGTATCAGAAGTTGGCCTAGTTGGCCATCATTCGGAAGAGAGGCTCCTTGGTCTATAAAACTTTATATGCCTCAGTATGGGGGAATGCCAGGGCCAAGAAGTGGGAGTGGTTTTGTAGGGAAGTGGGGGGTCGGTTCTGGGGGACTTTTGGGATAGCATTTGAGATGTAAATGAAGAAAATACCTAATTAAAATATAAAAAGAAATATATCAAGGGTTTGAATATCTTGATTTAATTAATCATAGGGCAATTCCAAAAAGGGCCTGAAGAATTGAGCAATGTGAGAGAAAGAGATTTCAGTGATTGGACTTTCCAGGTAATGTTAGGATCTAAGACATGGTATATGGGTAAGATCCAAGCCTGAGACTGAGAGGGCAGAGGCAGTGGAGTAAAGGGGCATCAGAACTGAGAAGTGAGGGCACATGGCAAGGAAAGCCACAGGAGTTTAAGGAGAATTTGCCAGCAAGCAGGTCTTCTGTGGAGGGGGAATGGCTTGATGGAAGATGACAAGGATGCAGAATTTTGCATGAATCCCATGGTCTGTGGTTTTTAAGATGTCCTAGCTTTTCAGAAGTAGTTTTGTCTATCTTATTCCCAGCACCAAATGTTTCGTTATAGCTATTAAACTTGAATCCCATGGTCTGTGGTTTTTAAGATGTCCTAGCTTTTCAGAAGTAGTTTTGTCTATCTTATTCCCAGCACCAAATGTTTCGTTATAGCTATTAAACTTGATACTTCACTGTTTTGTTCTCTGGCCCTAAATCCTTAGAAAATATCATCTATAAGTCATTTTAAGAGCCAGAGATTTATAGAGACCATAATAAAACAATGAAGCAACTGGAAATCCATTCATATGTGTGTGTGTGTGTGTGTGTGTGTGTGTGTGTATCTATGTGTGTGTGTCTGTCTGTCTGTCTGCCTGTTTGTGAGTGTGCATGCAGGTATGCACTGTGGTGATGCTTGCATGTGCACATGTGTGTACCTGTGCAGTAGCTAAAGGTGAATATCAGATGTTTTCTTCTACAGCTCTCCATCTTCTTCTTTGGGACCTAGTCTCTCACCGACCCCTGTTGATTTCATGAGACTGATCCAGAAACCCTCAGGGTTCAGCTGCCTCTGCCTCTTAAGCACCAGGATGATAGGCATACAATGCCACTCCTAGCTTCTAATAGATGCTGGGAACTGAACTCAGGTCCTGACAATTATAGGCACTTTCCTTGCCTAGCCATCTCCCCAACTTAATGCATTTAAAAAGTACTTTATTTAAAGGTGATAGATCCTCATTGCCAAATAAAAACTACTAAAGCATGGCATTTTAAGAGTAGACATCCAGCTCTCCCTCATTGACTCTTCAGTCCTCCAACAACCTACTCCAATATAGCCTTAGTTGTTCATTGACTGTGCATCCAAACATTCCTTTTGGCAGACAGCAAGCCATCAGGCTGCTCTCTGAAGTGTGTTATCGTTTGACAGTTTTTCTTAAGGGTGTTTTCACAGGTACAGATCAGTCAGATCTTAATTATTTTAAGTTCTCTATTGTGTGGCAGTAATAAGGATGACATCGTTTACATCTGTCCTCCATCTGTGAAGAATGCTTTCTCTTGCAAACACTGTTGCGGTGATTATTCTTGGACATACATCTTTGCATATTTTATAATGAATGTGTATGTAGGGCAGCTTGACAGAAATAGAATTCTTGCTGTGTTTTTGTAGTTCTTTCTCTTCACCTTCCCCAGGTTTTCTGAACTGTTTCTGCACAATCCACAGGACTTGCTTCTGGTCTATGAAGCAGCAGTGCATGCAGCCACCTACAGCTATAACCTTAAAATCACCCATGGATCCTTAAGAAATAAGGGGGGAGAAATGGATTTCATCAGAACCTAGTGAATCCAAAGTTTTCTGAACTTCCTTGTGTTTTACAACCAGTTACAGGGGCTGGAAAGATGGCTCATCAACTAGTAGCTCCCCCTGCTCTTGCAGAGAACCTGCCTTTAGTTTCCAGCATCCACTTGTGGCTCAGAGCTGTCTGTAACTTCCGTTTTAGGGGATCCAATACCCTTTTCTGGCTTCCTTGGGCTCATGGATTGTTCTGGGATTCAGAGTTGAAGCTCACTGAGATGGTTCTTGGATTCTCAGTCTTTCCATAGCTGTGGGTACATCTCTCCAACTCTAAAGTTCTCCATCTGAAACACCAATCATTTTTACTGTTTCTTTCCATGAATTATCCCAGTTTGTTTTTTAGTAATTATTCATCCACTTATTAACTGCATTCTTTATCTCAAGGTATACTTTTCATTAGATTTGCTTGAAAATCTGTTTTCCTTATGAACAATGTTATAATTTTCTACTCCTCTGTTCACTACTTTGAACAACTTTTGTCATACTTCTAAGGCATCAGGCATTCTAAAATATCCAGATTTCACTGAAAGCCACTTCATTTTGTATTCTATTTTCCTTCTGTAATAGGAGGTAGTAAAGCAGGCTGAAATGGTGCTAAAGCTCCACACTCAAAGACACATCTGGCATCTACTAGCTAGGTGACCTTGTGGAAATAAATCCCGTCTGGACCCCAAAAGTAAAGAGAGGAAAACAACCTTACTATCAGTTTTCTTTCCATTACTACATCAAAATACCTGAAACAATCAACTTATAAAAAGGAGAGGTTTATTTGATCTGATAATTTGGGCAGTTTCCACCCATTATTTGTTGACTCTGGGACTTTTGGGCCTGTGATCAAGCAGCACATCATGGTAGGGGCCTGTGGCAGAACAATGGCAACCACTTAGTCACTGGACTTGAAAGAAATAAGTTCAGCCGAAGCCCCACAATTCTCATCAACGTTCTCACTCTTAGAGACCTCACAATTCCAGCCTCTTTAATGCCTCTCCCATCTCCCAGTAGCAACAAGCTGGGAATGAAACCTGTAATATACCAGACTCTGGAGAAAGAGTTCAAATAATCTATAGCATTTGACCCTAACCTTCTAAAATCCATGCCCATCTTATAAGGCAAATGTGTTTAGAGTCCGTATTCAGGGATTTTTGAAGCCTTGATTATTCTACTGTTCCTCAAAAGTCCATGTCTTCTCTATGACTCTAGACAAACCTAGCCATGGAACCCAAAAAGACAAGTTACATACTTTCTACTTACTGTAGGGTAAACAATACTATTCTGAACTCAGCAGGGAGATTAAGACCTGAAAGTCAGTCTGACACCTAGGGAATACCAGTTTCTAGTCAGTTAAATGCATCAGTATTGTATTGAGAAAACATAGCTTTCACAATGGGTTTCCAACAATGAAACTTCTGGTTTGCTGGCTTTTTAAAAGATGCCATGTTGGGAAGTTCTTCCTGGAAAGGAACTGAGAGAAGCCTCCAGCTAAAGCCAGCAAGGACATAAAGCCTCCTTGCCCTAGGCAACTGAACCCCAGCACTAATCTCATGTGTACAGAAGTTACCATCCAGAGCCTTCAGATGAAATCTAGCCATGAACAAGGTTTGAGTGCACATGTGTGAAGAACTCTGAGGCTGTCATGATCTGGATTCTGACTGGTTGATGATGAAAGTGAGGTCAGATGTGAGTGTTATTGAAGCTGGTCAGTTTATAGTGAGTGATTCTACTCAGACATGTAGCAAATGTACCTTGCTTGATTCTCTGCATTTATCCATCATGTTGATTGACTTTCTGCTTTAATGAAGCATGGTCTCTTTGCCCTGTCTATTTCTTTCCCTTTACCTAACCACTCTATTCCAAAGAATTCACTTTCTTCTCTGTTAGTGTTTGAAGATCTATGCTGTGTGAAAGACTCAGTTGTTAATGACGATGTAGCACATATTAAGAATGATTCTCATATGTTGGTTATAAAATGGGTGCGCTCAGTCCCTGTGGGTTATAATGTGCTTTTGTAACACTGCACCTTCATTACGTTGCTGAGGAAAGCAAGACCAGGCTAGCTTTGGAGCTTTGCCCTAGGCCATGCCTTACTGGTCATGGAGCCTAGTCTGTCATTCACCACTGGAGTTCTTTGTTTTATCCACCACAGTACTCTGTAGCTCTGCTCTTCCGACCTGTGTATTTGCATAACTAGGCAAGTGAAGTTAAAAATACTTCTTGGTTTGTTAAGCTTCTTCTGATTCCTTGAGGTAGTTAGCTTGTTGTGTGTATTGTATTTTTATTTAATGATAAACCAGGCATATAATTGTGTCAGCAATCCAAACAATGCTCTTAGAGGTGTGCTACAGATGTTTTATATTCTGGATGGAGCAGTACACAGTCTCTGGATTTGTAATGGTCCTTTACCAGCTCTGTACTGATGTCTGTTTTAGTACATAATGAAAGACTGCAAAAACTAAACCAGAAAAGCTCTGAACATATCCATGGCTCATTTGTTTCTGAACTGTATATTTCCAAAGAGAGATATTTTTTACCTGCATCACAAGTATTATAGCTCAATGATAACCACATTTTTTGAGTCATTTCAAGAGAGGATTCAGAAATTTAAAGATATGTTCCCATTAATGGAAGGATTAAATAGAAAGATGGAGCAAATACATTAGAGAGAAAAAGCAAGGAAACAGCAACATAGTTTTCTGCCTCATCTCTCATCTGCTGACCCCAACTGGCAATTTATTTATTTATTTATTTATCTATTTATTTATTCATTTTATATATTTTCTTTATTTACACTTCAAATGTTATCCCCTTTCCTAATTTCCCTTCCAATAATTTCCTATCCCCTCCCATCTTCCCCTGCTCCCCAACCCACCCACTCCCAATAATGGTCCTGGCATTCCCCTATACTGGGGCATAGAGCCTTCACAAAACTAAGGTCCTCTCAACCCACTGATGACCAACTAGGCCATCCTCTGCTACATATATAGCTAGAGCCACAAGTTCCACCATGTGTTTTCTTTGATCAGTGGTATACTTCCAAGGTGCTCTGGGGGTTCTTCTTAGTTCATATTGATGTTCCTACTATGGGGCTTCAGACCTTTTCGGTTCCTTGGGAACTTTCTCTGGCTCCTTCCTTGGGGACCTTGTGCTCCCTACAATGGATGACTGTGAGCATCCAGTTCTGTATTTGCTAGGCACTAGTAGAGCCTCACAGGAGACAGCTATATCAGGCTCCAGTCATCAAGCTCTTGTTAGCAGCTGCCTAGTGTCTGGGTTTGGTGGTTGTTTAAGAGATGGATCCCCAAGTGGGGCAGTCTCTGGATGGTCTTTCCCTCAGGCTCTGCTCTCGAACTTTGTCTCTGTAAATCCCTCCATGGGTATTTTGTTCCCCATTTTAAGAAGGAATGAAGTATCCACACTTTGGTCTTCCTTCTTCTTGAGTTTCGTGTGTTTTGCAAATTGTATCTTGGGTATTCTAAGTTTCTAGGCTAATATCCACTTATCAGTGAGTGCATATCATGTGAGTTCTTTTGTGATTGGGTTACCTCACTCAGGATGATATCCTCCAGATCCAACTATTTGCCTAAGAATTTCATAAATTCATTGTTTTTAATAGCTGAGTAGTACTCCATTGTGTAAATGTATGATATTTTCTGTATCCATTCCTCTGTTGAGGGACATCTGGGTTCTTTCCAGCTTCAGGCTATTATAAATAAGGCTGCTATGAACATAGTGGAGCATGTGTCCTTCTTACAAGTTGGAACATCTTCTAGGTATAAGCCAAGGAGAGGTAATGCTGGATCTTCTGGTAGTACTATGTCTAATTTTCTGAGGAACCACCAAACTGATTTTCAGAGTGGTTGTAACAGCTTGCAATCCCACCAGCAATGGAGGAGTGTTCCTCTTTCTCCACATCCTCACCAGCAACTGCTGTCACCTGAATTTTTGTTCTTAACCATTCTGACTGGTGTGAGGTAGAATCTCAGGTTTGTTTTGATTTGCATTTCCCTGATAATTAGGATGCTGAATATTTTCTTCAGATGCTTCTCAGCCATTCAGTATTCCTCAGTTAAGAAGTCTTTGAATGTGGTAACTCTGTACCCCAGTTTTAATACAGTTATTTGATTTTCTAGAGTCCAACTTATTGAGTTCTTTATATGTATTGGAAATTAGTCCCGTATCAGACTTAGGATTGATAAAGATTCTTTTCCAATCTGTTGCTGGCCTTTTTGTCTTATTGGCAGTGTCTTTTGCCTTACATAAGCTTTGCAATTTTATGAGGTCCCATTTGTCAATTCTTGGTCTTACAGCACAAGCCATTGCTGTTCTATTCAGGAATCTTTCCCCTAAGCCCATATATTCAAGGCTTTTCCCCACTTTCTCCTCTATAAGTTTCAGTGTCTCTGGTTTTATGGGAAGTTCCTTGATCCACTTTGACTTGAGCTTGGTACAAGGAGAAGAGAACAGATCAATTCATAATCTTCTACATGATAAGCACCAGTTGTGCCAGAACCATTTGTTGAAAATGCAGTCTTATTTTCCACAGGATGGTTTTAGATCCATTGTCAAAGATCAAGTGACAAGAGGCATGTGGGTTCATTTCTGGGTCTTCAGACCTATCCCATTGATCTACCGGTCTCTTGCTCTACCGGTACTATGCAGTTTTTTTTTTTTTTTTAATCAGAATTGCTATGTAGTACAGCTTGAGGTCAGGCATGGTGATTCTGCCAGAGGTTCTTTTATTGTTGAGAATAGTTTTTGCTATCCTAGGTTTTTTGTTATTCCAGATAAATTTGCAAACTGCCCTTTCTAACTCAGTGAAGAATTGAGTTATAATTTTGATGTGGATTGCATTGAATCTGTAGATTGCTTTCTGCAAGATAACAATTTTGACTATATTAATCCTGCCAATCCATGAGCATGGGAGATCTTTCCATTTTCTGAGATCTTCTTCAATTTCTTTCTTCAGAGACTTGAAGTTCTTGTCATATAGATCTTTCACTTCCTTAGTTAGAGTCACACCAGGGTATTTTATATTATTTGTGACTATTGTAAAGGATGTTGTTTCCCTAATTTCTTTCTCAGCTTGTTTATCCTTTGTGTAGAGAAAAGCCACTGATTTGATTGAGTTATTTTTCTACCCAGCTACTGCACTGAAGTTGATTATCAGGTTTAGGAGTTCTCTGGTGGAATTTTTAGAGTCACTTATATATATTGTCATATCATCTGCAAATAGTGATATTTTGACTTCTTCCTTTCCAATTTATATCCCCTTGATCTCCTTATGTTGTCCAATTCTCTAGCTAGGACTTCAAGTACTATATTGAATAGGTTGGGAGAAAGTGGGCAGCCTTGTCTAGTTCCTAATTTTAGTAGGATTGCTTCAAGTTTTTCTCCATTTACTTTGATGTTGGCTATTGGTTTGCTGTACATTGCTTTTATGACGTTTACATATGGGCCTTGAATTCCTGATTTTTCTAAGACTTTTATATTGAATGGGTGATGTTTTTTGTCAAATGCTTTCTCAGCATCTAACAAAATGATCATGTGTTTTTTTTTCCTTTGAGTTTGTTTATATAGTGGATTATGTTGATGGATTTCCATATATTAAACCATCCCTGCCTCCCAGGGATGAAGCCTACTTCATAATGATGTATGATCATTTTGATGTATTCTCGGGTTCAGTTTTCGAGAATTTTATTGAGCATTTTTGCAACAATACTCATAAGGAAAATTGGTATGAGGTTCTGTTCCTTTGTTGGATTTTTATGTGGTTTAGGTATCAGAGTAATTGTGCCTTCATAAAATGAATTGGGAAGAGTTCCTTCTGTTTCTATTTTGTGAAATAGTGTGAGGAGAATTGGAATTAGATCTTCTTTGAAGGTCTAATAGAACTCTGTACTAATCCCATCTGGTACTGGGCTTTTTTTGGTTGGGAGACTGTTTATGACTGCTTCTACATCTTTAGGGAATATGGGGCTGTTTAGATCATTAATCTGATCCAGATTTAACTTTGGTACCTGGAATCTGTCTAGAAAATTCTCGATTTCATCCAGGTTTTCCAGTTTTGTTGAGTATAGCATTTTGTAGTAGAATCTGATGATGTTCTGGATTTCCTCATGTTATGTATCCCTTTTCATTTCTGATTTTGTTAATTAGGATACTGTCTCTGTGCCCTCTAGTTAGTCTGGCTAAGTGTTTATCTATCTTTTTGATTTTCTCAAAGAACCAGCTGCTTGTTTGGTTGATTCTTTTAATAGTTCTTTTTGTTTCTACTTGGTTGATTTCAGACCTGAGGTTGATTATTTTCTGGTGTCTACTCTTCTTGGGTAAATTTGCTTCCTTTGGTTCTAGAGCTTTTAGGTGTGCTGTTAAGCTGCTAGTGTGTGCTCTCTCTAGTTTCTTTTTGGAGGCACTCAGAGCTATGAGTTTTCTTGTTAGGATTACTTTCATTGTGTCCCATAAGTTTTGATATGTTGTGTCTTCATTTTCATTAAACTATAAAATGTCTTTAATTTCTTTATTTCTTCCTTGACCACATTATCATGGAGTAGAGTGTTGTTCAGCTTCCATGTCAACGTTGGCTTTCTATTATTTACATTGTTATTGAAGATCAGTCTTTGTCCATGGTGATCTGATAGGATGCATGGGATAATTTCAATATTTTTGTATCTATTGAGGCCTGTTTGGTGACCAATTATATGGTCAATTTTGGAAAAGGTACCATGAGGTGCTGAGAAGAAGGTATATCCTTTTGTTTTAGGATAAAATGTTCTGTAGATATCTGTTAAATCCATTTCTTTCATAACTTCTGTTCTTTCACTGTGTCTCTGTTTAGTTTCTGTTTCCAGGACCTGTCCATTGATGAAAGTGGGGTGTTAAAGTCTCCCACTATTGTGTGAGGTGCAATGTGTGCTTTGTGCTTTAATAAACTTTCTTTAATGAATGTGGATGTCTTTGCATTTTGAGCATAGATATTCAGAATTGAGAGTTCATCTTGGAAGATTTTAACTTTGACCAGTATGAAGTGCCCCTCCTTGTCTTTTTGATAATTTTGGAATGGAAGTAGATTTTATTCGATATTAGAATGACTACTCCAGCTTTTTTCTTTGGGCCATTTGCTTGGACAATTATTTTTCTAGCCTTTTACTCTGAGGTAGTGTCTCTCTTTGTCCCTGTGGTGGGATTCCTGTATGCAGCAAAATGTTGGGTCCTGTTTGTGTAGCCAGTATATTAGTCTATGTCTTTTTATTGGAGAATTGAGTCCATTGATATTAAGAGATATTAAGGAAAAGTAATTGTTACTTCCTGTTATTTTTGTTCTTAGAGTTGGGATTCTGTTCTTGCAGCTATCTTCTTTTAGTTTTGTTGAAGAATTACTTTCTTGCTTTTTCTAGGGCGTAGTTTCCCTCCTTGTGTTGGAGTTTTCCCTTTATTATACTTTTAAGGGCTAGATTTATGGAAAGATTTTGTTTGAATTTGGTTTTGTCATGGAATACTTTGGTTTTTTCCATCTATGGTAATTGAGAGTTTTGTTGGATATAGTAGCCTGGGCTGACATTTGTGTTCTCTTAGGGTTCTATAACATTTTTTCCAGGATGTTCTGGCTTTCATAGTCTCTGGTGCAAAATTTGTTGTAATTCTAATAGATCTGCCTTGATATCTTACTTGACCCTTTTCCCTTGCTGCTTTTAATATTCTCTCCTTATTTAGTGCATTTGTTGTTCTGATTATTGTGTCGGGATGAATTTCTTTTCTGGTCCAGTTTATTTGGAGTTCTGTAGGCTTCTTGTATGTTCACAGGCATCTCTCTTTTTAGGTTAGGGAAGTTTCCTTCTATAATTTTGTTGAAGATATTTACTGGCTTTTTAAGTTGAAAGTCTTCATTCTCATCTAACTATTATCCTTAGGTGTGGTCTTCTCATTTTGTCCTGGATTTCCTGGATGTTTTGAATTAGAATCTTTTTGCATTTTGCATTTTCTTTGATTGTTGTGTCCATATTTTCTATGGAATCTTCTGCACCTGAGGTTCTCTCTTCCATCTCTTTTATTCTGTTGCTGATTCTCGCATCTATGGTTGCTGATTTCTTTCCTAGGATTTCTATCTCCAGAATTGTCTCCCTTTTGATTTCTTTATTGTTTCTACTTCAATTTTTAGATCCTGGAAAGTTTTGTTCAATTCTTTCACCTGTTTGGTAGTGTTTTCCTGTAACTCTTTAAGGAATTTTTGTGCTTCCTTTTTAAGGGCTTCTACCTACTTACCTGTGTTCTCCTGTATTTCTTTAAGAGAGTTATTTATTTCCTTCTTAAAGTCCTCCATCATCATCATGAGAAGTGACTTTAGATCCTTACCTTGCTTTTCTGGTGTGATGGTGTATTCAGGACTTACTATGGTGGGAGTGTTTGGTTCTGATGATGCCAAGTAACCTTGGTTTCTGTTGCTTTTGTTCTTATGCTTGCCGCCCGCCATTTCATTATCTCAAGTGCTTGTTGCCCTCAATATATCTGAATGGAGCCTGTCCTTCCTACAATCCTGGTTGATTCAGGACTCCTCAGAGTCCAGCTTTCTCTGTGATCCTGTGATTCTGCTCTCCTGTGAACCTGAGATTCTGGGTGTGTCAGAGTTCTTGGCAGTCATGCTCCTTCTCAGACCCTGAGATCCTGGTTTGACCAAGCTCCTGCTATCCTGGGATTCTGGAATCGTAAGATCCTGGGCATGTTACTGCGCCTTGAAGTGGTGTCTCCTCTGGGGAATGTGAGGCTGTCTGGTGTGTTTGAAACCAAGGTATACCAGCACCGATCACAAGGTACCCGAGCCACTGGTCAGGCAGGGCTCCTGTGTCCCTGCTCCTGCTCTCATAGGACTGTCATAATTGGTTTGGAACAGATGTGTTTCACTCACCAGTATTCTAAGGTCCTGAGCATGCTAGGGTGCCTGTGGCATGGAGAGTCCTCTGGTGACATGGGACAGCCTACTGATTTCAGGTTCACGGTTGCCTGGAGCTGCTGCTGACTGAATGGAACGCCCCAACTTGCATTTTAATGAGATATTTCCAGGTGATTCTCAGAGACTGTAATGTTGCCAAAATATCGTTTGCAGTCCTCTTATGGCAGAGATACATGGCACATGCAATGACATTGTTTGTTTTCCAGAATGCACCTCTTCCTCAAATTACTTTATTGTTCTCTGAGAACATGGTTGTGATGAGTTCTTTTGCCAGGTACTAAAATTGCCAGGTACAATATGAATGTGCATCCATATTGATTGCACAGTACACAGACAGCACAATCACCTATGGGGGCCTCAACCAAAGCAAACCTATTCCCAGGAATTGTCCTATTGCTTTGACTATATTTCTATTCTTTCTGGGGACTCAAAAGTTATTTATCTACTTCAGCCTTGATATGTAGGGCATATAACATGATTTCATTCCTAAAGCTTGAGGTCTTACACTTATTCAACAATATCATGCTGTAAATACATTATTTACCATCTGTTGAGCATTGACAATCAACACTGGTTTCAATTTTTCTCTGATCATATGCACACCACTGATTATGAAGGCATAACTAATATGTCCAGTGTATCACTGACAACACAATGGCCTCTTAAGATAGGTATAGAAATATACATATATACAAATTCAATTACACATGTAATTGTGAAATTTACATTGTTATAAAGTAGTGCTTTTTTCTTACTGAAAATTCATACAATATATTCCTTTAAATTTTTATTTTTGAGATTATAATTACAGCATTTCTCCCCTTTCCTTTCCTCACCACACCCTCCCATATACTCCTCCTCATGCATCTTTAAATTCATGGCCTTTTTCCTGTGCACATAATTGTTATTACATACACACACAAACATACACACACACACACACACACACACATCAATTAAGGCACAAATAGTACATGTATGTGTGTTTTCAGGGATGACTATTTGGCCCGGGAGCACCAGTTGGTGTGCTCTTCCCTAAGAGGACTACCTTTTTGAGTCATAATTTGCCTCAGTTTCTCTAGTTCTTTGTGTAGGATTGAGGCTTCATGGGTTTGTCTGGATACACTTTGGCATGCCCATTTGTGTCTACTTTGTTTACCTCACAATTGGGAGGTCATACTGATGAGATTTGGGTATAGCGTATGATATTACTAGAAGTTACAACATCACAGCAAACTCCCTGATCCCCTGGCTTTTACAACCTGTATGACCCCTATTTCCTGAACCTTCACTGTGAGAGTATTTTGTAGATGTATCCATGGGCACTGGGCTCTACAACTCTGAATTTTGAGTAGTCATAGTTTCCTGGAGTGGTCTCTGTCTCATGTAAAGAGAAGTTTTTTCAGTGAGTTGTGAAAACTACATTTATCTCTGGGTATAAGTAAGATGCTTATAGATTGTTAGTAGGAATTATGTTGGACTGGTAAGTTAGTGATTTCTCCTCTAGCTAGCATATTCTTCTCTAGCACTGAGTAGTTAATTAGGTTTGCAGTACCAGACATGAACTTCCACTTGTTGAGTGAGTCTTAACTCTAAGTAGAGAACTGTTGGTTACTGCCATGATACTCAGTCCACTACTGCACCTAAGGGTTTTTGTGATATGCTGGTCATTGATGGGGTTCATAGATACTATAGTTAAGTAGTCATATTGGTTGCTTCCCTCCTTTAGAAGCTAGCATGGTGACTACTGGCACCGTGAAAGCCAGTTCTCAAGTAGTGGGTGTTGAAGTCAGTTCCAGCTCAGTGGCATCTGTGCCCTGTGGACAAGTGCATTGCAACTTTTTGCTACTTTGTGTGTTCTTCTATTTCCCACCCCTTATCCCCCCCCCCCACCCTTTCACTCACTCATACTAGATTGGAGAGATGGAAGGAAAAAGGGAGGAGCACAAGATAGAGATCCCTGAATTTAATTTCTTTCCTTTTATTTCCTCTTTGAGCATGACTAACAAACAGCAATCAGCCTCTCTAAATGAGGATACAACCACCCAACCCTGTGTCTCAGGGCTCTCAAATTTATATACCCTATGAAAAGTTTCCAGAATTCCAAACATTGTACAATTGCAGAAATTATCTGCAGCTGGCAAAATCATGTTTATGCTAGAGCACAGGCCAAAGCATGGTCAGCTGCAGCAGCCAGTCAGCATCCCCACATCCTTACTCCCAGGGATTAAAATGACTCAAAAATGTTACTACAGAGCATGGTGCTTTCGTGAATACAGACATGTATCTCTGCGATGCAACCAAGGGCAACGGCAGTAAGTTGGGTGTTTTGAGGGTTTCTTGGACAGCCCTGGACAACAACTCAAAAAGGGGCTTCTCGTATCTGTTATTAGGGATTTTGTTCTATGATATTTGGCTTGTGGAGGGAATGACATCAGCCCAGATGAGAAAAGTTCATTAAAACTGCTTATATTTTTCCCTACTCCAGTTCCTCCCCACACCACTAGCCACTCAACTCCACACCCATTCTTCTCTCTTTTAAAAAAACAAACAAGTAAATAACAAAACACAAAGAAGCTACAAGAACCAATTAAAAAAAGAATATCTCTCTCACACAGAAAGAAGAGAGAGAAAAACTCACAGAAACATAAAATCTAAAACCATAGTATATTATCAAAAGACCAATAAGACAAAGAATACTGTTACAAAGCAATATGACACAAAGTAGTGCTTTCTTATATATGTGTGTTTATATGTGTGAGTATATGTGTGTGTGTGCACCATATATGCATATGTATATATGTGTGTGTGTGTGTGCATGTGTGTATATATATATATATATATATGTACATATATATATAGGTATGTATATAAGTGTGTGTGTATATGTGTATAATATGTGTGTGTGTTTGTGTGTGTATAACTTACATATTTTAGGTGGGAGATACACATGCCATAGCTTGAATGTGGAGGTAAGAGAACAACACATATGACTTGTTTTACTCTCCATTATGTGAGTCCTGGCATTGAACACACGTTATCAAGGCTGGGAGAGAGTGAATTCACTGGCTCAGCATTAGAAGTCTCTAATGCTTTCTTGGTGTACATTACTCATTTTAAACTAATGCCGTCCTTCACATTTTAGCAATTATCATGTTTTCTTATTTAAAAAGTGAATTATAAACTTGATCCTTGCTTTTCTGTCCTCTTTACTAGAGCGCATGTCTTTCAGGGGAACTGGCAGTTAGTTAGAATGTAACGACCTCCAAGAGGAGCAGGCCCAGAGTTGCAGGTTTCGAATGAAGTTTCCCTGCTAACTAAGAAATACATAATCTTTGAGTGGACATCTTAAGTGGAATAAATAATCAAATCAAAGACAAAGAATACTGTTACAAAGCAATATGACACAAAGTAGTGCTTTCTTATATATGTGTGTTTATATGTGTGAGTATATGTGTGTGTGTGCACCATATATGCACAATATATATATTCTCTGTGCACCATTTATGCTTTTATCTTGTTTTGTGGAATAAAATGAGAGTGTTACATCTAGGGTGATAGATATACTTTCATTTCCATTCATATATGTGTATCTGCAGACACACACATGCACATAAATTTTAAGCCTATCTAGTAACATATCTGGCATGTCATGCATATTGTTTGTTGGCTGTATTTTCCACTAAATGTAACTCCAGAAAGCTTTTCCCTATTCACCCACATTGAGAGAACATGATTGGGAAGGATGTTGTGACTGTCGTTCATAAACTACCCACCATAATGTATTTTTGACCAAAACATTTCTTTTGAACCTGGACTCTGAGGCTGTGAAAGCTCAAGACAAAAAGCCATGTGTTTATATGTTTGTTCTGTCTGATAGGTTTAGCTGTCTCCATAAACAGCCTTTGCTTGTGGGGAAATTGGGAAATGAAAACCAGGATGGAGGGCTTTCCTCTCTACCATTCACTCCAGCACATGACCATCCCACTTTGCTGTGCTCTTTCCAAGCTGAGGATCCATAGCAGCCTCTTTCTCTTGTCACTCTGGTTCTTGCATGGCTTCAGAGGGGAGGAGCTGATGAGGTTAGGAAGTGCTAGTTGAAAGATTTCCACAATGACTGGCTAGAAACACTTCAGTAGAGTTGGATGTGACCTAAATATTTAAAGATCTTTATCTTGTTTACTGAAAACCTTTGGGTCTCAGAGTTAGACTGCACTGAAGGAATAACCTGGATTTGGCTGATACTTCTTAATTAGAAACACTCTACCAAGATGCAAATACAATCACTACTAAGGGTTTGGGATCCCATTATTTTTATCTTTAGTTTATAATTTCTTTTTGCATTTTAGAGATATTGGAGATTTATAAAGGACTTCCAGATGCCTTTAATGTGCTGTCACGGTGACCAGCCATGCATTTTATAATTTTAAAGTTACCTCTATATTTTCTATTCCCACCATTTATTCCTTTTTATAATTTTGGAGTAACAGGAGCCAACTACAAAATAATAAGACCCAGCCGGCAGCTGTGAGACCGTGTGAGCATGAAAATGCTTCCTATCTCATGCACAGTCACTGTGTAAATGCAAAAATTTACTGAGTACCTTCTTTTTCTTATTTTGTGGAGTTTGAATGAAACTTTAAATAATTAATTCAAAATTTATGGCCATTATTATATTTCCTATCTGTTAGTAATGTTTTATGAACCAAACTATCCTCACAATCTTGGCTAACAGAAATCTTAAAGCATGTAACACTTCATTCACCCATAAAGGTAATTTAATTCACAGCCTGTTTCACTGAACTGAAGCAACTGCCACTCAATGTGCTAATTAGGAAAGCAGAATTGCTGTTTAACACAAGTGCTCAGATCCCCAAAGTATAAGCCTAAAACATGAGCATCACACCGTTACCTCTCAGAGCTCCAGAAAGGCTGTCGGCCTGTGCTGGCTTCTGACCAATGTACCTTCAAGCAATACCAGTCACTTTGTTTGGGGAGCCAACATCAATAGTATTTCTTCTTTTAATGTTTTAACTATCCTTTAACAATACATATTATATTCAAAAGATTTTTTTCTCTTGTGAATTTTTAATAAGCCTACTGAATTGTTTTTCTTTCTGGTTCTCTTTTTCACACTGTTTTCAGCATCTGAGTAGGATTTTAATCCAACAGACTTGAAAGTCAAAACTTATTACATGTTGCCATCTTACTATTTAAAAAGTAGGAGGCAGGAGAATCTCAAGTTCAGACCATTCTGAGCTATGATACACTTTCAAGGCCAACTAGAGTTACATTATAAAAGGGCAAGTACTGTCAAAACACAGAGAAAAACCAGGTCAAACTCACCTTTTTGTCAAGAGCCCGTTTTACATACAACCTCACAGCTGCTGTGTGACCTTAATTCATTTGTGAGGGCAAGATTCTCATAGCATAATGATTTTTCTAAAGGTCCCACAATGGCAATAAGTGTGCTCTTACAATGGCAATAAGTTCAAAATGAATTTAAGGGAGGAAGAGATGTTGAAGCCATAGCAGTTACATAATATCATTATTTTTACTCCATGAACACAACACATGTGTTTTATGTCAGTAGAATCATCATTAGTAAGTCTTTCGGTTTTGTAGATTAATTTTCTTACAGAGATCTGTTATTGAATGTTATTAACTAATAGTTAAGGAAGGGCTATATGTTTCATAATCATTTTATTAAATTATATGTTAGTATGCAAAATTTAACATGTCATAAGACAACGAAATTTTAACGACTCATTTGGAGATTGTTTTTCTCATTATAGTGTACCAACTTGCATTTCTAACTTATTGAACAAGCAGGCATTTCATTCTCCATCACTTCTTCCTTTTTTCAACATCATTGATTATATATGTGTGTGTGTGTGTGTGTCTGTGTGTGTGTGTCTGTGTGTGTGTGTTATATAATAGATTTATCTGCTACCAATTATTGGCAGGTAATGTACCAGGGACTTGCTTGCAATTTTGAATGAGATAGCTAAACTTTGTTGTATATATTTTGTCCCAGCAAAGACAACACGTCAAGCAACTGGGTTACAGTAATAATTACTTCAAAACAGAGCTGTTGCAAGAATGGAGGAAGCTTAGCATTCGATAAGAGTAAATAATGTACAAATAAAGTGAAACTCTGGTGCTGTTTGGGAGTGGGAAGTGTCATGGATACCAAGCTGGAGTTGAGCCATGAAGGATGTGATGAGGAAGTGTCTAGGTTGAAGTCTCATTATTTACTCCATCCTTAGGGTCACAGGCTAATGTCACCAATCCCTTGCCCACTAATAGAGAGTTTAGATATCAGCTAGAGAGTTTAGATACCTCTTGTACTCATGAACAGAGTGCTTGCATTCAGGTGCCTGCATGCATTGCGTCACCAAAACTTCCAATTTTGAGATCCTGGACACAGTCCTTGTGCTCACTTCTCCTCTATAAAAGTCCTTATAGTTAAAAAGTGTTGTGAGGATTAAATGAGTTGAAGTATGCAAAACATGCTCAATTTAGTGTCTAGACAATAACTATGTATATGCAATTATTTTTATCATTTACATTTAACATTTATTCTGTGCATTTATAACTTCTTTAAGATCAAATCCACATCTAACTTGTTTTGATGGCTTCTTAATTCCTTTCTGAATAAATAAATATAAAACATGCCAATTAAAATAACAATGATGAGCCCTAATTCGTTTTTTTTTTAAATAGCTTATTTTCAAAATAACACTTTCTTTAAAAAGCAAAACTCTAAATAGATTTTTAAAATATTGTAAACATTTTCTATTTGTAAAGTATATGGATGGACTAAGACCCATGCCCATCTATAATTGTAGTTTTTGTTCAGATATTAAAATAAAATAGAAAAGCTACATAGGCAAAAGGTGAAGACAGAAATTTGAAAGGAAGAGGGGCTGGGGGAACAGAAAGTCATCTGTGGAAACAATGGGTGCAATTACGATGCAGTGAATGACTGTAGGTTTTACAAGAAAGAATAAACAAGGTAACTTTCCTACTCATATTAGCCTGTTTACTGAATATTCTTTGCTCCAGGCATTATCATCTAACCACTTATCCTCTGCCTAGACCATTCCCCATCAGCTCTTACCATACAGTGGGTAGCTATCTCATAACTCAGAACTCTGTGTCCCCAGGAATTTACACTGCCAGAATAGTTTCAAAACTACACTTCTAATGCTAATAGTTGAGACTTATGTGCTCTTATATTTCCACTCTGGTGTCTCTAGTCTCTAACTCGCCTCCCACCACATAAGAAGAAACACTTGTGGTCCCCAAATTCCTTACTCATGCATCCAGATTTCTGCTTGACTCAAGTTATCTCTTCCTCATTCAGCTTCAAGTCCTTACTAAAGAATGAAACTTGCTTTGAAGAACTCATAATTACTGTTGCTCTCATATGCAAGGAGAATATTTCTAAAATGAATGAGCCTACATTTATAGTACACATTTATGAAATTTTAACTGGTTCTATGTTTATATCTTTTATTCTTAGTTCACATCTTTTTCTGATAAATCTTAGAGGGAAGTCTTTATGTGTATATTATATCCTCTCTCCATACACATGCAGGCACATATCCATATATAAATGCTAAATTAAAAATGAACAATAAATTTTGTGTAAGTGAGAGAATAGAGTCAAAGCTATCACTTGACTTCCAGAACACACAGTGTAATGATTTCTTGAGTATGTTCCTAGGTTTACTTTTTAAAAAATATCTTCTTGAGACTTTTCTCTTGCTCTTTCCCTATTTCTATAAAATATTAATTCTATTTTTCAAATAGTTTTACTACAAAAATACCAGGAAATAATTACAGTGTTATTCTGCAGACACAGGGGAGAGGGACTTTATTTGTGCAATGCTGAAGAGAAATCTTCGCTACCTGAAATACACGTTTCTAGTTTTAAAAGTCAATGATGTACACACAGACTTTTGGCCAACAGCAGAGTTTCTGTTATTATGGCCCTGACTTCAGCAGAATAAATTCATGCCAGTTGATTGTCTCTGCTTTTTAGCATCATTCATTCTTTAATACTATCCAAGGCTCCCTGGTAGAGTTAGAGGAATTTGTCAAAAAGAACTTGCTGAAAATTATGTAACAGGGTTATGGAAGGCAGTAGAGTGTCTTGTACAAGTCTTTTGACTGCCCCCATAGAATTGGACTCTTATTCTGTGGCCCCACTGAAGCTGCGTAGATGTCTACTGTAGCTACTGTGTTGCCTTAATGAACCCTTTGGCATAAGTGCCTCTTGCCTGATTCTTATAGGTCCCATCAGCCTGGAGGAGTATTTGATTTCTATTTATTGAAATTGAAATGATATGCAAGGATTGAATGAATTCCCTGGACCATGTTCTGAGTTAACTAGGAAAGACGTAGTGGTAGGTGGATTGATTAGAGGTACAGTATGGAAAATCTTGTCAGGGCTATCTCACACAGGAGAAGGGCCTTGCTAGAAACGTAGAATGGGAGAGCTTTAGTAGGAGATGGTAGAGAGAACCAGTCTGCAAGGTTGTGTTGAAAAAAGAGACAGGATTAGACTCATTCTTTCCTACTGATGCCAGACAAGACAAGCCTGCTGGGAAACAGATTCCACAGAGAAGCAACAGCTTTAGGGGCAGCACCTACTCCAGTTCTTGGGGACCCACATGGAGACTGAGTTGTATATCTGCTACATATGTTCCTGCCATCTTGGTACAGACCATGTACGCTCTTTGGTTGGTAGCACAGTCTCTGAGAGCTCCTAAGGGTCCAGGTTAGTTGATGCTGTTGGTCTTCCTGTGGAGTTCTATGCTCTTTAGGGCCTTTAATCCTCCCCCAACTCTTCCATAAGAGTCCCCTAATCTCCATCCACTATTTGACTGTGGGTATCTACATTGTTTCAGTCAGCTGGTGGGTAGAGTCTTTCAGAGGACAGTTATGCTAGGCCCCTCTCTGAAATAGAGGGAAGGGGACCATCCTCTCAGAGAAGAGGGGGAAGGAGATGGAGGAGGGACCCTGTGGAGGGGAAGCAGTGATTGGGATGTAAAAAATTAATTAATAAAGGAAGAATGGAAGGGAGGAAGGAAGGAAGGAAGGAAGGAAGGAAGGAAGGAAGGAAGGAAGGAAGGAAGGAAGGAAGGAAGGAAAAGAGAGAGAGGGAGAATTTGTATACTACAGACTTGGAAACAGGTGATCAGAATATGAAATTAGATGTTAAGGATTTAGGTTTCATTGAAATCTATGGAGTGATCCTGTAGTTCTTCAGCCTCAATAATGAGTTAAGGGAACATTTAAGAAACCATTTAAGTGAATGTATGCTTATGTCAAAATCAACTCATGTTAAGTACACAGTTGTAATGTACTGACTTTTGTGGGCAGCAGTTGATGTTGAAGGACTCTCTGTCTCATCCACAGGTCGTTATTCTGTACTTTGAGCCAAGTACATTTCGTTGTATTCTCCTAAGGTGGGCTCGTCTTCTTGGTTTTGCTACTGTTTATGGAACTGTGACCCTCAAGCTTCACAGGTATGTTATGTTTCTTCACTATTTATTCTCACAGAGGAGCCAACTTGTCTTGTTTGTAGTTGTAAACTGAGCTGGCCATTATTCAACAATGTAAATAGTAAGATAGAATAATAAACATGTATATCTCACACATCCTGGTTAGGTTATTTCTTCACTTGACAGCAGCTGGAGCAATCTGGGAAGAAACTCAAGTCAAAATTTTTGTCTATTGAACTAGTCCATAAGCAAGTCTGTGGGGACATTTTCTTGAGTAATGGTTGATGTGTCATAGCCCAGCCGTTGGGATGTTAACAGTATTTACTAGTTAAATCAAAATAGAAAGACAATACAAATCACTCTGTTGGTTTTCCAGGATAAAGTTATTTTTTTAATGGTTTTGGATTAAAAGTTGTGAGGCTCTTCCCTGGGGAAGACTAATCCTCCTGCTCTAACCATTTAGTTGCCTGTAGCCATTTGTCTAGGATTGGGGACCTGTAAGATTCCCTTTTCCATGCCACTATGTCTATTGGTGTCATCTTTGTTCAAGTAACATGTACAGACTAAGCATGTTGTACTTAAATATTTAGGAATAGCTTACATGTTCATATTTTCAAACATATACCTATATTTAGAGGGCGATAGAGGGGTTTGAGGGATGAAATGGAAGAGGGAAGATGATATATTTTTACTTAAGAATTAAAAGAAAGTACTCAAAAAGTTTCTTTTCTTTTCTTTCTTTCTTTCTTTCTTTCTTTCTTTCTTTCTTTCTTTCTTTCTTTCTTTTTTCCTTTTTACCATTTGGGGATTAGCAACCTTGAAAAAATGGAAGATACTGTAAGTTCTCTTACAGTTAGTTCAAGGCAACCCAAATATGAAAATAAAATAAACTACCTGTCTATAGTGCTGGGGTAGGGCCTGGAAATCCCTGGCTTTGCCATCCCTCTTATCTGCAAGTTTAAAGAAAGCCTCAGTGAAATTGTGCCAAAGAGGAAGGAGGAAAAATTCCCACAAGGTGACACTGAATGAAACCCTGGTACTAATGAGTAGGGGCAGATATGATGACCATAGAGTATACTCT
Source organism: Mus caroli (assembly GCF_978045245.1). Lineage (NCBI taxonomy): Eukaryota > Metazoa > Chordata > Mammalia > Rodentia > Muridae > Mus > Mus caroli. Next base: position 159,103,254 of record NW_028227257.1, on the reverse strand, counting down.
ATGTACCCACCTGGCTGTGAGTATTTCTCAGTCAAGGTATGGCTCATGCTAAGTGTACTTTCAATGATATGTGTTATGTTTAGTTTAATTTCTGTCATTACACAATCTTCTGAAATTATGATAATTACTCTGTCTTCTACACAAAATCAACCATCTCCCTTACCTTCTGCTCTTCCTGGTTCCCTCCTTCTCTTTCTCTCCCTTCCTTTCTAATTAATTACTGAGAGTAATCCAGATCAGATGAATGAAAAATTGAATTAATGAATGAGTAGAGGTCAGTTGAGATCTCTAAACTGCTTCCTACAGTTCATTTATATTCCCCAGCTTACCATGTGATACTCGGGGTGACCCAAGTGCTTGGAACACATAACATTTTGGCTGGAAAATATTTTGAGGGCAGCGGTAAATAGCATCAGCTCATAAAGTGAGATTATTTCTGTTCAAGTACCTTTTCAAATCATCCTGATTCTTTCCAGGAAAAAGATGAGTTCAGAGCAGCTAGGTTTTTCTTAACACCTGTCACACCCCTGCTAATCTCATTTGGAAGAGGCAGACCAGGCTGCAGGCTTAGAGCTGTTCACTTCAGTGCTGTGTCCTTAGGAGTTATTATTCTGTTCTATTGTATTTATTTCCATTGCTGCTATCTATTTATGGAAAGTATTGGCTGTTTTTTCTTTTTAGTAACAATATGAAGTTCCCTTCAAAATGCTTTAAAACAACAAATAGAAACTGATTTAAAGAGAATATTAACTGGTTCTGAGACAACAGCAAACATGAGGACATATGAAATAATTAGAATATGGGAAACTGGTTTCTTTAATCATCTTTTGCTTATTTTAAAGACTGGAATGGAAGCTATTTCCTCTGTGAGTCTCTAGAAATTATGCCAGTGAAGAATGACTGCTAAAGGCTTCAAACTGGTAGATATTGTGTCTAATTTAATGAGGAAAATTACTCTAGTCCTGTGTGAATCTCATGGCTTTACTCTTGTACTCTGTGTTTTTTCTTTATTGCTTAAATTTAAATCGTTCATTCATAAACTGAGCAGTTACCATTTCTAGAAAACTGTGAGCACACCAAAAGTAGGACCGGCCAGCCCAGCTCTGTTTTCCTGCTCTAGGGTTACAGCAAAACACCATGACCAAAATCATCCCAGGGTGGGGGTGGTGATTTGCTTACCCTTCTTCCTCATCACTTCCATCAGAGAAGAAGATAAAGCAGGAATTCAAGTAAGAGCAGATTCAGGAACAATAAAGGGATGCTACTTACTCCCTTGCTTCCCTAGAATACATACAGCTGTTTGTTTTATATAATCCAGGTCTGCCTACCCAGGGTTGGTGCTGTGCACAGTGGGCTGGGTTCTCCCATATCAATCATCAGTCAAGACAATGTCCCTGCAGACATGCGCATATGCCAGTCTGATGGATCCAATTCCTCAGCTGAGGCTCCCTCTTCACAGATATCTCTAGTTTGTATCAACTTGACAAAAACTAATCAGCACAGCTCCCATCTTCTTTGATGTCCTGTATTTGTTGGATGGAGGGTACATTACATTTGATACTCTGTATTTGTTGGTTGGTAGGAATGCCGTATTTGATATACTGTGTTGGATAGTGGGAATACTGTGTTTGATATACTGCATTTGTTGGAGGGTGGGTAGTTTTAGTGAATGGAGCTTAGAGATGCTTTCTTTCTGACTGGATTTGAGTCAAGAAAGGATTTGCTTACAATACAAGGCAGAGAAGTAACACAGATCTTAATAATTCTAAATTTGAATTTTATTTCTTCTGTTATCTACATGTGCAATAAACGCATCCTATTTTAACATCTAAGAATTAGATTCATCATCTATAAATTTGTACTTCACCTGTGCAACTGTAAGGATGACATCTAATTTGAAAAAGTCAGGTAGGAGAATTTTAGCCACAGAAACTGAGTGTGTGAAAATTACACTGAAGTTTCAAACATTGAAGCAATATGGGCAAGGACATAAGAATAGAGCAAAAGGCAGAAAACCAGGCCCTAGGAGAGCCCTATCCAGGATCTTAAGGGTCAAAATATTTTAGGCTGAGGGGACAGCATATTCTTAACATTGTAGCCCTAGTCTCATGGGAACTTCATTTTCATATCTAGATTTATTTATTTAATACAAGGAAAGAAAAAAATTACTTCTCTAGGCAGAGTATTCTAGGCCAATTGTGAGTGATCACACTCACAATAGGAAATGACTTTATAGATTTTGCATATAGACTAAGCCAGAAAGACCAAAGGCTGTATTTCAGCATTTTCCTTAAAGACTAAGCACTTTTCTGTCACCAGTTCTCTTGCTGGTTGATTGTCATGTCTATACAATACCCAGAGCACCAAATACTTGGGGAAAGGTCATGGAAAAGAAACAAGACCTCACTGGCTCTGTTTTAGAAATACCACCTTTAGTGTGGGTTGACTCTGAGGATGCCTTCTGTGTACATAGTGTGAAGTTAGAAATGGCATGGAACTGGGTTTCAGGAGGCCTTATTTAAATCTCAGTTTAGCTTCTAACACTAAGAAATCATAAGGCCTGTTTATTTTATAAAAGAAAGAAGTATACCAGTTGGCGTGAACTTCCTCTCTATCTCTTTACCATGTCAGTACACTGTACCCTGGGAAATTAAAGGCTAATGTACTTTTTACCAAATCTCTCTTTCTCTTATGTCCTTTTCTCATGGAGAAGCAGCACACAGCCAAAGGCACCATAACAATCCAGAATAGGATTGTAAGATTCTGAGGCTATTAACTCTGCAACACGGGATTGAGTCGAAGTGGGGTAGAGGCAGAATTGTCTCTCCTGGGAGGAGTGTTGTGCCATGTATGCTGTTTGGAATTATTTGCATCTGCAGTAATACAGAGTAGATGGCATCCATCCACCTACCAGCCATTTACCCATCTGTTTATTTGTGGAGTTGGGAATTGAGCATGGAACCTCACATATCCTAGTCACAGACTCTATCACTTCAATTATACTCCCAACCCAACCCCAGATAAAATTTTAACTATTTTTAATGACTTGCTTGATTTTTCTACTGATAATTATTGGCAGGCCATCCATGCAATGCAATTTATTTAAACATAAAATTCTTTATTCTTTAGAAAAATAACAGAAAGAGAGTAAGGGGATGGGGAAGGAGAAAAGGAAGGGAGCCAGTTTTACCTAGCTTAGAAGAATTGAAGTAGCTAAAAAACAAAGAATAATCATTTATCAAAAAGAGAATTCTTCAACTGACCATAGACATACTTGTCTTGGTCCATGAATGAGGCAAGGTGGATCAAAAACTGCAGCCAGAACTTCTACAGAGCTAGTTTTTCTTAGTTGTTTATGCAATTTGGATAAGCTGAGAGCACTCAGGAGGATGAGGCAGGGGAGTCATGAGTTTGAGGTCAGCCAACAGAAAAAGTTTGAAGCTATTTTGGATAACAGGGTAAGACTCTGTCTCAAAACAGGCAAGCAAACAACTAGAAAATGGGAAAGGTACTATCTCTGGGCTCAGAAAGGCTAAGCATGTCTTCAAGAGGCAAAGCAAGGGGATAATTTAGGTGACAGGGGTTAGAAATTTTAAAACAATGCTAAAAGAATTGTTAAGCCCTATAATAAATGTTCCTGAAAATACATTAGCCTTTTACTAATAGGAAAAAAAGGCCTTCCTATGCTGTTTAAAATAAGGATTTGATCAAGCTGTGAAAAGCCCTCCCCTGGCTTTGATCTTAGATCTGTCTCTAAGAGTGTTCATGAGTTCTTCACCATTCTACTCTCTTTAAAACCCAGAGCAGTTTTCTGTACTGTGCTCCATAGCAGCAAATATTTACAGTTTGTAGGAAGTCTTATTTTTTATGTATTAGTTTGTTTCTGAGTAAAATTTAAGAAGTGAGTGGGTGGGTGATATTTATATCTGTTTCTTTATGTATCCTTTGGATAATAAATTATAGTTATGTACCTTAAATTATTAAAGGAAAAGGAAAGCAATTTTTTGGATACCTCAGGGACTGTGCCTGAATGTAGTCAAGGTTGGCTCATTTAGCATAACTTGTAACCAGCTTCAGTAGCAGAGAATTTTAAATAGGCCTTTACACAGATGTCTGAAGGATGATTATTTCGCCTTATTGTAAATATACACCCATCTTCCCTAAAAGTACACTGAGTAGGGTGTTTTAGTTCATTCCTCTCTTAAGAAACAACTGTCAGTGCTGGGTGGCTATGCAATTATCTGTGGCTCTCCACAGGTTTCTCCTGCAACTCTTCTTGTATTTACTTTTTATATTTAATGTCTGCTTACAATATAGTTTGTTGCTATAAAAAACCCAAAACACTGAAGTTAGGCTAACTTTATAAAGAAAAAGAGTTTCACAGTTTTGAAGCCTGCATGTCCAAATAGTATGGTCTCTCTGGCCATTAAGGATATCAAGTTTCATTACAAAATAAAAAGTGGGTGCTGGTAGAGGCCAGTCATGTCTGTGCTCAAGAAGGTACTCAAATGCCAAGCATAGTGGTCCAGGTCATTGGCCCGAGTTCAAAATAAGCTTGGGCTAGACAACAAGACCTTGTCGAGGAGAAATGAAAAGAAGAATAGACTGAAGATGAAGAGGAGGAAAAGGTATTAACACCTTGTTGAGGAAAAGAGGAGGAGGAAGAAGGGGAAGATGGGAAGGAGGAGAAAGGGGATGCAGCAACTAACTCAGGCATCCCAAGAGAACTGAGTTCATCTATAAATGCTCCATCCCAGAAAGATGTAAACACAATAACCCTAGGGCTCACACACTAGACCCAAACTTTAATGTTCCACACTTAAGACATAGCCTTTGGAGGGACCAATTTTTCAGCACATAAACCTTTAGGAAATATGCTCTGTCATATTTAAACCGTATCAAGGTTACAAGTCATGTCCAAGGGGTTTTCACGTGGAACATTTTCAGAACAGCTCTAGCCAACTCCATGTCAGCCAAAATAATATTGGGTTGACAGTATCCTTTGAGCATGAGCTATGGTATTTGTATCCTGACCAGGGCAAGTTAAAAGCTTACTTTTGGATCCTAGGAGTAATACAATCCCCAGCCTCTCTCTGATGAGCTCCTTGTGGCTTTGCATCTTTATGCATCACATGGAACAACCTCAAGTGGAGTAGTGCTTGTGGTGGTGTTTCATGAAGGTCACATTGGCCACCTGAGAAAAGGAATTTATCCTCTCTTTTTAAGGAAGGTCACTTTTTCCTGTCAGTGGTGCACATGAACAGGAAGCTAAACAAATTCAAAAGCCCAAGGATGTTGCTAGGGATAAACAGAAAGTTATAGGAGCCTTTTACCATGCCCTTTTCTTTCCATACATTGAGAAAGTAATTAGATGCCTTCTAGAAAAGTGGCATGCTTAAGGAAAACAGAACTCCAAAACTGGCTTCTTGGAAAATTGGAAAAACAGTTTTTAAAGGATTCCTGTCTGTTTTTTTTTCCTGTTTCATAGCTCATTATCCAATAGCCTGGGTTTCTCTGTAGGCCAGTGATTCTCAACATTTATAATGCTGCTACCCTTCAATATAGTTCCTTATATTGTGGTGACTCTTCAAGTATAAAATGATTTTTGTTGTAACTCCATAACTGCAATTTTGCTACTGTTGTGAATCATAATGTAAACATCTGAAGTGGAAACTTTAGGGTTCTTTGGAAAGTCGGTTGTGTGAGTCAGATGGTGTTTTGCTGGGGCAAATATGTGAAGGAATGTTTCACTGAAGCAGACACAGGTGAAAGGATGTTCTACTAAAGCAAACACAAGTTAAAGGGCATGTGATGAAGGATTCTTTGAAAAGGACTCACATGTATTGGTTCACCTTACATTATGTAGTTGAGCTCCTTTTGTCAGAACTCCACAGAGAGAAATGTACCAAAGACTTCTGGTGGTGTGCTGTGGCTTCTTGCCACTTCCATAGACTCAAGATGATTGGCAGAGTTATGTCAGCTGAGCTTAGACTCACCTGATGTGAGCTACACTCACATGCTAAGTCAAGATACATGGTGAGACAAGACCCATGGAGGACACAAGATGTTTGGTGGGAGTATAAATAGGACTCAAAAGACTTTTGGGGTGGATGGGAGCTTGTTTGTATAGCGAACTGTACAATGCTTGTTGGTCTTGCATCTTTGCTGACTCAGAATTTAAAAGTTTACTTCATATGTTCACTAGTTGAAAGCATTGGAGTGGCAAACACCAGGGACCCATGCTAGGGCACGGACTACTCAGATTCAAGCCAACACTCAGAAACTGTGTGTGGCTGTACATCAGAGCTCTGCATACCTTGTATTTTGAGCAATACCATAGACTTAGAATCACCTAACAGAAGGGAGGAAGCCTTTGTGGACCTTAGATCTGAACAGGTCATTCCTTCTCTCTTGTCTCTGCTCTCATCTACCCTTTCTTGGAATATTTATAATCTGTCTGGGATACTCCTGAAACCAAATTGCTTGTGATGTTGAACACAGTGATCTGTTATGAATGGCTCCTCAGTGACCATGATAACAAACCTCTAAACTTCATTAGAAGCTGCTCTGTAATTGTAAAATGTCCCACTAGGTAGAAGATATTCATCTCTGCTCATTCCTTCCACTCTGCCTCCTCCAGGTACTGCTTAGACACTACCTATCCAACACACTGAAGATCCCCAGCAGATTTGCCCAAGCTGTTAGTTGTGTTGATGAATATAGGTCATTTGAAGAAACCGCAAGAAGTGTCATCTTGAAATGTCTGTTTATAAATTAATATGTTCACTTGTCTCATGGCTTATGTAGTACAAGACTTGGGCAATTTATGAATGTTGACAAAAGGTGCTTTCTAATAACTAGAGTACATACTCAGAATCCTGAACATCTTTAAGTACCTTTTAAATAAAAATTGAAAAGAAAGTGATGATTATTATTCCTTTCAGATATGCTGTTAGGTGTGACTAAGACAGGAATGCAGGTTACCTTAAAAGCCAATGAGACTTTAAGCTTTGCTTATGTTGTCTGGTTCAGATGTTCCACTTGCTCTGCTGTGTGAAACTTTTAAATGTACTTTATAAAACTTATACTAATATCCTTACGTTTGACTTCTATTTTTAAAATAGTTTACATATGCTCTAATATCTAATGATAGCATCAATATTTTATGCCTAAGTCTCAGTAAAGAGCCTTGTATTTAAATATGGTTTAATGGCCATGTGCCTTATGTAAAATATGAGTTTTCATTACCTACTTTCAGTTTGCTGTATATCTGTACATATATTTGTGTTTGAGTTGTTTTTAAAACAACAACAACAGCAGCAGCAGCAGCAGCAACAAAACGTTGATAATTCATAATTGGTAATCTCATACCATAGCTTTCAAATACTATTATTACCCTAATGTTCCTTGTTCACATTCATATGTCCATATATTAATATTCTTGAGTAGATCTCTCTCTCTCTCTCTCTCTCTCTCTCTCTCTCTCTCTCTCTCTCTCTCTCTCTCTCTCTCTCTCTCTCTTATATAAAGTAAATACAATGTGAGTGTGAAGCTAGGTCAATTTATTCCATGAAGCAAAAATAGGAGAAGCCACAGGCTTCTTTAAAAGTGAAGGTGAAGCAGTGCTCCTGCAAGCTGTCTGCCTCCATCCCTGCACACTGTTGTCACCTGTGCTATCACCTAAACCCAGAGCCAGAGCCTCAGGGCTCATGTGGGTGGATACACCTGTGACCATCCTGCTGCATCAGTGGCTCACCTGTCTTCCAGCTGGCTGTCACACACAACTGGCACATGTCAAACCAAAGTGATAGAACCGTACCTACAGAAAAGTCAATACCCTGAGTATAACTATTATGTTTTCTCCTGAATATACAACCTGACATCCACAATCAGTCACAAACTGGTAGTGACTAGAGAGAAAGCAGAAAACCTCAGCAGATCTGTAATAATAAAAAGCATTTTATTAATGGTTGAAAGAGTTTTCTAGGGAAAACAAATCCAAAAACTCTATAGCTTTGATAATAAATTACATCACAAATTTCACACCAATTCTTCACAGATCACTCTAAAAATAGAAGACCAGGCAATATTCCCAACTCATACTGAGACTACTAATATAACTTTAATTACAAAATCATAACAATATCATAAGAAAGGGAAAACACCAACCAAAATGCCTTAAGAAGACAGAAAAAAGAAAACCTTAACAAAGTATTTTCAACAGAACTCAGATTCTTAAAAAAAAAAAAAATTATAGACCATGATTCAGAATCTAACCCAGCAATTCAAGAGTGTGTCAATATATAAAGACGTCAACTAGAGTTAATGCATTAGAATAACATAGGACAAAACATGTTCATCTCAACAAATGGAAAAAATTTGACAAAATCCAGCATACCATCATGATAAAACTATTGAAAAAAGCTAGGCTGCGGCATAGTCTCCCAAGAGACAGCTATGTCTGGGTCCTTTCAGCAAAATCTTGCTGGTGTATGCAATGGTGTCAGTGTTTGGAGGCTGATTATGGGATGGATCCCTGGATATGGCAGTCTCTAGATGGTCTAGAATAGGATTTTAATCCAATACTACTGTTGCCATTGTATCCTTATAAGAAGACAAAGTGATATCAGATATCTACCTGTCAACTTCCAGCACAGACACAAAGAAAAACTTATGTGCAAACACTGTGAGTCAATGTCTGTGTATAATCTAAGAAAAATAGTCTCTCAACCATGTTAGCATGATCTTGGACTGCCACGTTGAATTTGAGAAAATAAAATCTTTCCATGAAAGCCAAAAAAAAAAAAAAAAAAAAAAGTAAAGACATTGAGAAAATTCAGAGAGATAATGTCAGCTACAAAACCTTACAGCTGACATTATGTTTAACAGTAGAAGACTGAAGAGTCACCTCTTAAGGCCAGGAGCAAGAGAAAGATATAGGCATTTTCCACTTCTATTCAATGTTTTTTGAAAGTGTTACCTGGACACATAGGCCACAGAAAGAAATAATGGTTTCATGGTAGGAAGGAAGAAATAAAACTATATCTATTACAGATGGCATGGTTCTCTGTTAAAAAACAAAACCAAAACCAAAAAACAACAACAACAAAAAAAAACCCAAAACACCAAAAAAAAACCATTATCATCATGGTGAGAAGCATACAATGCTCAGGCAGACATGGTGCTGGAGAGGGAACTGAGAGTTCTACATCTTAATCTGCAGGCAACAGACAGGTGCTACCACTGTAAGCCAAACTTAAGTATATAAGACCTCAAAGTCAGTCTCCACAGTGACACACTTCCTCCAACAAGACCATACCTATTCCAACAAGCCCACATCTCCCAGTAGTGCCACTTCATATAGGCCAAGCATTCAAACACATGGGGCCATGCCTATTCAAACCACCATCTCTGCCCTTGGTAAAATATGGAAGATCAGCAAGAGTCAAGATTGTCCTTTGGATGGCAGTCATCCCCAGTTTCAAAATTTCCCTGCTATAAAGAGAAGCAATTCTGTTATTTTAGTGGCTGCAAGTCTCTTTTATTAAAAAAAAAAAGAAAAAAAAGATTTTTTTCAGTGTTTCCATCACTTGTATTATAGAGTTCTTATGAGTCCATTTATTTGCTAATTACAATAGAATGTTTGGTTTTTAATATAAAACAGTTGGGGTTCATAATTGGTCCACATATTGGTAAAGTTATTTAAAGACAAGAGGAAATGCATTAAGGCTGGAATTATGACACACAAATAACAATTCACCAGTCTTCTTTATATAAAAGCTCTTCTTTGACAATTTATTATTCTTCTGGCATAAGTCAGTAGGATTTCTTACCTCCTACACTGTGTTGAAAATATTGGTTTCTAACATGAGAGTAAGAACTTAAAGGTTTGGAAGTAACCTGAGTACAAAATTGTTTTAGATCTATGTTTACTGACTGCCTCTGTGTTTTATAGTTTCTTCACTTTCCCCTAAGATAATAATCATATTTTAGCAGCTTTTAAACTCATTTTAGACAGACTTTATAAAAATATTTAATTGTATGTCATGATCATATATAACTAAATACTTAGCTCTATCCTATAATATGAAAATAGTGGCCATTAGTTGGGTCTGAAACAGCAAACTTACAGAAAGTAGCAGGAAAACCAATTGGCGTCACAGCAGTGAGAACTCAATTGCCAGTTACTAGACAAGGATTGGATAATGCTAGAAGGTTCTACAAAAACATAGAAATGAACTGGCTGTGTGGTGTACGTTGGAGACCGGCCACTTGGCATTGACTCTCAGCTCACAGCTCTGGTGACTTATCAGGATGAGAATGGAAAGGTTAAAATAATTTGAGAATATCCTAGACATTAAATTGAAGAGTGGATGTAAAACTAGAATTTTACCTTTCTGCCTTATTTAGGTAGGAATCAAATGCAGTAATTCCTCACCCTAGCTATTTGAGCCATCTTTACAGAAAAGAAAACAAAGAAAAGAAAGAAAACAAAACAAAACCCACATTAAAAGCATTCAATCTAACCTTTTTAACAAAATGACCTTGCTGACTTGACCTAATGTTTAAATTATGTTTTATAATTATTTTTATGATATTGTATTATCTTTTTAGCATGATAAAACCACCATAAGAACCATATGGAATGAAAAACACCAGAAGTGATTTTTTTTTATAGAAACAAACAACAGGCTTCAGGAAGATTTGACTTAGAATCATATTAGAATAAAAGCTAGATTTAATGAAAAAAAATATGAACAATAGTGTTTGTGGGTTTCTTGTCTTAAAACTGTGGAAGTGATTTTTAGTTGGGCCTAAGTTTCCTAAGATTTAAAATGCCATATTTTAAAGCTTTTCCTTCTGACTGGTTTATCTTCACATTCTGCTCTTCTTCATTTCCAGGGTTTTGAAGGTGTTCCTTTCACGAACAGCACAAAGAATCCCATACATGACTGGTGGTCGGGTCATGAGGATGCTGGCAGTAATAGTCTTGGTTGTGTTTTGGTTTCTTGTTGGCTGGACTTCTTCTATGTGCCAGAACTTGGAGCGGGATATTTTGCTTGTTGGCCAAGGGCAAACATCTGATCACCTCACCTTCAATATGTGCCTCATTGACCGCTGGGATTACATGACAGCAGTTGGTACGTGGCCACCATGTGCTTTGCACGGTTGCATGATTACCTTGTACTTTTCTCATATCCTTGGCAAGCCTGATCTTTAGGTTGAAGAGACTTTTAATATGATTTTGGAAACATGAAAATGATAAGAATGATAATGTGGAATGCGAACAAAAACTCATTAGTTTTCAAAGGTTTGTTCCTTTATTGAAAACAAATGCAACTAAGTAAAAAGAACAGAGAAATGTGAAGAAGAAAGGCAACATCTATGTGCAGAGACAGTGATGATTGGTCTCTGTCTGATTAACAGTAGCCACCATCTTGATTTATGTTCTTGGGTGGTAAGAAACAATAAGAATGTTGGAGTTTTTCTTTACAGAGGTCTTCTGATAGTGATCCAACTCCAGTCTTGGTGTGTAGCTGCCTGCGGCACACACGAACTGGGTTCCTGAAGGGGAGGCCGGAGCAATATGGAGAAAAGATGGTGGAAGAAATAACGAGACCAAGACAAGACAAAATTGTGATCAAGACCCCCGAGTTTACTAAGAGTCTGAGCTTATAAAGGGGGAAGGCCCATTCCCCGCCAGGCCAGGCTCTTGATGCTTTGTTGCCAGCCTGTCAGCACTTGGTCTAGGGTGTTGCTTATCACAGGAAGACAGGTTCAGCCTCTCAGTGGGTAGCAACATCTTGGAGAAGATCACAGGTAGCAGAACAATAGACCTATCTAGGTCAGAAGACTCCACTCTAGGTGATCTCCTTCACAGTGGCAGAACAGGTCTAAGCCAGCCTGCTAGAGGCTGGGGGAGGCTACATTGGTGAAGAATTGACTGTCGCAATTTATGATTAATTTATCTTTCCTCTACTTACTTACCTCTAAAGAAAATTCTCTGGGAGTCCAGTATCCAATGACAAAGGCATGCTACTTGGAGGTGGTAAAAGTTATGAGGCAGTAAAATGGGATGGTGGTATCATACTCAGACCCAAACCACAAGTTACTTTCCTGACCTTTCCCCCATTTTATTTCCCAAAATAAGAAAGGGAAATATAAAAGACATTTTATTAACCAGCTATTTTAAACTAAATTTCCAAAGATACAAAAAGAAAAAGAATGGAAGACAGCTGTTATTATTTTGTTGTTGCTCTCATTTGTAGGCCAAATAAACAAACAAAAATTATTTTAAGGACATTTGTAAAAAGTAAAAGCATAAGCTTAATTTTCATTTTTTGTCTTCTTGACAACATTTGGTTGAAAATTTATATTTTTTCTAGGAGGTAATAATATATGTCCTTGTTAATCTCCAGTTCCAGTAAGAAGTATTCTCCTAGCAAAGTATTTCAGAACATTTATAGACCCGATACTGTAAAGATGCAGATGAAGCCATGTGAGTGTGGACATAGCTGTAGTGATAATATATTTTGAGCAATTTAACGTTCACAAGAAAAGCAAGCAGCAAAGCTAGAAAGCAATTTCGGGCTTGGCTTTAGTACGGACACGAAGAGGAAGACATTGTATTAAGTATTAAGTTTTTAATCGGCCTTAAGCATTTATTTGGTACTTTTCAAGGTAACCAAAGCAGAGAGTCATTTTCTCATAATATTTTTAAAAAACTTTTTATTGGTTCTTTATGAATTTCACATCGTGTACCCCAATCCTACTCATCTCATCCCACCCATACATACGATACATACATACATACATACATACATACATACATACATACATACTTCCCCCTTGCAGCCATCCCACAGCAGAGAAAAAAAATGTCATTGTGGAAGTGTAGTATGTACAGTGTGTCCCTTTTGTCCACACTTCTTTCTTTACAAATGTTCATTGCAACGACTCACATGCCATGCTGAACACTCTCTGGGAGACATAAATGTGTATTTTATAAAATGCTACTCATCAAGTGTTTACTCTTAGTGTAAAGAAAAAGGAATCATTATTAGATTATTAAGAAGAAAAGTATAATGAAAAAATTTTGGTACAATAATTGTTCAGTGAAGGAAGACAAAATACTTTGGACCATATCCCAGGGATCTTTATGTAGAAGCACTTTGAGCCATGGGTAATGTTTGTGTCATTATAAACATTATAAAGGTATCTATGTAGGAAGCATCCCATTTGATAGAAGTAGTGACAGGTGGAGTTGGGGAGAAATTGTATCAAACAAGAAGGAGACATCTTAAGTAGAAAGACGTGGAATGCATTATTTTGGGATACAATATGAATGATACTTAGCAATAAATTTATTGAAAACACTAGAAATTTAGAGAGCCAGGAAAATGATGTAAGGATCCAATACATTTAAGTCTGATTGCTTCCATCATATGTTTTTATAAAAATTACAATGTGCCAAATCTTGGGACTGGTAGGTTAGAATATTTACAAGGGAGAGAGATTTAGAACAGTGGTTCTCAAACGTGTCCCAGTGTGGCATCCCTTGGGAACTTGTTAAAAATGTGTATTTTGGATCCATTCCAAGTCTTCAGCACCCTGGGACCTGGACCTAGCACTTCATGCTTAATATGACTCTGGATGAATGTGGCCTTATGCTGTCATGGGCAACGTAAGCTCTGAGGGCACATTCAGATGGGCTTGCTGGAGCAACAGAACCCAGCTATGCTCCAGTCATTCTGTAGTGCTCACCAGAACTCCCCTTCTGCTGGGCATGTCCAGTTTGATTTACTTTCCTTCTGTTCCAAACATCCACGCTTCACTGTTCTACCCATAGATAATCTTTACTTGAAAAGCATAAATAGGTGACATCAGATAGAAGATTCTTAGAATCCCTACCAAACCATCTATAAGTCTCACAAGTCCACACTCATTTTGGCTTTATATTGCCTACACCATATTAATGAACAGCCATTTTAACCTCAGCCACAGCTCACTCTCTCCACCTCTCCATGGCCTTTCTCATTTTGTAAGACTTTGTAGTCATTTGAAACTGCCCTACTTTTAAAATCTCCCATAGAAGTTCACTCTGACCACACTTTTCTAGCTCTAAATATACCTGTTTAATAGAATAGACTATTTTTATTTAAAATCATGCCCACATAACATTTTGGCTAACAATGACCTGTATATACAGTGATGGTCTCATAAAATTATAACAATACTGAACATTCATATCACATAGTCGTGGCCTAGTCATTGTTATGTCGCCGTATAATAAATTTATCAGAGTGCTTTGGTGGAACTTGTGTGAGTGAACTTAGCACTGTGCCATTTGTATGAAAGTGGAGCAGCATGGCACGTAACTGATTTGACAATAAGAGGCTCCATCACATGCTTACATCCATCATTGTTTTAGAGCAGTTATTCTCAATCTTCCTAATGCTGCAACCCCTTAATAGGGTGCTTCATGTTCTAGGGACCCCAACCACAAGATTATTTTTATTGTTACTTCATAACTGTGATTTCATTGCTGTTATATTCTTGTAAATATCTGATATGCAGGGTATCTGGTATATGATCCCTGTGAAAGGGTCATTCAATCCCCCCAAAGAGATCCTGGCCTACAGGTTGAGAACATCTGTTTTAGAGGGTGCTCTGGCCTAGAAAAGCTTTACTGTAAAAAACCAGGCTCTGTTGATAGGGTGGCAGCTCATACTTCTCACATTCATCAAATCTGCCATGCTGAATGGCAGACCTACACCATCTACTGTACTGATGGGAGTACACTTTGGGATGTGCACACAATGAAGTCTTGTTTTATGAGTCATTTCTCTGAGCGTAGCCTCACTGTTAAGGAAGATACAACCCCAGAATTACTGTGCTCTCCATCATCTCCAGCGAAAGCTCATTGAGAAGCAAATGTATCCCTAGCAGGAAGGAACTGCACAAAGAAGGGGGATTTCTACAGTGATTCTAGATCAACCTAACGAACAGAACACCATGGAAGTCAAGGTCTCAGCCCACCACCGGCCCTGATATAAGTCAGACAAGGATTTTTGAGAGCAGAATATAATTGCTGTAGGTTTCCATGCCTCTGAGAATTACATCTATAAGAAAAATATTCTGAAGTACTTATAGTGATTATATCATTACTCATCACTTTAAACTCTCTGAAGTACGTTTAGATATATTCTCTGTACATTATGAGAAGCAGAAGGACTTATCTTTCCACCCATCACCTTTTTCTTCTCTGAATGGTGCTCCTCAGAGCTGATGCTGGAGGGCTATGTGGTTCACACACACAACAAGCCAGCTGCCATTTACAGATTCTTGATAAATATTTGCCCAAGGAATGAAAAATGATCCTAGCTCTCTTTCCCTCATTGTAGATTCTGCGGCCAGAATTAGATTAGAAGTGGGGGAACTTGCTAAAGCTGGGATTCCAGAAGTTACACAAGTGTCCTCAATTCATTTTAAGTATGAATGTGTGTGCTCAAATGTCAGAATACATTTTTGAGAATTTTCAGCTAAAGTGGTAGTCCCCAGCCTTTTGATTTGGTTTGGTTTTTCGGGGTCTCATATAGAATATGCTAGCCCTATACTTGCTGCTAGCTGAGGTTAGCCTTGGACTTCTAATCCTCCTACCTCTATCTCCCTAGTGCTAGGATTATAGGATGCCCCAGCACACCTGGCAGCCACAGCTCTATTTATGAGATTCAGTCTCCTCTGACTTCTTCAATAGTCTACATAAAAGTCCGGTAAATTTGGCATGGCAAGTACAAATTATAATCTTAAAAGGCATTAAATGTTATAATTATAAATATTGAGGATGTGAAGATATATACCTTTGATGAAAATTTCAATTATTTCACTGTCTTCCAAGTACTCTGAATAACGAGTTTGAAACTGGGAAGTATTCTCTTAAATTAAGGGGAAGCCTCACAATTAAATAAGAACCCAGGTAGACACCCTGGAGAGAAGTTTCTAGTGAACCATTCTTTTCTGAATGCAGCTGAAGTCAGTTGCCCATCATGAGCTCTTTACACAACACCTTTAAGATTTGCCATATTGAGAAATCAAAACTCCATTTTGTGAATTTCCTATATAATAGCTAAAAATGAAAAAGAGTTGACTTCCTGGGTGTGAGTTAAATTGTATCATTGCTATCTGACAGTCTACAGATGTAGATGCCCCAGGTCAGGTCCCTTACTGTGAAGTGTCTGTACTCAGAGCACAACCACCCAAGGTACTCCTGTGGTATACTTTATTCTTTAGTGCAAACAAACAAACAAAAACACCTGATAGGTGGTATCTGTAAGGACATGTATACATTCTGGTTCATGATTACATGACTAGAATGGTATGAGATATACAAGCCACACCTCAGTGCAGACTTAGGTAACTATTGAACTATGTCCTCAGTTTCTTCCAGAATTTAGGTTATGCAAGTCAAATGTGATACAAAGCGACATAATTAAGGAATGTTTTTCTGCCTTTTCTTATCTAGTATGAGAGCAGATAGGAAAAGTCTGACACTGGCTTCATGTCTTCTTCAGTTCTCCTTTGTACTCCAGCTGTCTGTAACACCAACTCCTTTTGGTAGGGTTCCTGTGAAATAATAACTTCCTCAGACAAGGACCCTTTGCAAAAATCCACCAGTGGCTTTGGACATGCTTTGGAGCTTGGCATCCTTTTGGCTATGAATTCACCAAGTTTAAGAGGCACCAGAGTACTTAGCTCATTCAATGTTGAGCTTGCTATGCAAACATGAGAACCTGAGTCCATATTCCCAACACATGTGTGACAGTTTTGGTCTTCGGTCTTGGCGTGGCCATGCTTCTTCTAATCACAGTTCTAGGGAAGTGCAAACAGGAGGATCCCTGGTGCTTGCTGGCCAGCTAGGATAGCTGAGTTGGTGAACTCCACATACCATGTAAGACCTATCTTTAAAAACAGAATGGGAGCAGAATGAAGAAGACAACCCAGTGTTGACCTCTGACCTCCATTCAACCCTATCACACATACAACACACACACACACACACACACACACACACACACACACTCACATGCAAAAGTCAGGGAGAGGGAGGAAGGGAAGGACAGGGAAATGGAGGTGGGTAGGGATGGAGAGAGAGGGAGAGGAGAAGGAGAGGGAGAGAGAGACTGTTTACAGAGTCATAAGTAAACAAATATAATATGCCTGTGTTCACATCCCATGAGAAATTTTGAAGTATCAATTTCAGTGAATTCTGACACTGATTATCGTACTGTTCAAAATACCATGTGGTATCTTTTCACAACAGGAAACATGATCTTTACACTCCTCCCCTCTGTTGACACACTTTTCCTTACTCTCCTTCCTGGTATGTTTAAAATTAATGAAACAGACAATGCGTTCTGTAATTTAATTATTCCTATGCAAATGTTTAGAAGGAAAGTACAATTATTCTTTTATTGAATTATATAGAGAAATCCCAAGGTAGCAATTGTTTCTAAGGATTTAAACAAATATCCTAGAAGCCTAGGTGTCATTCTGGCAAGTAAGATGAAGAAGAGCAGTTAATGAGCACTGAAGAAAGTGGGTTAGACTTCCTCCCATCTGACTCAGAGCAACATTCTTGAATTAGGTCCTGTACATAAATTTTCTTTTATTCTAATACACCATATGCCTTAACTCATGCTTCATTGCATGCTTCCATTTTTAAAATGTGGTTTCCATTTCCAGTCAAAGGTAAAAGCTTGTCCTGGATTACACTTCACTAGAAACCTTTCAGTCTGGCTATTACGCTGCCTTTTCTAGGGTTGCTCATGTGTTTTCTGAACAGTTGGAACAGGGTTTTGTTCTTATTGATCACCTTCTCCAAAACATACTTCTACTTCTTTGAGCAATAGTCAGTTATAGTATCAAGAACATAAAGTTAGAGAAAGTATTGGTGCCTTAATTTTAGGAATTATGGAGCAGGGACAGGAGGATCTCTGGGGCTCACTGGCTTGCAGCCTAGCCTACTTGGCAAGTTTCTTACTAGTGAGAGATAGAGTGACTAAGGAAAGATACCCAATAACACACATGCATGCAAACATACATGAAAACAAATATACAAACACATAATGGAAGATACTGCTTTGATCAGGACTGAAGGGACATGGAGAAAGAGATAAGATGGCAATGATGATCACCACTTCTATGACATTCCAGCATTTCTTGGGTTTTGTTGAAATACACACTACATAAGACTGTGTTGCAACAAAAAGAAAGAAGACAAGGTCAGCCATATGTGGTGGAAAACCAGTTGGGAGGCTGAGGCAGGAGGTCTGCAAGTTCCAGTTCAGTTTGGGTGACCTAGTGACTTAGCTGGACTATGTAGGGAGACTAGACCTCAGCAAATGAAGGAGAAGGTAGGGGTTACATTTTGGCTCAGTTTTGTAGATTGGGTATTAGGTCAGCTAGCCTATTGCTATTGGATCTGTAGAGGGACAATACATTATAGTGATAGCCCATCTCAAGGAAGTTACTTATCTCATGGCAGCTAGGAAGCAAAGAAAGAAAGGTCCCATAATGTCCATCTCTGAGGCTTATCCCTAATGAGTACACTCTCCACCAAATCCCTGCTCTTATAGGTTCTACCACCTTCCATTGTGCTGTGAACTAGGGCAAAGCCTTTAACATATGAATACACCCCATAATAACAGTGCTTAAGTAAAACATACAATATTGGAAATAAAAAGAACATTCTATTATTTTTACATTTTGTTTTATTTTAAATTTATTTTTACATCCCATATTCCATTCCCTGCCCTCCTATTCACAACTGCTCCACATCCCACAGTTCCTCCCCACTCCAGCCCCCACATGAATGCTCCCACACCCCACCCCACCTGATCTCTAAACTCCTTGGGGCCTCCAGTCTCTTGAGGGTTAGGTGCATCATCTCTGAATGAACATAGACCCAGAAGTCCTCTACTGTATGTGTGTTGGGGGTCTCATATCAGCTGGTGTATGCTGTCTGTTTGGTGGTCCAGTGTTTGAGGGATCTCAGGAGTCCAGATTAATTGACACTGTTGGTTCTCCTACAGAATCACCCTTCTCCTCAGCTTCTTTCAGCCTTCCTTAATTCAACAACAGGGGTCAGCTACTCTGTCCATTGGCTGGGTGCAAGTATATGCATCTGACTCTTTGAGCTGCTTGACTCTTTCCCAAGTCTTTCGGAGGGCAGTCTTGATAGATCCCTTTTTGTGAGTGCTCAATAGCCTCAGTAATAGTGTCAGGCCTTGGGACCTCCCCTTGAGCTAGATCCCACTTTGGGCCTGTCACTGACTTCTTTTCCTCAGGCTGCTCTGATTCCCATCCCTGTAATTCTTTCAGATAGGAAAAATTATGGATCAGAGTTGTGACTGTGGGATGGCAACCCCATCCCTCACTTGATGTCCTGTCTTCCTGCTGGAGGTGGGCTCTATAAGTTCTCTCTCCCTACTGTTGGGTACTTCATCTTTGAGTCCTGGGAGTCTCTTACCTCCCAGGTCTCTGGTGCATTCTGGGGGGGGGGGTCCCCCAACCTCCTTTTTCCTGAGGTTGCCTGTTGACATTCTTTCTGCTGGCCCTCAAGGCTTCAGTAGTTTTTCCCTCACCCAATACCAGATCAGGTTCCCCTCTCCCTCCACCCTCCCCTCTCTCCTATCCACTTTCCCTCCCAGGTTCCTCCCTCCCTCCCCAATTGTGATTGTTTTCTTCTTGCTCCCAAGTGGGACTGAGGCATTCTCACTTGGGCACTTCAGCTTGTTAAGCTTTTTAAGTTCTGTGGACTATCTCTTGAGTATTCTGTACAATTCTTTTTCTCTTTCTCTTTCTCTTTCTCTTTCTCTTTCTCTTTCTCTTTCTCTTTCTCTTTCTCTTTCTCTTTCTCTTTCTCTTTCTCTTTCTCTTTCTCTTTCTCTTTCTCTTTCTCTCTTTTTCTTTTTCTGTTTCTTTTCTTTCTTTCTTTTTTTTTTTTTTGCTAATATACACTTATTTGTGAGAATATACCATGCATGTCTTTTTGGGCCTGAGTTACCTCACTCAGGATGATATTTTCTAGTTCCATCCAATTGGCTGCAAAAGTCAGGATATCCTCTTTCTTAAAAGCTGAGGAGTATTCCATTGTGTAAATGAACCACATTTTCTGTATCCATTCTTCTGTTGTGGGACATCTAGGTTGTTTTCAGCTTCTGGCTATCACAAATGATACTGCTATGCACATAGTGGAACATGTGCCCCTGTGGCATGATGGGGCATCTTTTGGGTATAGTCCCAAGAGTGGTATAGCTGGACCTTCAGATAGATCTATTTCCAATTTTCTGAGAACCTCCAGATTGATTTCCAGAGTGGTTGTACCAGTTTGAAATCTCACCAGAGATGGAGGAGTGTTCCTCTTTCTCCACATCCTCTCCAACATGTGTTGTCACTTGAGGTTTTTATCTTAGCCATTCTGGTTGGTGTAAGGTGGAATCTTGGGGTCATTTTGATTTGTATTGCTCTGATCATTAAGGACTTTGAACATTTCTTTAGGTCCTTCTCAGCCATTCAAGATTTCTCAGTTGTGAAATCTTGGTTTAGTTCTATACCCCATTTTTTGATTGAGTTGTTTGGTTTTTTTGGACATTAACTTCTTGAGTTCTTTATACATTTTAGATATTAGCTCTCTATCGGTGTGGGGTTAGTGAAGAGTTTTTTCCCTATCTGTAAGTTGCTGATTTGTCTTATCAACTATGCCCTTTGCCTTACAGAAGCTTTCCAGTTTCATGAGGTTTCATTTATCATTTCTTGATCTTAGAGCATGAGCCATTGGAGTTCTGTTTAGGAACTTTCCCCCTGTGCCAATGATTTCAAGGCTCTTTCTCACTTAGAAAGAACATTCTAAAACATACAACTCACTATACTAATCCCAATCTTGTGCCCTGAAAGTTTTTCAACTCATTCTGTCTCACAATGTCTGAGATGTGAAATAGACTCTGACGTCTCCGGTTCTCTTAGGGCTTGCTGCCTCTGGGAATCTCTGACATTTGTAATATATATGCCAATAATGTGGGGGAAATTTCACTTTTAGTTAGTTTACTAGTTTGATTATTTGTTTCACTGGAGAGTCAAGGATGGTGTAACTAAAACTAATTCAAGTTCTAGAAATATGAAAAGGGAAACAGGAAGTAAAAACTACTGTGAACATGTTTGAATATGTCGAGAGCTTCCTAACAATGGGTGAGTGGGTAAGAGAACTAAGCAGTCAGGTCATTACATGATCTGCTAGTGTTTATGTGCATAGTTGTAGGGCCTGGTAGTGTAGATGTGGATAGCCATATGTGCAGTTAGTGTGGACAGCCATATATACTGTTTGCTCGTGTTGGTATGGAGAGCCATATAGACTGTTTGTGTTGGTGTGCACAGTCATTTAGACTGTTAGTATTGGTGTGATAGCCATAGAGACTGTTAGTATTGGTGTGGGCAGTCATATAAACTGCTAGTGTTGGTATGGATGGCTATATAGACTGTTCATGTTGGTGTGATGGCCATATAGACTGTTCATTTTGGTGTGATATCCATATAGACTATTAGTGTTCATATGGATAGCCATATTATTCCTCATTGATCCCATCAATATTTTTGAACCCCAGCTTGGAAAATGCCATTCAAAAATTCTCCTCCAGACTCCTTCAGGAGCCACTGTTATATTAATGAAACATTCACAAGCATAGTAAATGGATAACATTCATCTAGCACCATTCTTGGCATATTCAACAGATGTAGGCTATAAAATCAGATCAATGGAGCACACAAAATGTGCTTCTAAATAGGACTCTAATCACTACAACTCTAATGAACATAGTAATTTTTAACATACAAATGATTGCTGCTTGATAGATTCATTTTGAGTGCTCGCTCTGTCTATTCCTTTCTTAATAACCGAGCAAAAGGAAACTGAGGCCTGGGATATAATCTAGGGAGCACTGCCCAACAGCCAAGGTCACTGCTGGTCACTGAGTACAAGGGGGGAGTAGGTAGGGTTATTGCAGGCAGATCCTAGAGTTCTGCTGAGGCATGCAGTTCCTTGCTTCCAGAGTACTGAGACATTCCAGTCTCTTTGGTCCAGTGGTGAAATGTCATACAATATATACTTGCTTCTGGATACTTCTCTTAATAATGTTTAACACACACAGATTCAGACCATCAGAATATCAACAGCTCACCCCGCACCACTATGTAGCAGACAGAGACAAGCAGAAAGCCTCCCAGACTGCAAAGGCACATGGAGTCACTTCTAACTGTGTCGGAGTGGCCATTTTCTTTCCGTAACCCACATGACCTCATACTTTAACCAAAGAAAGAACAGACAAGCCAAGCAGCCAAAATGCAAATTTTATGTGCTTGTTGAATGCCATAATTCTGAAATTTCAGATAATCTCAAGATTTTCTTCTCATTTCATGAGTATGAGTGTGGTATATAATATGGGAGGGGCAGTGTATATGTATTTGTGTGTATGTTTACATGTGTGGGGGACACACATGTGTTTTCATACTTGTAGAGCCCCCAGGTTGATGTCCAGAATGTCTCTCCAGAGTGTTTCCATTTTAATCATCGAGGTAGGGTCTCTGAAACATAGAGTCAGCTTGCTCCAGAGATAGGAATCTCTTGACTCTTCATTTCCAGGCTGAAATTCCAGGTAGACCTTTCAAGCCTACCAGACATTTAAGGGGATTAGAACAGCTGCTGCCCTTTTGCTTATGTAGCAAGTGCATTAACGAATGCACCCTCTCCCCATTCTTAATCCCAAGCATGACTTATGCTGTTTGATAGTATGCTTACAATGCTCTCTGAGCTGTCGACTCTGGGCTCCTCCTGGTACAGTCATAAATGCTTTCTAATTTGATCATAAATGATTCTAAGTGAATAGAATTTCAAGAGGAAAATAAACACTTGAAAAACAGTAAAACATTACATGTGTTATTAATAATATATGTATTTATTCTATTTGAAGTTCCTTGATGTAGCCAACAGGGGTAGCAGGTTGTTAACATAGGTACCTCAGTGCCTTGGTAAGAGGCACCAGTTTGAATGGTGTTTAGACTTTGAAGCTCTGCTTTTAAGCTTGGTGGGAGTCCTCGTATCACAAAGGACATATTTAGTGTCTCAGAACTTATACTAATTCTTTATGCTTTCCCTAGCCTTTTGAAATATAACTTGGAATAATTTTCACCCTTAATTGTTAATTTTAAAGGACCATGGTACTTCAATATCATTATCCCTTATAGATTGAAAATAAAACACATCGTTTTTCTTTAAGCCATATTTGGGTCTTTAAATGTAGATGCAATGCCTTTTAAACTATACTCCTTCCTCCTGGAGAGATAATTTAACATAAGAAACTATTTTTGAAAGCAGAAGCCCAACACATATTTTGACTCCCACGTAATATCTGCAGAATTTGGTAACATCTGCATATTTTCTCTACTAATTGCAGTGTTAGTCTGAAGTTAATTATATGAAACTGATTTTTTTTACCTAAGCACATCTTTTATATATCACACTTAGTTTAATTGGTACTTTGAATAATAAATTGTTTTTCATTGAGAGTGTATTGTTTGATATTGCTAATGAAATGATTTTAATGTTTAACTTAGCTATTATTAGAAATTTTATTTTGTCTTGTGTTTTCCATGGTGGAATTCCAATTAAGCTGATGACTACCTTTAAAATCTTCATTGTGATGATATATAAAATCGCTTCAGTGATTGGCAGCAAATGCTACTTTATCGGGCAAGCTCCATGAGCATCCTTCAACGATAGCAGAGTGTCTTTCTGTGTGCTGCAGTTGTTTAGAAGAATTATGCATTTCACACTCTTTTGTTCCAAATACAATGATAGACATATTATATGTGCTGATACTGGTCACTATTGTTAATAATTATGCCAATGAGGTTACCAGATTATTTACGGGCCTCTTAAAGAAAAAAATGAGGCAAAATAAATTCTACATAGATTGCCTGAACAAAGAACATTCATGGATCAGGAAGCACCAGAAAAAAAAATGAGATTATAGACTTTGCTAGAAGAAACAGTACAGAAGTATTATAGATCAAGAAGAGGAGGAAGGGCCTACCCACAGAATTGCTGCAGAGTCTATAGCTGTTGAAAGAGGAAGGGTCTGTTTCTCTCAAGGATGAGCCTCCTGATTGGTTGCCCAATCCTGAGAGGTCAGCCCTAAACACATTTCTGTGCAGGCAGCGCTAATTGGGCATGCATTCATATATATGCAAAACAAAAATTTTGAGAGGGAGGACATTGGGTGAGTGAGAGAAGGTGTAAGTGGGAAAAGTTGTGAAAATATAGTGTAGTCTTACAGAAAATTCCCCAAATACTAAATTTAATTTTTCCAGAAAAAAAAAAGAAAAAGGAAGAGGAGTTGGAATTGGGAGTAAAAGAAAATTATCAGTGGGATCAATAATATAAATGAGAACTCAGAGGGAGGTTGGTCCTTTTTTATCATACATTTATTTATTCTGTATACATGCACACACACTGGCTTATGTGTGTGCACCACTGCACAAGTGTGGAAGTCAGAAGACACATTGCAGAAGTCTGTTCTCTCCTTCCACCTTGTGGGTTAAAGGAATTGAACACAGAGAAGCAGGCTTTGTGGAGAACACTTTTACCCAATGAGCCATCTTACCAGATGGAAAAGATCAACCTCAGTAGTGTTCAATGGACAAAGGAAAGGACAGTGGGTCAGATCAGAGAGCTTATTCTGGTAGCACAGTGGAGAAGACACTGAGTGTACACTATGATATCATGTTATGGGGAGCCATGGGTACCAAGATGAAGAATGGAGATGTAATTGATGCCCATCAAATAAATGGCTGTCCAGGGACCAGACAGGAAATGAGAGTCTAAAGCCAGGCAGTGGTGGCGCACGCCTTTAATCCCAGCACTTGGGAGGCAGAGGCAGGCAGATTTCTGAGTTCAAGGCCAGCCTGGCCTACAGACTGAGTTCCAGGACAGCCAGGGCTACACAGAGAAACCCTGTCTCCAAAAACCAAATAGATAGATAGATAGATAGATAGATAGATAGATAGATAGATAGATAGATAGATAGATGATAGATAGATGATAGATAGATAGATGATAGATAGATAGATAGATAGATAGATAGATAGATAGATAGATAGATAGATAGATTAAAAATAAAAAATAATTTAAAAAGAAAGAAATGAGAGTCTAAGATGTAAATAGGGAAAATACAAGAACATGGAGTAGTGTGGGTACCTAACATGAAAGTGGTCAGCAAGGACATGTTGAAACCAAGAGCATGTTTTCCCTTCAGGAGGACACTTAGAGTCTCCTTTTGGGACAGGAATCATTTCTGGTGTTTCAAAGATTTGAACAAATCTTTTAGTAGAAATGTGAATAGGTTAGCCCAATCATTAGCAAATATTTATGTAAATTCTGGCTTGATCAAAATGGAGTTTCAGAGTGGCTTACCGACCACTGTTAGGGTGAGGAACTTAGGCAGGGTAGATAGACTCAGCAAGCAAGCAGCTATAGAGTCTTAGGCAACAGGCACTGGGAGCCATGAATATACATGAATGCTTAAAATGTAGAATGCAAAAGATTCCAAGATTTCAAACTTGGGGACAAAGGTCAAGTGGTGCTATTAAAGTTGGGAAAGGAAGTGGCCTATAAAGATGGTCTCATTTCCTGCTCTACACCTGATAATGAATGGCTGGGGGTGGTGCTCACACACACAGCCAGCAGCCATCAAGCTGAAGAATTCGATTTACTTTAAATCTCATTTTTTTTCTTTTGGCTTTTGTCCATGTCAGGGATTTAAGCACTGGTTTATTTAAAGGATTTCCAGTAATTGGAGTACTGTCTAATGTTTAAATTCTGCCAGAAATAAGCTGGAATGTTAGGAGAGAGAGAGAGAGAGAGAGAGAGAGAGAGAGAGAGAGAGAGAGAGAGCAGCTTAGCTTGGGGATGGGCAGTCATTGCTCTGAATGGGGATCAGCATCAGCATTTCAGGTGCAAGGTTACATTTGGGTGACTTCGGATGCAGGGTGTCTCCATGGGATAGCTATTGCTCTCAGCCGTTAAATGCAATTTTCCAATAAGGTCATGTTACTAAGAGAGATGAAGTGGATTAGCCCAAGTGGCTTCAAATTGCAGTGCTCAAGCAGGCTGTGGTATCACATGCCTGTAATCCCTAGATTCAGGTGACTTGGGATAGAGGTAAGACCCTGTATTAGAAAGAAAGAAAGAAAGAAAGAAAGAAAGAAAGAAAGAAAGAAAGAAAGAAAGGAAGGAAGGAAGGAAGGAAGGAAGGAAGGAAGGAAGGAAGGAAGGAAGGAAGGAAGGAAGAAAGAAAGAAAGAAAGAAAGAAAGAAAGAAAGAAAGAAAGAAAGAAAGAAAGAAAGAAAGAAAGAAAGAAAGGAAAAGAAAGAAAGAAAGAAAGAAAGAAAGAAAAGAAAGAAAAGAAATGAAAAAGAAAAATGTAGCAATGATCAATTTGCAAAACTGACAATGAGAATCTTAGTATTTGAAAAAAGTTGAGTTGTAAACCATGTTAAGTGCTTTTTGTATACTAGCTCACCTAATTAGTAAATTGTCCCCTAGTGTACACTTTATGAGACATCTTTTCCTGGTGAGGAAACTGTGGCTCCAGAGGGTCAGCTCATGACCTGAGATTATTCTGAGTTAGGGAAGAGAGTCAGGCTCAAACTCAGGCACTCTTAGCTGATACATGGTGCCTGCCCCTCCTGGCAACAAAGGTCCAACAAGGTGATTGCAGATTTTATGACTTTTTCCATACTCCACCCACAAAAGATAAAATTTCTGTCATATGTGAAGAAACAATGTTTCATTTGTAAAATATGCTACCAAGTGTTTAACAACCTGTGCTCCCACATTTCTGGAAGTGGCTACTTTTACTTCCTGAACTGGATTGTTGCTGCAGAACTTCCATTTCCAGAGGCTGTGTAGGCTCCCAAGTTAGGATCCAGACTCTCTGAATACCGTAAACTTGGCTTAAGAATGGGAAAAATTATTTCAGTTATTGTAGGGAATAAAATCCAAATTTTAACAAAACAATGAGAATACCAATTGTGTTGTAGACAATGGCAGCATCAGAGGAGACCTCTGAAAATATACACCCCAAATAAAATTTAAAAATTAAAGGCATGTCATTCGTATCTTTATATGAATGGGACTTTACAAGAATCTAAGATTATTTCTACAACAAGAGGCATGTTGAATAATTTAAATTTTCTATTTTTTCTAACCTATGAAGCTAATGAAGGATTATTTGTTCCTCTCACAGCTGAATTTTTATTCCTCTTGTGGGGCATTTATCTCTGCTATGCAGTGCGGACTGTCCCTTCAGCATTTCATGAGCCACGCTACATGGCTGTCGCAGTTCACAATGAGCTCATTATCACGGCTATATTCCATACAATCAGGTGAGTGGTCCTTGGCAGTGGTACAAAAACTGTTGTATTTGTGGTGTGTGTTGTAATTTAATTTAAATAGCAAAACTTTAAAAGATGAGTAATGGAAATATTTAAGGAAGATAATGCTTTATGAATACCTGATTGTGGCAGACATGGCAGATGGGTCTAGTTGCTCTTATTCTCTTCTAATGGGTTTTCTTACTTCATTTATTTTGTGGATTAGTTCCATGTTAGTATAATATGTATACCCACTTACACGATACTTTCATTTATATGCCATATTGAGTGACTGAGATGTAAATCATCACACATGTGTGTGATAAAATAGCTATAGGTGCTCACCCCCTTTATTTACATTTAATATGCTGGTCTAGACTTCCAAACTCTTAGTACTCAGACAACTCATGAGTGGGGGCTCTACTGAGTTCTGCTCAGTGTGATAACTAGATTATTATGCATTATTTCCTGGTGTCCTCCTGCCTTAGGTGTGATGTCTGAGCCCAGACTATCAACTAGCCATTGGTCTGTGCTTGTCTCATGCATCTCTACAGCAGGGGAATCGGAAGGAGACAGACTTGCCAAATGAAATGACGTGCATCTGACTTCTGAGACCTTTCCCATGCATCATAACTAAAAAATGAGATGGAAATCTCAGGGGCCAGATAACATAAGGAACCCTGGCATTTTATCAACAACCAAAAAATAAATGCCATCCAATTGCTTAAAAAATACTGAAAATTAGGGTACACTTAGAACTGCATCAGAAATGCTAAATGTCTTTGTCCTGATATAAGGGTTAGGATTTATTCCCCTGCTGACATTCAGACTTTCCTGGAGTTAGGGTGGAACAGGAGGCTGGGAATGTGTAGGAGTTTCTCTGAGTGCTTGACTCTTATTTAACAAAACCTCAGAAGATACTAACTTCTGCCTTTGGGAACCAATGATGCCAGAGAAAAGTTGATACTTCCAACAGCTGCAGTTTTTAAACTTGTAAACAAAAAATGAGGTTATCTACTGTCCAGTAGCTCTGGATACCCCACCAGGCCAGGAGTCAGGGGAACTGGTCCAGCTTTGTTTCTCTGCAGCTCAAGAAATGGAGAAATAAAAGATGAGAAGAAAATAAAAGTTGTTGGAAAGTCGAGGAGAACAGAATATGAGGTTAAAGTAAAGCTAATGGAAAAGGTTTTTTTCCCCATTAATTAATTTATTTACTCACTTTACATCCTGATCATAATTCTCCTCCTCCCAGTTCCCCTTCACATACCTTCTTTCCCATACCCCCTCTCCTTTCCTCTGTTAAGGGGGGAGACCCTCTGGGTACCAATGCACCCTGGCACATGGAGTCACTGCAGGACTAGCCACATCCTCTCCAGTTAGAGGAACAAGATCCACAAGCAGGCAACAGAGTCAGGGACAGTTCCTACTCATTGGTTGGTGGTTTAGTCTCTGGGTCACCTAAGGGTCCAAGCTAATAGACTTTCTTAGAAAATTTGTCCCAACTGCAAGAAGTTCAGGGACAGGGGATAGAGCAGAGACTGAGAGAATGGCCAGCCAATGACTTGCCCTACTTGAGACCCATCCAGTGGGCAAGCACCTATCTCTGGCACTATTAATGATACTCCATTAAGGTTGCAGACAGGAGTCTAGCACAACTGTTCTCTGAGAGGCCCCACCCAGCAGCTGACTGAAACAGATGCAGAGAGACTCACAGCCAAACATTAGACAGAGCTTGAAGAGTCTTGTGGAAGAGTATTGGGAAGAACTGAGGAGCTTGGAGGTGATGGGGGAAGGCTTCTTAAGTTCCCTGAGACTAGAGTACTCAAATCTGAGAGAGAATGTCCTGGGTCTGGAATGGGACAGCACAGAGCAGAAGACCTTGCCATGGTCTCATGAGATAGAGTTAAAGATTATCTTTCAAGTGATGTCACTCTTTGTTATTAGTCTCCAGAATGTCAAGCTCGTAAGTGTTAAGAGTTAACAAGCATGCTTCTCTGTAACTAGCTGCAAGTCAAATGTTCTATTTACAAGACACAGAGACTTAAGAGCTCCTCATAGGTGGTTTGCCAGGCCTGTTATTATTGCAATGGAACTAAGGAGTGAAAAGGGTTTTCTGTTTCTCCTCACAATAAGCTGCCAGCTTTCATACAAACAAATTGTTCAAATTTTAAAAGCTTAAAGAAGTTGCATAAATATACCTGTCTACTTTAGATGGTCTCATAAGGTTTTACCACTACATGAGTTTTAATGAATTTGGAAATGTAAAACAGCCCAGGTTCTTTCATTAGCAGATAACTAAATTGATTCTTAGATAAAAGCTCAAAGGTATTTTATTAAGAAGGTAACACATAGTCACTTGTAAAAATGATAAATAGTTAAGAAAGAAGTACATTCATACTCCCCAAAAGTCAGCACTGTTAACACAGTGGTTCACCACTCTAGGTAATTTTATGTATGTGCACATGATTGATTAATTACAAATCTGGGAATCTGTATGGCCAGAAAGGACAAATGAACGAAATTGTAGTTTCACACAGCAGACTCATTTTACATCCTGACACAACCCTCTCCTCCCAGTCCCCCTCATATAGCACCCCCCCAACATGCCTCCTTCCCTTTCCCTCTGATTAGGGGGGAAGTAGATCTATAGGTAAGTAGATCTATAGGACACTGACTTAGAACATGGGCAGAGAAAAGTAATAAAAATGATATTTAAAAATCAAATATTTTCAAGGCCTGACTCACACATGGAATCAATAATGCGGATCCTTGTGAAATCCCTGGAAAAGATCAATAATGATAAATTTTAATCACAAATATCCATTTTAGTCTTTTTTCTTGAATAAATCCTGTTGACTAAGGTGGTTTTTGTTATTCTGCTTCAAATATATTTGTACATACATATGCATGAAAATTTATCATGCACATGTTCACTTTCATTCTTACAAAATGGGGAGATTATACAAAAGTAAGCCAATTTCAAAGAACTAACTCTGAAAGGATAAGTGAGCAAAGGCCTCTCTCTGTCCTAGTCCTTTACTGACTCTAAGAGCTAGCACGAAGCAACCCTCTAGGATTCTGCAAGACCCTTTATGTTTGCTTGATTTTTAAGCACAATTTTCAAATATTGCTGCATTTTATATAGATTTTTGCAAAGCTGAAACAGCATTTTAAAGTTGAAGCTTTAAATCAAAATTGCTTTTCTCAAGATATTTCCAGCCAGAGCTACAACCGGGCAGGGAATTAGGGCTGATTAAATCAAAAGTAATTAATATCAGCATTATTTCAAAGTACTATTTTGGAAAGTCACAGTTTTCACTTCAAGTGTATGGAAACACTCCTCCTTCTAGATAGAGAAGATTACTGGCTAAGCAGAGTACATATATGTGCTGGTATACGAGATAGGATTTCCCTTTAAAAAGAGGCTTAGAGACAGAAATCCATTTCCACTGATGTGCCTTTCTGCTCCAGAATTTACAATGGCCACTAAGTGACTGCATTTTTATCATTTTCCTAGAGTACATTGTTCACAGATAGGCACATGTAAATGCATGTCATACAAGCCTTGGAGACTGTCATCTGCTGCTTATGGCAGTCCTGTTACAATGAATTTTAGAAATTTCACAGACCTAAGGAAAAAATCATGTGGAAAACTTTACCACATTCTATAAACTACATATTAAATACATTTAAAACACAGATAAAGCTTCTTTTTGCCCCCAGCTGTCTACAGTCTCAGCTCTTGGGAAACCCAATACACTTCTGGCCTCCACAGGCTCCTGCCTATACTCACACATACACACAAACAACAATAAAATAAATCTTAATAATATGAAATGTGTTAGCATACATTTAAAGCATATTTTTAAAACTTCATTATATATCATTGAAACAAAAAATTATTCTTATTTCTAATGCAGTAGAACAGCAGATTTAGCATTTGGGAATACACAGTGTTGTAGAAAATTAAAAGGAGGATTATAGCTACAATAAGATCTTTATAAGAACATTCCTGGTTTGGGCATGGGGATGAGTCTTTTGATACAGAGCTGTTTCTGAGTGCACCTTTGCATTTAGAGGAGTTTTAGAGCAGACTTCAGTACTGAATCTTCCTTACTACTGTGAAGAAAGGCTCTATATCTCAATTGCAAATTATCCTAAATACTATATTATAAATTATTTAAGGTAATTTGACAACTTTTGAATACACCAAAGCTTTACTTTAAAAGTTCTCTCAGAGGTTAAAAAAAAAATTATACAATACAAAAGAGTCTTTCTCTTTCTCTCTATCTCTCTGTCTCTGTCTCTCTCTCTCTCTCTCTCTTTCTCTCTCACATACACACACACACATACACACACACACACACACACACACACAGCACCACAAAAAAAGAATGAAAATAAATAAGGATAAGTAAAGAATCATCTCAAAGATTATTATCCCATTCATTTATCCACTCTATTGTCACCTTTTAAGATTTTGAGACTATTCACAAAGACAAATAAGTAAATAATTAACTACTCCTTTCCTGCCTTCATCTCAATTAACGTTTTAAAAACAAAGTTATAAGAATATATTCAGATGTGACTTCTAACTTAATTTTCCTGAACTTAACTTCTGTTTTGAAGTTATGTGCATTCTTAGCTGTATAGAATCAACATATACATGTATATCATATTAATACATTCCAACATTAAAAAAAGAAAAAAAAAAAACATGGTCAATATGTAGGTGGACATTTAAAAGGAATTTACAGTCCTTCCAACCTAAAAGTCATTTTCACCTTTATTTTTCTGTGATGAAAAGATGTGCTGTAGAAACAGAAGTTTTCATTTTTCTAAATACACTAAGAGGAAATGTGTCCCAGAATGCTAGCATTTAAAACAGAAATCTCTACTGCTAACATAAAGAACCCTCATTTCAGATTCGTGCTCGCCTCGAGACTTCAGCCCGACTGGATGCTGATGCTGTACTTTGCACATGCTCACTTGACTGTGACAGTCACCATTGGGCTGCTTCTAATTCCAAAGGTATTATTCTAGTATTGCATTTGTTCTTGCCAGACAAATTTCTGAAGGAGCATGGAGTTATTTTTCTTAAAGTACCTGCCACTGTGGGCAAAGTGTGGAGGTTTGCTTGATGTTCCACCATTATTTGTTTTAAACATTCCTCCTCAAGAAAGTGAGTGTCTGGTTTTGCAGTGGGGAAGGGATTTATTAATCTTTTGTGTAAGTAGAAAACAGTGAGTGTGAAATTACCTATAGAAGAAGGTCTATAGTGGGATATTCAGGTTAAGATTTTCCTGGGCTTTCAAAGGGAAGTGGAGAAAAGAATTCTAAGATTCAGAAGATATCGATTCTATATTATCCTTCACCTTAAACTACCTATATACTGTAACATCAGCCAAGGTTCTCATCCGGGCTTCAGTTTCCACAGAACTAAATCTCAGAATTAAATTAGATGACATCAGAGTTTGGGATAAACATAGATTATACAACTTGTAGCATTATAATTAGTATAAGTACTGTTTTGTTGTATACAGAGAAGCATTATATTATAGCAGACAAACCCAGAGTTGTGGTTTCGTGTCCTTTAGTCTGGCTATATCTCACTTCACACACTTAACCTTTAGGTTCAACCTGATTGAAAAATAAAACAATTCTGAACAACATAACATTTATTTTTCTGCTTTACTGAGTTGTATCAACCAAACACAGTGTCTTCATAGGTGATTCTGAGACTGTAGTTTTTCTAAGCTTTTTAAAACTTTGCAATACAAATTTTATATTTATTAGATTGATGGCTACTCAGACTGTTACTCCCATAAATTGTTACTGACTGTTACTGACACTATTGCATATGCCAGAAAGATTTTGCTGAAAGGATCCTGATATAGCTGTCTCCTATGAGGCTATGCCAGTGCCTGGCAAATACAGAAGTGGATGCTCACAGTCATCTATTGGATAGAACACAGGGCCCCTAGTGGAAAAGCTAGAGAAAGTACCCAAGGAGCTGAGGGGGTCTGCAACCCTATAGGTGGAACAACAACAACAAAAAAAAATTGTTACTGATCTACAAAGAGAACTTAAATCTACATTTACCTTGTACATGAATGTTCACAACATCATTATTTATAACAGCCTGAATGTTTATCAGCTAATAAATGCATAAGTAAATTATGGTATATTTTATAATGGAATATTATTTATCAGTAAAAAGTAATTTAATGCAACTTGGGGAAGTCAGACGTCAGTAAAGGACTTATCATACAACTCTGAGAGCTCAAATTATATACAAAAATCCATGTTTTTAAAAAAAGTCGACCCACTGATCAGACAGCTCCACAGTTCTCAAAGGAGATACCACTTCCAGACACTGTAACACACCAAGGATCTTAGGACAACAGAATCCCAGCATAAGAGGATCTGGGTCATACCAGTATTTCAGGGTCTCTTGACAGCCCAAACCTCTGACACACCCAGAATCTCAGGTTCACAGGAGCCCACAATCAAAGGATCACAGAGAAAGCTGGACTCTGAGGAGTCCTGAATCAACTGGGATTATAGGAAGGAGAGGCTCCAATCAGATATATTGAGGGCAGCAAGCACTTGAGATAATCAGATGGCAGGAGGCAAGCATAAGAACAAAAGCAACAGAAACCTAGGTTACTTGGCATCATCAGAACCAAACTCTTCCACCATAACAAGTCCTGGATAGACCATCACACCAGAAACGCAAGACATGGATCTAAAGTCACTTCTCATGATGATGATGGAGGACTTTAAGAAGGAAATATAGCAAAATACAGGTAAACAGCTAGAAGCCTTTAAAGAGGAAACACAAAAGTTCATTAGAGAGTTACAGGAAAACACTACCAAACAGGTCATGGAATTGAACAAAACCATCCAGGATCTAAAACTGGAAGTAGAAAAATAAAGAAAACCCAAAGGGAGACAACTCTAGAGATAGAAACTCTAGGAAAGAAATCAGGAACCATAGATGCCAGCATCAGCAACAGAATAAAGAGATGGAAGAGAGAATCTCAGGTACAGAAGATTCCATAGGGAACATGGACACAGCAATCAAAGAAAATGCAAAATGCAAAAAGATCCTAACTCAAAACATCCAGGAAATCCAAGACACAATGAGAAGACCAAACCCATGGAATATAGGTTTAGATGAGAATGAAGATATTCAACTTAAAGGGTCAGAAAATATCTTCAACAAAATTATAGAAGAAAACTTCCCATACTTAAAGAAAGAGATCCCCATGAACATACAAGAAGCCTACAGAACTCCAAATAGACTGGAACAGAAAAGAAATTCCTCCCGATATATAATAATCAGAACAACAAATGCACTAAATAAAGACAGAATATTAAAAGTAGTAAGGGAAAAAGGTTAAGTAACATAAAGGCAGGCCTATTAGAATTACTCCACATTTCTCATCAGAGACTATGAAACCCACCCAGAAGATCCTGGACAGATATTGTATAGACACTAAGAGAACACAAATGCCAGCCCAGGCTACTATACCCAGCAAAACTCTGAATTACCATAGATGGAGAAACCAAAGTATTCCATGACAAAACCAAATTCACACAATATCTTTCAAGGAATCCAGCCCTTCAAAGGATAATAACAGGAAAACACCAATACAAGGAAACTATGCCCTAGAAAAATCAAGAAAGTAGTCCTTCAAGAAACCTAAAAGAAGACAGCCACAAGAACAGAATCCCAACTTTAACAACAAAAATAACAGGAAGCAACAAATACTTTACCTTAATATCTCTTAATATCAATGAATTCAATTCCCTAATAAAAAGACATAGACTAACAGACTGGCTACACAAACAGGACCCAACATTTTGCTGCTTACAGGAAACCCATCTCAGGTAAAAACACAGACACTACCTCAGAGTGAAAGACTGGAAAACAATTTTCCAAGCAAACGGTCTGAAGAAAGAAGCTGGAGTAGCCATTCAAATATCGAAAAAAAAAATTCACTTCCAACCCAAAGTTATTAAAAAAAGACAAGAAGGGGCACTTCATACTCATCAAAGGTAAAATCTTCCAAGATGAACTCTCAATTCTGAATATCTATGCTCTAAATACAAGGGCAGACATATTCATTAAAGAAATTTTGCTAAAACTCAAAGCACACATTGCACTGCACACAATAATAGTGGGAGAGTTCAACACCCCACTCTCATCAATGGACAGATCCTGGAAAGAGGAAATAAACAGAGACAAGGTGAAACTAACAGAAGTTATGAAATAAATGGATTTAACAGATACCTATGGAACAATTTATCCTAAACAAAGGATAACCCTTTGTCTCATCACCACATGGTACCTCCTCCAAAATTGACAATATAATTGGTCACAAAACAGGTCTCAACAGATACAAAAATATTGAAACTGTCCCATGCATCCTATCAGATCACCATGGACTAAGGCTGATCTTCTATAACAACATAAATAATATAAAGCCAACATTCACGTGGAAACTGAACAATATTCCCTTCAAGGATACCTTGGTCAAGGAAGAAATAAAGAAAGAAATTAAAACTTTTGAGAGTTTAATGAAAATGAAGCCACAACATACCCAAACTAATGGGACACAATGAATGCATTCCTGAGAGGAAAACTCATAGCTCTGAGTGCCTCAAAAAGAAACTAGAGAGAGCATACACTAGCAGCTTGACAGCACACCTAAAAGCTTTGGAACAAAAGGAAGCAAATTCACCCAAGAGGAGTAGACAGCAGGAAAAACTCAGGGGAAAAATCAACGAAGCAGAAACAAAAATAACTATTCAAAGAATCAACCAAACCAGGAGCTGGTTTTTGAGAAAATCAACAAGATAGATAAACCCATAGCCAGACTCACCAGAGGGCACAGGGAAAACATCCTAACTAACAAAATCAGAAATGAAAAAGGGAGACATAACAACAGTTCCTGAGGAAATCCAAAACACGATCAGATCCTTCTACAAAAGGCTATACTCAACAATACTGAAAAACCTGGATGAAATGGACAATTTTCTAGACAGATACCAGGTACCAAAGTTAAATCAGGATCAGATTAGCAATCTAAACAGTCCTATATCCCCTAAAGAAATAGAAGCAGTAATTAATAGTCTCCCAACTAAAAAAAGCCCAGGACCAGATGGGTTTAGTGCAGAGTTCTATCAGACCTTCAAAGAAGACCTAATTCCAACTCTCCTCAAACTATTCCACAAAATAGAAACAGAAGGTACTCTACCCAATTCATTCTATGAATTACTATTACTCTTATACCTAAACCACAGAAAGTCCTAACAAAGATAGAGAACTTCAGACCAATTTCCTTTATGAATATTGATGCAAAAATACTCAATAAAATCCTTGCAAACCAAATCCAAGAACACATCAAAACGATCATCCATCATGACCAAGTAGGCTTCATCCCAGGGATGCAGGGATGGTTTAATATACAGAAATCTATCAACATAATCCACTATATAAACAAACTCAAAGACAAAAACCACATGATCATCTCATTAGATGCTGAGAAAGCATTTGACAAAATCCAACACCCATTTATGATAAACATCTTGGAAAGGTCAGGAATTCAAGGCCCATACTGAAACTTACTAAAAGCAATCTACAGCAAACCAGTAGTAAATGGAGAGAAGCTGGAAGCAACCCCACTAAAATCAAGGACTAGAAAAAGCTGCCCACTTTCTCCCTACCTATTCAATATAGTACTTGAAATCCTAGCCAGAGCAATTACACAACAAAAGGAAGTCAAGGGGATACAAATTGGAAAGGAAGAAGTCAAAATATCACTATTTGCAGATGATATGATAGTATATATAAGTGACCCAAAAAATTCCACGAGAGAACTCCTAAACCTGATAAACAGCTTCAGTGAGGTAGCTGGATATAAAACTACCTCAAAAAAGTCAATGGTCTTTCTCTACACAAAGGATAAACAGGCTGAAAAAGAATTTAGGGAAACAACACCCTTCACAATAGACACAAATAATATAAAATACCTTGGTGTGACTCTAACTAAGGAAGTGAAAGATCGGTATGATAAGAACTTCAAGACCCTGATGAAAAAAATTGAAGAAGATCTCAGAAGATGGAAAGATCTCCCATGCTCATGGATTGGCAAGATCAATATAGTGAAAATGGCTACCTTGCCAAAAGCAATCTACAGATTCAATGCAATCCCCATCAAAATTCCAATTCAGCTCTTCAATGAATTAGAAAGGGCAATTTGCAAATTCATCTGGAACAACAACAAAAAAATCTAGGATAGGAAAACTCTTCTAACTGATAAAAAAATCTCTGGTAGAATCACCATGCCTGACCTAAAGCTGTACTACAGAACAATTGTTATAAAATCTGCATCGTACTGATATACTTACAGATAGGTAGGTAGACCAATGGAATAGAATTGAAGACCCAGAAATGAATCCACACATCTATGATCACTTGATCTTTAACATGGGAGCTAAAACCATCCAGCGGAAAAAAGACAGCATTTTCAACAAATGGTGCTGGCACAACTGGCAGTTATCATGTAGAAGAATGCGAATTGACCCATTCTTATCTCCTTGTACTGAGGTCAAGTCTAAGTGGATCAAGGAACTCCACATAAAACCAGAGACACGAAACTTATAGAGGAGAAAGTGGGGAAAAGCCTCGAAGACATGGGCACAGGGGAAAAAATCCTGAATAGAATAGCAATGGCTTGTGCTGGAAGATTGAGAATTGACGAATGGGACCTCATAAAATTGCAAAGCGTCTGTAAGGAAAAAGACACTGTCAATAAGACAAAAAAGACCACCATCATATTGGGAAAGGATACTTACGAATCTTAAATCAGATAGGGGACTATTATCCAATATATATAAAGAACTCAAGAAGATGGACTCCTGAAAACCAAATAACCCCATTAAAAAATGGGGTACAGTGCTAAACAAAGAATTCTCAACTGAGGAATACCGAATGGCTGAGAAGCACCTGAAAAAGTGTTCAACATCCTTAATCATCAAGGAAATGCAAATCAAAACAACCCTGAGATTCCACCTCACACCAGTCAGAATGGCTAAGTTCAAAAATTCATCTGACAGAAGATGCTGGTGAGGATGTGGAGAAAAAGGGAACACTCTTCCATTGCTGGTGGGATTGCAAGCTTGTACAACCACTCTGGAAATCATTCTGGCTTCTTCTCAGAAAATCGGACATAGTACTACAGGAGGATCCAGCAATTCCTCTCCTGGGCATATATCCAGAAGATGTTCCATTGGTAATAAGAACACATGCTCCACTATGTTCATAGCAGCCTTATTTATAATAGCCAGAAGCTTGAAAGAACCCAGATGTCCCTCAACAGAGGAATGGATACAGAAAATGTGGTACATTTACACAATGGAGTACTACTCAGCTATTATGAAGAATGAATTTATAAAATTCCTAAGCAAATGGATGGATATGGAGGGTAACATCCTGAGTGAGTAATCCAATCACAAAAGAACTCACATGATTTGTACTCACTGATAAGTGGATATTAGCCCAGAAACTTATAATACCCAAGATACAATTTGCAAAACACATGAAACTTACGAAGAATGAAGACTAAAGTATGGACACTTTGCCCCTTCTTAGAATTGGGAACAAAACTCCCATGGAAGGAGTCACAGAGACAAAGTTTGGAGCTAAGTTGAAAGGATGGACCATCCAGAGACTGCCCCCCAGGGGTTCCATCCCATAATCAGCTACCAAATGCAGACACTATTTCATATGCCAGCAAGATTTTGCTGAAAGGACCCTGATATTGCTGTCTTGTATGAGGCTATGCCAGTGCCTGGCCAGCACAGAAGTGGATGCTCACAGTCAGCTATTGGATGGAACACAGGGCCCCAAATGGAGGAGCTAGAGAAAGTACCCAAGGAGCTGAAAGGGTCCGCAACCCTATAGGTGGAACAACAATATGAACTAATCAGTACCCCCAGAGCTTGTGTCTCTTGCTGCATATGTAGCAAAAGATGGCCTAGTCGGCCATCACTGGGAAGAGAGGCCCTTTGGTCTTGCATACTTTATATGCCCCAGTACAGGGGAAACAACAGGGCCAAGGAACAGGAGTGTGTGGGTAGGGGAGCAGGGGGTGGGGGAGGGTATAGGGCACTTTTGGGATAGCGTTTGAAATAGAAATGAAATAAATACCTAATAAAAAATTGAAAAAAATAGTAAGAAACTGAGAACAGAGAATGAGCAACGACACAACAAAATCTAGTAGTGAGAATATTGTTTTAATTTATTTTATTTTTGAGGATTAAATATAATTATTCTAAAAAAAAAAGTCACAGGCTGGAAAGATGGCTCAGTGGTTGAGAGCACTGACTGCTACTCCAGAGGTCCTGAGTTCAATTCCCAGCAACCAAGTGATGGCTCACAATGATCTGTCAAGGGATTTGATGACTTTTTCTAGTGTGTCTGAGACATCTACAGTCAGTGCACTCATGTAGATATAAATAAATCTTTTAAAAATGTCAGATATAGTGATACATAGTGATCTCTATGCAAGTGAGAAACTGTCTCAAAAAATAAGTTGAATGATATGCCTCTGGTCTACGCATAC
Source organism: Mus caroli (assembly GCF_978045245.1). Classification (NCBI taxonomy): domain Eukaryota; kingdom Metazoa; phylum Chordata; class Mammalia; order Rodentia; family Muridae; genus Mus; species Mus caroli. The sequence goes on along the minus strand of NW_028227257.1, from coordinate 159,063,136 downwards.
ACTCACTCACACACACACACACACACACACACACACACACACACACACACAGATGTGTATACAAATGTGTTCCCCACATTATTACACAAATATGTATACATGCACACATTCTCCACTACATTAATCATTAATACACAAATATGCCTATATGCACACACACACACACACACACACACACACACACAAACCCATGAGTTAAATATTTTATGCCTGTGGAAATTATAAAACATAATACCAGGTAAAAAGATAAGCACAGAGAACTGCCATATTTTACATTAATCTATCTGTGTAAGACGTCCACAACTGGCAAATCTGAAGAGAAAGGTGAACTCATGGTCTGTGCCACACAGAAATCAAATACTAGAAATGGTTGTGTTAGAGTTTCCAGAGTTCTTTCTGAGGTGATGAAAATATTCTGGGATTTAATAGTGGCATTGGCTACACAACCTTGTAACTCACAACACTATCTCAAAGATAACCAGGGACTATTAAGGGATTGTGCTAGGCACTTAGAAGAAGCATAACACAGAGATAAAAACTGTTTGGGTAGCTGTCCTGAGGAATGGGGCAGGATGAAAGAAATTAAGTTCATAAATATTTAAACTAGTATTTTAGAAAAAGTCCTAAAGAAACAAGAATGAATCAGGAAATGTATAATATCTGACAAATACCTGTTTGTGTTTGATTTTTGTGGTGACTTGGGATCACACCCAGGAATTTGAGTATGCCAAAAAATATTCTACCCCTTGGTGATAGCTTCACCTCCCAACTCTTTCTTAAACTTTCGTCAAAGGTTTTGGTTGAGAACAATTCTGTTCATATAAGCACCCACCAGGTGGTATAATCAGTATTTGTGAGTCTCTACCACATTTACCACTCATATATTTAAATCCATGACACATGCAGATTTCACAGGAAAAGATGAAAAACAAGATTTAGTCAACATGGGTTTTCGAGAAGTTCTAATTACAATATACAGATTGTTGTTGCTTCCCATGTTTTTGCATACACATGTAAAATTGGTGTTCAAGTTTTATGCCTATTGCTGTATTAAAGCATCCCAAGGGAAGAAGGGGTTTATTTGGCTAAAATTCCAAGCCATTGCAACCAAGGAGGACTCGAGGCAAGAACGTAAGTGAATAGTCACATCACATCCATAGTCAAGAGCAGAGAAAAATGAATGCACTGGTGCTGCTGGTTTGCTTCATTTAGCATCCTCTCATCTCACATAGTTCAGGCCCCATTGCCTAGTGAATGGTGACACCCACAGTAGTAGAGACCTTCCCACATTGCTTTGCTTTATATCAGTGTTCTAACTGTTAGTGACAGTTGTCCAAGTCTAGGGGAATTTTTCTCAACATGACATTTTAAAGAAATATTTGAACTACTAATAAGCTGGTACAAGAGAACCCATGCTTTCTAAACTGCTCTCTTAATTTTCATAAGACATTATTTACATAGTGTTTAAGGTGTGACTAGCTTGATCTCTTTCCTTCAGTCACTCACCCAACTTACTTTTCCTGACTTCGATACCTAAGGAAAAATGCAGACAAGCACTAAACAGTATCACATGAAAATAATCAAAATGTGATAAGAGGGACATGATAAAATAATATGCTTGAGGAGAATCTGTAATGTCAGCAAAATTTTTCATTCTAATTTAAATACCATCCAAGGGAGACCTCATGCAGCAGGTTCCTCTCTTCTGTATGGTGCCAAGTAGAATCCAAGAACTCTAATGACCCACTGATGCTTGCTATCACATACACTGTTCACTGTGTTCTGAAAGATTACTTTATCTAAAGCCACATGCAGGAGATAGAGAATCATATTCCTGTGTCTAGGGCTACTTGTATGTATGGATGAGTAAATTCTTACTAAAGTAGAACAAGTATTATGCTATATAACATTCTATCAAGACAGTTTTCATCCATACATAAGTACATCAAATTGCTTTTCCTAGGGAGACTTTCTTAGAATTTTTCTATTTTTCTACTTTATGTTCATTTTCAAATAGCAAATATATCATGAAAAATTAGTAAAGTCTAGTAACAATGGGAACCCAACAAAGAAACAAGGGTTAAACTTGATTGAAAGGGTGAGCAGAGTTATGTTGCCTCACACATAGCTCTAGCACACACCAGAAAGGCTAATCACAAAATGGCAGCAAATTATCAGTATTTTGTGAGTGAATCCATCAAGATTAAGAAAAAAAATCTTAATAATCTTAGACTTAGAACCTTAGAAAATGCTGCACTGCCTAGCAATGGGTTGATGGCTACATCTCACACTGAATATCTGTTTCAGTTTTCACATTCAAGCAATAATCCCCGAGATGACATTGCTACGGAAGCATATGAAGATGAGCTGGACATGGGTCGCTCTGGATCCTATCTGAACAGCAGTATCAATTCAGCCTGGAGTGAACACAGCCTAGATCCAGAAGACATTCGGGTAAGGACATATGGACTTCTTTCTTTTGTCACATTAGTTCAATTTATGCCACTGATGCAATCATATGCCAATTGAGGTGTGTGTGTGTGAACTCTTGTTTCTATGTTTAAAGAAAAAGAGGATGTCTGTGAGAGACTGAAAGAACCACAGAAGTAATACTACTGTGTAGAATCATGATATAATTGTGCTGCACAAAACTGTCTCAACAATTACACTTGCCCTGGTCATGCTTCCTAATCATGACTGGCATTATGGACATACATGCTTTAAAAAGTAAGATCACCCTATGAGCAGAGAGGCTGGCGTATTTAATATAATAGTAAACGCTGATCAGCCTCTGAAGGAAGAAGATGCTTTAGACTGCTATTCCTGAGTCCATCCTTTGCCACTTATGACTGTATCAATGGCTTCATGATGCTTCCAACACTCCATGGAGACTGTTCAACAGCAGTCAGGATGCTGGGTTTTGTTATAGTCTGAACTCAGTCTTGACGACAGATATGGAAAACTCCAAGTCCTTGCTTTGATCCATGAGACAAAGGCAAAACCTATGAGTTCATGTCTTTTTAAAGATTTATTTATTTATTTTATGCCCAAGAGTACTCTATCTGCATGTACACCTGCATGTCAGAAGAGGACATCAGATAACATTATAGGTGGTGACCGTGTGGTTGGTGGGAATTGAACTCAGGACCTCTGGAAGAGCAGACAGTGCTTATAACCTCTGAGCTATCCTTAAATTCATGTCTTAAAGGTCAATGTTTATATAAGAAAAAAACCCACAAAATTATCAGGAAGTTAAGAACAAGTAGCAATTGGTGAATGATGTTGTTACAATTGTCTGAGCAAGCCTAATCTTGTTTTTATAAACACCACCGGGCTATTTTCTGTCTGAAACACTAAATCTGTACCTTTTTAAATGTTCTCTTTCTGTGCAGGATGAGCTGAAAAAACTCTATGCTCAGTTAGAAATATACAAACGTAAAAAGATGATCACAAACAACCCCCACCTTCAGAAAAAACGGTGCTCCAAGAAGGGCTTAGGCCGGTCCATCATGAGGCGAATCACCGAGATCCCAGAGACAGTCAGCAGACAGTGCTCCAAAGAGGACAAGGAAGGCACAGACCACAGTGTGGCCAAGGGGACAGGCCTTGTTCGGAAGAATCCTACTGAGTCCTCAGGGAATACAGGGAGACCCAAGGAAGAGTCCCTTAAAAATCGGGTCTTCTCTCTCAAGAAATCCCACAGCACATATGACCATGTGAGAGACCAAACTGTAGAATCCAGCAGCTTGCCCATGGAGAGCCAGGAAGAGGAGGCCACGGAAAATTCAACCTTGGAGTCGCTGTCAAGTAAAAAACTGACACAAAAGCTCAAAGAAGATAGTGAGGCCGAGTCCACCGAGTCAGTGCCATTGGTCTGCAAGTCAGCCAGTGCTCACAACCTCAGCTCCGAGAAGAAGCCTGGGCACCCACGTACATCTATGTTACAGAAATCTCTCAGTGTCATTGCAAGTGCCAAGGAGAAGACACTCGGCCTGGCTGGCAAAACCCAGACTTTAGTTCAGGAAGACCGAGCTAAGTCCCAGAAACCAAAAGATAGAGAGACAATCAGGAAGTACTCAAATTCAGATAACATAGAGACTATCCCGAACTCCAGTCACATGGAGGAGCCAAGAAAGCCCCAGAAATCTGGGATTATGAAACAGCAGAGGGTCAGCCTCCCCACTGCCAATCCTGATGTGAGCTCCGGTATCACCCAGATAAAGGACAATTTTGATATTGGAGAAGTATGCCCTTGGGAGGTTTATGACCTGACCCCTGGTCCTATGCCTTCAGAACCAAAAGCTCAAAAACACGTATCAATCGCAGCTTCTGAAGTGGAACAAAACCCAGCTTCGTTTTTGAAGGAGAAGTCCTACCACAAGTCTAAGGCAACTGAAAGTCTCTCCCAAGCCAATCACAAGAGCATAGACAAGACAGAGGTGTGCCCCTGGGAAATCCACAGTCAGTCCCTTTTGGAAGATGAGAATCGTCTGATTTCTAAGACTCCAGTTCTCCCAGGGAGAGCCAGAGAGGAGAATGGAAGCCAGCTCTACACAACCAATATGTGTGCTGGGCAATATGAAGAACTGCCCCACAAAGTCGTAGCATCAAAAGTAGAGAATGAAAATCTCAACCAAATGGGAGACCAGGAGAAACAGACATCTTCCTCTGTGGATATCATTCCTGGCTCCTGTAACTCAAGTAATAACTCCCATCAGCCCTTAACATCACGAGCCGAAGTGTGTCCCTGGGAGTTCGAGCCCCTAGAACTACCAAATGCTGAAAGAGGCGTAACTTTGCCTGCCTCCTCTGCTTTAAGTGCAAATAAGATACCAGGGCCTCAGAAATAGGAAGTCTGGGACACTTTCAAAGTGGACCACCCTGGGAAGAAAGGGGTAATCCCGAGTTTGATAAAAATAGATCTGAAAATCACAAGTTACCAAGGCATCTTTGTTAGCCTAGGGAAACATGGCACATTGTGCAGTAAGGTGAAGGCAAGGGCTGGAGAAGGCCAGAAAAAGGCAATTATGCATCATAAGAAGGAAGTCTGACTCTGCCATGAAAAGCCAGATCAACACTGGAGGACAGCTTAGCATTTCAGCCTGTTTAAGGGACATTGCCCTGTCTGTTTTTACACAAGGGATTGAATGGTACCAAGCAAGATTCACCAGGAGGCATGGAAGACAGACACATGGATTTTAAGATGGGAAAACTTAGATAAATATGACTGTAATTCTAAGTAGCTGACTGAAAAGCCGACCTTCATTACCTATTTAACCTTGGTAGCACTGCTAACTTAATGCACCCCGATACCTTTTATATACACGATTGCTCTCATTTTCTTAAAATCTGTTCCAGTACATTGTTGTGTCTTGTATTCAAGCATTCCAGATTGTATAATTTTTGCAAATAACTTTGATATTATATGACACAACACATTTATGCAATCTGCAGCTACTCAATTGTCATTGCAACCTACCAAATACCTGCTATCATCTACCAAGTGTGGTTGAGTCTTGGAGTACAGTAAGCTTTCTCTGGCTTAGGAAGCCATAACAGTTATGATGAAAACTTTTAGTTTGGGCTGTGGTTTATATAGTGAAGTTGGGTCTGACTCTTTTGTTTCCCACCATGGCTTGTTGTAATGTCTTAATTTTTAAATAGAAGTTGAGTTGCTTATTCTACACTTCTTGTAGGGACTCTGAAGCTTTATTAATCTTGGAGATGAAGTAGTCCTACTTAGTCATTTGTCTCAGTAAGTTAAGGACAACTTATCCATTGTTTGTTCCAAGTCAGAGCTAAATCAACCCAATGCATCATCCTTCTCAACTCTTCCAGTATTTCACATTAGCATTTCCTAAGGAAGAAGCCGAGTGAGGAAACTGTGCTGTACATTGTTACCAACAGAAGAGGCCAACTCTAGGAGCGCCTTAACAACGAGTGCATACTGCAGGTCCAGGAAATTGCCTTTCATGACAAATACAGAAAGGTAGCTCCTAATAGCACTCTCCAGGGATTATTTTTATAAAGAGAAAAATTAATGATAGCATCAAGATCATTGTATGGATATATTTTTATTATGCATACTGAAAATATATTTTAAATTACCGTAAACTATTTATTCTCATAAACTTTTATTTATTGCTTCACCTAGGTACAGAATTTGCTGGGCTCAAATCCCAAAGAGATTTTATAACTTGATTTTCTCAAAGCCCATAGGTGGTACAGGGGCTCCCCAGTACCAGAACTTACAAGTCCTTCAAACTGTCCTTGCAAGCCACCTAGCTCAAAATGCAAAGCCTAAGATTGGTGTGCATACATCAAAGCATATCTTATAGAACTTGCTGCATTCCATGCTGGTCTCTAGCATAAACATCCTGAGCTTCTGACTTAGCTCTAAGGATTGCAATGCTGAAATAAGACTCTAAAATCCAGGCACATTTCATTTAAAGATGTATCACTTAAAACTACAGCCCAGGCTTGATTTTTCTCCCATCATAAATACTAAACAACTACTTATGTGACGAAGACATTTCCATCCATAGGAACTGTTTTACCTTTGGTGAGCAACAAGAAGAATTTGCTAGGATGATGCAGGAGGGGAGAAGGAATCAGAAGGTGGATATAAGGCTGTGCTTATGCTTTGTGTCTATCATCAAACTTTTCTCAGTGTTTACTTTTGTATTCAGGAGTAAGCAAGCACTTGAGGAGTTGGCAGAGCTGGGCATGCCCATTTGCTTGCTTCATTCATTACTCAGGTTGGTGGGCTAGGTTTGGAAATCTATAGAGATTTTATTGCTAACTGCTGCCTTCATTCATCCCCATCATCCCCATCCTTCCAATCAAAGCCTATCTACTTTGTGACTTTAGAATCCTATTTTGAGGAGCATTTGTGAACTTGGCTTAGAGTTTGTAGACTTGCGTACTTGTTTCACTTGTGTCTGAGAGCTGTTAGCACTAGATTTGCCTCTGAGAATTAAACAGGCAACTGTCACTGACTTCACTGCACTTCAGGGTGACCCTGCTTGATGTGTGGCTCACAGAAGATTTGCCAAATTATGCCATAGTGACAGTCTGCCCCTGCCCCCCATAGATTACTCTCCACCGCCACAAATCAGCACAAATAGCTAGGTTCTTTCCTAGAGCTTCATTTTCATAACTTATCACCAAAAGAAATTGAACTCTGTCATTCTGGAAGCTCGTTTCCCTGGCTGAGAACAATAGAAAGTGCGTACCGTGTGAAGGTCTCACAAACATTTGCTAGGTTGTCCTTTCAATGCATGTGCAGGCTGCACCCTGTTGTTGTTTTAAGCCAGGGTTTATAAATAAGTAGATTTATATCTGTCTTAATAGAAGTGTATATTTTATGCAAGAATTAAATGCTTTACAACATAAATTATGACTTGACCTCTCGTAAGCTTCGGTGGCAATACGGATTGAATCCCGACAGTTGTCTTGTATTTGCTTCCTAGGTTTCTGCATGCGAGTGGTGATAGGTAGGACTGACAACACACTGCCTTTGACTTCTAGCACTTAGCAGCCAAGAGTTTTAGAGTCAACAAAGCTGTAAGTCTCTTCACTTAACCTGTGGTTCTTCTAAAACTATTATCTAAATCTACAGCATCCCACCATGGAATACTTGGTAATTTATGTTGTGATGTGTTGCAGCATGTAAATAACTATAACTTCTCTGCAATAAAACATTTATATGAAAATGATTGGTGTGTTCATGTCTCAAAATTTGACCATATTTATGCAACTTATTCAAAGGAATTACATATAGACTTATGACATTGGTTCCCTCTGTGTGTGTGTGTCTTCTTGTTGCCTTCATAATGCTATTGCATTGTGTGTATGTGATGTTAGTGTGGTGTTTGTGTGTGTGTGCATCTTCTTGTTGCCTTCATAGTGCTGTTGCATTGTGTGTATGTGGTGTGATTGTGGTGTGTTTGAGTTTGTGTGTGTGTGTGTGTGTGTGTGTGTGTGTGGTGTTCATTTGGGTCCTAGTTTCTTTGTTCTAAATTTAAAATCTGTTGAAAGTTCTTCACTAAAATATTTCTACAAAAATGTATTTCACCCCACATAAGCTGGTCAAGATGTTATATATTTTATGACATTTTCCACCATGAATATTTGCAAAGACATTTGCAAAGAATATTGCTCCAATTTGGGCTATTTTTCTCCTTAAACATTTGTTCATAGGAAAGTGGAGGGCTAAGTTCAGGAACACTGTATGTTCAAATTTACCGTCAACTGAGCAGAAGGCAGATAACGGAATGTTTAAGCAGGTTTCTAATTTTGATCTCTCCTTTTGTGGTGTGAAAGCCATAAACTTACAGAAATAAAATGTCTAATAAAATGAAAGTCGAAAATAGGAGATAAATATAGGATAAGGGCTGTGCTACTGAGTACTCACAATCTAGAAAGAAAAGTAAATGGGGCATGAATAAAAGTCCATGGCAGTCGTGTAGAAGATACCACTGTTTCAATTCAATCAACAACAGAAAAGATAAATGGGGGTGTTTGTGGATAAAAGAGAAAAATTATACAAATGTCACCAAACATAATAGGGACTTGACATTCATGCCTTTCCTTTGACCCACTTCAAGTTCTTCCTTTTCTGTTTCAGCTTCTTTGCTTTAGTATGTGCATGACTTTTGTTAGACAGTGAAAAACTGAGAAGACAAATACATCATTAAACATTGTACCTGGCTAGCAATGTGCCTGAGCCATCCCAGGAAACTAGGACTGCTTGCTTGCTCTACTCAAGCAATAGCCTACATGTTTCTGCCTCTGGAGAGCAGATGGAGTCCTCTGTCTTCTAGCCTTACCTCAGGAAGTCATTTATGTCTCCAATTCTGTCCACTTGCAATTTAGTTGCATCCTGCTCCAGATCATGGCTAATTTGAGGGCTCCAGAGTTTGTTTTATTCATTCTTGTGCCCCCATTTTCCTAAGGTGGGCTTTTCTATCCATTTAGTAGATACTTCCCACATTAACATATTTGATTTCTAAGCATTGTCCAGGATACATGTGAAAGGAAAAGGAAGAACCTGAAGGAACTACATGTTCAGAATCAACAGATCTATAAAGAATCTAGCATTTCCTAGGAAATCCTCAGACTATGACTGCCAAAGCAATCCAAAATCTTTGGCTTTATTGGTACTTGTTTGCCAGAGTACAGAAAAGGAAAGTTAAAACATAGGCCATGATCCATGTAATCAGACATAAAAAAGATATTTTCATGTGTCATAAAAAGTTTAAAAATATCAGAAGTAGCTATTAGCTGTTTGAATGCTTGAATGTTGGAAAATTGAGCCCTGGGTAGCTCTGTCTAAAATATCTGCAGGGACTCTTATGCTAGGCAACAGAGTTTTCTGAGAAATGAGATATTTAGGTGAAATAAATCATATTGATATTTGACTGAATAGAATTTTTACCCAGGATTTTATATAGATTTATTCATAGCATGCATGCTAGATAACTATAAATAATGTATGTGTGAGCCAAAACATATAAGTTACATGTAAATATATATGCATGCCCAACCTACTGGCAATAAGAAAAATAGATTGAAAACATAAATATATTTAACATGGCACAGATATTAAAATATCAAGAAAAATGTTTTTCTCCATTTTAAATCTTAAATACTAACAGCTCTAAGCACATATGGTGAATGATTTGACTTGTGAATTTGACTGTGCTTTTTCCAGAACTTGTTACATACAGTGAGTTGAGGAACTTGGATCCATTTTGTGGTCCTCAGATCAAATTTACTACAAGAAACATGTCAGTAAATTGGGATAAAGCCAAAGTTAGTGGCTGTCCCAAAAGGAAACTACATTTTGGTCCATGAGAAAATGGGAAAGAGTTGTTTAATAGCACCAAGCTAAGAGCTAGAAAGATGGCTTAGTAGTTGAGAGCATTGCTTGCTCTTCCAGAATTCTTGGGTTCAATTCCAGCACCCTTGTAGTACCTCATAATCATCTGCGATGGCAGTTCCAAGTGATCCCATGCCTCCTTCTGGCCTCTTAAGGTACTAGGCACATATATGGCACACACACACACACACAGACAGTCCTACACATAAAATAATAGAATAAACAAAGAAAAATGGAACACCAAGTTAAGAAACTCAATTTCAGAATCATTTAATAAAACTCATCCAGGATATATTTTCTGAAACACTGGAAAGCTTGACAGGCTGTGACTCAGGCATGTACAGGCTGTCTCTTTGTAAAAGAAAACAAAGATGCATCCTTGCCTCTGATAGTGTGCTGTTTGTGCAGCTACCTGTAGCCATGTAACATACCCAAGTTGAAGACCCATGAAGCATGGAAAAACTGAATCAACGTACCTCTTCCTTCTTATTTGCTTTCTTTCAATTTCTATAGCTTTGAATGATTAAGTTTGTTGATAAATTTTAAAGCAAGCAGAAATTAAAGTTGCAAAGCACTGTTTTGAAAACTATGTGTTACACAAAGGACTGAAGGAGCTGAAGGGATTTTGCCGCAGACAAACCTCACTTGGATCCTCAATCCATGGGAGAAACTCTGGTTCCGGTTACAGGTGGGCAAAGGAGTCAGCGAAAGTGGCATGACAAACAGACTCGACACAAGGGAGTGTGGATCTGAATGTAATTTGTCAAATTTAGAATCAAACTTTTTATACAGAAGAAAATAGGGAAGTTAGATGACACACTGGCAAAATACATTGAGGTTACCGAATTCTTACACAAAATAGAGGAATGCAAACACGGAAGGACTGACAAGAACCAACTGGGATAAAATTCAGTGTTAACAACTGGGATCAAAAACAGCTCCACCTAAGGTCCACTTAATCTTAGAAGCCAGGGGCAAGGGTTTCATGCCCTTGCCATAGTTACTATTCTAGTATATTGTATAGTCCACCTTCTCCCTAGGCCATTGTAAATACTTGTAAATGGGTGTAACTCAGCTATCTATAGTTCTAAGTATCTACTCTGGTTTCTCCTTAGATCACAAACTTCCTTCTTCCTAGATAATGGTAAATTCCTGTCTAGGGTAGTGATTTAGCTATTCATGCCCAGGGTTGGCTCAAGGACTGCCTAGGACTGGTGAAGAATCTAACTTAGCTATATGTCAAAAAAATCAATCCTTAGAAGCACTTATAATAAAGCAATATTAAGGGAAAGCACACATTTACAACTAAAGCAAGGACATTGCAACATTCATTATACAGGATGCCACAGTTCCAGGAGACTAAGTTTCTGTGAACTTTTTGCCTCAGGCTTTTCAGCCTGTCAGGCCTGTTACTACTGGAGTGGATGTGGCAGGATTTGAAGCCCTATAGGAAGAACAACAATATTAACCAACCAGAACCTCCCAGAGCTCCCAGGGACTAAACCACCAACCAAAGAGTACACATGGAGGGACCTATGGCTCCATCCACCTATGTAGTTAAGACTTTCTTTTTCCTTTTCTGCTTTTCCTTTCCTTTCTTTCTTCCTTCCTTCTTACCTTCCTTCCTTTCTTTCTTCCTCCCTTTCTAAATTCCATTTCCTCTTTCAGTAGAAGAATTTGCAATATACAGGAGCAGGATGAGTTGTAATAGAGTTGAGATAATCTTTTGTTGTTTGAAACTGGCATTGAGGGTCACGGGCTCTATCAACCAAGTCTTTCCCTGAGAAACATCTACCATCTGGTCCTGAGGCCATTTGGACCAGTTGCCTGGAACTGGTTTCCTGGAGCATCTTAGGTGGCACTAAACAGGAAATGCTGGATCCTTTACCTGGTAGCCGAGGCTGTGCTGTCTACATAGCTAGTGTGTATTTACTAATTTTGGTTTTCTATAAAGAATAAAATATTTGTTCTAGACAGCTGTTATAAGGAGATTAAATTTAGTGAGAATTTCTTCATAGTTTCTACCAATGAAATTCAAGATTCTGGATCATTTATCATTGATCCAAAATGTACATGTATCATCTATAACACTGGTGTGAGTTTTAGAGATTATGAGTTATCAGAGTTAGATTAGATGGACTCTTCCAGTAGACAATTGTGAAGTTCCAGAATTCAAGTCCAAGTGGCTCAGTTTCTCTTTCAAAGGTATCGATCCTGTACAGTATGGCCAGTACAGCTAGTAGCATGATGATAAAGAGGGGAAAGCTAATATGAGGTAAAAATTAAAACATGAATGAACCCAGCCAGAACTCTGAAGGTCTTAGAAGGTAGTAAGTTTTCATCTCTCTCTCAAACAGTGGTTTCTATGCTCCCACATGTAATAATGAGGATTTTTGCCTCCCACTGGAGGGGGCAAGTCTGAGCTCAGAGGGCAGCTGAGACAATTCAAGTGACATAAAGTTCTAATTTCAGCTTTAAACAATATCTGTGGCTACTATAGAAGAGACATATTGAAAAATGAAAAAAAAAAAAAAAGAAACTGGAGCTATGCCAGTTATGCCCAGTTTTATTTTTCACTTCGTAACAATTGAATCCTAGCAATTTAGTTGAACATGAAGTATCCTGAAACAATATTTTTTTCTACTGGAGGTAGCCAGATGACTAGGTTCTACTATATATGATGGAGGCAAAAGATGCCTTTTGTGATTTCCAGAAATAGTGCAATAGGTATGACCAAGCATACCTATTATTCTTCCTTTTTTTTATAATTCCTGGAAGGTGAAGTTCTAATGAAGACCACAAAAGACATCTTTGCATCTGGTCCCTTATCATACTATCTTGAAGTATTCTGAACATTTTGAATCCTTGAAAGAAAAATAAATCTGTATTGTCAAATAACAATGACTTTGCATCGACTCTCCCGACTTTCAGAAAAACTTAAATTTAATGAATTCATCTGTATATCCAATATTTACTGGGTCCTTAGCCACACATCTTTCCTTGTGAATGCTTTGATTCTTATGTAATAAAAGATTTTTAAATTCATTTTCTTTTAACTCTGACAGTGCATGTAAAGTAACATGTTTCTGTTGTGTTGTGCTCAGAAAATCTATAAGGACTTTTCTCTTAGAATTACGTCTTCAGGTGAGCTATTGAATAATGCATTGCTTGTTTCTACACAAAATAACTGTACCATTTATTTCATCTCTTAGTGATTTAAGAGGGAAAGTGTTTAGAGGGAAAAGATATTAGATTTTATATCTTATTGAAGATTCTATGGTAGACATGACAATATATTATTGTTACCACAGAGACCATTTTCCTTGAAAATACTATTCCTTTCCCTTGCTGAGTGACTCATAGCCTGCCTCTGGTTCTGAGAATGCTTCTCATCACATAAGTGTGATGAAATGTGATTAGGAGTGATACTCCCTCTGTCTGAGCAAAGGCTTTAATATTTCTTTTTCCTTTATCCTAAGTATATAAATCTGTGATAGATTGACTGTGCAGTGCTCCATGCCTACTGTACAATGAATAGATTTAAATAAGTTTACACATATTTTCTCCTTATTAGCATTACTCCTCTACCATGGTCGCTGGTCAAGATGCTTATAGTAGACCTGATCAGCATGGCTGAAATGATGCAGATACAATGTAACCAAAGGGAAATCTCTTTCCCTGAAAGCCAGGACCAGGGAAAATGAGGACCAGGAAGTAATGAGGCAAAAGGTGGCTAGTTTAAGTGGAAAAATAGTAAAAGTGTTGCTTGTAATTAAAAAAAAGAAGAAGAAGAAGACAATTCCTGTGATGAACTTGTGAGTTGGAACACAAACTGGTAAAAGAAAAGGTAGGAATTATGAGCTGTAAGTGATTGGATGAATTTGGCAAGATTCTACAATAAAGAAATGAACTCAGAAAACAATTGTATGGTTTATAAGAAATATTAGAAGGAGGAAAATGACCCATAAATTCTCAAATGCACAGACCTGTGAAGTGGAACTATCTCTCAACTCCAACTGGTAAAATAAAAAATTTAGGCCACAAGGCCAATTCATCCTTATTTTTTATGCAAAGAGTTAAACTGAGTTGTTCCCAAGAAATCTCTTCAAATATATGAAAAGGATTATGGAAAAGTAAATAAGGACAGAAGCCTGAAAATATCAACTTACAGTTAATCTAGAGAACTGATGAGTGGTTGCTTAGCCAGAGAATTAGCAGACATGGAAAATTATAAAAACTAGATCAAGTAAAAAAAAATTTTATAAAAAAATTAAATGAAAACTATTTTTGTAATATATTAACCAGACTCTTAAAATAAGAACAGGCATTATTAATTATAATGCAGCAGCAACCATAAGCCAGAGTTCTTGGAAGTCTAGTCCATGTAATTACTCCAAGTGAAAGATCACATTGGCATAAAGTGTTAAGAGATCTTTGGTCCTCCAACATTTAGTACTGAAGAATAAATACTCATATCCCTGGAATTCTTATTCATTTCAAAAGCCATATTTAGATGTGACCAAGGAGAATCACACAGAGGCCTGCCTAGAAAGTCAAGCCAAGAGCAGAATGCATGAGAAATGGGACGCTGCCTCTGCTTTCTAGTCTTCCAGGCAGGGGAAGGTGATGTTACTTTTTAAATTAGTAGTAAATTATTATTTGTTTGCTCATTTATTTTTGCTCTCTTGCTATCTATTCACTTTACATCCTGTTCACAGAATCTCCTCCAGCTTGCTTCTCCCCCAGCCCCTCCTTTTCCTTCATCCAGAAGTGTGAGGCAACCCATAGTGTTCCAACCCACACTGACACCTCAAGTGTGTCTCTGCATCTGTTTCAGTCAGCTTCAGGGTGGAGCCTCTCAGAGGGAAGTTATGCTAGGCCTCTATATGCAAGAATAACAGAGTATCATTAATAGTGTCAGGGATTAGTTCTTGACCATAGGTTGGACCAGTCATTGGTTGGCCATTCCCTTGGTCTCTATGATATTATTGTCCCCACATTTGTAGGCAGAACACATATTGGGTTGAAGGTTTTGAGGGTTGGTTGGTGTCTTTATCCTTTTCCTGAGAGTCCTGTCTAGCTACAGGAAGTGGCTACTTCAAGCTACATATCTCCCATTGCTAGGAACCTCAGCTAGAGTCACCCTCATAGCCTCCCTAGAGTGTCCCCATCCCAGGTCTCTGGCACTTCCTAGTGATCCTCCACTGGCCTTCATTCGCTCTCCCAGTCCTCTCTTTCCAGATACCCCTACATCTGAGCTCCTACTCCCCTCCCCATCCCCTCTCCAATCAAGTTCCCCCCATCTATTCAACTCTGATGCCAGTTTTATTTCCTCTTCTGAGTGAGATTCAAAAATCCTCCTTTAGACCCTCTTTGTTATGTTTGCTTCTTTGGATCTGTGGATTGTAGCATGGCTATTCTCTAATTTATGGCTAGTATACACTTACAAGTGTGTACATACTGTGCATGTCCTTTTGGGTCTGAGTTACCTCAATCAGGGTAATATATTCTACTCCCACCCATTTGTCTGCAAATTTCATGATGACCTTGGTTTTAATAGCTGAATAGTATTCCATTGTGTGAATGAACCACATTTTCTGTATCCATTCTTCAGTTGACAAGCATCTGGGTTGTTTCCGTTTCTAGCTATTATGAATAAAGCTATTATGAATTTAGTGGAGCAAGTGTTTTGTGGGATGGTAGAGAATATTTTGGGTATATGCCTAGGAGTGGTATAGCTGGATCATGAGGTAGAACTACTCCCAATTTCCTCAGTCACCACCAAATTGATTGCCAAAGTGGTTGTACAAGTTTGCGCTCCCACCAGCAATGGAAGAGTATTCCCCTTGGACCACATCCTCACCAGCATGTGCTATTTTTTTTTGTTTTTGTTTTGTTTTGTTTTGTTTTGTTTTGTTTTGTTTTGTTTTGTTTTGTTTTGTTTTGTTTTAAGTTCTTGATCTTAACCATTCTGTTGGATGTAAGGTAAAATATCAGTAGTACAGTTTGAGATCAGGGAAGATGATCCCTCTAGACGTTCTTTTATAGTACAGGATTTGTTTTAGCTATCCTGGTTTTTGTTTTTCCATATGAAATTGAGAGTTTTCTCAAGGTCTCTAAAGAATTATGTTGGAATTTGATGAGAAATACATTGGATTTATAGATTGCTTTTGGTAAAATGGCCATTTTCAATGTGTTAATTCTACCCGAGCATGGGAGATCTTTCTATCTTCTGATATCCTCTTTGGTTTCATCAAAGACTTGAAGTTCTTGTCATTCAAATCTTTCATTTGCTTGGTTAGAGCTACACTAAGATATTTTATATTTTTGTGAGTATTGTGACGGATGTTGTTTTATTTATTTATTTGCTTAACTCATTATTGTATGAAGGAGGGCTACTGATTTTTTTTTTTAGTTAATTTTGTGGTCTAGCCATTTTGCTGAGGGTATTTATCATCTTTAGAAGTTCTGTGCTAGAATTTTTGGGATCACATAGGTATACTATTACATTGTCTGCTAATAGTGATACCTTGACTTTTCCAATTTGTACACCTTGATCTCCTTTAGTTGTCTTAATGCTCTGGCTAGAATTTCAATTAATATATTGAAGAGATACTGAGAGTGGGTAGCCATGTGTTGCTCATGATTTTAGCAGGATTGTTTTAAGTTTCTCTTCATTTAATTTGATGTTGACAATTGACTTGCTGTATAATCCCCTTATTATGTTAACTGTGCTTCTTGTATCCCTGATCTGTCTAAGACTTTTAACATGAAGGGGTGTTGGATTTTGTCAAAGGCTTTTCCAACATCTATGAGACAGTCATATGACTATTTTTCTTTCAGTTTGCGTATATGATAGATTACCCCAATTGATTTTTGTATATTGAACCACCCCTCCATCTCTTGGAAGAAACCTACTTAATGATTATGGGTGATGTTTTTGATGTGTTTTTGGATTCCATTTTCCAGTATTTGTCAAGTATTTTGCAGCAATGTTTATAAGGCAAATTGGTCTAAAATGTTACTATCTTTTTTGGGGTCTCTGTGTGGTTTAGGAATCAGGGTAACTGTGGCCTCATAGAATGAATTCGGCAATGCTCCTTTTGTTTCTGTTTTGTGGCATAGTCTGAGGAGTATTGGTATTGGCCCTTTTTTGAAAATCTGGTGGATTTCTTCTCTAAAACTATCTGGCCCTGAAGAGAAGGTAAGGGAGCCATCTTGTGTCCTGGATCCTTTAGAAACCAGTCTGCACAGGTGAGAGTGTGGACTGAGAAGGAACACAGCTTCTGGGACAGACCCCGGTTTGGGCTCTAGACATCCAGGCACCTTTCCCCACCAGAGGAAAAGTGGCCACCTGGGAAAGCTCTGAGCGCCAAAGCAGGTGAGAGAGCCATCTTGTGTCCTGGGTCCCTCAGAGACCAGTCTGTGCAGGTGAGCATGCAGACTGCAGAGGCAACACATCTTCTGGGATGGGCCCTGTTTCAGGCCTTCATCTTCAGTCAGGAGACAGGTCTGAATGCCAGACCTCTGTGAACTTTCCTGCAAGAGTAGAGCTTGCTTAAAGAGAGTACTCTGACCACTGAGACTCAGGAGAGAGCTGGACTCCCAGGACTGCTGACAGAGACTAACAGAATCACAGGAGGAAAAAGCTCTAAACAGAGACAACTATAACAACTAACACCAGAGATTAAGAGATGACGAGAGGCAAGAGTAAGAATCTTACTAACAGAAACCAACAACACTCACCATCAGAACCCAGCACTCCTACCTCAGCCAGTCCTGGATACCCCAACACACCCGAAAAGCAAGACTCAGATTTAAAATCGTATCACATGATGATGGTAGAGGACTTTAAAAAGGGCATTAATAACTCACTTAAAGAAATACAGGAGAACACTGCAAAAGAGGTAGAAGTCCTTAAAGAATTAGAGGAAAACACAACCAAACCAGTGATGGAACTGAACAACACCATCCAAGACCTAAAAAGGGAAGTAGAAACAATAAAGAAAACCCAAAGTGAGACAACGCTGGAGAAAGAATACCTAGGAAAGAAATCAGGAACCATAGATGTGAGCATCAACAACAGAATATAAGAGATGGAAGCAAGAATCTCAGGTGCAGAAGATTCCATAGAGAACATAGACACAACAATCAAAGAAAATGCAAAATGCAAAAAGATCCTAACTCAAAACATCCAGGAAATCCAAGACACAATGAGAAGACCAAACCTATGGAAAATAGAAGTAGATGAGAATGAAGATTTTCAACGTAAAGGGCCAGCAAATATCTTCAACAAAATTATAAAAGAAAAACTTCCCAAACCTAAAGAAGGAGATGCCCATGAACATACAAGAAGCCTACAGAACTCCAAATAGACTGGACCGGAAAAGAAATTCGCCCTGACACATAATCAAAACAACAAATGCACTAAATAAGGAGAATATTAAAAGCAGTAAGGGAAAGGGATCAAGTAACATATAAAGGCAGGCCTATCAGATTTACTCCAGACTTCTCAGGAGAAACTATGAAAGCCAGAAGATCCTGGACAGATGTTATACAGACACTAAGAGAACACAAATGCCAGCCCAGTCTACTATACCCAGCAAAACTCTCAATTACCATAGATGGAGAAACCAAAGCATTCCATGATAAAACCAAATTCACACAATATCTTTCCATGAATCCAGCCCTTCAAATGATAATAAAGGGAAAACACCAACACAAGGATAGAAACTACACCCTGAAAAAAGCAAGAAAGTAATCCTTCAACAAACCTAAAAGAAGACAGCCACAAGAACAGAATCCCAACTTTAACAACAAAAATAAGAGGAAGCAACAATTAAATTTTCTTTAATTTCTCTTAACATCAATGGACTCAATCCCCCCCCCCAAAAGACAGAGATTAATAGACTGGCTATACAAACATGACCCAACATTTTTCTGCTTACAGGAAACCCACTTCAGGGAAAAGGATGGACATTACCTCATAGTGAAAGGTGAAAGGCTGGAAAACAATTTTCCAAGCAAATGGTCCGAAGAAAAAAGCTGGACTAACCATTCTAATACTGAGTAAAATTGACTTCCAACCCAAAGTTATAAAAAAAGACAAGAAGGGGCACTTCATACTCATCAAAGGTAAAATCTTCCAAGCTGAACTCTCAATTCTGAATATCTATGCTCTAAATAGAAAGACAGCACATTCATTAAAGAAAGTTTAGTAAAGCTCAAAACACACATTGCACCTCACACAATAATAGTGGGAGACTCTAACACCTCACTCTCACCAATGGACAGATCCTGGAAACAGAAACTAAACAAAGACACATGGACACTAACAAAGTTATGAAACAAATGGGTTTAACAGATATCTACAGAACATTTTATCCTAAAACAAAAATATAAGCCTTCTTCTCGGCACCACATGGTACCTCCTCCAAAATTGACCATATAATTGGCCACAAAACATGCCTCCATAAATAAAAATAATATTGAAATTAACCCATGCATCCTATCTGATTACCACAGACTAAGGCTGATCTTCAATAACAGCATAAATAATAGCAAGCCAACATTCACATGGAAACTGAACAACACTCTACTCAATGATTCCTTGGTCAAGGATGAAATAAAGAAAGAAATTAAGGACTTTTTAAAGTTTAATGAGAATGAAGCCACAACATACCCAAATTTATGGGACACAATGAGGGCAGTCCTAAGAGGAAAACTCATAGTCCTGAGTACCTCCAGAAAGAAACTAGAGAGAGCATACACAAGCAGCCTGATAGCACACCTAGAAGCTCTGGAACTAAAGAAAGCAAAGTCACCCAAGAGGAGTAGATGGCAGGAAATAGTCAAACTCAGGGCTGATATCAACCAAGTGGAAACAAAGAGAAGTAGTTAAAGAATCAACCAAACCAGGAGCTGGTTCTTTGAGAAAATCGACAAGTTTAATTTAGTCAGACTAACTAGAGAGCACAGGGACAATATCTTTTATTATTATTATTATTATTATTATTATTATTATTATTATATTTTCTTTATGTACATTTCAAACGCTATCTCGAAATTTCCCTTATATCCACCCCCTGCCCTGCTACCCTACCCACTCACTCCCACTTCTTGGTCCTGGTGTTCCCCTTTACTGGGGCATATAAGGTTTGCAATACCTAGTATATATAAGTGACCCTAAAAATTCCACCAGAGAACTCCTAAGCCTGATAAACAGCTTCGGTGAAGTAGCTGGATATAAAATTAACTCAAACAAATCAATGGCCTTTCTCTACACAAAGAATAAAGAGGCTGAGAAAGAAATTAGGGAAACAACACCCTTCTCAATAGTCACAAATAATATAAAATATCTTGGCGTGACTCTAACTAAGGAAGTGAAAGATCTGTATAATAAAAACTTCAAGTCTCTGAAGAAAGAAATTATAGAAGATCTCAGAAGATGGAAAGATCTGCCATGCTCATGGATTGGCAGGATCAACATTGTAAAAATGGCTATCTTGCCAAAAGCAATCTACAGATTCAATGCAATCCCCATCAAAATTCCAAATCAATTCTTCAACGAATTAGAAAGTGCAATCTGCAAATTCATCTGGAATAACAAAAAACCTAGGATAGCAAAAACTCTTCTCAAGGATAAAAGAACCTCTGGTGGAATCACCATGCCGGACCTAAAGCTCTACTACAGAGCAATTGTGATAAAAACTGCATGGTACTGGTATAGTGACAGACAAATAGACCAATGGAATAGAATTGAAGACCCAGAAATGAACCCACACACCTACGGTCACTTGATCTTCAACAAGGGAGCTAAAAACATCCAGTGGAAGAAAGACAGCATTTTCAACAAATGGTGCTGGCACAACTGGTTGTTAACATGTAGAAGAATGCGAATCGATCCATTCCTATCTCCTTGTACTAAGGTCAAGTCTAAGTGGATCAAGGAACTTCACATAAAACCAGAGACACTGAAACTTATAGAGGAGAAAGTGGGGAAAAGCCTTGAAGATATGGGCACAGGGGAAAAATTCCTGAATAGAACAGTAATGGCTTGTGCTGTAAGATCGAGAATTGACAAGTGGGACCTCATGAAACTACAAAGCTTCTGCAAGGCTAAAGACACCATCAATAAGACAAAAAAACCACCAACAGATTGGGAAAGGATCTTCACCTATCCTAAATCAGATAAGGGACTAATATCCAATATATATAAAGAACTCAAGAAGGTGGACTCCAGAAAGTCAAATAACCCCATTAAAAAATGGGGCTCAGAACTGAACAAAGAATTCTCACCTGAGGAATACCGAATGGCAGAGAAACACCTGAAAAAATGTTCAACATCCTTAATCATCAGGGAAATGCAAATCAAAACAACCCTGAGATTCCACCTCACACCAGTCAGAATGGCTAAGATCAAAAATTCAGGTGACAGCAGTTGCTGGCGAGGATGTGGAGAAAGAGGAACACTCCTCCATTGTTGGTGGGATTGCAAGCTTGTACAACCACTCTGGAAATCAGTCTGGCGGTTCCTCAGAAAATTGGACATAGTACTACCGGAGGATCCAGCAATACCTCTCCTGGGCATATATCCAGAAGATGTCCCAACCGGTAAAAAGGACACATGTTCCACTATGTTCATAGCAGCCCTATTTATAATAGCCAGAAGCTGGAAAGAACCCAGATGTCCCTCAACAGAGGAATGGATACAGAAATTATGGTACATTTACACAATGGAGTACTACTCAGCTATTAAAAAGAATGAATTTATGAAATTCCTAGCCAAATGGATGGACCTGGAGGGTATCATCTTGAGTGAAGTAACACAATCACAAAAGAACTCACACAATATGTATTCACTGATAAGTGGATATTAGCCCAAAACTTAGGATACCCAAGATATAAGATACAATTTGATAAACGCATGAAACTCAAGAAGAATGAAGACCAAAGTGTGGACACTGTGCACCTTCTTAGAATTGGGAACAAAACACCCAGGGAAGGAGTTACAGAGACAAAGTTCGTAGCTGTGATGAAAGGATGGACCATTTAGAGACTTTCGTATCCAGGGATCCATCCCATAATCAACTTCTAAACGCTGACACCATTGCATACACTAGCAAGATTTTGCTGAAAGGACCCAAATATAGCTGTCTCTTGTGAGACGATGCTGGGGCCTAGCAAACACAGGAGTGGATGTTCACAGTCAGCTATTGGATGTATCACAGGGCTCCCAATGGAGAAGCTAGAGAAAGTACCCAAGGAGCTAAAGGGATCTGCAACCCTATTGTTGGAACAACATGATGTACTAACCAGAACCCCGGAGCTCTTGTCTCTAGCTGCATATGTATCGAAAGATGGCCTAGTCAGCCATCAATGGAAAGAGAGGCCCATTGGACTTGCAAACTTTATATGCCCCAATATAGGGGAATGCCAGGGCCAAAAGAATGGGAATGGGTGGGTAGGGAAGTGGGGGGCGCTATGGGGGACTTTTGGGATAGCATTGGAAACGTAATTGAGGAAAATATGTAATAAAAATATTAAAAAAATAAATAAATAAATAAAAAATAAGGTTTGCAATACCAAGAGTCTCTCTTCCCAGTGATGGCCTACTAGGCCATCTTCTGCTACATATGCAGCTAGAGACACAAGCTAAGGGGTGCTGGTTAGTTCATATTGTTGTTACGCCTCTAGGGTTGGGTATAAATGAAGTATCCAGACACTGTTCTTTTTCTTCTTGATTTTCTTGTGTTTTGCAAATTGTATCTTGGGTATTCTAAGTTTCTGGACTAATATCCACTTATCAGTGAGTGCATATCTAGTGACTTCTTTTGTGATTGGATTACCTCACTAAGGATGATATCCTCCAGATCCATCTATTTGCCCAGGAATTTCATAAATTCATTGTTTTTAATAGCTGAGCATTACTCCATTCTGTAAATGTAACAAATTTTCTGTATCCATTCCTCTGTTGAGGGACATCTGGGTTCTTTCAAGCTTCTATCTATTATAAATAAGGCTACTATGAACATAGTGGAGCATGTGTCCTTATTACCAGTTGGAACATCTTCTGGTATATGCCCAGGAGAGGTATTGCTGGATCTTCCGGTAGTACCACGTCCAGTTTTCTGAGGAACCACCAGACTGACTTCCAGAGTGATTATACAAGCTAGCATTCCCACCATCAATGGAGGGGTATACCTCTTTCTCCACATCCTCTCCAGCATCTGTTGTCACCTGAATTTTTTATCTTAGCTGTTCTGACTGGTGTAAGGTGGAATATCAAGGTTGTTTTGATTTGCATTTCCCTGATGATTAAGGATGTTCAACATTTTTTCAGGTGTTCCTCAGTCATTCCCTATTCCCCAGTTGAGAATTTTTTGTTTAGCTCAGTA
This sequence comes from Mus caroli, assembly GCF_978045245.1. Taxonomy (NCBI): domain Eukaryota; kingdom Metazoa; phylum Chordata; class Mammalia; order Rodentia; family Muridae; genus Mus; species Mus caroli. The sequence goes on along the minus strand of NW_028227257.1, from coordinate 159,039,856 downwards.
CCCCATTTTTTAATGGGGTCATTTGAATTTCTCGAGTTTCGCTTCTTGAGCTCTTTGTATATATTGAATATTAGTCAGCTATCAGATTTAGGATTCGTACAAATACTTTCCCAATCTGTTGGTAGCCTTTTTGTCTCATTGACAGTGTCTTTTGCCTTACAGAATCTTTGCAATTTTATGAGGTCCCATTTGTCAATTCTTGATCTTACAGCACAAGCTATTGCTGTTCTGTTTAGGAATTTTTCCCCTGTGCCCATATCTTTAAGGCTTTTCCCCACTCTCTTCTCTATTAATTTCAGTGTCTCTGGTTTTATGTAGAGTTCTTTGATCCACTTAGACTTGAGCTTTGTACAAGGAGATAAGAATGGATCAATTTGCATTCTTCTACATGATAACTGCCAGTTGTTCCATCACCATTTGTTGAAAATGCTGTCTTTTCTCCACTGGATGGTTTTAGCTCCCTTGTCAAAGATCAAGTGACCAGGGGTGTGTGGATTCATTTCTGGGTCTTCAATTCTATTCCATTAATCTACCTGTCTGGCACTGTACCAGTACCATGCAGTTTTTAATCACAATTGCTCTGTAGTACAGCTTGAGGTCAGGCATGGTGATTCCACTAGAGGTTCTTTTATTGTTGAGAATAGTTTTTGCTATCCTAGGTTTTTTGCTATTCAAGATGAATTTGCAAATTGCCCTTTCTAACTCAGTGAAGAATTGAGTTGGGATTTTGATGGGGATTGCATTGAATCTGTAGATTGCTTTCGGCAGGATAGCCATTTTTACTATATATCCTGCCAATCCATGAGCATGGGAGATCTTTCCATCTTCTGAGATCTTCTTCAATTTCTTTCTTCAGAGACTTGAAGTTCTTATCACACAGATCTTAAACTTCCTTAGAGTCACACCAAGGTATTTTATATTATTTGTGACTATTGTGAAGGGTGTTGTTTCCCTAATTTCTTTCTCAGCCTGTTTATCCTTTGTGTAGAGAAAGGCCATTGATTTGTTTGAGTTAATTTTATATCTAGCTACTGCACTGAAGCTGTTTCAGGTTTAGGAGTTCACTGCTGGGATTTTTAGGGTCACTTATATATACTATCATATCATCTGAAAATAGTGATATTTTGACTTCTTCCTTTCCAATTTGAATCCCCTTGATAACCTGTTGTTGTGTAATTGCTTTTGCTAAGACTTCAAGTACTATATTGAATAGGTAGGGAGAAAGTGGGCAGCCTTGTCTTCTTCCCGATTTTAGTGGGATTATTTTGAGTTACTCTCCATTTACTTTGATGTTGGCTACCGGTTTGCTGTATATTGCTTTTATTATGTTTAGGTATGGGCCTTGAATTCCTGATCGTTCCAAGACTTTTATCATGAAGGGGTGTTGGATTTTGTCAAATGCTATCTCAGCATCTAACGAGATGATCATAAGGTTTTTGTATTTGAGTTTGTTTATGTAGTGGATTACTTTGATGGATTTCTGTATATTAAACCATCCCTGCATCCCTGGGATGAAGCCTACTTGATCATGATGGATGATCATTTTGATGTGTTTTTTTATTCGGTTTGCAATGATTATATTGAGTATTTTTGCATCAATATTCATAGGGAAATTGGTCTGAAGTTCTTTTTCTTTGTTGGATCTTTGTGTGGTTTAGGTATCAGAGTAATTGTGGCTTCATAGAATGAACTGGGTAGAGTACCTTCTGTTTCTATTTTGTGGAATAGTTTGAGGAGAGTTGGAATTAGGTTTTCTTTGAAGGTCTGATAGAACTCTGCACTAAACCCATCTGGTCCTGGGCTTTTTTGGGTTGGGAAACTGTTGATGACTGCTTCTATTCTTTAGGGAAATGGGACTGTTTAGATCATTAATTTGATCATGATTTAACTTTCTTACCTGGTATCTGTCTAGGAAGTTATCCATTTCATCCATGTTTTCTAGTTTTGTTGAGTATAGCCTTTTTTAGTAGGATCTGATGATGTTTTGGATTTCTTCCGGTTCTGTTGTTATGTCTCCTTTTTCATTTCTGATTTTGTTAATTAAGAAAATGTGACTGTATACGTCATTTCTCCTTAGAATGGGGAACAAAATACTCATGAAAGGAGTTACAGAGTCAAATTTGGGAGCTAAGATGAAAGGATGGACTATTCAGAGACTACCCCACCCAGAGATCCATCCCATAATCAGCCACCAAACCCAGACACTATTGCATATGCCAGCAAGATTTTGTCTCTTATGAGGCTATGCCAGTTCGTGGCAAATACAGAAGTGGGTGCCCACAGTCATCTATAGGATGAAACACAGGGCCCCCAATGGAGGAGCTAGAGAAAGTACCAAAGGAGCTGAAGGGGTCTGCAACCCTATAGGTGTAACAACAATATGAACTAACCAATACCCCCAGAGCTCGTGTCTCTCTCTGCATATGTAGCAGATGGCCTACTCGGCCATCATTGAGAAGAGAGGCCCCTAGGTCTTGCAAACTTTATATACCCCAGTACAGGGGAATGTCAGAGCCAAGAAGTAGGAGTGAGTGGGTAGGGGAGCTGGGCGAGGAGAGGGTATAGGAAACTTTCAGGATAGCATTTGAAATGTAAATAAAGAAAATATCTTTAAAAACAAACAAACAAACAAAACCACAAACAACAACAACAGCAAAAATAACACCTCTCTGGCCCTGGACCTTTTTTCATTGGTAGAGTTTTAATGACTGCTGACTGCTTATATTTCTTTAGGGGTTAGAGGACTGTTTAGATTGTTTACCTGATATTGATTTGACTTTGGTAAGTGTAATCTATCAAGAAGATTCTCCATTTCATTTAGATTTCTGAATATTATGAAGTACAAGCTTTAGAAGTAAGACCTAATTATTCTTTGGTTTTCCTCAGTGTGTGATTGTTATATACAAATATATTGCAATTTTTTTATTTCTACTTTGTTAATTTGGATATTGTCTCTCTGCCTTTTACTTAGTTTGGGAAGGGTTACTCTATCACATTGATTTTATCAAAGAAACATCTCTTGATTTCATTTTTCTCTTAATCTGCTTTTAATTTATTGTTTTAATCTTGAGTTTGACAATTTCCTGCTTTCTACTCTTCTTGGGTATGTTTGCTTCATTTTTTCTAGAGCTTTCAGCTATTCTGTTACATTGCTAACTTGTGATCTCTCCAATTTCTTTATTGAGGCACTTAGTGCTATGCAATTTCCTATTAGCACTGCTTTCATTGTATCTCATAAGCCTAGCTATGTTGTGCCTTCATTTTCATAGAATTCTAGAAGTCTTTAAGTTCATTTTTAATTTTTGTTTGACCCAGTTGTCACTGAATTGAGAGTTGTTCAATTACCATGAGTTTGTAAGTTTTTTTTTTGATTTTTAATATTTTATTACATATTTTCCTCAATTATATTTCCAATGCCATCCCAAAAATCCCCCATAGCGCCCCACACATCCCTACCCACCCATTCCCATTCTTTTGGCCCTGGCATTCCCCTATATTGGGGCATATAAAGTTTGCAAGTCCAATGGGCCTCTCTTTCCATTGATGGCCGACTAGGCCATCTTTCGATACATATGCAGCTAGAGACAAGAGCTCCGGGGTTCTGGTTAGTACATCATGTTGTTCCAACAATAGGGTTGCAGATCCCTTTAGCCCCTTGGGTACATTCTCTAGCTTCTCCATTGGGAGCCCTGTGATACATCCAATAGCTGACTGTGAACATCCACTCCTGTGTTTGCTAGGCCCCGGCATCGTCTCACAAGAGACAGCTATATTTGGGTCCTTTCAGCAAAATCTTGCTAGTGTATGCAATGGTGTCAGCGTTTAGAAGCTGATTATGGGATGGATCCCTGGATAGGGCAGTCTCTAAATGGTCCATCCTTTCATCACAGCTACGAACTTTGTCTCTGTAACTCCTTCCCTGGGTGTTTTGTTCCCAATTCTAAGAAGGTGCACAGTGTCCACACTTTGGTCTTCATTCTTCTTGAGTTTCATGCGTTTAGCAAATTGTATCTTATATCTTGGGTATCCTAAGTTTTGGGCTAATATCCACTTATCAGTGAATACATATTGTGTGAGTTCTTTTGTGATTGTGTTATTTCACTCAAGATGATGCCCTCCAGGTCCATCCATTTGGCTAGGAATTTCATAAATTCATTCTTTTTAATAGCTGAGTAGTACTCCATTGTGTAAATGTACCATAATTTCTGTATCCATTCCTCTGTTGAGGGACATCTGGGTTTTTCTAGCTTCTGGCTATTATAAATAGGGCTGCTATTAACATAGTGGAGCATGTGTCCTTTTTACCGGTTGGGACATCTTCTGGATATATGCCCAAGAGAGGTATTGCTGGGTCCTCCGGTAGTACTATGTCCAATTTTCTGAGGAACCGCCAGACTGATTTCCAGAGTGGTTGTCCAAGCTTGCAATCCCACCAACAATGGAGGAGTGTTCCTCTTTCTCCACATCCTCGCCAGCATCTGCTGTCACCTGAATTTTTAATCTTAGCCATGCTGACTGGTGTGAGGTGGAATCTCAGGGTTGTTTTGAGTTGCATTTCCCTGATGATTAAGGATGTTGAACATTTTTTCAGGTGTTTCTCTGCCATTCGGTATTCCTCAGGTGAGAATTCTTTGTTCAGTTCTGAGCCCCATTTTTTAATGGGGTTATTTGACTTTCTGGAGTCCACCTTCTTGAGTTCTTTATATATATTAGTCCCTTATCTGATTTAGGATAGGTGAAGATCCTTTCCCAATCTGTTGGTGGTTTTTTTGTCTTATTGATGGTGTCTTTAGCCTTGCAGAATCTTTGTAGTTTCATGAGGTCCCACTTGTCAATTCTCGATCTTACAGCACAAGCCATTACTGTTCTATTCAGGAATTTTTCCCCTGTGCCCATATCTTCAAGGCTTTTCCCCACTTTCTCCTCTATAAGTTTCAGTGTCTCTGGTTTTATGTGAAGTTCCTTGATCCACTTAGACTTGACCTTAGTACAAGGAGATAGGAATGGATCTATTCGCATTCTTCTACATGTTAACAACCAGTTGTGCCAGCACCATTTGTTGAAAATGCTGTCTTTCTTCCACTGGATGTTTTTAGCTCCCTTGTCGAAGATCAAGTGACCATAGGTGTGTGGGTTCATTTCTGGGTCTTCAATTCTATTCCATTGGTCTATTTGTCTGTCACTATACCAGTACCATGCAGTTTTTATCACAATTGCTCTGTAGTAGAGCTTTAGGTCCGGCATGGTGATTCCACCAGAGGTTCTTTTATCCTTGAGAAGAGTTTTTGCTATCCTAGGTTTTTTGTTATTCCAGATGAATTTGCAGATTGCACTTTCTAATTCGTTGAAGAATTGATTTGGAATTTTGATGGGGATTGCATTGAATCTGTAGATTGCTTTTGGCAAGATAGCCATTTTTACAATGTTGATCCTGCCAATCCATGAGCATGGGAGATCTTTCCATCTTCTGAGATCTTCTATAATTTCTTTCTTCAGAGACTTGAAGTTTTTATTATACAGATCTTTCACTTCCTTAGTTAGAGTCACGCCAAGATATTTTATATTATTTGTGACTATTGAGAAGGGTGTTGTTTCCCTAATTTCTTTCTCAGCCTCTTTATTCTTTGTGTAGAGAAAGGCCATTGATTTGTTTGAGTTAATTTTATATCCAGCTACTTCACCGAAGCTGTTTATCAGGCTTAGGAGTTCTCTGGTGGAATTTTTAGGGTCACTTATATATACTATCTTATCATCTGCAAAAAGTGGTATTTTGACTTCATCTTTTCCAATTTGTATCCCTTTGATCTCCTTTTGTTGTCGAATTGCTCTGGCTAGGACTTCAAGTACAATGTTGAATAGGTATGGAGAAAGTGGACAGCCTTGTCTAGTCCCTGATTTTAGAGGGATTGCTTCAAGCTTCTCACCATTTACTTTGATGTTGGCTACTGGTTTGCTGTAGATTGCTTTTATCATGTTTAGGTATGGGCCTTGAATTCCTGATCTTTCCAAGACTTTTATCATGAATGGGTGTTGGATCTTGTCAAATGCTTTTTCCGCATCTAACGAGATGACCATGTGGTTTTTGTCTTTGAGTTTGTTTATATACTGGATTACGTTGATGGATTTCCGTATATTGAACCATCCCTGAATCCCTGGGATGAAACCTACTTGGTCAGGATGGATGATTGTTTTGATGCGTTCTTGGATTCGGTTAGCAAGAACTTTATTGAGGATTTTTGCATCAATATTCATAAGGGATATTGGTCTGAAGTTTTCTATCTTTGTTGGGTCTTTTTGTGGTTTAGGTATCAGAGTAATTGTGGCTTCATAGAATGAGTTGGGTAGAGTACCTTCTGTTTCTATTTTGTGGAATAGTTTGTGAAGAACTGGGATTAGATCTTCTTTGAAGGTCTGATAGAACTCTGCACTAAACCCATCTGGTCCTGGGCTTTTTTTAGTTGGGAGACTATTAATGACTGCTTCTATTTCTTTGGGGGATATAGGGCTGTTTAATCGTTAACCTGATCTTGATTCAACTTTGGTACCTGGTATCTGTCTAGGAACTTCTCCATTTCATCCAGGTTCTCCAGTTTTGTTGAGTATAGCCTTTGGTAGAAGGATCTGATGGTGTTTTGGATGTCTTCAGGATCTGTTGTTATGTCTCCTTTTTCATTTCTGATTTTGTTAATTAGGATGCTTTCCCTGTGCCCTCTAGTGAGTCTGGCTAAGGGTTTATCTATCTTGTTGATTTTCTCAAAGAACCAGCTCCTTGATTGGTTGATTCTTTGAATAGTTTTTCTTGTTTCCACTTGGTTGATTTCACCCCTGGGTTTGATTATTTCTTGCCGTCTACTCCTCTTGGGTGAATTTGCTTCCTTTTGTTCTAGTGCTTTTAGTTGTGTTGTCAAGCTGCTAATGTGTGCTCTCTCTAGTTTCCTTTTGGAGGCACTCAGAGCTATGAGTTTTCCTCTTAGAAATGCTTTCATTGTGTCCCATAAGTTTGGGTATGTTGTGGCTTCATTTTCATTGAACTCTAAAAAGTCCTTAATTTCTTTCTTTATTCCTTCCTTGACCAAGGTATCATTGAGAAGAGTATTGTTCAGTTTCCACGTGAAGGTTGGCTTTCTATTATTTATTTTGTTATTGAAGATCAGCCTTAGTCCATGGTGATCTGATAGGATGCATGGGACAATTTCAATATTTTTGTATCTGTTGAGGCCTGTTTTGTGACCAATTATGTGGTCAATTTTGGAGAAGGTACCATGAGGTGCTGAGAAGAAGGTATATCCTTTTGTTTTAGGATAGAATGTTCTGTAGATATCTGCCAGATCCATTTGATTCATAATTTCTCTTAGTTTCTCTGTGTCCCTGTTTAGTTTCTGTTTCCATGATCTGTCCATTGGTGAAAGTGGTGTGTTGAAGTCTCCCACTATTATTGTATGAGGTGCAATGTGTGCTTTGAGATTTACTAAAGTTTCTTTAATGAATGTGGCTGCCTTTGTATTTGGAGCATAGATATTCAGGATTGATAATTCCTCTTGGAGGCTTTTACCTTTGATGAGTATGAAGTGTCCCTCCCTGTCTTTTTTAATGACTTTGGGTTGGAAGTCAATCTTATCAGATATTAGAATGGCTACTCCAGCTTGTTTCTTCATGCCATTTGCTTGGAAAATTGTTTTCCAGCCTTTCATTCTGAGGTAGTGTCTATCCTTTTCTCTGAGATGAGTTTCCTGTAAGCAGCAAAATGTTGGGTCTTGTTTGTGTAGCCAGTTTGTTAGTCTATGTCTTTTTATCGGGGAGTTGAGTCCATTGATATTAAGAGATATTAAGGAAAAGTAATTGTTGTTTACTGTTATTTTTGTTGTTAAAGTTGGCATTCTGTTCTTGTGGCTGTCTTCTTTTAGGTTTGTTGAGGGATTACCTTCTTGTTGTTTCTAGGGCGTGGTTCCTGTCCTTGTATTGGTTTTTTTCTGTTATTATCCTTTGAAGGGCTGGATTCGTGGAGAGATAATGTGTGAATTTGGTTTTGTCGTGGAATACTTTGGTTTCTCCATGTATGTTAATTGAGAGTTTGGCTGGGTATAGTAGCCTGGGCTGGAATTTGTGTTCTTTTAGTGTCTGTATAACATCCGTCCAGGATCTTCTGGCTTTCATAGTCTCTGGTGAAAAATCTGGTGTAATTCTGATAGGCTTGCCTTTATATGTTACTTGGCCTTTTTCTCTTACTGCTTTTAGTATTCTATCTTTATTTAGAGCATTTGTTGTTCTGATTATTATGTGTCGGGAGGTATTTCTTTTCTGGTCCAGTCTATTTGGGGTTCTGTAGGCTTCTTGTATGTTCATGGGCATCTCTTTCTTTAGATTTGGGAAGTTTTCTTCTATAATTTTGTTAAAGATGTTTGCTGGTCCTTTGAGTTGAAAATCTTCATTCTCATCCACTCCTATTATCTGTAGGTTTGGTCTTCTCATTGTGTCCTGTATTTCTTGGATGTTTTGAGTTAGGATCTTTTTGCATTTTACATTTTCCTTGATTGTTGTGCCGATGTTCTCTATGGAATCTTCTGCACCTGAGATTCTCTCTTCCATCTCTTGTATTCTGTTGCTGATGCTCGTATCTATGGTTCCAGATTTCTTTCCAAGGGTTTCTATCTCCAGTGTTGCCTCATTTTGGATTTTCTTTATTGTGTCTACTTCCCTTTTTAGGTCTAGTATGGTTTTGTTCATTTCCATCATCTGTTTGGATGTGTTTTCCTGTTTTTCTGTAAGGACTTCTACCTGTTTGATTATGTTATCCTGTTTTTCTTTAAGGATTTGTAACTCTTTAGCAGTGTTCTCCTGCAATTCTTTAAGGGATTTTTGTGCTTCCTCTTTAGTGTCTTCTGCCTGTTTAGCATTGTTCTCCTGTATTTCTTTAAGTGTGTTATTAAAGTCCTTCTTGAAGTCCTCTACCATCATCAGGAGATATGCTTTTAGATCCGTGTCTAGCTTTTCCGGTGTGTTGGGGTGCCCTGGACTGGGAGAAGTGGGGGTGCTGGGTTCTGATGATGGTGAGTGGTCTTGGTTTCTGTTAGTAAGATTATTACGTTTACCTTTCGCCATCTGGTAATCTCTGGGGTTAGTTGTTATCGTTGTCACTGTTTAAAGATTGGAGCAGAAGCTGTGTTCCACTCACCAGCAGTCTCAAAATCCTGGGGTGGGGGTCGTGGGTAGCTGACGGTACCCCGGTGCTGGTCCAGCCGGAAGAGGCCTGTGGTCCTACTCAGGCCGGTTTTCTGCTTCCCTAACTAATGCAGTCTCAGGTCCCGCGTGCAATTGGATTGGAGCAGAAGCTGTGTTCCACTCTCCAGAAGTCTTAAGATCCTGTGGTGGGTGTTGTGGGTAGCTGGGGAGTGTCAGCTGACCCTGTTCTCCAGCTGCCCCGGTGCTTTTCTGACCGGAAGAGGCTTGTGGCCCTATGTAGGCCGGATTTCTCTCTCCCCAACCAGAGCAGTCTCAGGTCCCGCGTGATTGGACTGGAGCAGAAGTTGTGTTCCACTCACCAGCAGTCCCAAAATCCTGAGGCGGGTGTCGTGGGTAGCTGGCGGGTGTCAGGCAACCCTGCGCTCCAGGTACCCCGGCGCTGATCCGGCCGGATGAGGCCTGTGGCCCTACTCAGGCCGGTTTCTGCTTCCCTAACTAATGCAATCTCAGGTCCCGCGCGCTATTGGATTGGAGCAGAAGCAGAGTTTGTAAGTTTTTTATTGTTTCTATTGTTGTTGAAGTCAAGCTTAAATCCATGATGATATGATAAGATGAAAGGGGATATTAGTTTTCTTGTATCTGTTGAGGCTTGCTTTGTGCCTGAGTATGTGGTCAATTTGGAAAAAGTTCTGTGAGGTACTGAGAAGAAGGTATATCTCTTTGTGGGGGTTAAATATTCTATAGACAGTTGTTGTTGGTTTTTTTTTGGCGTTTTTAGCTTATTTTGATTCATAACCTCTGTTAATTTCCTTATTTCTCTGTTTAGTTTCTGTCTTGATGACCTGTCCACTGGTGAAAGTGAATGTTAAGCTCTCCCACTATTAATGTGTAATTAAAGTTTTAGTAACATTTCTTTTACAATTGTGGGTACTCTTGCATGTGAGACATAGATGCTCAGAATTCTCCTGTTTTACTTGTTTGTTTGTTTTGTTTTGTTTTTCCTTTAATGAGTATCAAGTCTCCTTCCACATCTATTTTGGTTACTTTTGGTTGAAAGTCTATTTTACTAGATATTAGAATGGCTACTCCAGCTCGTTTCTTTGGTCTGTTTGCTTGTAAACCCTTTTTCCAACCCTTTACCCTTTACTCTGAGGTAGTGTCTATCTTTGTGGCTGAGGTGTATTTCTTGAATACACCAGAATGATAGATCCTATTTTCACATCCATTTAGTTAGTCTCTCTTTTTATTGAGGAACTGAGACCATTTATGATTAGAGATATTAGTGACCAATGATTGCTAGTTCCTGTTATTTGGATGGTGGCAATAGTAGTGTGTATGTGAGTGTGTGTGCATGCATGCATGCATATCTCTCTCTCTCTCTCTCTCTCTCTCTCTCTCTCTCTCTCTCTCTCTCTCTCTCTCCCTCTTTTGTTCTATTGGTGTGAAATTATTTATTTATTATGTTTTCTTGGGTACAGAATTAGTATGTCATTAGTATGTTTTCTTAGTCTCATTGAGTGGGAGTTTTTCTTCTGGTATCTTCTTTAGGGCAGAATTATGAGAAAATACTGTTTAAATTTTGTTTTGTCATGGAATGTCTTGTTTTCTCTATCTATAGCTATTGAAAGTTTTTCTGGGTATCGTAGTCTAGGCGGACATCTGTGGTCTCTTAGCATCTACAAGAAATCTGCCTAGGCTTTTACAGTTTCTGTTGAGAAGACAGGTGTAACTCTGATGGGTTTGCCTTATGTTTTTGGCCCTTTTCCTTTGCAGCTTTTAATATTCTTTGTTCTGTACATTTAGTGTTTTGATTATTATGTGGCAGCAGGATTTTCCTTTCTGGTCCAATCTATTTGGTATTCTGTAAGCTTCTTGTATGTTTATTGGCATCTCTTTCTTTATCATAAGGAAATTTTCTTCTATGATCTTGTTGAAGACATTTTCTGGGCCTTTGAGTTAGGCAATTTTGAATACTAGGTTTCTGTGACTCAGCGGATTTTATCTCAAGATGATCACTGGATATTTAGGGTTTGTTCTAAATCAGTGTTTAACATGGTCACTTGAGAGAGACAATGATCCCCCTTCTGCCTCATTAGTAGCTAGTGCCATGTGATATGCTTGATTCTAAGAGCAAAGTTCCAGAAGTTTGCCATTTGTCTAGCAATTTATCTTCAAACTCCTCCTGACTAGTAACTTTTAAAATCAAGAATCTGAGGTGAGCCAGGTGTGGTGGTATACATCTGAATCACTAGCATTTAGGAGGCTGAGGCAGGAGGGTTGTGAATTCAAAGCCAAACTACTGCACATCATGAGGACCTGTCTCAAAAGAAAAAAAAAAAATCTAAACTAAGGTCCAGAAGAAAACCGAGTAAAGCTTAATGTAATTCTATAAAGTATTTCCCCTAGGAAGAATTATTTAAGATTAACTGAATTCAGAAATTCAGTGTTATCAAGGAGAGATTCTAGGCAATATTAAATTCATGCAAGAAGATACTGGATTGGCTTTCTATTCCAGAGTATCTGTTTGCTTGTAATTCCTAGTCCAGTTCCTCACTCAGAACTACCATTGGTTTTAAGCCTGGTAGGTTCAGCATGCTTTCCATGGAGCTGTCCCTGACTTGAGACATGAGCTTCAGAGAACTCGACTTTTACCTCTTAAATCCGTATTATTCGTTCTGAATCCAGTACTCAATTGTTCAAAAAAAAAATATGTCTATGGGTTAGGATTCAGATCCTCTAGAGACTGATTTTATAAGTGTTAAAAAATCCAATTGTGATATTACTATTTTGACACAAACTTACAATTTTTGCCTGACCAGTGGTAAGCTTCTCACATATGATGAATCTGGCCCAGGAAGAGCTAGAAACATTTGCTTTTCCCAGATCCTTCTATCTTTGACTAATGTTTGACCTTTAAGGGAGCATCTTAACTATGGAGGGTATAAAAATAACCTGCCATTTGCATCGCACCTCTCTCCCACTCTGTTCTATAGCTTATTGTTTCAGGAATTTTCAGGAGTGTCTTAACCATCGCATCTTCTCCTGGATGCACATTCTGAGAACTAATCTTACTTATTTTCATTTTCTTTGTTTTATCAAGAATTTATATCCTTATTTCTGAATTCATTTACGACTGGAAAATTCCAATAAATCCAGTTCCTTTGTTAATATCATGAAGAAAGGGACTATAAACATATTGTTCTGTTTCTTTAGAGACATTTGGAAGCATGCTTTTTCAAATTAAAAAAAAATCTCCTTTTAGTTTTTCTGAGAAATATTTTAGTTAAATCTTATTGATATTCTTGGCATTAAAATTTTCATATTTTCCATAAATGAAAAGTCCAATGGACTCAGATTCAGTGACATCCCCCAACTCATAAGCAAAATAAAGCCTCTGATTTGGATTTGAAGTGTCCCCAGAGGCCCATGAGTATTTGGTCCCAGACGGTGGCACTGTTTCAGGAGACCTGAAATCATAGGAGGCAGAGTCTTACTGAATGAAGTGTATAGTTGGGGTGGTCCTTACAACCTAGTCCCTCTCCAGTCCTCTCTCTGCTTTGTGACTGATGACATAATGTGACCAACAGGCTCTTACCACCATGCTTTGGCTGCCATGATGAGCTATTATCCTCTCAAAGCCATGGGGCAAAATAAAACCCTTCCTCCCTAAATTACTTCTTGCAAGGTGTTTGATCATAGCAGCAGTGAAAGAGGAGAAATCAGCACTTAATAATAACAGTCACCAGAATGACCAGGAAGTGTTGAAACTGCAGAAAGCTTGGAATACCAGTGTAAAAGGTAGAGCCTGGTAAAACCAGATGAGATTTAAAGACCAGCTCCCAGTGATGTCAAAGTGAGAAGTAGCAGGAAAGAAAATACAACAGGAAACATGGGCAGTTGCAGAAAAAGCAGAAAGCAGTTAATAGGGAGGGATGCTGAAGCCAAAGACTGAACAGATGATAGCAGATTCAGGTAATGGAGCTTACCAGATGCACACAAACTGCAGCCAGCACTGAGTGGTCCCTACAAAAGTGCAGACTGGGATCTCCAAGTGCAAAAGAAAAGAAGAAAACTATAGAACAGACTGAAAATCCTGATGTTGTGAGTGAGTGATTGGACAAAGCTTATACTGTGGTCACTGTAAAAAGTGCCTGTTCACTGAAAAAAATATACATTCTCCTCTTCAGTTTACAATTAAACAAACAGATAACAAATTGAGCAAAGATATCACTCCTGAAAAAATATTCATAATGTGTTCACTTACTTTGTAAATCTAATACTTTGAAAGTGATTCTCAAGGGGCAAGGAAAGCAGTTTCTATAATATTTCCTTCATGAAATCAAATTTAAAAGAAAGTTAATCTCTCTAGTGCCAACTTACTGATTTAAATGGGAAGAGTAATGGGATGATAGGTTGGATGGTGGGGCAAGGGAGGTATAACTAACACTAAGGATGTTTGAAAGAGCAACACAACAATCTACTCTTATATAGACTTATGACAGTATATATATTTATTTAAAAATAATTTAATTGAAGTCACCATGCATAGAAGAATAATGTTACTCTCCAGTACTACAAATTAACAAACAACCCCCCCCCTCTGCCAAGTGTGGGATACACTGTGTCAAGCTGTTAGTCAAGAGAGTTCCAGAGAATCCCCGAAAACAATACAGGCTGTTGCCATTGCTCTTGAATGCCTTCTAGAACTTGTTGACAAAATCCTATTGCTAAAGACACCACACACTACAGTCACAGTACATGGAAAAAATAAAATGGTACTGGGTGGCTTCCTTCCTGCTGACTAGATAACATAGCACCAGCAGGTGCTATACAGGCAAATAAGACTGCTATCAATAGCCTTATCCATCTGTGAACACTGTGAAGTATAATAATCACAATAGTGAATGGCCTATCAAGACATGCCCATCGGTGCAATCGTGGCACAAGTGTTATGGAGATAATCAACACCTTTGACAGGAAGGAACTTATGACAGGTACTATAAACCACACCAAGAACCCATAGCTGGGGGAATCATAAACCCTACTACTAATATTTTGTTAGAGTAACATAGTTACCAAAATGACTTCAAAATAAGTATTTCTATTACTTCATAGATTAATGGAGCTCTAAGTCCTTATCAGAGGTTAATACCGATACTCTAAACTGGTCAAAGTACAGGGCAGTAACAACTGTGAAGGGACCAGTCCTAAATGGGATGCAGTTATAACATGCATACCAATGCTCACAAACGTCACAAAACAGTAAAGGTAGATTGTAAATTGTAGATTGTAAAAGCCAGAAGCTGGGGAGGATTTCTGGAAAAGAATGTCTTCTGGATATGATGGGGACATTATGCTCATGAACAATGCAACTGTGGTTATGAGCACAAGATGACACCAATTAACATTCTAGTGTGAATGAACACTGAGGTGCATAGAAAATGCTTCCCTGTCCCTTTCCCTTGTCATAGTCTTTCTGGATCTCTGGGAGACAAAGACAACTTAGATTTGCCATTTCTTAGGAGAGTATTTGTGTTTCATCATCATTCTATTTATAAACATTGACTCTTCTTAGAGACTTTGAAACTGTCATTGGTAAGATCAATTTGGTAAGGTGCACACAGTGTCATTTTTCATCCTCTACTTCTTTCCCCTGGCATTTGGATGAGAAAGAGGTTTGCTGGGTTCTCATGGAGAAGAAGCAAATTAGGAGTCTGTTGAACATACCCTGGAGCTTCAGATCCACTTCCCATCACATGGACTGGTTAGTTTGTTCAGGAGTGCATTTTGGTACCTAATCAACCTCATCTGTAGTTTTGTAGTCTGAGCTACTGCTGTCTCTGGAGCCTGTTCTCTCAGGAACTTGGCCCAGGTTTTAAAACTGCACTCCCCTCAGCAACCCACTTCTCATTACAGTTCACAGTGAATTGGGTATCTTACATACCAAGGATGAGGTGCTCTGGGGTCTTTCTCTGCTTCGTTATATGTGTGCTTTGCCTTTACCATCTCATAGAAGATGGTACTTACTCGTGGCCTTGTTCTGTATCATTTTTCCTTTTGAGGAGTGTGTCATAAATATAAGTATCCTTGGTTCTGGGTTTCCTACATCTAAGTGAGACTAGGCAGAGAACTGGGCTCTCTGATTATCTAATCTTTTTCATCCTCCCTCTTTCTCATAATGTCGTCAGACCAGGGGAAATATTTTCCTCAGACATTTTCCTTCATCTACATCCTACTTTCTTCATACTTTCCTTAAATGGTTTATTTTTATTTTATGTTTAAAGTTAAGCATTCACTTTCCCTGAATTCCAATATGCAGTCCTCACCTAGACCCCCATTTTGGAAAAAGAAAAAAATGAAAAAGAAAATAAGCTGTGTCAGAGTATCCAGAGAAATGGTACTTTCAAAATACAATAAATAGATAGATAGATAGATAGATAGATAGATAGATAGATAGATAGATAGACAGAAGACAGCATACAAACAGATAGATGGCAATATACTCATTTGAAAGTCACCAAAACTCTATTAGCTAAATATTAAAAGAATGCCATAGACATTCTAGTTATGACTCCCTATAGTAGATGGCCATGACAGCACAGGTCTATAATTCTAGCCACTTAGGAGGTTGAGACAAGAGGATTTCATGTTCAAGACCTGCTTGGATATCTTATCAAGACTCTCTCAAAATAAAAATGTGACACAGAAGCAGATGACATGGTGGAATGTCTGTCTGAAGTTCAAGTCTAGTCCTGAAAATAAAGGAAATGGGTGAATGGTGAGGTCAGCATTTACAGCCACGATAGCAGTCTTTGTTTGAGTGACAATGAATAGGAAAAAGGGGGTAGTGCCTTTGCTGTCCTGTCTTCTAGGTCCTCTGCCTCCCTCTCCTTTTTGCCCAGGATCCCACTATTTTGAGGGAGGGAAGATGCCTTTAACATAGCCAGGCATTCTGAGGATGGTTTTCTTTTTTTTCCTGGAGATTGTATTACTTCCTCATTACTCATTCTCTTCATGGTATCCTCTTCTAAACATATATAAAATTTCCCTCTGTTGCTTGCTGTCTAACTCCTTTTTTTTTTCCTAACTCCTTTATAACTCATTGCAAAGTAGTCAGGTAGTGTAAATAGAGAATTATGTTCTCTCCCAAATGTTCATACTTTAATCTTTAAATCTGTGTTTATGTTGAGTTATATAACAAAGAAGTATTAAGGTTGCATAAGGAAGTAAGCATTCTAATTAAGGTTTCATTAAAATTGGATCGTTAGCTCCAAGTCTTCAAATATGAACATAGAATCTGGAATAATTGCATAGACCAGAAAAATGAACAGGGACTATTTTGAAGTCCTGGAGATGGAAACAGCTAGATCCAGGTGATAGGGATAAAGGAAGAAATAGGAAGGTAGGGCTTTAAGTAGGGAGAAGGAATGATGACAATATAAGAAGAGGAATAAACATTACACCAAGGGTGTTTGAAAAGGCCATAGAGAATCATATTATTTTATATTTACCTCCAATTACACAGACGCACACTATCATTATACCACTTGGTGTACTAATGATTCCCGGGGAGCTATAGATTATTTGACAAAACTCTCAGTGCTAGGCATGACAACCCCCTTTCAAGTTGTTACTGTAAACAATGGACAGTATTGAGGGTATGAATAGGTTTCATGTGATCTGTCATTGACCCTAAGACCAAGGAACAATTCTATCTCGGAATTATAATACAAAGTTTTGCCAACATCTTCAAAGACTGGATGTCCCAAATTTCTTAAAAGTAATCTTTTTGCTTCTGTATTAATCCTTTTCCTCTCTTCTCATTAGGGTTTTTGGAGGTGGTTGTTGAAATTGGAATTAGGTTGACCTAGAACTCATGATGTAGACCAGATTGGCCTTGAATTTGTAGCAATTCTCCTGCTTCAGTGCTCTTAATTATACATACAACCCCCTGTGCCTAGGTATTTTGTGGCTATAATAAAATACTTGAGACCAGACAGTTGTAAGTGCGAGATGACCAGGAAGTTTGCTATGAGACTGTGCTTTCAAGCTATGAAAGGAAAGGTACTGCCAGGAAATCTCAACAATCAGGCACATAAACAAGACCTAAACAATTCCAATACCAGTTGACATGTCAGTGTAGATAGAGGAAATGTCAGAGGGGTCTACCTCTTGATGAAGAGCTACAAGCAATTAACAGCCGGCAAAACAGGAAGATTTAATCTTCCCCTGGGATAAGCTCCTAAAATGATATCCAATACCAAACAATCATCCCTAAAAGTATATATACATAGCTAATACATGAATCTTTGGAGATAAACCATAATAACTCTTGTATCTTATCTGTCTATCCGTCATCTCTCCATCTCTCTTCCTGGTTCTGTTTCTATGAAAAACTCTAATAATGGTTTGAACACTATGGTTGATCCTTGAATAACAGAATTTTAAGGATGAGTTTCTGAGCAGATTGTAGGGAATCTGGGATTGATTTTCTAATTAAAATATATTTAAGGTATTGAAAGGATAGAACCAAAAATCCAAATGTAATGTGATTCACAAAATATTACTATTAATGTTATTAGTGGAACAATTGCATCCAGTGAGGTTCTGCAACACTATGTCTACACTGACACCTTACAACATTTTGTAAAACCATCACATACAATGAGATTAGTTATTCATTCACCCCTGATTTGGACAATGCAGGAAAGAGAATGACAATGTGGAAATTCAAATTTTAAGGTTCGGTAACGATAGAAATATACTTATAGCTAAAAACATACTTCCTTGACCTAAAAGAAGTCATGCATCTTGTATCCACAATTTTGGCATTTATGAAAACCAAACTTGGGATAGGGCCACAAGCCTCTTCCGGTCAGAAAAGCACCGGGGCAGCTGGGGCGCAGGGTCAGCTGACACTCGCCAGCTACCCACAACAAACGCCACAGGATCTTAAGACTTCTGGTGAGTGGAGCACATCTTCTGCTCCAATCCAATTGCGCGCGGGACCTGAGACTGCATTAGTTAGGGAAGCAGAAATCGGCCTGAGTAGGGCCACAGGCCTCATCCGGCCGGATCAGCGCCGGGGTAGCTGGAGCGCAGGGTTGCCTGACACCCGCCAGCTACCCACGACCCCCGCCGCAGGATTTTGGGACTGCTGGTGAGTGGAACACAGCTTCTGCTCCAGTCCAATCACGCGGGACCTGAGACTGCTCTGGTTGGGGAGAGAGAAATCCGGCCTACATAGGGCCACAAGCCTCTTCCAGTCAGAAAAGCACCGGGGCAGCTGGGGCGCAGGGTCGGCTGACACTCGCCAGCTACCCACAACACCCACCACAGGATCTTAAGACTTCTGGAGAGTGGAACACAACTTCTGCTCCAATCCAATTGCGCGCGGGACCTGAGACTGCATTAGTTAGGGAAGCAGAAACCGGCCTGAGTAGGACCACAGGCCTCATCCAGCTGGATCAGCGCCGGGGTAGCTGGAGCGCAGGGTTGCCTGACACCCGCCAGCTACCCACGACCCCCGCCGCAGGATTTTGGGACTGCTGGTGAGTAGAACACAGCTTCTGCTCCAGTCCAATCACGCGGGACCTGAGACTGCTCTGGTTGGGGAGAGAGAAATCCGGCCTACATAGGGCCACAAGCCTCTTCCGGTCAGAAAAGCACCGGGGCAGCTGGGGCACAGGGTCAGCTGACACTCCCCAGCTACCCACAACACCCACCACAGGATCTTAAGACTTCTGGAGAGTGGAACACAGCTTCTGCTCCAATCCAATTGTGCACGGGACCTGAGACTGCATTAGTTAGGGAAGCAGAAAACCGGCCTGAGTAGGACCACAGGCCTCTTCCGGCTGGACCAGCACCGGGGTACCCTCAGCTACCCACGACCCCCGCCCCAGGATTTTGAGACTGCTGGTGAGTGGAACACAGCTTCTGCTCCAATCTTTAAACAGTGACAACGATAACAACTAACCCCAGAGATTACCAGATGGCGAAAGGTAAACGTAATAATCTTACTAACAGAAACCAAGACCACTCACCATCATCAGAACCCAGCACCCCCACTTCGCCCAGTCCAGGGCACCCCAACACACCGGAAAAGCTAGACACGGATCTAAAAGCATATCTCCTGATGATGGTAGAGGACTTCAAGAAGGACTTTAATAACACACTTAAAGAAATACAGGAGAACAATGCTAAACAGGCAGAAGACACTAAAGAGGAAGCACAAAAATCCCTTAAAGAATTGCAGGAGAACACTGCTAAAGAGTTACAAATCCTTAAAGAAAAACAGGATAACATAATCAAACAGGTAGAAGTCCTTACAGAAAAACAGGAAAACACATCCAAACAGATGATGGAAATGAACAAAACCATACTAGACCTAAAAAGGGAAGTAGACACAATAAAGAAAACCCAAAATGAGGCAACACTGGAGATAGAAACCCTTGGAAAGAAATCTGGAACCATAGATACGAGCATCAGCAACAGAATACAAGAGATGGAAGAGAGAATCTCAGGTGCAAAAGATTCCATAGAGAACATCGGCACAACAATCAAGGAAAATGTAAAATGCAAAAAGATCCTAACTCAAAACATCCAAGAAATACAGGACACAATGAGAAGACCAAACCTACGGATAATAGGAGTGGATGAGAATGAAGATTTTCAACTCAAAGGACCAGCAAACATCTTTAACAAAATTATAGAAGAAAACTTCCCAAATCTAAAGAAAGAGATGCCCATGAACATACAAGAAGCCTACAGAACCCCAAATAGACTGGACCAGAAAAGAAATACCTCCCGACACATAATAATCAGAACAACAAATGCTCTAAATAAAGATAGAATACTAAAAGCAGTAAGAGAAAAAGGCCAAGTAACATATAAAGGCAAGCCTATCAGAATTACACCAGATTTTTCACCAGAGACTATGAAAGCCAGAAGATCCTGGACGGATGTTATACAGACACTAAAAGGACACAAATTCCAGCCCAGGCTACTATACCCAGCTAAACTCTCAATTAACATAGATGGAGAAACCAAAGTATTCCACGACAAAACCAAATTCACACATTATCTCTCCACGAATCCAGCCCTTCAAAGGATAATAACAGAAAAAAACCAATACAAGGACAGGAACCACGCCCTAGAAACAACAAGAAGGTAATCCCTCAACAAACCTAAAAGAAGACAGCCACAAGAACAAAATGCCAACTTTAACAACAAAAATAACAGGAAAAACAACAATTACTTTTCCTTAATATCTCTTATTATCAATGGACTCAACTCCCCGATAAAAAGACATAGACTAACAAACTGGCTACACAAACAAGACCCAACATTTTGCTGCTTACAGGAAACTCATCTCAGAGAAAAGGATAGACACTACCTCAGAATGAAAGGCTGGAAAACAATTTTCCAAGCAAATGGCATGAAGAAACAAGCTGGAGTAGCCATTCTAATATCTGATAAGATTGACTTCCAACCCAAAGATATTAAAAAAGACAGGGAGGGACACTTCATACTCATCAAAGGTAAAAGCCTCCAAGAGGAACTATCAATCCTGAATATCTATGCTCCAAATACAAAGGCAGCCACATTCATTAAAGAAACTTTAGTAAATCTCAAAGCACACATTGCACCTCATACAATAATAGTGGGAGACTTCAACACACCACTTTCACCAATGGACAGATCATGGAAACAGAAACTAAACAGGGACACAGAGAAACTAAGAGAAATTATGAATCAAATGGATCTGGCAGATATCTACAGAACATTCTATCCTAAAACAAAAGGATATACCTTCTTCTCAGCACCTCATGGTACCTTCTCCAAAATTGACCACATAATTGGTCACAAAACAGGCCTCAACAGATACAAAAATATTGAAATTGTCCCATGCATCCTATCAGATCACCATGGACTAAGGCTGATCTTCAATAACAAAATAAATAATAGAAAGCCAACCTTCACGTGGAAACTGAACAATACTCTTCTCAATGATACCTTGGTCAAGGAAGGAATAAAGAAAGAAATTAAGGACTTTTTAGAGTTCAATGAAAATGAAGCCACAACATACCCAAACTTATGGGACGCAATGAAAGCATTTCTAAGAGGAAAACTCATAGCTCTGAGTGCCTCCAAAAGGAAACTAGAGAGAGCACACATTAGCAGCTTGACAACACAACTAAAAGCACTAGAACAAAAGGAAGCAAATTCACCCAAGAGGAGTAGACAGCAGGAAATAATCAAACTCAGGGGTGAAATCAATCAAGTGGAAACAAGAAAAACTATTCAAAGAAATAACCAATCAAGGAGCAGGTTCTTTGAGAAAATCAACAAGATAGATAAACCCTTAGCCAGACTCACTAGAGGGCACAGGGAAAGCACCCTAATTAACAAAATCAGAAATGAAAAAGGAGACATAACAACAGATCCTGAAGACATCCAAAACACCATCAGATCCTTCTACCAAAGGCTATACTCAACAAAACTGGAGAACCTGGATGAAATGGAGAAGTTCCTAGACAGATACCAGGTACCAAAGTTGAATCAAGATCAGGTTAATGATCTAAACAGCCCTATATCCCCCAAAGAAATAGAAGCAGTCATTAATAGTCTCCCAACTAAAAAAAGCCCAGGACCAGATGGGTTTAGTGCAGAGTTCTATCAGACCTTCAAAGAAGATCTAATCCCAGTTCTTCACAAACTATTCCACAAAATAGAAACAGAAGGTACTCTACCCAACTCATTCTATGAAGCCACAATTACTCTGATACCTAAACCACAAAAAGACCCAACAAAGATAGAAAACTTCAGACCAATATCCCTTATGAATATTGATGCAAAAATCCTCAATAAAGTTCTTGCTAACCGAATCCAAGAACGCATCAAAACAATCATCCATCCTGACCAAGTAGGTTTCATCCCAGGGATGCAGGGATGGTTCAATATACGGAAATCCATCAACGTAATTCAGTATATAAACAAACTCAAAGACAAAAACCACATGGTCATCTCGTTAGATGCGGAAAAAGCATTTGACAAGATCCAACACCCATTCATGATAAAAGTCTTGGAAAGATCAGGAATTCAAGGCCCATACCTAAACATGATAAAAGCAATCTACAGCAAACCAGTAGCCAACATCAAAGTAAATGGTCAGAAGCTTGAAGCAATCCCTCTAAAATCAGGGACTAGACAAGGCTGTCCACTTTCTCCATACCTATTCAACATTGTACTTGAAGTCCTAGCCAGAGCAATTCGACAACAAAAGGAGATCAAAGGGATACAAATTGGAAAAGATGAAGTCAAAATACCACTTTTTGCAGATGATATGATAGTATATATAAGTGACCCTAAAAATTCCACCAGAGAACTCCTAAGCCTGATAAACAGCTTCGGTGAAGTAGCTGGATATAAAATTAACTCAAACAAATCAATGGCCTTTCTCTACACAAAGAATAAAGAGGCTGAGAAAGAAATTAGGGAAACAACACCCTTCTCAATAGTCACAAATAATATAAAATATCTTGGCGTGACTCTAACTAAGGAAGTGAAAGATCTGTATAATAAAAACTTCAAGTCTCTGAAGAAAGAAATTATAGAAGATCTCAGAAGATGGAAAGATCTGCCATGCTCATGGATTGGCAGGATCAACATTGTAAAAATGGCTATCTTGCCAAAAGCAATCTACAGATTCAATGCAATCCCCATCAAAATTCCAAATCAATTCTTCAACGAATTAGAAAGTGCAATCTGCAAATTCATCTGGAATAACAAAAAACCTAGGATAGCAAAAACTCTTCTCAAGGATAAAAGAACCTCTGGTGGAATCACCATGCCGGACCTAAAGCTCTACTACAGAGCAATTGTGATAAAAACTGCATGGTACTGGTATAGTGACAGACAAATAGACCAATGGAATAGAATTGAAGACCCAGAAATGAACCCACACACCTATGGTCACTTGATCTTCGACAAGGGAGCTAAAAACATCCAGTGGAAGAAAGACAGCATTTTCAACAAATGGTGCTGGCACAACTGGTTGTTAACATGTAGAAGAATGCAAATCGATCCATTCCTATCTCCTTGTACTAAGGTCAAGTCTAAGTGGATCAAGGAACTTCACATAAAACCAGAGACACTGAAACTTATAGAGGAGAAAGTGGGGAAAAGCCTTGAAGATATGGGCACAGGGGAAAAATTCCTGAATAGAACAGTAATGGCTTGTGCTGTAAGATCGAGAATTGACAAGTGGGACCTCATGAAACTACAAAGATTCTGCAAGGCTAAAGACACCATCAATAAGACAAAAAAACCACCAACAGATTGGGAAAGGATCTTCACCTATCCTAAATCAGATAAGGGACTAATATCCAATATATATAAAGAACTCAAGAAGGTGGACTCCAGAAAGTCAAATAACCCCATTAAAAAATGGGGCTCAGAACTGAACAAAGAATTCTCACCTGAGGAATACCGAATGGCAGAGAAACACCTGAAAAAATGTTCAACATCCTTAATCATCAGGGAAATGCAAATCAAAATAACCCTGAGATTCCACCTCACACCAGTCAGAATGGCTAAGATCAAAAATTCAGGTGACAGCAGATGCTGGCGAGGATGTGGAGAAAGAGGAACACTCCTCCATTGTTGGTGGGATTGCAAGCTTGTACAACCACTCTGGAAATCAGTCTGGCGGTTCCTCAGAAAATTGGACATAGTACTACCGGAGGATCCAGCAATACCTCTCCTGGGCATATATCCAGAAGATGCCCCAACCGGTAAAAAGGACACATGCTCCACTATGTTCATAGCAGCCCTATTTATAATAGCCAGAAGCTGGAAAGAACCCAGATGTCCCTCAACAGAGGAATGGATACAGAAATTATGGTACATTTACACAATGGAGTACTACTCAGCTATTAAAAAGAATGAATTTATGAAATTCCTAGCCAAATGGATGGACCTGGAGGGCATCATCTTGAGTGAAATAACACAATCACAAAAGAACTCACACAATATGTATTCACTGATAAGTGGATATTAGCCCAAAACTTAGGATACCCAAGATATAAGATACAATTTGCTAAACGCATGAAACTCAAGAAGAATGAAGACCAAAGTGTGGACACTGTGCACCTTCTTAGAATTGGGAACAAAACACCCAGGGAAGGAGTTACAGAGACAAAGTTCGTAGCTGTGATGAAAGGATGGACCATTTAGAGACTGCCGTATCCAGGGATCCATCCCATAATCAGCTTCTAAACGCTGACACCATTGCATACACTAGCAAGATTTTGCTGAAAGGACCCAAATATAGCTGTCTCTTGTGAGACGATGCCGGGGCCTAGCAAACACAGGAGTGGATGTTCACAGTCAGCTATTGGATGTATCACAGGGCTCCCAATGGAGAAGCTAGAGAAAGTACCCAAGGAGCTAAAGGGATCTGCAACCCTATTGTTGGAACAACATGATGTACTAACCAGAACCCCGGAGCTCTTGTCTCTAGCTGCATATGTATTGAAAGATGGCCTAGTCGGCCATCAATGGAAAGAGAGGCCCATTGGACTTGCAAACTTTATATGCCCCAATATAGGGGAATGCCAGGGCCAAAAGAATGGGAATGGGTGGGTAGGGAAGTGGGGGGCGCTATGGGGGACTTTTGGGATAGCATTGGAAATGTAATTGAGGAAAATATGTAATAAAAATATTAAAAATCAAAAAAAAAAAAAGAAAACCAAACTTGGATTCTAATCTAGTATATAACAGAAGTATAAAACACATTAATTCCCAGCTGAACAAGTGTCAAGGTAGCTTTGATTGGGAAGGAATAAAATCCTGAAAATCAGAAAAAGAAATATATAAGTAGATCCTGACGATTCTGAGAACACTGACCTCAACTCATAAATTCTGCCCTGTCCTTCTGAGCAATGGAAGCAGACACTCTTCTCCCATCTAAGGAGATTTTAATGCTTTGCCCATTAAAATCTAATGACATCACCCTTGCAGCCATCACTTTTCATGTCTTCACCACCAGACTTGTGAGTTACTGGTGTGAGTTCACATTTGATGACTGAAGACACCAGTGTCCAATGTCCATGAACAGCAACATGAAATACAAACAAACAAACAGGCACCTATTCAAGGCAAACCAACTTGTATGCATTACCAGTGTCCTTCCTCCTCCACAGCTAGTTCCAGCTGAACTTCCAGCAATGCAGAAGATGCCTTCCATATTCAAAAGTCTCCCGCCTCTTTCCCAGTTCTCAGTGTTCTGACCCACCGGCTAGTTGTCTTCAGAAATAGCTGCTCAGATTCACCCAGAAGTCTGTTTCACTAATTTCCTACGTGGCTAGTACAGCCAAGCTTACAATGAAGATTTTCTGCACTCTACATTTGTGTGTCTGAGTGTGAGTGTGTATGCATTACACACACATGTTTCTGTCTATTTTATTATTACTCCATATATAAATAATATATTGTACATGTGTATTATGTATAAACATGCATAATATATTCATAATCTTTAAAAAATTATCTTTAATCTTTTTTTACAGTCTAGTAGTTATCCCCCTCCTGGGTCACCCTCCAATAGTTTCTCTTTCTATTCATCTTCCTCGATCTCCAAGATGCACTCCCACCAGGCCTTCCCATTCCATGGGGTCTCAAATCTCTTGAGGGTTAGGTGAGTCTTCTCTCACTAAGGCCAGATCAGGCAGTTCTCTGCTGTATATGTGTTGGGTGCCTCATATTTGCTAGTGTATGCTGTCTGGTTGGTAGCTCAGTGTCTGAGAGATCTCAGAGATCCAGGTTATTTGAGACTGCTGGTCTTTCTATATGGAATTCTGCTTTCTATATGGCATTTCTGCTCCTCAACTTCTTCCAGCCTTTCCCTAGTTCAAACACAGGGGCCCCTTGCTTCTGTCCATTGGTTTGGTGTAAGTACCTGCATCTGACTCAATCAGCTGCTTGTTGGGCCTCTCGGGGGACAGCCATTCTAGGCTCCTGTCTCAAAGCACACCATAGCATCAGTAATAGTGTTAGGCATTGAAGCCTCCCCTTGAGCTGGATCCCAATTTTGGCCAGTCACTGGACCTCAGTCTCTTCTCCAATTTTGTCCCTGCAATTCCTTTAGACAGGAACAGTCTGGGCCAGAGTTTCTGACTGTGGGATGACAACCCCATCCCTTCACCTGATGCCCTGTCTTTCTACTGGAGGTGGACTTTACTAGTTCCTTCTCTTCACTGTTGGGCTTTCATCTGAGGTACCTCCCTCTGAGTCCTGAGAGTCTCTCACCTCCCAGGTCTCTGGTACATTCTAGAGGATCCCCCACCTCCTACCTCTGAGTTTGAATGTTTCCATTCTTACTATTGACCCTCGGGGCTTCACTTCTGTTCCTCCTCCAAATACCTGATCATGTTCCCCTTTTCTGCTCTCTGACCCCTCTCCCATTCAAGTACCTCCTTCCCTCTGCTCCACTATGATTACTTTTTTCCCCCTCCCAAGTGGGATTGAGGCATCCTCAGTTGGACTCTTTGGCTTGTTAACTTTCTTGAGTTCTGTGGATTATATTCTGGGTATTCTGTACTTCTTTTGGCTAATAACCACTTATTACTGAGCACATACCAATACATATATAGTATTATTGGTTGCATTTGTCTGGGAATCCCTGGCTGTTACAAATCATAATTTCACTTTGTTAGCTTGCCATAAGGTCTAAACTAAATAAGTAGGTCCTCTATAAAGGGTTTCCATTCCTGTTCTGTAGCCTCATATGAATCTTCTAAGAGATTCTTAGCTGCTCTGTTAGTGTTATCTAAGCATCAATAAGGAGGGACAAAGGTCATTCTAGGTTCTTCCTTTCAAATAACCCCAATGATTAAATGGTAATCTCTGCACTTACAGTTCACATAGCTTTTTCAAAACATGATCCATTATTTTCCCTGGACAAACATGGGTGAGGCTCGGGTATGGGGCAGATGGGTGGGGTAACCCAGTCAGTGGTTGGCATCTGAGAAACATGATTAACTCAGATCCTGACACCTTGAAGAACTGCAAGGGACAGCACACCAAAAATTACAAGTAGGTGCATACAGAGGAGGAAATCAACAGTTGGTGCTCTATTATAGCCAGCTTTGTGTAGACAGCAGAAACCACACTAATAATGTGCACTTGAAAATGTTAACATAACAATTATTAACAGTGGCTTCTAAGGGAGGGGGAAATAGTCCTAATAAGAGACAATGCATTTTCTTCCTTTGTTGATGAGAGAGAATGGGCAGGGGAGTAACATACTTGGAAAAGGCTGAACTTAATGGCTCCAGCAGGCAAGAACAGAGAGAGCTTATTGACCTGTTATTCTACTTGTGTTCTATACCTACATCCCTTTTCTCTCAGTGCATATGGCAACCTAGAACCCTCATTTGCATTAAGTAGTGTGTATACCCCATAGTGAGCTGTCCCTCCTGGTCAGCCCTATAACAATGCCCCATTTTCATTTGAACATACTTGAAACTATAGGATTCGTAAGCAAGGGAGTAATACAGCATGAATTGGTATGGGATGAATTTACCCTCTGAGAGAACTTTTAATGGGGGAACCCTATTTACCCATCTTTTAACTATGCATAATTATTCATGTATATGTTGAAGTCACATGCATCATGGGAAATGACATTCACAAAAGCTTCTAGAACCTAAATCTATCTATAAAAATAGAGAACTACACATACCACACCCTTCATAATCAACTCCTCTTTCTTAGACCCTGTAGAAGGGAACCCCAAACAAAAAGGGACACCATAGAGAACTCTTTAACTTAAGGAGCCCTCTACTCTCTTGTCATACTATGATCTATGCTATCATTTTGTTTCTGAATAAAGTCCCTTGTCACATTGTAATCTGTGTGTGCTTCTTCAGTTCTTATAACAAGACTCCAAACATTTGGGAACATCTGGTCTCTCACTACAGGTATCTCATCTTACTTGCAAAAAAGGACCCCGATATAGCTGTCTCTTGTGAGACTAGGCCAGGGCCTAGCAAACACATAAGTGGATGCTCACAGTCAGCTATTGGATGGATCACAGGGCCCCCAATGGAGGAGCTAGAGAAAGTATCCAAGGAGTTAAAGAGATCTGCAACCCTGTAGGTCCAACAACATTATGAACTAACCAGTACCCCGGAGCTCTTGACTCTAGCTGCATATGTATCAAAAGATGGCCTAGTCAGCCATCACTGGAAAGAGAGGCCCATTGGACATGCAAACTTTATATGCCCCAGTACAGGGGAACGCCAGGGCCAAAAAAGTGGGAATGGGTGAGTAGGAGAGTGAGGAGGAGGGTATGGGGGACTTTTGGGATAGCATTGGAAATGTAATTGAGGAAAATACCTAATAAAAAATATTTTAAAAAAAAAGAAAGAAAGAAAGAAAGTTACTACTCCAAAGGTAAGTCACCCCTTGACAATCATGGCTATATAGTAAGAGCAAGGACACACCCCAACACTAATGTGCCAGCTGGGGGGAATACTTCAGAACATAAAGCAGGGCAGAGGGAAAGATTTGGAGCTGAGACATTGAGAAATGCTATGGATACAAAGTAGATAAAAATGAAGTTTGGGAAACTATTATGCTCATGACTCCTACAGGGAATAGAGACTACTTAGTAGGATATTGTAGGCTTAATGCCTCTGGAATGAGCAGGCTTCTAAGTCTGTAACCACAAACTCTCTTGGGCTGCCCCTATCTGCTATCGAAAAGAAATATAATTCTCTGGCACCGTATTTGTCATACTGGACTATGACTTAATGAGATGCCTGCAGCTTTATGCCTCTTACTACTAACTTTCAGAGCATGGACTGGAACTGACAAAGGAAGATTTGGAGTAGGCATTGCCTACAGAAGGATAAAAACCCAATTTGAATATTTTAAATTTTAATTAACTGTTTCTATGAATCTTATGACTGAATTTCCCAAATAATCCAGTCAAAATGATTACTGTGGCTTGATTTTATTTCCTAGCCTACACTCCTGTGATGGGTACAGTTGAGAAACTCGATGGAAATCCTAGCTGATGAAATATTGAAGAGCAGAATTGTATAAACCAATATCTCAAAGGATTTAATTTAGGTATAATGCCTTGTTGTTTCTCCTTCTGCTGCAGAAATGTGGGGAGTCTATTGTTAGCTAATTGGAGCTGCTCACAGACATCCACTCACATGACCACAAGGACCCTCTAAATTAGGCTCAGTCCTGGACATGTCACATTTATCAACTTTAAGTTGGTGTAGTCCTTTATTTATGGAATGTAGGCTTATTTTCCTGAACCAAAACATCAACCTACTGTGTACCAAGCACTGTGCCCAAGTGTGTGTGTGTGTATGTGTGTGTGTGTGTGTGTGTGTGTGTGTGTTGTTATCTTTGAGTAGATGTGCACATGCATGTAGAAGCCCAAGCACCTAACATTAGATCTCTTTCTCTACTATATTCATTGAGATAGGGTCTCTCAGCTGAAGCCAGAATCTCCTGTTCCAGGCAGCTTACTCCAGGAATCCTGTGTGGACACCCTCAGAACACTAAAATTACAGGTGGCTGCCCATCCAGAATTTATGTGAGTTTTGTGGATCCAAACCCCAGTACTCATACTTACATGACAAGCACTTTTACCACTGAGCTATCTCCCCAGCCCTAAGTGTTCAAAGGGGAGATAATTTAGCAACTACATAAAATTATGTGATGGTTACAAAGAGGTAAGGAGGGAGCCTTAGTGCTGTGGCCCAGATTTTACATACAGAAGATATTCAAAGAGAACAATCTAAATAAATGTTCCTCTAAAGCTTAGACAAGAGTCATGAGGATGATAGACCTGACTCTTTGACACTGGGTCACAGATTGGAATGAAGTGGTTGTCACAAGTAGAAGAAAAAGGTGATATACCATAAATCTTAGGTCCAAGTTTTAGCTAGTCCTTTTCAACAGTTCTGTAACTTCAGACAAAGCACCAACTAAGCCTCAACCTCATCATTGTTGAAATGAGAATAATAAAGGATGTTCTGCCCACCCCAAATGCAATTAAGCAGAAAAGTTCCATCTGTGTTTATTATTAGGAAGATTACTTAAGACTCAACAATTAGTCAGAACTGTGCTTTTCCTGGTTACACCTCATTATGGTCACCTTTGAAATGAGTTGGGCTTTAATAAGTCTGAAAAGAGAGCCACCTCCAGCTGCGTAGTTCACCTGCATGACAGCAGTTGCAGAGGAAACAGATCTAGGCTCCTACTGTTGAATCTGTTGTTCTTTATTTTAAACTGAGGAATGCAGTGATTCTGTTCAAGCTGTAAGCAACCACGCCAAGTGCCCAGGTTTTTTTCAGTGGATGAGAGCTGAGAGTCCAGGATGAGTTGAAGGCTCTATTTATAGTTTTTAGTCAAAGGATAAAAATCAGATCTTCCTGTGGGAATCATTATTCTGAGTCACACAATGCTATTGGGCAAGGATAAAATAGCTCTCCAACCCAAAGCACCTGGGAAACAAAGACACGGAAGCTCAGGGCATCAGTGGCATTCTCTGGGAAGAGCCTTTTGCCTCAGTCTGTACAAATGGGCCAAACAATAAATTTTCCTGTTCAATGGGAAAAGATAGGGAGTATTCTTAACAATTCCTTGTGACACAGAAATTAAAGGTGACTCAAATCCAAGGCAAGGACAAACGCAGCTTGTCACTCTAAATACTATTCAACAAAGAGTTTAAAAATATCTGAGTCTTCTGCAGAAGCTGGAGTGCAAAGTCTGTGCTTCTGTGATCAGGGAAGGAATACAAAATGCTTGGTTTCTCTGAGAATATATGAGATGTCATCACAGGCAGATGATTAAGTATTGCCCCCAACACATAGGCTCATATTAAAGAATGGAGATAATGTGTGACAGAAACCTTTTTATATTGGAAGTAGAATGTCTGGGGCACGCAGAACTGGGACAACTTGCTCAACTAGCTAATTAGTCAAGAACAGGAACTAGAATGCACAGAAATGCACAGACTAATGGGTAATTTAGGTCCTGATTTCCATCCAAATCAGAAGAGTACTTTCCAGGAACTGTAGACTAGTACAATGAAGGACACTTGGCTCCATAGCTGGGTGGCACAAGAGAGAACATGCCTTCTGATTCATGCATGTTTCAGATGAAACAGGATGCTCTAGAGTTGAGTGTTTGCCTGACCTACATCAGTTGATTAATGACAAAATGAGGGTAGAACCCTAGACCTGATCTTTCCTCTGGAATCTTTCCACTTCACTAGCATTCAGAGTCTTGGACAAAATTCTAGGCTTGATTATTAAACAGATGGCTTGGGAGCATTATAAAAGACAAAACAATTATTAGAAGCCAGCTTGGTTAGGTTCAGTAAGAACAAGCCACACTAGGAAAATCTCATTTTGTGTCTTAATCTTTACAAACAATAGGACACATTATTGCTATTGCAGTGTGCCAAGACAGCAAGCCATCAGTAGACTCGAGGTAATCTCTATTTACTCAGATTGACACTGTAGGTAATAGGTATTGGTTTGTATTTTCCTTCTTCTTGCTTTCTGGAGTATTTTCAACCTAAGACACTCTGGATATCAAAGTACAGCTGAGATTCTGTAGCTTATCCTAACTGGAGAAATTGAGTTTATATAATTAGAGAATCTGTGATTACTAAAGTACTGGAGAAAAGACACATAAATAGCATCATTAGTACATATATGCACGGAGTATTTTTTGCAGGTGGTTTTCCTGGTGCTAGGCACCATGCATTTGAAATACTAAGACCCCAACAAAAGAAGCTGGAGTGGTTAGGTGGTGTGTGCAAAGGTACATCTCAGTTTGTGATACAGCTAAGATAGTAAGCTTTTCTATGTATTATTCTTCTGTTATTAGCAATATTGAAGATACTTTAACATTTTTACAATGGTGGAAAGATCTTTACCTAATAAACTCATCAAATCTCTATGTACGTGAATTTTTCCAACAGTTTTGCCCACTGCTAGTAGGCTAGAGGTCAATAAGAAGTTTCTAACACTTCCAGATAAGAGAGAAAAACCAGTCATGTTAGTAGATTACATACTGCAGCATGAGTCTTACACAGTGTCAGAGACCTCTGGGGTCTCCTCAGTTTGCACTGCAGCAGACTTTATGACATCTCAGGCACTGACTACCAGCAGTACTGTTCCCAAGGTGAACCCTGTGCTCTCTTCCTGGCTTTTCAAGAGGTCAGATCATCTAAATGAAAACTATACTACTTTCTAATATAATAACCAAACATTTTTGGTTAGATTTTCTGAATAATACTAATGCTGTACAAATATTCTAAAAGAATGGGAAAGAATTGGTTGGATGTGGTAAGATAGAGGCTAGACAAAGCTTGCTGGAGAGATGGGCAAGGAGGTTTAATGGATCTTTGAGGCCTCAGTGCTAAATAAACAGTCTTTAAGATTCCTTTATATTTTGCAGTTCAATCATGGCAAAGTGGTGCCCATGCCCTCTGAAAGTCAAATTCCTACTAGTTTGTAGCAGTTATGGAAATGGATGTTTATTTCTTGTCTGCTACCCTCTTGGTGCTTATCTGTACAAGGTGACATATGCCATATGTGCTTGGTATGCTCAAGACCTAGATAAATAGTTTGGAGAAGCCAGGAGACAGTAGGAGGTTCTGGGCTCCATGGGTGACACTGAGTAACAAACAGATGCAGAAATTATATTCATATCACAATGTGAATGATGAGATTGGAAAAAATGGTCCAAGAAGAAATAAACTGTTACTTCTAATATGCTTGTCTGGTGGACATATTGCTCTGTGTCAGAAACTGAGCCTAAAATACACTTTCATTTTACACCAACTGTCCTGGCTAGTTTTGTGTCAACTTGACACAGCTGGAGTTATCACAGAGAAAGGAGCTTCAGTTGAGGAAATGCCTCCATGAGATCCAATCGTAAGGCATTTTCTCAATTAGTGATCAAGGGGGAAAGGCCCCTTGTGGGTGGGACCATTCCTGGGCTGGTAGTCTTGGGTTCTACGAGAGAGCAGGCTGAGCAAGCCAGGGGAAGCAAGCCAGTAAAGAACATCCCTCCATGGCCTCTGCATCAACTCCTGCTTTCTGACCTGTTTGAGTTCTAGTCCTGACTTCCTTTGGTGATGAACAGTAATGTGGAAGAGTAAGCCGAATAAACCCGTTCCTCCCCAACTGCTTCTTGGTCATGATGTTTGTGCAGGAATAGAAACCCTAAGACACCAACCAACTCAGGAGGAGACATTTTTCTCATCTGTTTTAGGTGAGATCCCTCCAGACAAGTACACAGCAAGGCACAGTCTCTGTGTAGACTTTATAGAAGAACTAAAGTGTGCATTGTGAATACTGCTATTCACTTATCAGTGTAGTTTGGAGGAGAGGGTGGAGGCAGGGGTCAGAATCCTCATTCCAGGGTTACTCTTAATCATTGAGAAACTATTAAACATTTGCAATATTCTCTCTGTTTTTCAGATTCAAAACAACATAAGCAAGCATAATTAGAAGACATTCCTGTATAATTAATAATGTTCCCAAATCAAGACTGGAGAAATGCATATGAAAGACAAATTGACCCGAGCTATGAGAAAGTGAGAACAAGAACTTAAAAAAAATGAGGCTCTTCTTGGGCTCTGCTGTATTAACTATGACCTATTCTGAGTCTCACATTCTCCATGAGTTCTCATTTGAGAGGAAGGATTCTTGAAGGTTGAAATATTTCAATTGTACCCTGAAAAGTGTTCCAAGAATTTAGCCATATGAACAGGTGTTTGGGAAGAATCTGCAGCAGGTGCAAGGATCTCCAGGGAAGGCAAATCCTCAGGTTTTGTCCAAGGAGCTTAAAAAAGGCTAACACTGTCATGAGCAAAAGGGACAGAAAGACAGGGGAGACAGGAGGAGCCAAATCATGCACAGTCTTTGTGCTATAAGAAAGTTTATTTCAAGCACTCTAGAAAACAATAAAAGGTGTGACCAGAGGTTCAATGAGCAATCTGTTATACAGCTTTCTAAAGTCATCACAGGAGAACAGACTGTAGCATTATGGTGAATGCAATATGCCAGACTTCTCTGCTAACAAATGAAGTTTTTTAGGAATATCAAGGTTATTAAAGGGACATGGGTTGTCTAAGGTGTATCTGGAGGTCCATCGAAGAGGAATGATGGTTAATGGGTGAGATAATGCCAGATGGACAAGTGGTTTGAGAAATCTGGTATCCATGCAGATGTAATACCCTGTTGCTAATATAGCAACATTGGCCCAGAGTGTGACTCGGCACTGGAGCCCCTCGGTAGACATTCTCGTTAAACCTACTTTGGAACATGGAAGGAAACCTGACTTACAGACATTTACTCACCAGGAAGTGTAAGGACCCTGGTGGGTCCTCTAGGTGGTCAGCTCAGAAAACTGTCAACAATGATTAGTGATTCAGTGACTTCTTACTAGAGTTCATCTCTCCTCACTAAATCAGAGTCCTTCCTTTTTTTCAATTTTTTATTAGATATTGTCTTCATTTACATTTCAAATGCTATCCCTAAAGACCCCTATACCCTCCCCCAACCCTGCTCCCTTACCCACGCACTCCTACTTCTTGGCATTGGAGTTCCCCTGTACTGGGACATATAAAGAATTCTTCCTTTTGAGATGAAGCAATTCTCATAAATCAGGACACTATCTTGATCTTGCCAGTACTATGCTGGTCCTTGACTGATTTGCAAGAAAGATATTCCTGTTTTCTGTCTAAAGAGATCAATACAACATCCTTGATAGCATTTTTAGTTTTATAAGGCACTGGAAACTGCAAAACATATATTCACAAAGTAAAAGAAGCCATGTGAATAAATTACTTTTTCATTATTATGAGCAAATGCCCAACAGAAAGCAACTTAGTGGAGGAAGAGTTTGTTTGGTGTGCAGTTTAAGGGTATACAGTCTATTGGGAAAGAAAGGCATAGAGATAGAGGTAGCTCTCTGCATGAGCTAGAACATGTGGTTGCTTGCTCACAAACCAACAGACAGGAAACTGAGAAAGGACAATAGTGGCATTCAGCTGGCTTTCTCCTTTTCCCCTCTTCAGTCAGTCTGGGATCCCATCCCATGGAAGGGTGCCACCTATACTCAGGGCAAAAATATTCCTCAGTTTATCTTCCCTGGGTATGTTCTCACAGATGCAGCCAAAGTTGTGCCTCACCAATCCCAAGTCAGTTCTTAATCAAAATTAATCACCACACCATGCAATTTTGCAAGCAAACATTAAATCAAACTATGTGACATTACATAGAAAGTTAAGTAGTTTATTGGCTGATTTGTGAGTGTGTGTGTGTGTGTGTTTTGGCTGCAGATATGGGAGCTTTTTTAGATATGTTACTTTTCCATAAAGGATTTAGGGCCACCCTAACTCTAACTCTAAAAGATGCTATATAAAACTTGGTTCTATTTCCAAGGCTGCCATAGAGCCAAAATAAATCCTCAGCAGGCTGTATATTCATTTATGCATACATACTGTACCTTCCATAACTGAAAAGAGTTCACAGCACAGATTGAATTAAATATGCTTTCCCCAAAGATGTTATTTTGAATAGTATAAGTGCTATTACCCAAAATTAAAACAGATAAGAATATTAATTGTACAATGATTTCATTGCTACCATGTTATCCCCACTGATGATTTTCTATCCTTGCTAATTATAAAGCCTTCCAAGTTAAGTATGTTAGTGTAATTAGAAAATATATAGTCAAGCCCTTATATAGAAAGGCTGTGTCCTCATGTCAAAATCTGACAGCTATTGACTAGGGAGAGTATCTTTAGGAACCATTATTTATATCCTAGAGATTACCATAGATGGAGAAAACAAAGTATTCCATGACAAAACTAAATTCACATTATTTCTTTCCACGAATCCAGCCCTTCAAAGGATAAAAAAGGGAAAACTCCAACACAAACAAGGAAATGACACCCTAGAAAAAGCAAGAAAATAATCCTTCAACAAACCTAAAAGAAGATAGCCACAAGAACAGAATCCCAACTCTAACAACAAAAATAACAGGAGGCAACAATTCCTTTTCCTTAATATCTCTTAATAGCAATGGACTAAAATTCCAAATAAAAAGACATAGACTAATAGACTGGCTATATATATATATATATATCACAACATTTGCTGCATTTAGGAAACTCAGCCCAGGGACAAAGACAGACAAGGCTGGAAAACAATTTTCCAAGCAAATGGTCCAAAGAAACTAGCTGGAGTAGCCATTCTAATATCAAACAAAATTGAGTTCCAACCCAAAGTTATCAAAAAAGACAAGGAGGGGAACTTCATACTCATCAAAGGTAAAATCTTCCAAGATGAACGCTTAATTCTGAATATCTATGCTCCAAATGCAAGGACATCCACATTCATTAAAGAAACTTTGCTAAAACTCAAAGCACACATTACACTGCAAACAATAATAGTGGGAGACTTCAACACCCCACTCTCATCAATGGACAGATCCTGGAAACGGAAACTAAACAGAGACACATTGAAACTAACAGAAGTTCTGAAAGAAATGGATTTAACAGATATCTACAGAACATATTATCCTAAAACAAAAGGATATACCTTCTTCTCAGCACCTCATGGTACCTTCTCCAATATTGACCATATAATTGGTCACAAAACAGGCCTCAACATATACAAAAGTATTGAAATTGTCCCATGCATCCTATCAGATCACCATGAACTAAGGCTGATCTTCAATAACAACATTAATAATAGAAAGCCAACGTTGACGTGGAAGGTGAACAACACTCTCCTCAATGAATCCTTGGTCAAGGAAGAAATAAAGAAAGTAAAGACTTTTTAGAGTTTAATGAAAATGAAGCCACAACATACCCTAACTTATGGGACACAATGAAAGCAGTCCTAAGAGGAAAACTCATAGCCCTGAGTGCCTCAAAAGAAACTAGAGAGAGCATACAATAGCAGTCTGACAGCACACCTAAAATCTCTAGATCAAAAGGAAGCAAATTCACCCAGGAGGAGTAGAAAGCAGGAAATAATCACACTTAGGGCTGAAATCAACCAAGTGGAAACAAAAAGAACTATTCAAAGAATCATCCAAACCAGGAGCTGGTTCTTTGAGAAAATCAATAAGATAGATAAACCCTTAGCCAGACTCATTAGAGGGCACAGGGACAGTATCCTACTTAAGAAAATCAGAAATGAAATGGGAGACAAAAACAACAGAATCTGAGGAAATCCAAAACACCATCAGATCCTATTACAAAAGGCAATACTCAACAAAACTAGAAAACCTGGATGAAATGGACAATTTTCTAGACAGATACCAGGTACCAAAGTTAAATCAGTGTCAGATTAATTATCTAAACAGTCCCATATATCCTAAAAAAAAAATAAAATAAAATAGAAGCAGTCGATAATAATCTCCCAACTAAAAAAAGCCCAGGACCAGATGGGTTTAGTGTGGAGTTCTATCAGACCTTCAAAGAAAACCGAATTCTGATTCCCCTCAAACTATTTCACAAAGTAGAAACAGAAGGTACTCTACCCAATTCATAAGCCACAATTACTCTGATACCTAAACCACACAAACACCAACCAAAAAAACAGAATTTCAGACCAATTTCCCTTATGTATATTGATGCAAAAAATACTCAATAAAATTCTTGCAAACCAAATTCAAGAACACATCAATAAAATCATCCAACATGATCAAGTACTCTTCATCCCAGGGATGCAGGGATGGCTTAATATACAGAAATCTATCAACATATTCCACTCTATAAGCAAGCTGAAAAACAAAAACCACATGGTCATCTCATGAAATGTTGAGAAAGCACTTGAAAAAACTAACACCCATTCATGATAAAAGTCTTGGAATTATCAGGAAGTCAAGGCCCATACTTAACATAATAAAGGCAATATACAGCAAACCAGTAGCCAACATCAAACTAAATGGAGAGAAACTTGAAGCAATCCCACTAAAATCAGGGACTAGACAAGGCTGGCCACTTTCTCCCTTCCTATTCAATATAGTACTTGAAGTCCTAGCCAGAGCAATTAGACAAAAAAAGGAAGTCAAGGGGATACAAATTGGAAAGGAAGAAGTCAAAATATCACCTTTTGCAGATGATATGATAGTATATATAAGTGACCCTAAAAATTTTACCAGAGAACTCCTAAACCTGATAAACAGTTTCAGTGCAGTCACTGGATATAAAATTAACTCAAACAAATCAATGTCCTTTCTGTACACAAAGGACAAACAGGCTGAGAAAGAAATTAGGGAAACAACACCCTTCTCAATAGTCACAAATAAAATAAAATACCTTGATGTGACTCTAACTAAGGAAGTGAAAGATCTGCATGATAAAAACTTCAAGTCTCTGAAGAAAGAAATCAAAGAAGATCTCAGAAGATGGAAAGATCTCCCATTCTTATGGATTAGCAGGATCAATATAGTGAAAATGGCTATCTTGCCGAAAGCAATCTACAGCTTCAATGCAATCCCCATCACAATTCCAACACAATTCTTCACTGAGTTAGAAAGGGGAATTTGCAAATTCATCTTGAATAGCAAAAAACCTAGGATAGCAAAAACTATTCTCAACAATAAAAGAACCTCTAGTGGAATCACCATACCTGATCTCAAGCTGTACCACAGAGCAATTGTGATTAAAAAAAAAAACCAAAAAACTGCATAGTACTGGTACAGCAACAGACAGGTAGATCAATGGAATAGGACCCAGAAATGAACCCACACACCTAAGGTTACTTGATCTTTGACAAGGGAGGTAAAACTATCCAGTGGAAAAAAGACAGCATTTTCAAGAAATGGTGCTTGCTCAACTGGCAGTTATCATGTAGAAGAATTTGAATTGATCCATTCTTGTCTCCTTGTACAAAGCACAAGTATAAGTGAATCAAGGAACTCCCCATAAAACCAGAGACACTGAAATTAATAGAGGAGAAAGTGGGGAAAA
This sequence comes from Mus caroli, assembly GCF_978045245.1. Taxonomy (NCBI): domain Eukaryota; kingdom Metazoa; phylum Chordata; class Mammalia; order Rodentia; family Muridae; genus Mus; species Mus caroli. The sequence goes on along the minus strand of NW_028227257.1, from coordinate 159,000,636 downwards.
GCCTCAAAGATATGGGAACAGGGGAAAAATTCCTGAACAGAACATCAATGGCCTGTGCTGTAAGATCCAGAATCAATAAATGGGACCTCATAAAATTGCAAAGCTTCTGTAAGGCAAAAGACACTGTCAATAAAACAAAAAGGCCACCAACACATTGGGAAAGGATCTTTACCTATCCTAAATCTGATAGGGGACTAAAATCTAATCTATACAAAGAAATCAAGAAGGTGAACTCCAGAAAATCAAATGACCCTATTAAAAATGGGGTACAGAGCTAAACAAAAAAATCTCAACTGAGGAATACCAAATGGCTGAGAAGCACCTGAAAAAATGTTCAATGTCCTTAATACATCAGGGAAATTCAAATCAAAACAACCCTGAGATTCCACCTCACACCAGTCAGAATGGCTAAGATCAAAAATTCAGGTGACAGCAGATGCTGGCAAGGATGTGGAGAAAGAGGAACACTCCTCCACTGTTGGTGGGATTGCAAGCTGGTACAACCACTCTGGAAATCAGTTTGGTGGTTCCTCAGAAAATTAGATGTAATACTCCCGGAAGATCCAGCAGTACCTCTCCTGGGTATACCCAGAAAATGTTCCAACTTATAATAAGGACACATGCTCTGCTGTGTTCATATCAGCCTTATTTATAATAGCCTTAAGCTGGAGAGAACCTAGATGTCCCTCAACAGAAGAATGGATACAGAAAATGTGGTACATTTACACAATAGAGTACTTCTCAGCTATTAAAAGCAATGAATTTATGAAATTCTTAGGCAAATAGATGAGTCTGGAGGATATCATCCTGAGTGAGGTAACCCAATCAGAAAAGAACACACATGATATGCACTCACTGATAAGTGGATATTCGCCTAGAAACTTAGAATACCAAAGATACAATTTACAAAACACATGAAACTCAAGAAGAAGGAAGACCAAAGTGTGGATACTTTGTTTCTTCTTAGAATGTGGAAAAAATAGAGTAGATCCTGAAGGAATGACCATCCAGATACTGCCTCACTTTTAATCCATCCCATAAACAACCACAAAACCCAGACACTATGGCAGATACCAAAAAAGCTTGCTGACAGGAGCCTGGTATAGCTGTCTCTTGTAGGTCTCTGCCCGTGCCTGGCAAATATAGAAGTGGATGCTCACAGTCCATGCAGCACAAGGTCCCCAGTGAAGGAGCCAGAGAAAGTATCCAGGGAACTCAAGAAGTCTGAAGCCCCATAGGAGTAACATCAATATGAACTAACCAGTACCCCGGAGCTCCTTGGAACTATACCACCAATCAAAGAAAACACATGGTAGAACTTGTGGCTCTAGCTATGTATGTAGCAGAGGATAGCCTAGTCAGTCATTAATGGGGGGAGAGACCCTTGGTCCTGTGAAGGCTCTATTCTCCAGTATATGAAAATGTCAGGACCAGGAATGGGAGTGGGTGGGTTGGGGAACAGGGGGAGCTGAGGGGATAGGGGATTTTCATAGAGGGAAAACTATGAAAGGGTATAACATTTGAAATGTAATTTAAAAAAATATCTAATATTTATTTTGTTGATGCCAGTGACCCTCAGCACACCCTAGCAGTGAGTTAAAATAACCCACCATACAGGCCCACTTTTATTTTGATTCTCCCACTCAGTGAAATAAGTGTCCAAAAACATTCCCAAGAAGCACTCCACATTATCTCTCTGGGTCTCTCAGGAACATTTAAAGGTAATACAAGGCTTTGGGATCACAATGTTCCAGCTGGTTAATAAGCTAGTACTGCTGGCACTGCAGATTGTGTTTAAGAATAGCTGTGGCTTCTCCTGAGTCACAGACTCAGTATTATAGAGGTTTAACAAATATAAAAAAACATATTTGTACTGGACAGTCAATGGGTTTTGTTTTGTTTTGTTTTGTTTTGTTTACTTAACTTCCATAAATGGAGCGTATATTGGCCGTGCTGAGAATAGAACTTGTAGTCAAGATCTACAGTCCCAGACCTTTGCACTCAAGATAGGAAGTCCTTACCTCCTCAGCTTTCTGTCTCCTTATTCATATTGTCTTTGTTAATTGTGAACTCTGTGTATAGTTGCATATGCATGAATGTATGAGCACTCATGCATGCAGAAGCCAGAGGAGCGCACCAGGCGTCATCCTCTATTATTCTCTGCTCTATTTCTGTGGGACAGTGAGCTATGCACAGACAGTCTGGTCCCCAGTCGAGCACAGGCCTGGAACCTCAGTGACCCTAAGGGACTGATAATGTTTGGCCATGCCTCCTGGGCCCCTGGCTCCAGTCGCAGATACAGCCTCCCACAATCCTCCTGCAGAGAGGTCTATGGCCATCAGTCATGTAGGCAATGCCCCATGCTCCTGATATTCTGTCTGGACTTCAGCCACACGGTTACCTGGCAACAGCCAGGTATGCTCCTCCCCACAGTTACCTGGAAACATCCAGGATGGCCCAGTCCACTATAAAAGAAGTTGCTTGCCCCTTCCTCGCTTGCCACAGACTGGACTCAGTCGGTCCCTCAACCCTCGGGGAACCAGGGTTTCAGTTTTCAGGTGGACAAGGAGTTGGCAGAAAAATGACAGACACAAACACACAGAGAGAGTGTGCTGTATCTGAATGTAATTTCTCAAAGCAAGGACTTATAATACAGAAGAAAATAAGGAAGTTAGGTGACACATCAGCCAAGGGACATTGAGGTTACCAGATGCTTAATGAGACTTTACTCAAAACAGAAGAATGCATACATGAAGACTGACAGGAGCTAGGCAATGTAACAACTGAGACACAGTCAGCTCTATCTAAGGTCAGCTATATTCTTAGAAGCCAGGTGTGAGGTCGTTACACTCCTGGGGCAAGGGCTTTCACACCTAAGCCATAGTTCTAATTAGGGAGTTCTGCTCTAGCTAACCTTGTCATGAATGATGCAATACTCTAGTTCCTCCTTAAACCACAGCCCAATCTTCTTAAACCATTGTAAATTCCTGTATATGGGAGTGACTCAACTGTTATTCTAAGTGATTTTGTGGGGGACTTTCTTCTACTAAGTAATGTAGTCTGCCATACATAACTATAATAAGAATTCTAAACTTACTTTGCTAAGCTTGCCCTGAAATTTCTAACTCTATGGAGTAGATAGTAATGCCTGATTTCTTTCACTATCTCTCTCATTACTGGAGGCAATTTGTCTGAATAGGTAACACTCTTACTAAATTCTAAGCCCAGGGTCAGCTCAAGGACTGCCTAGGACATTGGTGGAGGTCAGGAAGTAAAGTTGAACCTAATTTAGGTAAAATCATTCCTTGGAGGCACCTATAATAAAACAATACTGAAAGAAAGCACACAGGTTCATTCACTGACTAACGCAAGGACAAGCTTAGAGCATTTCTGCTATGGGATGCCAAGGCTCCAGGAGACTAAGTTTCCGTGAAGCTCTTTGCCTCAGGACTGTGTCCAAGCTTTTGGGCCTGCCAGGCAGTTTTTACTAGGGTGGGTGTGGTGCTTGCTCTCTTGCCTCTCATACCCTCTTACTCTCTTGCTCTTACTCTTGCTCCCTTGCTTCCTTCTCTCTCCCCGCCCCTCCACATATCCCTCTGCTTCTCTACTTTCTCCCTCTCTCTGCCTTTCTACAAAAAATGTCTTAAAACCATGGACTGCCTCTTCTCATCAGAACCCACTATGTTGGAGCAATGGAGCAGGTTTCCCTCTAAGAGGTGCATCTAATCTCTCCACCAAGAGGCCTCCCTGAACTCCAGTCACGGCCACCAGCCAAAGCAAGCAGCCTGCAGAGACAGCCGCCTGAGCTAGCCACTCTCTCCTCCATGAGCTAACCTGCCAAAGCTCTCCTACCCCTTTCCCTTCTGCCCCCTGGCCAGAATCCACCCAAGGGTCCACACTCTGTTCTCCCCTCTTCTAAGACATACAGAAGCATCTGGGATGTCTAAGAGTGAGAACCTGTCGTCCCTGACCTACAAGCAGCCCAGGGACCTCAGAACCAGCTCTTCTGCAGTACCCAGCAGTGTCCGTGGTGACTGAGAGTCTGAGCCAGACTCTGGCAGTTCCACAGGGACCCCAGATTGCACCTTTCTCACCCCGGAAGTTGGATCCCATGGCTTCTCACAGTCCAGCGCCCCCCAGCAGGGTCCTGGGGTCCACACAGTGAAACTCCCCGAGTCTGCCTCGCCCAGTGGCCCTAGCCACAAGCAGACACGGTACCCCATTTTTTGACCCACATATTCCTTTGAAATAGGGTCGCTCAGTAAACCAGAAGCCATTTCAGCAAGCTTCTGGAATCAACCTGTCTCAGCTCCCCATTTCTAGGATCATGGCATGAGTGGTTTTAAAGCAGGTGATTAAGGATTTGAACTCAGGTCCTTCTGTTTGCATAGCAAGTGCTCTGTATTAGCTGGGTTTTATTGCTGAGAAGAGACACCATGACCAAGGCAACTCTTACAAAGGCAAACATTTAATTGTGGCTGGCATAAAATTTTGGATTTTCAGTCCATTATCATCTTCATTGAAAGCATAGCAGCATGCAGGCAGTCATGGTGCTTGAGGAGCCCAGAGTTCTACATGTTGACCTGCAGGCAGCAGAAGGGAACTGTTGTTGGGGGAGGTTTTAGCTCTGGACCAGCAAAGCTACCAGGCCCCACTCAGCTTCCCTCTTGCTCTATCCACCTTTAGCTCTGGGAGGTGACAGTGCTATTAGCCCTCTCCCTGCTTCACTTGAATCCGTGGATAAAAGACACGAATGCAATTTGCTCCTTTTGTAACTTACCTTCTTGGACAATTGTTGGACTTTACTATCTTTTGTCTGAAAAATCATGCCCTTACCAATTTATAATCTCCATCTCTCCACCTGCACTAAACTTAATGGCCAGTCCCACCTAGTCCCTGTCAAACATTCTTGGCCACCCACCTGTAGTAGTGGTCACAGGCTCCAGCTTACCTGGAGAACTCACGTGGTTGCTGTGTTCTTCTCCCTCCAATGCATGGCAGAAACTCCTCTCTCCTTCCTTGTGTCTACCTTTTCCTCTTTGTTCCTGGAAATCCTGACTGTATCTTCCATTCAGTAATTAGCCTCCTGCTTTCTTTACTGACAAATCAAGAACCAGTTGGGGAACAAGACCTTTGCATCAGAACTGTCTTCCATAGGTAGCCAGGAACTGTCTTCCAAAGGTAACCAGGAGGAGGGTCTCATAGAATATATATATATTCTACATACACACACACACATAAATATATATATATATATATATTCTACATACACACACATAAATATATATATATTCTACATACACACACACATAAATAATAAATATATATATGTGGGTTGGGGGTATATGTATGACCTCAAAATCCCATCTCCACAGTGATACACTTCCTCTAGCAAGTCTACATCTACTCCAATAAGACCACACTTCCTAACAGTGCCACTTCCCATGGTCTAAGCATACTCAAACCACCACATGCTCTTACCCACAGAGTCATCTCCTCTATTTTTAATCTGCCTGTATCTATCATATGCCAAATAATTTTCTTTTGAGAGTCAAATTTATTGTAACAGCTGGTATATCTCAGGATCCTGTCAGTTCTAGGTCTCTTAAGGGAAGGGTTCTGCATCTCATATTTGGGAACAAGATGGAGACAGAACTAGGCCAGCTTTTCAGATGAGAATGGAGCCCTCAGAATGTAGAAGTGGCAGGGGGAGGACGGGCTTCAGAACCAGAGTGGTGCAGAGGAAAATGTTATGGCATGGATAAAATGTATAAAAGATGCTGGGGCTGAGGAAGAGTGCCTTACAAAGAGGGAGTTGTGTGCTGGAAAAGGATGAGGAGAAACAGAAAGACAAAACACTCTAGCAGTGGAGTTTCTGGATAAAGATGTAGCATGACTTTTTTATGCTATAGAAACTCAAGAAGCTCATTTAAAAAATACCTCCACAAAGTCTATGATGCCATTGCTACAGCTGCCCCACAAAGCTAGGCCACACCCCCACAAAACAAAATGTATCAGAGAGAAAAAGCCCCAAATAATTCAGACAAAACATCAAAACCTAATTTTACATTTTAACAACGGTGGGCTTCATATATACACTGCCACACAGCCACAACAACCAAATTATGAGAGCAGTGTTTGCCTCACCCTTCATCTCACTGTTTCCTTCATAACCACTCTCTCCAATCCAATCTACACAAAGCCTGTATGTCTAGGTTAGCATTGCCTTTGCTAGAATTTAGTATGATTAAGTTTCTATAATACTTGTAAAACTTCTGTCCCACTGCCGACCTTCTGAATTGAGGATAATGATGTTCTCCGGTAAGGCTTTTCCTGGTTTCTGACTGTGGCTAGTGTCAGCTGCTGTCCTTCTTCAGCTCTGCATGCCTGGGCCAAGCCCCAGATATGTTAACACAGGACCATCTTGGGGAGTTAGATCTTGTCCTGGACACAGACTTTGGTCAGGCAGCCAGTAATGGTGCAGGGATGAGATCAGCTTTTGTAATTTATTTAAGAAAACTTTTATTCAACCTAACCTGTCAAGTGTATTAGCATAAAGTAATTAATATTCCACTTAACACAATAGATGCTGTAATGTGTGATGCAGTTTCTGTCAGTCTTCATCACTTCCATTTTAACTGCTGTAAATGTTTTATTGAATTAACACATTTCCATTTAGTGGCATCAATCTGCTCATGTCATTGGTTGCTTGTGATTGTCACCCCCTTCCTTCCACGAAGCTTAATGCTGTACACACAAATGTGCTCTACTGACATGTTTGTTTCTACCTCACAACTCAGGATCACCCAAAGCCTTCTGATGTGCTGTGAACCTTCAAGTTTCCCTCAACACCCTAGGTTAGCTACCTCATACAGTTTTATGTCTTTCTTCCCCTTAAAGTTTTGGATTCAAAGTATTTTATTATTTCTCTCTTTTGTTGCTTCTTTAGGAACATCAATACACAGTTTGAAATGTGTGGTTTATTTCTGAATATTTGGATTTTTAAGATATTCTTCAGTTTCTGGTTTCTGGTTGTCATCAGAGAGCATGGGTGTTATAGTCTAACCTCCCATATTCACAGTTAGGCGATTCATTTTACTTCTGAGCAGGTAGCTTATCCCACTTGGTATTTTAGATGTATTTGGAGAACAGGTTTTGTTTATTTGAGTTGATTGAAATTTTGTTCTAGGGAACTGTCTGTGCATTTTCTAACATCTATGACTACTGAGATACATATCTCTACCATCTAGGCTCTAGTTACTTCTCTGTAGACATTGGAAGCTCTATGCTCAGGTGCACAAACAGTTGGAAATGGGATATTCCTCTGACTCCTTTGGAAATATGCATTTTCCCATCCATCCGTGGGCTCACCTGAGAGTCTATTTGACTGACAGACAGTCATCCAGCCTTTCACTGTATACATATTTATGGTCCTTTTCCCTTAGCCTTTCTGTGTCTCTATTTCAAGTTAATTTCCTATGGCCTATACTTGAGCGTTGTTTCTCTGTATAGACCATGATGTCACTTTCCAGTGATCACTTCTCCATTTGCATTTACCGAGCACTGTAACAACACCAGTTCATGTTCCCCATCTGTATCACTGAATCTTCTTCACTGTGCTTTACATTCTTTGGTATTATGGCTTTGTAATATTTCCTTGTGTCAGATTATTAATTATACTCTCACTTCATTTTTTGGACTAACTGCCATAGGCCTTCAAATATGCATGTTCTATTAAATTCTGATTTCATATAATTGAAGGCTGCTCACTGTGTAACAGTACACTTATAGCACAATGTCAGTTTCCTCTGACTTGTTTGCTTTGTTACATATTTTACTTTCACGTTACAAAATTAATAGTCATTTATTCATACAGTCTCAATATTAAAAAAGAAAAGAAAAAAAGACAGTTCTCCAGCCTCAGACACCCAGGATTATAGATATGGGCCAATACTTTGTTTTTTGAGGACTTTTTCACCAGTTCTGAATTGTTGGTTGGGAGTTGCATTTAGTTTGTTTGTGTATTGGCTTTTTATCTATATTTAAAGGCATGCTCCATTGTCTCCAGGCTTGTGTGGAGATGGCCATTACCACCATTGTCTGTGTGGTTCCCCTCCATCCCCAACAACCCACTGTTTCAATTTCCCCCTACTAATTTTTTACAACACGTTGCATTGTGGTTTTCAGTGGCTCTTCAATGCACATGGGGTTTATGAACTCCAAATATCTGTAGCTGTTAACCAAGTTTGGATATTCTCAGATATAGTATTTTTGTTTTTGCTTTGACCTACTCTGTTTTATGGATCTAAAATTAAATGTTTTCACTACTTAATATTGTCCCTCAGGGCACTGAAAATCTTGTCCTCTCTTTTTTCTTTTTATTTTCTCCAGAGTGGGATCAGGGTAGATTCTAAGGCTTTGTTTTCAACTTTTCTGTCCTCTTCATTTGTAGTGATGATAGTCTCTGTATTGTGTTGAAATAATTTTACTTAAAATTTTAATTTTTCCATATCCACAAATTCTGCTAGATTCTTTTAAGTATATTTTACATCTTACCTCACAATGTTTATGTTTTACCATGAATCCTTTAGTGATCTTATTATAAATATGAAATTTTTATCTGCTAGCTTTATCATCCCTTTTTTGGGCCTCTGACATTTTCCTTTGAAGTGATGAATGCACTGTGCTGTTCCACTATGAACTGGAGTTCCCAGGGGAAATAAAACCACACCTATTTTAAAGTTTCCACAAGGGTGATGGATTGATTGGCATTCCCTTGATATTGGAGAGCTGGAATGTTGCACGTTCGGTGGCAAATTATCCTGGGCTGTCTTGAGACTTCTTCATAGCAGCTCTTCATCCACCTATGTCTGACCCAGCATCCTTTTCACTATCAGATGGAATGTACTAAGACATTTCCAACTTCTACCCACCTAAAAGCTAAGGATGTCATCAGAGAGCTTTGAAGCCTGTGGCAGAGACCTCAGTACATGTCTGCAACGGCTTACCTGAGATTACAACAATATGTTTTGCAAGCACTTTGCTTCATGATTCTTTTGTGCTGGAGCTATAAACACTTCATAAACTGTTTCCATGTTGAAAGTAGTTTTGGGGATGACCTGAGTCAGTGTTTTGGGGCTGTGGCCACTCATATGGCCCCAGAGCAAGCTTCTTTTATTGTTTTCTGTGGTACCTTCATCTGCATCTTAGCTGTCCTTTACAAGTGGGGCTATGACTCACCTATTGTTTGGGTACTAGATTTGTTGTCTGGAATCCATTGGGTTTTGTTCTCCTCTGTGATGAAAATCTATGAGAACCTTTGAAGCTTATTCTGAATCCATGTCTGAGACTATAAAGCATTGTCTTTGCTTTAGGGCAAGCTTTTGCTAAATACCATACATGGCCTTTCTGGGATTCCGTTCACACCATTCTTGTTGAGAGAGGACCATCTCCCATATGTGAACATGGCTGTTATCCAGCATCTCTTACCCATCTTACGTGGGTTTTGGAGAATTTTGCACTTATATGTATGATTTAGATTCCAATGTGACCTCCACTCACGTCTCTGTAGATCCATTTTCTTTTACATACATCTTCTATAGAACTCTATTACTTCTAATCACCTCAAACCTGCAGACTTGATCTTTATCTTCTCCCCAAGATTGAGCTATTCTCAGCTTTCTCCTGACTCAATTCCTGGTCAAAAGAATGCTTTCTGACATAAAGCAGTGGTGAGGTTTGGCTCCACTTGCTGTGCTCCTTTTATTTCTGGGAGTCAGTCTTATACTGTGTTTTATCCCAGGTCTACAAACAATTTTCTCTGCTTGTGGCAGGATATCAAATCCTGCATATTTGTTGTGGTTTGAATGAAGCACCCTTCAAACACAGCAAAAGTACTAAGTCTCATATGTAATATCTTAGCGGATATGATGTCACATACTTAATGACACAGCTGATATGGTATGTGACCATTTTTGCCTTTTTCAGTTGAACCACAGTACCAAGCTGATTTGTATCCTATAGCTTTATATCTCTGCAAATAAATTTTCCACTAGCCATTCCCTCAATATATTGGTAAAGGAATTCATTGTGTAACTTTAATAGAAGTTAAAGATAATTCTATTGAAATTTTGTATTTAGAGTATTTTTAACCTGAGAAATTATATTTTGTCATAAGGCACTATGCCTCTTAAAGACAATTCTTGTTGTTCTATTTCCTAATGGACAGGAAAGCACTGGGCCCCTACTAGATGGTTATAAATCTCCTGCTCTGTCTTTGTCTCTTTATTTTCCAGTTGATTAATCTTTAATGAGTATTTCAAAGTCCAACTCAAGCACATTTCTCCTGGGAATCTTATCCAACAACTTCATCCTTATTTTAATTATGATGAATCTGAACAACTGACAAGAAGACAACAAAATTCAAAGCCTTGAAGTAAGAAAATTTTATCTGAGCCAGAAGTCTCAAGACAAGAGGTTTGTGGTAAGGATGGCAATGCTTCCCAAGGTTTCTCTCATTCTTGGGTCAGGACCCATAATGCATTTCTGAGTTGTCCAAGCTGGGTTCCACCACTATCTGTTCTATGATGAAGTTCAATGGAGAAGACACAAACTGATGGATTAGTCACAAACTCACAGGGACATTGCTGTGGCAAGGAAGACTAGAGTGTACAGTTTAGCTGGAGAGTCAGTCTGTGGGAGAATTGAAGGGGTTTGATGAATAGTTAGAATTGTCCTTATTTAACCCCTGCTTCTCAGAACTCAACTCTGTGTTCAGATCTAGCAATACAATCTGTAGGTAGCCTTTGCTACTTTGTGGGTTCTTCTTTTTCCTACCCTTTATGCTCTGGTTTCACCTATAACACTAGATAGGAGAGAAACAAAGATAGAGGGGAAAGAGGAATTAGGAAAATCCCTAGTTTATTTATTTAGTTTCTTTCCTTCTGTTTCTTTGACCAGAGCTACTAACAAACTGTAAACAACCTCCCTAAGTGACCAACAACCATCCAGCCATCCTCGTAGGGCCCTAGCATTTATATACCTTCTGAAAAGTTCCCAGAACCCAAATGTCATACAATTACAGAAATCCTCTGCAGCTGGCAAAATTATGCTTCTGCTAGAGCATGAGGCAAATCATAGCTGCTGCAGACAGTCCAATGAAGCCCCATATCCTCACACTTTGCATTAATTAAAACAAAACCACATTCTTATATTTCTGTGGTTCTAAAGAAACCAACATTCCAAAATTGTCACTACATCAATCACCTTGGCTCTCAGACAAGAGAGAAGAGATGGTCAAAGTGGGAATCGTACTTCATGTGCTTTTTTTGGCCAGACAAAGACAAATATGTTATTATTTACTCTTGTTCAAATACTTATTTTTCCAAATAGTAAGTTTCAACTCTTATTTGGGGGCTTTCATGACTCCCCTACTGGTCATATTCTTTGGGTTTTACAGTGAGACTTCCTCCAGTACAGTTTATGTTAAATGCCCACTTAAGCAGAGCATTGGGTGCCCCACCAGGGCCAGGTGTAAATCTAGGTTTGCCCATCTGCCAGCTTTATGACTTCAGTGGATTAGTTAACTTCTCTAAGAATTATATAACTCTTCTATAAGAGTAATGAGACCTGATTTTCAGACAATAACAAGAGTTAAATAGGTACCATTTGTAAATACATTTAAAGTCAGGGAGCCACCCCAAGTACTTCATAATGAAGACAAAATGGAGAAGCCTGAAGAATGTGCAGACTTCTGGGTATGGAAATGTTCCATCCTGAAGGGAAGCTAATTAAGAGAAGAAATACACACCTCAAAATAGCTTCAGGAAATCCCTGAGACTGAAAGGATTCACTTTGCTTAGTTCCCATGAAGAAACTCAGATCACTTAGGCTACTTTGAGGAGGCTTTGAAAACTGAGGCACCAATATAGGATGGTCTTTAACTGGTAAATAGTCATTTGATGTGCATTATAACCCTGTGTTTTATTTGAGTGTATGCTCATGGTTCTTTTTTTCTTCCATAAGTTCCTGCAGAAAATCATCACTGGCCCCAATGTTGCACATAACACAGATTGCATCTTTGCTCAGCTAAAACAGTCTATTGAGCTATTGTTTACTTCACTTTTACATTTTTAGGTACCAGAAAGTGTCTACAGCTTTACATTTTGTCCTGTTGATCCTTGAAAGAATTGAATGCAATGGATGTCACCTGATCTTGGAACTGTTTTGTTTCATTTTTTAAATCTTTATTTACATTTCAAATGTTATCCCCTTTCCTGGTTTCCCCTCTGAAAACTCCTTCCCCCTTCCTTCTCCCCCTGCTCACCAACCCACCCACACCTGCTTCCTAGTCCTGGCATTCCCCTACACTGGGGCATAAAGCCTTCAGAGGACCAAGGGCCTCTCCTCCCATTGATGTCTGACTAGGCCATCATCTGCTACATATGCATCTGGATCCATGAGTCCCACCATGTGTATTCTTTGGTTGGTGGTTTAGTACCTGGGAGCTCTAAGGGTACTGGTTGGTTCATATTGTTGTTTCTCCTATGGGGCTGTAAAACCCTTCAGCTCCTTAGGTCCTTCCTCTAGCTCCTTAATTGGGGACCCTATGTGCCACAACCACTCCAGTGAAGTCTGTGTGGCAAGCCCAAAGGTTTGGACGCAGTCCTGAGGTAAAAAGTTTCACAGAAACTTAGTTTCCTGGAGTCTTGTCATCCTGTAGCATAAATGCTCCAAACTTGTCCCTATGTCAGTCGGTGAACGGATCTGTGTGCTTTCCTTCAATATTGTTTTATTATAAGTGCCTCCAAGGAATGATTTTGACATATAGCTAAATTAGATTAGCTACAGCAAGTGTTCCAATATCCTAGGAAATCATTGAGCCAAACTTGGGTTTTAAATTTTGTAAGAATGCGACTCATTCAGACTTTTCATGTTGACAGAGAGATAGTGAAAGAAACCAGGCATTACAATTTACTGGAAAAGAGCTAGAAATCTCAGGGCTAGTTCTACAAAGTAAACTTAGAATAACAGCCGAGTCACTCCCATGTGCAGGTATTTACAATGGCCTAGGAAGAAGGAAGATTGTGGTCTAAGAAGGAACTAGAATAAATACTTAGAATAACAGTTGAGTCACTCCTATACACAGGAATTTACAATGGCCTAGTGAGAAGGTGGATTAACTATGGCAATGGCATGAAGGCCTTTCTCCTGGCTTCTAAGAATAAGCTGACCTTAGGTGAGGCTGCTTTTTATCCAAGTTGTAAACACTGATTTTTATACAAGTTGTAAACACTGCCTGTTCCCTGTTAGATTTTGTGTATGCATTTCTCTGTTTTGTATAAAGGATCATTTTGCATTGGGTAACATCAATGTACCTTAGATGACCTTAATGTATCACCTAACTTCCTTTTTTTCTTCTGTAATATAAGTCTGGTGCTCGCTTTGAGAAATTACATTCAGATCAATACTCCCTTGTGTTTGCACCTGTTTTTCACCCCACCAAGTCCTTGCCCACCTAGGTACTGGAACTCTGATTCTCCCGTGGGTTGAGAGGCCAACTGAGTCCATCCATGGCACCTATGCTCAGTCCAATGGATGACTGTGAGCATCCACTTCTGTATTTGTCAGGCACTGGCAGAGCCTCTCAGGAGAGAGCTATATAATGCTCCTGTTAGCAAGCTCTTGTTGGCATCAACAATAGTGTCTGGACTTGGTTATTGTAACTGTTTTGCTTCTTTTATCTCCATCTTGGATTTACTTGTCACCTTTAATTTTTCAAGTTTCTAAGAAATGGGGCCAGCAAAATAGCTCAGTAGATGATGTGCTTTCTCCCAAGCCTAGAACCTACAGAGTAGAAAAAAAGAACCAATGCCTGATTATTGTTTCTGGCCTCCATCTGTGTGCTATGGCACAAATACACACACACACACACACACACACACACACACACACACACACAAATGTAATTTAAGGGTTTTTTTTTTAAAGCTTCTAAGATTTTACCTTTCACTTGACTTGTAATGCACTGCATTTAGCAAATTACTATAAACTCGATTAGTGAAAACCAAGATAGGTTTAAATCCTAAAGTAACAGCATAAGGAAAAAAAAAACATGAAAGAGAAAACAAACTGATGTTGTTGCCCTCTCAGAACCCCAATACAGGGAAAAAGGACTTACTTAGAGCTTTGGCTCTAAAGCAGTGCATTAGTTTCTGTAATTCTACAGTTTATCTAATCTAGAATCATAGACAAATGGACAGATGAAGCATGTGTGGTGGGAGTGAATCCCACTTGAGTATGATTGTCTTGATGTCTGAAATGCAGGAGTCATTGTGCATGAATTTTAAATCTCCTAATTAGCATGTAGCTCCCTCATAACTCTAAAGCTGTATCCTTGATAGTCACAATACCTAAGCCCTGGAAAGGAGAACATCAGTGTAGCTGGGTGGTTTAATACTGAGTTGGTATACAAACCCTAAACATATGAACAGATAGAAATAAATAAAGATAAGCTTCAAGGAATGTAGAAGCTAGGACACCATGTATGCTAACAAAGCTATCATTTGGAGAGCTTGCTGCTCAGAAGGACTCCAGTTCTGGGTACCTACTGACCATGAACACTGTGAAAAGACAGGAGCCATTTCTCCTTTTTATAATACCATGCTTTACATTTGAGCATGAGCGCCATCATTGAGTGCTACTTCAAATTTCCCTTGTCAGGAAATTTACACAGTGATTTCTAACTCATGAGCTATATCCACTTTCAGTATCAAATATATTTCATGCACTTAGCCAGATCTATTACTTAAGGAAGGGGTAATGTTCCTGGTCATCAGGAAACCCAATATTATAATAATAGAGCAGTCACTTAAACACTTGGCAGTAAAAACATCATGCATGTGAATGAAATTAACTGAGAATTACTGCCCCCTAAGAACAGAGAATTATGGGTATTAAAGCTACACAGACTACAGGAAGAGGAATCAAGAACTGAGTTTTAAAACATCCCCCAGTACCTAGGTCTCTCTCTGTTCCTGTTTACCTACCTAATGTCCAATTGCACAAAAGCAACAGGAGCTCCTCAATGTTAAGTAGAAAAATGCAACACAATGAGGTTGGAGAAACGATCCACGAAGAAACAGTCTGAAGATTGGACCAGATCCCCAACATTTAGAGAACACAGAAAAGTCATTCCAGTTTAAAAAGCCAAAGGAAAACCTTTTTGTACCTTAAGACTTCAAATAACTTTCTCACATGAAGCTTAAAATAGAGAACACTGAGTGGCCAAGTAACCCTATCAGCCCTTTCTTCCCACAAATACAGTGGCCAAAGTGTGAATTTTTTCTTCGACCACCCCTGTCCTCTAAAGGACGGTGGATTGAAGGTTTCTCCTCAGTCCCTGAGTCTATCAGAAGGTGGTAGAAACAGCACATGGGGGCCCAATGGGAATCCTTCTGGTCATAGACTCATGCCCTCAGAAGGGCTGCTAGGCCCCAGCCCTCTCGTTTTCCTTTTTTCTTTTTCATGTCTTGGCCATCACAGGCCTAAAACAATGAGGCTAATAAGTCGTGAACTGAAAACTCAAAGTTGTCAGCTTAAGTCAGCCTTTTCTCCTCACAGGTTGACTATGGAAAGCATTTTGTTATAGCAATGGGAAGCTGACTAACATATCCTGAAAGGAAGCTAGAGTCCTGTTGCCAAATTTAAATAGGCTGAGGAGACAATGTCCTTTCAGCTGGAGGTCTCTTGCTTCAGTTTTATATAGGGGCAAATTGTAGTATTCCTGGATAAGTCCTGCTTTTCAATTTTTCATAAATGAAAGAGGCCTTGTAGGAGACTCAATGAAAAGCTGAGCTGTTGAGAGCTCAGTAGTCCAGACAGGCTCAGATGAGTCCAGATGGCTCAGTAGTCTGAGACAGGCGCTAAAGGCCTGGATGATTCCTAGAGGGCTGTTGGTCTTCATTCAGTTGCTTGCTCAGGGAAGATGGAGATGTGTGATAAGCAGATCAAAGCACCAGCTTTTAAGGCAGAATCATCTGATGATAGCACACTCTGAGAAATCAGACACTGCTAACCAGACTTGTCAAATGAATAAACAAGGCATCCCATCTAACTGAGGTTGCTCTTAGAGCATGCACAGATGCCCTGTGAGTGACAAGAACATCAAAAGTGAGAGCCTTGTGTGATGCAACTACAAATTCTTTTCTCTCCTCTGCTGATGTGGGTGGGGCCTCCGATAGCCTTGATTAAAACTTTAATCAGCCAAAAGATAAGCTGCTAGACACACCTATGAGGGATTACAATGGGGTTATTTGAAGTGGCACCTTCTCATGGAAGATGCAGTCTGAGGAGAAAGCTTTGCTTTTTGCTTCATTGTCTTCACCTCTACCTGATGAGTTCATTTACTCTATTGTTGTTGTTGCTGCTGCTGCTGCTGCTGCTATCTGAATGCTGCTATCTGAATGCTGCTTTATTAGGCTACTAATACCAAAGAAAGACAAATGGCTCTGTAGGAGTCCTCCAGGCCTCTAGTGCCTGGTTAGGATTGCTGAGGTATCTTGCTGTGGGACTTGAGCAACTACCAGCTTTTTGACCTCCAGTGTAAGAAGAAGCCATTGTTGGACTACGCAGATCATATCATATAAGCCAATCTAATAAAAACCCCTTTGATATATGTATTCATTTTAATCAGTTTTCTTCTTGTGGATAACACTGACTAATACAGGGTCCTTTATAAAGCAACAGCCAGAGCAAAGGGAACCAAGCACAGCTTCTGCTTACTGGTCTCAGCTCTCTGCTAGCCCATGCAATACTTCCCACACCCCAGTCACATCTTCCTGCAAGAACCAAGAGCATCCTACCTCTGGATACAACAAAGTCCAATTCCCAAGTCCTTTAATCCTTTACTCTGTTCTCAAGAGCTCAGAATGTGTCTCATGATCATGGAGTTAAACCCTTGAGCATATAAACACAACCTGTTTGTATTCCTTGCCTTCAAGAAGGCTTCTGCAGAGGAGAACCAATATTTGACCTTCTGTGGATCTGATCTAGTCTTCTCCCACTCCCACCTGAAGTCAAGCAGTCGACTTGGAAGGCTCTAATACCTTTCACTGTGCTTGATCGCCCCCTTTCATCTTGGATTTCTTTTTCTCTAACTCTTGACCTCCATTTATATGATTCTTTGTGTTACTTTGTCATTAATATAGATGCCTCCCTCTTTTTCATTTCAATTCTAGTGATAAACAGCTCATTTCTCCACCACTGTGTTCTCAAAGACTGAAAATCTGACCATTTGCATTGGAATCATTTAGAATCCTTGAGAAAATGTGGATTCCTGGAACACATCTATCAGAATATCTGAAAGTGGTCCTTGACCTTGGTGTTTCTAACATCCTCCTCAGTGATGCTGTGGTGCTTTGAAGATGCTGGCCTGGACACTGACAACATGAGAGAAGTTATGTCAGTGGGTGGGTTTCATTCTTGTATCCATTCCTAACATACATAAAGTAAGATACAAATAAAAAGCCCCATTAATTTAACAGCCTAAGTACAGCAGCTCTGAGCAGTAATTGCTGCTCCTGTCTTAATGGGACATTTAGTCTTTGTTCACAGGTAGAGATTCCCATTGTCTTATACCTGACATAGCTGCATATCTAACAATAGATGCCACCTGCACACACCACTGCTAAAATGGGCTGCTACCTTTTTTCTGATGCTGTGATCTGGGAACATTGTTCTAGAACATATACTGTCAGTTGTCTTTACTGTAAAGTGACACATGGTTCCCAACAGCACTGTGACCTCCTTTTTTGGTGGCAAAACTTACTTGAGGGGAAAGCCGCCAGTCTGTATTTACAGCCACATTCCTTGCCATTATGTGTAAATAAACTGAGGAATTTACAAATGTCAATGTGCCACAGCATATTTGATTTCCTACTTTCATAAAGTATTCCGTTTGATGATCTGTGTAAAATTGTTTTATAATTATTAATTATTGCTGAATTTACAGACTCACTCAGTTTGTTTGGTTTCTGTGTGTGCCTGGTGGCATGCCCTCCCCCACCAAAAAAACAAATAAATGTGATAAAATGAAGATTCTCAGGATCTACTGCATATTCCTTTGTCAAGTCTCTGAAAGTGAGATCCAGCTCTATTTACTGGAATACAAAACACAGTGTATGTTACTCTGTAGACACTATGGAGTCCCTCATGTTAACTAATTTAATTCTTAGCACAGTATCACTAGGTATAAGTTAATACAATGATCCTTGCACACATAAAGACTTCTAAACAGAGAAGTTAAAGTTATTTATCCAAGGCTGTGAAGTTGTTTCATATGACAACTTGCTTGGGTCATAGGGTGCCCAAATTGAACAGTTTCAGGATGTGTCTGGGAAGGGGACTCCTGAGTTGGAAATTGACTGGCTTCCCTGTGGCTTCCAACATTCTAGTCACAAAACACCTGAATAAAACAAAAGGCTGAAGGGATGTTTTTTTTTATTTCTTCCCCCAGGTAACTGGAGTATCTGGTGTAGGCACAAATTTTTTGCAACCTACTTTTAATAAGGGTTCAACCTTTCCTCTAGCCCACCACCCAGCAGAGGTAGTGAAAGAGGAAAGTTATTAGGATAGAGGAAAGTGGACCTGTTTGTTCAGCAATAGTTCATTGGAGGTGAGCTTGATCTTTTGAGCAGTATTTCAGTCCCATAGCAAACACCAAATATGACTTAGAAGTTGCAGACTGGTCTTCTAGGCAGGCAGACAACAGGCAGGAAACAACAGCCTCCGTCCAATCCTTTCAATAAGCGTACATCAAGTAGAAACCAGCAACTGTAATTCAATCCTGAAGAAACCACCAAGCTCGCCAACCAGCCTAAGGTGAGGCTATGGAAGCATCAAGCTGCCACAAGAACCTCACAAACAGTTCTTTGGCAAGTATCTTCTCTCAATAGTGGCATTATCATAAGTTGAGCTCAACAATGCTATGTAAGGCAAACCAATACATATGTGTCTTTAGTGAAGAATAGCAAACTAAACCAAGGCTCAGTGCTTCTCTCCCACTGTCTGTGGGGTCATATTTCTACTCGTTCATCAAGTGTCCTTTTGCATGTCTGCTATATCCAAACATCCTTTTTGCCTGTGTTTGCTTCAGGAAAACCTGTGTACCCCAGAAAAACATCATTTGGCACAACTAATGCTCCAAAGAACTATAGGTTTCCACTTCAGTCTGTCTCATTTTCTTGCCTTTCGATTGAGATTAGCACCAACAGCTTCTCTGTTCTCAAGCTCCAGACCTGGAGTAAACAAAAACACTGGCTTCCCCATCACTCTGAGAAAATACTTGATAGAAGTAAGGCCAACCCATAGTGGTGGACATAGCTGCTCTCACATAAAGTCAGCATCCACAAGGACCTTAGAAGTAATTTAAGGGAGCAAAGGTTTATTTGGCCTCTTAGATTCAGAGGAATTCCAGTCCATGGGGACAGAGAAGGCTGGTTGTGCAAAAGCTGTGTTGGCCATGCTTGTTTACACAGCCAGAGTAGGAGACCATGGGTAGACTAGGACAAGAAGTTAAGCTCCAAAGGACCACCAATCCTGACCTAATTCTGCCAGCTAGACCAACTCCTAAAGATTCTACAGTCTTCAAGATAGCAGGTAAAACCAGGCAACACGTGATTACATGAGCCTGTGGGAGACATTCCAGATTGTAACTGGGAAACTGGGACACTGGATCTTCAAATATTCTTCCCTGCTGTGGTGAATTAATTCTTCAAATGATTCTTTTATACGTATTGATATGTTTAGACCTACTAGCTTACATTACTTTTTTCTGAAAACTTCAAAGTTGAGCACTTATAAATATCCTTCTTCATTGCATCTGGATCAAATCTTGAGTCACTAGGCTTGGTGGTGTTCTGTTAACTATTTAATGTCAGTCTGGGGTTTCTAACCCACCTTCATCATTTAATTCCCAGAGAAAAGACACAAAACCTTTACATTTATAATAAACCTTTACTGCACTAGAGCTAGACAAATATCTAACCACTGAACTATTAGAATCTATTCTCCACCAATAAGCTTGAGTTATAACTTGCCATGCTTCATCTAGGCTGCTTTTAACTTTAATTGGCCAACCCTCATGGCCATGTTTTCATGACTCACCTACCCCGTGGTGTCTTCTCATTCCATCTTCTACTCCTCTGCCTCATGGTCTCTGCCTCAGACTTCAATTCTGGACAACAAAAACATGCTTATCACTTTTCTGCCCAGCTATAGGCTGTAGGAATCTTAATTCAACAATCAAGGATAACTTAGGGAACAAGGTTACATAGCATCACTTGGATCCATGTGAGAATCATCGTGTCCCTGTGGGCAACAAGGGCCAGTATTTAGCATTACAATACAGAGCAACAGACCAAACCTCAACATGGAGAGTGTCCTTATTCATCGAGCCTTCTTGCCAATTCAGAATCTACATTTTAAACAATTATGCTTGGTGTCTAAAGACATAACTTATGGGTATAATTTAAGAGCTAATAGTAGTAGTGATCTTCAGGGAAGTGAGCTGATCAACAAAACCAGAGGTTAAGGGGGAAATGCTTGTGTCCTGTCTCTGTAGTGATAATATCAGACGCACTCATTCATCCTTCAGCCTTGCTGTTCCTACATGGTATGGATGCTGTATAAGGCAACTCTAAGGATAGAGATTTATGGTGGTCCCTCATGACCAGTTCAGATTGATGAATTATAGCCCTTTACAGGTGATTTACGGTATAGGGGCTGACAGGGTCCCTTCTGAGTGGTTCTGAGAATGGAGATTGACCAGGATCATTCACAGAGCACTTGTGCTTTGTGATCAGTTGCATGTCAGAGTTATGCTACAAGGAATGAGTTCATAGACTACATTTAACCAGTGAAAGAAAATCACATGTGTCTCAGTTAGAGTTTTAGTGCTGTGAACAGACATCATGACCTTGGCAACTTTTATAAAGACTACATTAATTGGGGCTGCCTACAGGTTCAGAGGTTCAGTTCATTATCATCAAGGTGGGAAGATGGAAGCATCCAACCCTGGTGCAAGAGGAGCTGCGAATAGTGTTTCTTCATCTGAAAGCTGATAGAAGACTGGCTCCCTCATGGGTCGGAGGAGGAGGGTATCATTGCCCACCCTCACAGTGACACACTTCCTCCAACAAGGCCACACCTACTCCAACAAGGCCACACCTCTTAATAGTGCCAATCCCTTGGCCAAGCATATTCAATCCAAACCATGTATCTTTGCAAAAGTCTTGAAAAGATATTCACTAAGAAAATATGTTTGGATGATAATACCAACTTTTTCAGCAAGAATGAAAAGAAGAAAATGGCAGCCTTGACATTTACCTTTTATACAGTCCCTCAGTCAGCTGCTACTTCAATAAATCCAAGCTCATTATGCTCTACCCTACATTTACCAAGAATTCTGATTAAAACTTAGACATTTAGAGAGTGCTACAATGACTTCCAAGACTGTACCATTTTTTGTCAACTGAAAAATTCTCCTATAAAATCAATCAATAGCAAAAAGAAATGACCTTGGACCAGCGTGGCAGGTCATCAGGTACAAAGGAGCCTGCTACCAAGCTTGACAATTGGTAGCTTATTCTAGAGACCCACATGATAGGAGACAACTGACTCCTGCAAGTTGTCATTTGACCTTCACATGCATGCCACGGCTCATGTGTGTGTGTGTGTGTGTGTGTGTGTGTGTGTGTGTGTGTGTGTGCATAAATGTATATGTTTGTATACAGAAATAAACTGGCTGTTTTCAAGTTTCGAAAAAGAATAATCGTCCATTAGTGCTCAGAAGTGTGGTCTACAGTCTCAAAGGTCCCAGGCATTTTAGGTTAAATTGCTGCCTTGGAGCATAAAATAAAATTAAAACCAATTACTCAGTCTGAGCTCAGCTGCAATTGACTTCTCTTTCTGTTTCTCCTTAAGATGCTTTCATAATGAAACTACTTGATGAGAGGCTTGAGTATATTTTTGGGAGACACAAGTTGATTTCCCCTTAGCCCTGGGTGATGACTCAACAAAAAGAGAGTGTAGGATAGGAAAAAGTTAAATAAGAAACAGATTTAAAAAGAAAAAAAAATGTGCTCAATGCCTTGCTAGAAGCTGAAAAGACTTTTTGCAGACCAAATGCTTTTGAAAAGCATTTACTACAGTGTGTAGTTCTCTGCAATTGTATCAAGGGAACTTTTCGTTTTGTACCTGATTCAAGTTCATCATCAGGAGAGCATTGGCTTCCAGCCTTGCTCTGTGAGGACAGCAGGCCAGAGAGGATGCCTGTGCCTCTTATACTCTTTGGTAGAATAAATATCTTGCACCCATGCTGCTCAGACCTATGAGGAGAGGTAAGCTACCTTGGGCCTGAGCTTTTGAATTTGCATTTCATGACATTTACTGAGAATCATGGGCATGCTCTGTATTTTTGAACTTCCAGGCACTTTATGTACTTTCTTTTGCCCTGGTATTACCCAAGCCGCCTTTACCTGCCTATCAAAATCAAATATTGGTTCCTGGCTTATAATTATAAGCATAAGCCTAAGGCAGCAGAGCTTAAAATTAAGCTGAAGCACATGAATTGCCAATTTTAGAAACCAGAAATGGTATTTAAAAAAAAAAAAAAAAACAGGTCTTGGAGCTGGGGAAACAGCTTGGTGAGTGTTCACCTTGCAGCCAGCCAGCCTTGCCTACTTGGCAAGTTCCAGGCCAGGAAGATACCCTGTCTCAGAAAGGGAAGAAAAGAGTAGACAAGACCTGAGCTCAGATGCATGCACACACATGTAAGTGCTAAC
This sequence comes from Mus caroli, assembly GCF_978045245.1. Lineage (NCBI taxonomy): Eukaryota > Metazoa > Chordata > Mammalia > Rodentia > Muridae > Mus > Mus caroli. The sequence continues at coordinate 158,977,795 of NW_028227257.1, read as the reverse complement.
ACATATGTATTTGCAACCACACACACATGCACAAAAATAAAAATGAATGAAATAAAAGAGAAAAATCAACTCAAGCCAAGCAGTCACTAATTGCAAAGCTGGCAAGTAGCCCTGAATAGAGTCAGTGCTCTGAATTCCTACACCAATTGTCCCACTTCATACAAGAGTGATAATGCCAGTCTAAAGTCATCACTAATGCTGAACTGAATCATAGGAAACATCTCTGCAAAAAGATTGTGAGCCTTGCCTCTCGGAATCATTTATACAGAGTATATTCACTTCCAGATCTTTGCTTATCAATATCCTGAAATTTGTGGATTTGGGGGAAATTATATATATATGAAGAAATTGACATCAGTTTCCTCAGACTTATGAGCTACTCACAATAACCTATGCAGGAGGTTGTGTATTTAATCTGCACACAAGTTATTATCTGAAACAAGGTGGCAACAACTGTTGACCTGACCCAGAATATCCATTGGCAAAATATACCGTCTATAACTAACAGTCATGTCTCCGAAGCCTCCACCCAGGGTATCAAACACACCAATACTGTAGATACCAGCTGCTCAATCTATCTTTACAGTGATGAAACCTTGGGAAGTGTGCCCATTCTTTTAAGTTCAGAAAATTCCTAGAGAAACTCTGGGGTGAATCCCCTGAGTATTGGTAGATTACTTCCGTAGGGTAATTATAACTGAAAGCATTTACCAATAATCAGAAAAAATGGAATTATCATTTTGTGGGTATCCTTGTATTGGGGTATTTATGTTCTCCCAATACTGTTGCCTAAGAAACATTTAAATTCTGTGGTGGTTTTGTAGAAATTCTCTGAACTTTGAACTTAAAGGAATGAGTATTTTTAGATCAGTGTGTCTTCTGAGCCTTTGCATTGGAAGATCTTTCCAATCTTGGGAAAGGTGAGAAGCATTTTTCTATGGAGACCTGCCAAGAAAGAGAAAGCTTTAGACTCCTCTCTCCAATTCCCTCCCTGCTGGGTCCTGCTGGGGCACTCCCAGCAATGGTGAGGTGCATGCTATCCCCTGAGCTTCACTGCCTGGCCCATAGCTCTTTTCTCTTCAAGAGATTATTTCACTCAGTTTTCTCTGGCTATGGGTGATCTATGTTTGGTAAGAGACCAAGAAAACAGACACAGTCCCTTACCAGTAGTCTTCCACACCAGAGCTTCTATAATGATTCCTGTGAATTTAGCATGCAACCAGGAGCTTTGTTTTCCTTCATAATTCTCATTAAGTTACCTTGAAGCCTGGGAACTCTATCTTCCCTCACTATTCTCAGAAATTCAGCGTCTAATGTGAGACCTCTGTTTGCCTGCATGATTCCTGTAGAGTTAGCAAGCAAATCAGGAGTTTAGTATCATCCTACATGATTCCTGTGAAGTTAGCATGCAATCTGGAAGCTTAGTGGCAGGAACTGGAACTGTGTTTTGAGAAATTGCTTCTTACCCACAACCATCTGTTTGAAACAATCTCCGTGCAAATAACAGTATTTTTTGAGGACCTTCAAACACAACGCAGGCCAATTTGATTTGGTGTATTTTTTTTTTAAATAGTACTTTTATTTATTCTTTGAAAAGTTCCAATATCATATATACAGTGTGTCTTGGTCATATCTACTACACATTTACGTTCAGCTCAACATACCTTCTTGACAACTTCATCTCTGCTTTTCTGTTGTTGTTATATAAAGCACTAAATCAAATTAGTTATATCCATGTGTGCATGGATATTGGAGCAGCCACTAGGGTATAAGCAACCTACCAAAGGATACTCTGCCAACAATGATTCTTCATTCCTCAGCAGCCACCAATTCCAGTAGCTTCTCAGCTAGGAATGGGACCTCAGGAATCCAAAGCAGTCCCTGTTGAAATTTTAATTGACTTGATCTTGTGCAGGTGACCCCAGCTGCTATATGGTGCAACAGCCATGCCATATCTAGAAAAGAATATGTCACAGAATTTCTCTATTTCATCCAACTTTTATATTCTTTCTACATATAAATGCCCCCATTTATGGCTGAGTACCCACCGTTGGGTACTTGGACTTGGTACTCAGCACTTAGACTTGTTATAAGTCTTTGCAAGAGCCACTGCCCATTACACAAAAGCAGTTCCTTGTACTAAGGTTGAGAGGAACATGAATCTATGTGCATAAACGTAAATACAGATATTTAGCAAACCAATAATCAGGATTCCTCCCTAGAGGTTACAACCTCCTCAGCTGTGGGCCATGTTTACACTGACACTGTAAATTCCTTCTGTGGAGTAGGCCTCAAACTCAATCAGAAAGTGATTGGTTACCTCCGTACTACTCATGCCACTAACACACCAGTGGGATCATCTTTCCTGGCAGGCTAGAATTGTAACATACAGGCAGTGTAAGACCACTGATGTCTTTCTCATCCAGCAGCCTGCATAGCAACTTTTATCACTGTGAGAACTACCTAGCAGGTAGAAAGTTTCTGTCCAATTCTAGCTTGATTTCAGTATGTCTATAACCAAAGTTATATCTTCAGTTATAGGGTCTTATCTATATTGTAGGCTATCAAGAGTAATCGCAAGATCCTGTGTCATTTTGGAGCATTCTGGATCTTCCTTGACTTATAGGGGAGTAATCTATGCTCAGCACTGAGGTTTTCATTTAATAACTCACATATTTTCTGACAAGCATTATAGGCACCCATATAGGCACCTCTGTTCAAACTCCCCCTTTATAGTTACTTTAAAATTGGCTTACAAACTAGTAAATTTCCATAGGCTTCTTCATATACCCTTAGTTTTTCTTAGCCCACTATCTTCCTTAATACTGGGGATTGAAGGTAGTATGAGTTTTTATTGAACTGGAGTAAGGAGATCGATAAGTTTTGTGCTAAAATCTTGTTCTACAGGATTGTCTTGTGTTGCTGGCCATATACATTAATAATTATGAGATGTCCTCTCTCCCTGTCTTAGTTAAGGCTTTATTTCTTTGAACAGATACCATGACCAAGGCAACTCTTATAAAGGCAACATTTAATTGGCACTGGTTTACAGGTTCAGAGGTTCAGTCCATTATCATCAAGGCAAGAGCATGGAGCTAAGAGTTCTACATATTTATCTGAAGGCTGCTAGGAGAAGACTAAGACTGGCTTCTAGACAGCTAGAACAAGGGTCTTAAAGCCCAACCCACAGTGATACACCTACTCCAACAAAGCCACACCTACTCCAACAAGGCCACACCTCCTAATATTGCCATTCCCTAGGCCAAGTATATACAACCCATCACACTCCTCGTTACAGGATGATCTGATTATTGAAAACAAAAAAAAGATGGAATGAGAGCTGGTTGGTCAGAAAATGTACACAGATTGCACATCTCTTAAAAGTATGGCAATACCAAGGACATATATACAGATAGATACATTTTACATGGAGATGCTATCTCAAAAAATATATAGAAAGCTGATATCAAATCTACTGTTTAGGGGACATAAGATGAGACAATGCTGGAGGTGGGGTACAAAATTACAGGCAAGATACAGTGCAAGACCTGATAGTCTTGAATTACTTTCATGTCATAGTCAGCATTGGCAGGCCAAAGATGGAGAAACAGCAAGTTTCTGACCACATCATGCTGTTGAAGTCTCATCTTACTATTCCCTGGTATTATGAGGAGATCCATTTCTTCCACCAACCCTCAACAAACATGACTGGTAGCAAGAAGTCGCTAGTTGGAAGCTGATTTTTGCAGTGTCCTTGAGTACCTTTCCGTTCCTTGTATACCAATTTACCATGTTTTAGTTAGTGACCCCAGCTAGAATGTGTGGTTTCATGTATCACTTCCCTTTCATCCCCAGACTCCAGTGGAACCCAAAGACACCCACAGTCAGAACTCTCAACTAGGGTAGAATGTCTGGATCTACACTGGTGATGACTCTTTCATCTTATGTGTGTGCGAATGATGTGTGTATCTGTGTTAGTGTGAGCATCTAATGTGCCTTTGGATACATTGTACATGTGTGTACACACCTTCATTTCAGTGCAGGTGTACAATGTGCCATAGCATGGAGATCAGAGGACTCTAGCTCTTCATCTTCTCCCCTATGGAGGTCAGAGGACAACTCTGGATCTTTATCTTCTACCCTCCCTCCCCCCCCCATATAGATGTATGTGTGTGTATGTGTGTGTATCTTTCTGTCTCTCTCTCTGTATCACTCATGTGTATGTGTGTGCATGCATTACTGTTGCTATTCCTATTCAGGGTTCTATTGCCTCTGCCTCCTATCTACCTTTAACACTACAGAGAATGCAGATCTGTACTACACCTGGCTTACATGGGTTCTGGAGATTTAAACCCAAGTCTTCATGTTTGTTCATTGAGCACTTCACCTACTAAGAGATGTTACCAGCCCAAGGCCATGTTCTTGAACTTTAAAATCCTAACCACAGCCAAGTGGAAGCCTGCCTGCCTCATTTACATATCAGAAAGCCTTCTTGTCATCAGTAGGAAAATGTACAAAAGACACTTTCATTCTCTTGGCCATGTAACACTTTTTGCTATGACTGTAAATAATGCAGTTTAAGAGACATTTTGAGAATAAATAGGTTTGCCTTTGGGATCATTTTCTTCTCTGCCGGATTTTGGGCCAGTCTTTGGCACAAAATCTATGCTGTAATGATACTGCAATCTACTAGTATAAAAATAACTTATGATGTCAAACCTGCGGGGCCCAGGAGAGCTGCTCTCATGAGGGGAGGATCCGAGAGCCCAGAGCCTGGGAGGCAGAGGGGGCCAGGCCCAGAGCTCTGCAGAGGCAAAAATAGAGCGCTAATGGCCTGGAATGACATGGGCAAGAGTGGGAAGCAAACAGCAATATTTATAAAGAAAAATGACTGTGATATCTATTAAGTCCCCATTCTTTTCTTCTTTTTTTTTTTTTCCCCCTTCCCAGGTCTATTTTTGGGTCTTTCCCCAGCATAGGCAGCCGCTCTAAGTGAAGAGTCTTTTTCCTGATTGCCCTGACCTCTAGCCGAGCCAGAGTCCAGCAGTGAATGATTGCTCAGAGTCTGGAGTTCTAATTGACCACCACCGCCCCCTCCACCTCTTCTCCCGCCCCTCAAGGAAAGACCCACTGAGGGAGTGATCTCATCCGATCTTTTCCAACTTTCCGTTTTGTTTCTGCACAGCAGAACTATGTACAGCAGCATCGCCTAGTGGCAGTAGTCTAGAACTGCAAGGGATCATGAATTGTGACTCCAAAAGCCTGGGAAGTTGGAAAGTGTCAAGCCAAATATTTACCTTAATCCTCTTGCTCAGGGTAGTTGAAACTAGCTTATTCCTTCTGTGCCTACAGTTTGTAGAGTACTCAGGATCATTGGGTGACATCATTTGAATGTCCTGTGACGTAGCAAATATATACCAGGAGAATAAATACTACCTGTGATTTTGTAACTTCTGTCCAGAAGTAGAAAAATTGAATCAAAACAGTATTGGTGAGCTCTTAAAAATTAGCCCAATCTCGTTTTTTTCCCCGTGTGCTTTTGAGACAGGGTCTTGTTAAATGGCTCAGGCTAGCCTTGAACTTGTGATCTCAGCCTCCCATGCATCCAAGATTAGAGACCTGCACCACCAGAACCAGCTCAGGAAAGATTTTTACAAAGTAAAATATTATCTGGAAACTATGCTACGGTGATGATGTTGTGCTCACAATTCGTGACTGTAATGACAAACAGATGGTAATCATTATAATCCATCACTCTCAAGATTTCAAAATAAACTCATCAATTAGAACTTGAGATTCCTTCATTCTTCAACTAAACTTCCTATGAAAAAGCCTGAGATCACAGAAACAAATATTTCGCTGGGAATCTGCCCGTTGTTGTCGTCGAGAAGCTAACTATGCTCAACACTCTCGGCATTCCTGTTCAGGTTCTAAATTCTTATGTAGTCAGGAGAAGGGAGGCTTGTTTCTCTTCCAAATACACAAATGGCAACACTGTCTCAGCCCTGAGCATATGAAACATGATGCATCTTTCCTGGAGATACTTTGTTGAAGACCCAGAAACTAATGTATAATCCAGACCTCCAAATATGCATACGGAAATGGAGACTGCAAGAAATGGCCACAGCTGGGTCCTTTGTGATGAAGAGGAGTTTGTTAGCTCACAGTTCTAGAGGTTGAGGAGTCCAAGGTCAAGTCATCCTCCAACAGAGGCCTGGCTACTCCTCACTGAATGGCTGAAAGCAATAAATGAGAGATGGGAAGAGAAGACAAAACCCCAATTATTTTATAAAGATCAGTCCCATCCATGAGCATCAGGCCCTCCTGGTCCAATTATCTCTTAAATGTCTACATTTTGATCGTGTTACATGAAAATTAAATTTCAACATGAGATTTGGAGGAGATGGTCTTTCAAAGTAGTGGTAAGGACGAGGATGCCTCTGGAGAGAAGCTATGAAGGGGCTTTAAACTAGGCCTCTCCCGCAACACCTGGTGCACTTCTAAATTGTCCCAGCCTGTCAGACTTTAATGCTATAATTCCATCTCTTTGGAAGAGGAGAGAGATCGTGAGTTCTAACCAACCTGAGCTACATAGCAAACTATGGGCCAGCTTTAGTTACCCATCAAAACATGGCATATGGCAGTGGTGGCGCACGCCTTTAATCCCAGCACTTGGGAGGCAGAGGCAGGCAGATTTCTAAGTTCGAAGCCATCCTGGTCTTCAGAGTGAGCTCCATGACAGCCGGGGCTACACAGAGAAACCCTGTCTCGAAAACACCAAAAACAAACAAACAAACAAACAAACAAAACATAGCATAAGATGCCTCTTTCCTGGAGTGTGTCTGTATGAACATACATATGTGCTTGTGTACATGGGTTTGTGTACATAATTTTACACATCTGCCTGTATGTGCATAAATCTGTGTAGTTGTGCATGCAACCATGTGTGTTCCTGTGTGTGTATGTGTGTGTGTGTATGTGTGTGCACATGTGTGTGTCATGGACTCAGTAATACTCCGTCTCTTAGGAACAGATATATTCATAGAATCAGAGACACTGGTTCTATGAATATACAGAACTCCAAAAGTAAAGTTAGTGAAAAAGTCTACTAAAATGAACTTGAATTATTTATTTTTGCCTTTTCTCCCTGTATGAAAGCTCATGAAAAGAGGAATTATAGGACCGTGAAAGGCAGCCTGCTTTCTCGTTGAGCTAGGCTTAAACCCCAGAGACCCAGCAGATAACTTGGCAAGGAAGGCATTTGCCATACTCCTAGACACCAGGCTCCTGATAAGAAGCCTCAGCTCTCCATAATTCTGTGGCCATAATTCTGTATGGCAATGCCCCAAGCCCCTCCACAGGAGGAGGATGACCACAGATCACTTAGCTTCAAGACAGATCTCCATTTTAATAAGGCAGCTAAAGGCCTGGACTGCATAGGCAATTAAGCTCTCCTTCCCAGACATTCCTCCCTGCAAAAAGTATTTAGCCTCAGGCCCACCCTGAGAAAGTGGGGTACAGTTTCACTCACCACAACTCTCCACCATGACAATGAATGCCTTAAAACCATGGGCAGCCTTGTCTCATTCAGACTGCTGTGGGGAACAATGGAGCAGGTTTTCCTCTAAAGAGCCTCAACTAATCTCCCACGCTCTCAGCCACGATCTCCACCAAGCCAAGTCACCCACTGGAGCAAGACAAGGACTTGTTCATCCCTGTCTGGGGCTCTCCTCCATCTTTTCTCTTCAGCCCCAGACTAGAGCCTGCCTGCTGGCCCACACTCCATCCTCAGCTCTTCCACAGTATCCAGCTGCATCTGTGGTGACCAAGAACCTGAGAACCTGCCATCCCTGGCCACTATGCAGCCCGGGGACCCATGAGCAGAACTCTGGTAGTTCCCTGAGGACCTCAGGCTGTGCTTCCCCATCACCTGAGCAGCGTCCCAGCATGGGGAACGAGCAGTCAAAATTCCCATGTCCCACCTCCACGAGCAGCCCTAGCCCTGTGGCTGACCAGATGCAGGGCACCATTTTAACCCACAAGGAATTACATCAAGAAAATGGTTTGGTACTCACAGAGTCAAAATATTGGCCCAGGGTAAGAGATGAAAATATCTGAAAGGCTCATTAAAGTCCCTGAGCTGTGATAACCTGCCTCACCCATCTTGTTAGGGACTTGCCTCCCAGACACTCTGGATGGCTGCTGCCTGAGGTCAGGTTTCCCTGAAGCAAATAGACTTGGAACCTAGAATTTATATAAATGTGAGTTTGTTTTTCTATAGATTGGGTTTAAAGAAAACCTAGAGTAGTGCAGGCATAATTTGTTTGCAATCTACCTTCAACCTCTCCTCTAGCCCACTACATAGCAGAGGGAGTGGGAGGATATGGGGTAAGTAGACCTGCTCAGCAATAGTTCTTTGGGAGTAAGTTCAATCTTCTTTCTTAGCAGTTTGCCCCATAGCAAACACTAAATATAACTCAGCAGCTGCAGACCAGTCCTCTAGGCAGACAGCATACAGGAACTGGCAACTATACTCTAGTCCCTTTCGAAAACAGACACCAGGCATGAACCAACAGCTACAGTCCAGTTTTCTTGGCAGGCAGACACCAGACATGGACAAGCAACTGTAGTTCAGTCCTCAGGAAACCACTAGGCTTGCTAACCAGCCTGAGATAAGCCCACTGAAGCAGCAGGCTGCTGCAGGAAACTCACAAGAAGTTTTGGACAAATTTCTCTTATTGGTTGTGCTATCACAAGTTGAGTTCAACAATGTAAAGCCAACCAATACTTGTGTGTCATTAGCAAAGAATAGTGAGGTGGAACAAATCAAACCAATGCTCAGTGCTCATCTCCCACTCTCTATGGGGTTATATTTATAGTCCATCCTGGGTCCTTTCATGTGTCTGCTTTAGTAAGACACCTTTTACCTGTGTGCCCCAGCATAATGCCATTTGGCATAACTAACTTTCCAAAGAAACCAGAAGTTTCCACTTCAGTGTAGTGACTAGTTTAAGTCAACTTGACACAGGTTAGAGTGATTTCAGAGGGAGGAACCTCAATAGACAAAATGCCTCCATAAGATCAGGCTGTAAGCAAATCTGTAGGGCACTTTCTTAATTAGTGATTGAGGGGGAGGGCCCAGCCCACTGTGGGTGGTACGACCCTAGGCAGGTGGTCCTGGGTTCTAGGAGTAAGTGGACTGAGCAAGCCATGAAAAGCAAGCCAGTAAGCAGCATCTCTCCATGACCTCTACATCAGCCCCTGCCTCCAAGTTCCTGCCCTGGTTGAGTTCCTGTCCTACCTTCTTTCACTGATGAGATGTGATGTGAATGTGTAATACAGTTAAATCATTTCCTCACCGTGTTGCTTCTGGCCATAGATTTCATCACAGCAATAGTAGACCTAAGATATTGGGGAAGTGGGGCAGTGGAACAGTATGAAAAGTAAGCTAAGACAGGTGAGCTCCTAAGTCAAAGTTCAGCTTCCTAGGTGAGGCCTAGAGACTGGTTCAGTGCCTGTGTCAAACAGTAACAATCATCTATACCTAGTGGGTAATAGAGCTGGAGTGGTCAAACACCTCCACCCAGAGACACTGCCCAAGATAAGCCACAGGTGGAGCAAAGCAGGCTCCAGCCAGATAGAATCCAGCCTTAACCTAGGTTCAGTGTTCACAGTGGCAGGCTGGCTGTTGCAAGTGGAAAGGGGCTCCAGGAGTGCAGAGCTGCTATGGTTGACTGAGATTTTCCCCTCCCCCAAGGCTGGTCCTCAGCCACACAGGTTTACTCCCCAATGTTCCAAAGGATATTGTCTTTCTTACAAATGTCCTGGGCTTTAAATTTAGGCAAGCCCACCTATGTCCATTGTTTTGTCAAATTTAAATTATGGTGATCTTATCTACATATAGTTCAGCCTTTTGTTCTTTGCATATTTGTATACTTGTTCTTCATCCCAAGAGGCAGTAGAATAGGGTAGATGGGGCTTAATGCCACTTGCTAGGGTCTGCGTATGGTTTTCCCATAAGTCTATGTGTGAAAAGCTTTGTTCCCAGCATGGTGCAATTGGAAGGTGGCAGTCTTAGGAGGCAGAATTTACTAGCAGTTCTAAAGAACATTGGTGGGATGCCCTCAGCAAGCATTGCATGAAATCCTGAGTTGCCCTTTTCTCCCTGGTTCACATGACAAGCCCCTTGCCCTGCTGTGATGTGCCTCTTCAGTCAGAGACTCAAAACAGTGTCAACACTTGATCTTAGACTAAGCTTCCAAAACCAAGATCCACAATAAACCTTTTCTCTATAACTTAATTATCTCAAGTATTTTGTTATAGTGACACAAATCAAGCTGATCTCTCATCCTGTGTACTTATAGCCTATACTGTATAATCTGGGGTGGGAGGTGAGAAATGAGAAATGCCCAATCAACAAAGGCTTTATGGGACTTTCTTACTCCCTTACTGTATTACATGAATTATATAGGATGATAGTCACTGAACTGAAGAAGCCAAAACATTTGATTAATCCTCCCCTTCTCTAAGAAAACACCTACAGATTCTAGATTCTTCAGCTTTGCCTTTGATAGACCATGAAGGAAATAATTACCAAGATGCAGGCTAGGCAAGGACAGAGTTAATGAAAACCCTCTGCTTGAGTGTGTCAGGGCTATATCCTACAACGCCAGCTATGATGTGTTCAGCAGCAGACATAACTTCAGAGAACTGAGAGGCTTAGATCAAGGGCCAAATATTACACAGGAACAAAATAAGATTATCAAGCCTATTCACTGAAGTCGTACTCCCATAAGACTTGAACTCCCATTGGAGCAATGCCAGAGAAGGTTTTGCTTCTTCCTGAGTCATGGACTCAGTTGTTTCATGTGCTTCATCTAAAAGATCCTGACAGAGAGTAAAAAATTATTTAAGCCCCTAGACCTGTGTCCAAAATAGCACCATTGTTCCAGGATGTCAAGTGTTTGTAGTTTTTGCCAGGTGTTTGCAGTTTTGCCTTTATAGCACTTTTGCCTTATAGTGTTTGTGGTTTGTGTCTCTATATAAACCCCTTACCCCTTGAGCTTATTGTCGACTCCCCTACCCCTGAGTGGGATACAAGTCATCCCCAGTGCAGTGGTCTTGTTTGTCTGTGTCTCATCCTTTGTTTTCCTGACCCCTTGGGCTCGTGGTCGACTCCTCTACCCCTGCGTGGGATACGAGTCATCCCCAGTGTACTGGCCTTTCCCAAATAAACCTCTTGCAGTTTGCATCAAGACAGTTTCTCGTGAGTGATTTGGGGTGTCGCCTCTCCTGAGTCAGAACATGGAGGAGTTCTCACATTGTGGGTATTTCACATCTCTGACAAAGTATGTGGCATTAAGAAATAAACAAGTAAATAAACAAGGTGTCCCGATTTGAAATATCACCTAGGTTATTTAAATCTCAGGGCTCTATCATCTCCACCCACTACAATCAAAAAAAGTTGTGTTCAGTTAATCCAGCTTTAAAGTTTCAGTTCTCATCTCATAGACCTGAGGCAAATACAAAGGACTTGGGATAAATGCACATGTGTAGTAGCTACCTGATCCTGCCATTTTCTTTTCATTCCCTTCTTCCCTGTTGAGAGGAAGCCCTACAGAGGCATGACAATGTCTTCCTGATTGGAGTGGTAGGCCCTGTCAACCCAGCCCAGCTAAGCTTTCAGCCAGCAGCCAGCAGATCTCTCACTCAGTTAGGTCATTTTGAACCTCCCAGACATTCCATAACTCCAGCCAATCACGGGAAAGGAAGAGCTACTGGTGAGTAGCATGTGGTTTGCCATGCAACAGTGAAGTAAGTCAAACAGCATGGAGACACTGGTGGAAACAAATCCCTTCATTAGTATGAAGAGGCAATCTCAGAGATATGGACTGGCTTGATATATGTGGAGCCTTCCTCCCATTGAGACTACGTTTCAGATCATCATGGGAAGGGGTTAGAAAACCAACCTGAGTCCCAACCACAGACCTTCAAAAAAAAAACAGTAACATGGAATAACCCAAGGTTCTAGCTGGTGCCAACCTCAGGATGGCAGCAGGGGCGGCACCCCTCATCTGATGGCTCACATTTTAAAATGATACCTGACACTTCCTGAAGGTCACAAAGCTTCACCTCTGAGAAATATTGCTGGGGGCTGGATTTGAAGGACACTTGGTACTCCACCATAGGAGTCTGTAAGGAGTCCCAGTTATTGGTGAGCAACCAACTGATTGAATCCAAAGGAACAGATCCAAGCAAGAGAAAAAAAATCTGGAATTCTTGCAGCATCCAATACTCACGAAAAATCTCATCTTAAACTTCCTCATCCTCTCTAGATCTGTAGATTTCTTGGACTGTTCTCACCGTAGTACTGAACTAGACCATGTTCTAGGATAACATGGCTCTGTCATGGATCTCAGCAAGCACCCAGATAGTTTTTGGAGCAAAGATTGTGTGGGTGAACAAGGCTAAATCTAAATCATCATGCTACAGCGTCAAAAGCTGTCCTTCCCCTCTACCCCCTCATTCTTACTCCCCCAATCCCACTCCCCTATAACCCCCTCAGCTAGCAAGGCGTACCTGTTTTATTAGGCAAAGGAAATTCATGTGAAATAAACCATTCAAAACTATTGAAGTTTGGTGTCGTGTACAATACATGACCTGAGGTTTGTATGCACATAAAAACTGTTCGGTAGAGGGCTATTTTTCTTTTGAAATTTGCCACTTTGTATGGTGACCTTTTCCTTAGGTGACAGTTGGAGGGACTTTTAGTTCTAAATGTAGTGATTAGGTTGTGAAGTTGGCATATCAAAATTATAATTTTGGATTTTTATTTTTAAGTGATTGTAAAAAGACTCTATTCCAACAAGAGGCGAAACAAATTGGCATTCTTTATAAAATAAATGTGGGTTGTAATGACCTTCCTTGACAGAACAACATGTTGATGAAGGGGATGGGGAAGGGGCTGTTAGAACGTGAGGACGCAAGAGTAATGTTCAGTCAATTTGGGAGATTCTGGAAGCCAAGGAGGCATCTGCATCTTCCCCCCCACCTCCAGACCCGACACATGGATTTTAGGATCTATCTCCAGGAGGTCTGAAGACATCACCAAAACACTGAGGGCCTAGGAGTGGGAACAGAACACCACAAATAACCTTGTATTTAGTAACTAATGAGTTGGAACAAAATGCTGTAGGTACTTTCTACAGTATCTTGTTTTCTCAGCTCAGTTGTTTGCGATTCTTATCTGCAGAGAATAAGATCTTCCAGCAGGTGGCAGCAGACATCTTGTAAGAAAGAAAAATTATTTAGATTACATTAAATAGACAGAGAAAGAGCAAAGGCAGGGGGTGAGGAGGGTGGGAGGGTGAGGGATGGGAGAGTGGAGGGAGCGGCAAAGAGAGAAAGCGCAAGACACTGGAACAGTGGACTATAGAAAACACCGCTCTCTTCTCGGAGGAAAGGGGAGTGCACGCCACTTACACCATCTCCTGTTTCGTGTCCTTGTTGGGAGGAATTGCTTATATGAGGTGTTACATGAATGGCACATGCCGAAGATATGGCGGTTGAGGTGGGGTGGTGGAGGTTGGAGCACAGAGAGCTGGCCCTGATTCTAATACCCTGGGAACGCATGGACTAGCTGCAGACACTGGTCCCTTCTGGCTTCCCCCTCTGACCTGCTTTCAAAGACACCCACTTCCCTGTTCCTCCAGTCTATTCTGTATGCAGGAAGCATCCCAGTCTGGCTCCTGGCTCCAAAACTGGACACCCCCGCCCGCTTCCCCAGGCAGCCAATTTAGCCTGCTTGTCCTCCTTGCCTTTCTGGGTTGGCGGTTGCCATGGCAACCTCCAAGGCTCTTCGGGCTTTCTTACTGACTGACCAGGCCTGGAAAACCATTTTGGAATCGACAGTGCTGTATTTGTGGGGAATTTTAATGAAAGAGCAGCCTGACCTAGCTTCAGTGTTGCACTGTGGAAAATGGCAGGGGCGTGAGGTGCTGCTGAATTGTAAGGGGCAGCAGCTGCCAGAAAGATGGACGGCTTGGGAGAGACTAGAGAGAGCGAGCAATGCCCTTTGTTATTGCTTCATCTTCAGGAAGAAGGGGTCCTTGTCACAACTAGTGGAGCAATTCCCCAACACAGTAGGGGCATTTAAGGACACCCGGGCAAAGGCAGTTCTTTCTCTAGGTTTTAATAAAGGTGTAAACTTAAGCTTATTTTCATTCATGAAAAGAGCAAAGCAAAAACAAAACAAGCATTTCCACAAGTAAATGGCTCTGATAATTTAGACTTGAAGCTTACCTCTATTGCACATTTTGATTTTTCCAATTTCCAAACGTTCTGAGACAGGCAGCCTCTTAGGCACTCTCAGTGAATCCCCCTCTTCCTTCAACACAGCCTGGCCTCACCAGTTTGTTTCAGAAGACAAAAATACAGCAAAAATTATGGGATGCCATTTTTACAATGAGGTGCAATTAAAAAGTGGGTTTTAAATTTTGTGTCTCTTAATATCCTGTCACTAGAATCCCTGACTGCCACTCCATGAGGACAGTCAGGCAGCTATGATAGTACCCACATAACAAGAATTGAAGAGAGGCTCTGATCCCAGTTTTGCCTCAGGATGACCCAGTTTTTCTGCTGGTGGCTTCACTTCTCTCTAATGAGGGAACAAAAGCCAGAGGCTCCGGCTGAGCTACAGCTGGAACCTCAAGCCACAGAGACTATCAGAAAATAAATTGTCATCTCAAGCCAGCACATTCTGGGAGTCTCAGTTAAACAGAAAAAGGTATCTAATAGACTCATTTGTTTGGGTTCCCATGTTTTGGACTGTTGGGAGTATGTGTTCTTAGGTTCTCTCTGGTTGTACTTAATTCAGGCTTACCACTCACATCTCTAAGAAGCAGGAGGCAGGTCACCAACCCTCAAGTTTCAGTTTCCTCATCATGTAAGTTGATACAGTTGTCCCTCGTTATCTGTGAGATATTCTCCCATGATCCTCCTATGATATGCAAATGCATGGATGACCAAGTACCTTGCATAGATGGCATTGTATTTGAATATAAGATGTGAACATCTACACACAGGCTTTGAATCACCTCCACAACTTATAATAGTCAATATAATGAAAATGCCACATAAGTAGATACCCTACAATATTGTTTAGGGAATAATGATAAGAAATCTGCACATACAAACTAGAAATGCAATTTTATTTAAATTTTCTGAGTAATATTTGAGTAGATTCATAGATGCAGAGCACATAGACACTGGGTCTGGCTTTACTTGTAAAGGTTTTGAACACAGTGAAAAGAAAATGCTTGGTAAACTACTGAATACAAATCATTCACATTTCCAGTACAGCTTTCTCTATATATCTACAGCAATTATTTATCTCAGTGACTGAGTTGCTGACCAAACCAGTACCATTTATCTATTGCAGATAGATTCTAAAGAGTCATGCAGACACATGGACTAGGGGTTTACAAAGATGCTGTGATCCTTGAATCTTTTTAACTCTGTAAGGTCCGTGAAGACTGTACTGAGAAAGCCATAACCTGGGCAGCCAGGCTGGCCTACAGACACCAGGGAGAGACTTCTGGAAAGCTGGTCATTCTAGAAATAGGTGAGCTAACTATGTCTCTGATGAACTGGATTGAAGCAATTGGGTAGCATCATGGTGGTATGCCATTGGAAGCCAGGGCCTACATAGTGTGATGGCTGATACTCTTACATCACAGATACATTTAAGGAAGGTTACATTAGGGAATAGAGTTTCCTGAAATTCCATTTATACACCCAGAACAATCTAGGAAGACCTTTGCAAAGTTTCATTTCAGACAGTCTAGCCTTGTGGCTAACTCCAAGAAAACTTTGTTGAAAACCCTTTATTGTATAGATCCTCTGAGGATCATGGGTACTTGGCATATTTTAAATCTAAAATACATTTTTGTTTATTTGTTTGTTTGTGACAGTCTCACTCTAGACCCAGTCTGGCCTAGAACTCACGATCCTCCTTCCTTAGCTTTTCAAGTACTAGAATTACAGGTCTGCCCCATCACCCCAACACCTAAACCTGAAATACTTTGAAAGTTAACAATTTTCTTGAAAGAGATAAGGAAATAGTGAAAGAAAATGATAACAAAGAAAGAGAAAAGAAAAGGGAGAAGAAAGGGCTGTCAGTGAACCACATGACATCGGTCAGGAAGCCTTTGCTTCATTGATTTATGGGACCAGCATCATTACTACCACCTCATTACCATGTGCTGCCTGCATTCTCTGCATCAGACACTGAGTCATCTTCAGCCACATGCTCAGAGGTCAGCAACTGGTGTCCCAGGAGAGGATAAGCATTCCAGAAGAGGCAATCATCGAATTACAGCACTTACTTAGACAGACCCCTATGTGTCAGGCCAGTTCAGGCAGAATGCTTGCTGCATATGCACAGCCCATCAACTCATGCACACACTGCTTATACACTTCTATCCCAGGAGAAATTTCAAATAGGAGTCTTCAGAACTCACAGAGCTCGGGCCTGGTTATCCTGACTCAGCTGTTTGCTTCGCTGCTAACCAGTGGGAACTCAATTATCTTTCCTCTCCTGACTGCATCTCCCCAGCAGTAAGTTGAAAGGTTACTTTCCATTCTCCAGTACCCAAAATCAAAACAGCAAGATTTCTGGCTGTTTTTTTTTTTTCTAAACTTCCTACCCAAAGTTTTGAAAGAGGAAAGAAAAGGAAAGGGCTTAGAAAATATTTTCCTAATGAGGCAATTCATTTATGCACTGGAAGCCATTAGTGGATCATTATGAATTAATTTTCTAAATTAATCAATCAATTAAGTCTCATAATCAGATCAAGTAGATCACAGGCCAGTCTGCTCTGGTTTGATTAATTAGATGACTTGAAAGATCAGACAATTAGATCACATTAATCTCATGCTCCTTACACTCATTCCCCACATGGAAAATAAAAGCCCTTTGCGGAGCACATGAGTTAGGCTGTGTGTGCTCAAGGTCCTCGGCTAATTGCAGAGGTCTGCCTGAGGGTTTGGGCTCTGGCCTAACTCTGAGTTTAGAAGTCCACAATTTGAGATATAGGTATCAGTTACAGAATCACAGAAAATGATACAAGTTTATCTTACATTTCTTTATGGGGTTGAGTCAAATTGTTCATAGCACTGAATTCCTTCTGGAGTCAATGGGGAAGATTTTGAGGCCACCAAGCTGGCTGTATTCATTGGTTCACAGTCTCATCATTCTATTCCCTGCCTCTGTTATCTGTCACATCTTCTCCCACTAGCACTTCTGCCCCACTCTTCCTCTTATAGGGATGCTTCTGACCATACTAGCCCTACCCAAATGACCAGGACTGAATCCCTCTCAAGTTCCTTATACTAACTCGCTCTGCAAAATTTCCTTTACCACAAAATATAAGTTTCCACAGGCTCTAGAATTAAGATCTAGACATCATATCAGAGCCATTGTCACACCTCCCACATATTAGGGCTGTGTCTTAATTTCAGAGAGTAGCACATATAGTCCCTTAAGAATACCCCAGTGCTCAGAGCACTGACGGGCCCCATAGTTATGCATTCCAAATTCTGTCACATCTTCTACAGCTCTTATAATTAATATAATGCAATGAATGAAGCTCAGCTTCCAGAAGATTCTGACTACCATAAAAATAAGTAGCCTGAGAGAATCAATAACCTGTTTTATTAACAACTATCATCTATGTATTAATTATAATTAATTATATGTGGAAGATCAATCAGATGATAATACTAAGAGCTCAAGAGCCCAGGCCCAGGTCCAGACTTCAGTAAATGATTTTTAAATTATCTTACAACAATTACTTCTACTGTAAAATATGTTAGCTAAGGCTAATTACTGATCACCTATATGTGTGTGTGTGTGTGTGTGTGTGTGTGTGTGTCTGTGTGTGTGTGTGTGTGTCTGTGTCTGGGCATAAGCATGTGTGTATCTGTGTATGTGTGTTCACGTTTATGTATGTGTGTGGGCTTGTGTGTGTCTGTGTCTGTGTGTGTGCAAGTGCATGCACACCTGTGTGTATGTCTTTCTGTGTGTATGTGTAGCATACACATTATCCTTTAGTTTCTGCTTATTTACTATTACCAGTCCAGAATAGTTAGTAGGCACCTCTGCTGGGAACTGGGGCTAAAATCTGTAGGAATGGAATAAGAGAGGTTTGTGTATAGTGTGTATCAGCAAGCAGAGAATGAGGCACCTGTCAGAAGTTGTTTGGGTCTTCCTGGATGTTGTGCCTTTTCTTTGTGGTCACAAAGTGTGACTCACCAGGTGGTTTGAGACTACAGGGGTTAATTTCTTCATAAGGGTAAAGATGGGACTGAGGTGACATCATGCAGGTTGGCTCTTTGGTGGCCTCTCCCTGTAACTTACCTCCTTTCATTGTCACAGGCCCTTCTTATGTGTCCACCTGTTCTCCACCTCCTGTAAGGACCCCAAGCCTCTTGGATCAGAGCCCATCCCAGTGACCTCATTTTTACTAATTACTTCTTTAAAGGCCCTACCTCCAAATATAGGCATATTGTGTGCTTCTGAGACTTAGCCATGAATCTGAAGGCCAAGTTTCAATCCACAATAGAGGTTTGAGCAAAGAGAAGGCCTGTGGAGAAGCAATTAAATGCACATATTTGCAGAAGAGAAGGTGCAAGGGGTGGGGGGAACTGCAGCTTGTATAAAAGAGTTTAATTTGCCTGTAGTTCTGAGGAAAGAAACAACTCAAAGGCAGTAAGGTGGCTCCCAGGCTTGTCCTAGGCACATCAGCCTCTCCTCTGCAGGATTCATCCATAGGGTTCAGTATCAAGGTGGGGGGTGGGTGGGTCCTCTTTTATCTGTCTTCACATCTAGTGTTATGCCTCATCCTTCAAGTACCAAGAACATGCCTGTTTCCATTGCTGACTTAAAACTCCATCTCCAACCTTTTTCAGGAGGCAGCCATTCAAAATGAAGCATAAATGCAATTTTCTCCACTCTTCCTCTTTGGAGACAGAAAACTCTGACACACAGAGCATTGCCTGAAAACCTTTCGGCCTAATTTCTTCATCTCCTTTTTAAAAGGAGAAGACATCCAGCATGATTCTAAGATATATTATTTAATGAGAATGGAAACTCAAATCTACTTATGAAGCTACAGAAAATTACTTAATTTATACTGCCCAGGGAAATATTGCCTTTTGGTCATGGTTACATAATAGCTAACTATCAGATGGGGATGCATATCAATGAAGAAAAACTGTCATTCAGAACAAGCAATTGACGTGTTATCTTTATTTTATTATTTTAACATTTATCACTTCCTTAAGGCAAATTGCTGCCTGTATTAGTTTTCTGGGGGATGTTATAACATTGACAGACATTGACTTAAATAACAACAACAAAAAAAATGTGTTGTGGTTCTGGGAATCAAAGTGCAGCAGGGTTGACTCCTTCTGAGGTTGTTGGGAAATTGACCTAGCCCTTGCTCCGGACTTCTGGCAGTTCCTTGGTTTCTGGAAGCACCATTAGTCTTCTTGTGGTACTCAGTCTAGGCAGATGGCTGCATCCATAGGTAGCAAATTTTATTGGGTTAAGGGCCAACAAACTCATGTGCTCTTACCTTAAGTAATTATAGCTGTAAGGGTACTGTCTTAATTTCTTTTCTGTTACTGTAATGAAACACCATGATCTAAAGCAACTTGGGAAAGAAAGGGCTTATATCACTTCCACTTCCAGGCTTACAGTCCATTATGAAGGGAAGTTATGAAAGGAACTCAATGCAGAAAGCTGGAGACAGAAGCAGAGGCCCATGGAGGAGTGGTGCTCACTGGCTTCCTCTTCAAGGTTTGTTCAGCCTGTTTTCTTATTCAACCCAGGACCACCAGACTGGGGGGGTAGTACTAGCACTCATGGGCTGGGCCCTTCTGTGTCATTCATTAATCAAGAAATAACCCCACACACTTGCCTGTGGGTAGTCAGATGGAGATATGTGGGCTCTATGGGGTGTGGGGGAAGAGCGGGGAGGGAAAGAGAGCACGTCCAGCCAGAGTTCCTGTGCTCTGGGTAGGTGGACATGAGAGGAATGCTGGACGCTTTCCACTCGGCCCCGAGTGGGCATCTGGCTGTGCGAAGCCACTGGACCCCACTCGATGGGCGGTGGACAAGGGGCAGCTCCTGATACCAGGAGCCCCCGGGCGACACTCTCAGTCCCGGAGTTACAGGAGAGAGGGCAGAGGGAGAGAGGTTCCCACACAGGCGAGAGTCCTTAGTCCGGTCTGTGGCTGGAGCACAGGAAGGCCTTCTGATGAGAGATTAGGAGCAGCTCATTAGAAGAAAACCTATCCCAGCATCCAAGCACAGCGGGCCTTGATGAAGAAAGACAGTCTATGGTTTTAGAGCTTTATTATAGAAAGGCAGGGGGAAAGAGAGATGGTAAAAGAGAGAGAGACTGACCATGGTCAAGAGGAAAGAAGGGGGAAAAGGAGAGAGAAGAAAGGATAGAGAGTAAGAAAGAGAGAGGGAGAGAGAGTAAGAGAGAACGAGGAGAGAGTGAAGTGGGGCCAAACAGCCCCTCTTATGGTGGGGTGTTATCTTGGTGTTGCTAGGTAACTGGGAGGAGTCTAGCCTGAAGGTCAGAAGTCTATGTGACTACTAGCCACAGCTTCTCCTGTGGGGGGGCTGTGGAGGGCGGTAACTTTGACAGGAGCCTTGAATCCAGGAGACATGAGGGAACTCGTTCTGTCCCATGTAGGTGGGAATTATCACCATCAGGTACCAGGGTTCCACACCTCACCTCGACTGGAGACCAGATTGTCTTTGCATAGCCCATTGCCCCACAGAGATAATTTCCCAGTTGAGATTTTCCTTCCAAGATAACGCTAGCATGTGTCAAGTTGAGGAGGGGGGAACAGGACAAACCTTCAAATTAAGTTACTTTCTGAAGCAGTCAAGATTGAGAACTCAATATATGAATTTTGATGGGTGATGTGCATTCACTCATCACACTGCCAACTGGTGGATTTTAAAAACTAGTATAGACACTTAGCTCCATACTTCATTCATTTAAAAAGAGAAAATCAAGATTAATCAACATAAATGTTTACTTTCTTTGTTGACAATTTAAAAATCAAGCCAGGCATGGAGACACATGCCTTAAATTCCAGCACTTGGTAAGCAGGTGCAGGTGGATCTTTGTGAGTGCAAGACCAGCCTGGACTCCGTAGAGAGTTCCACGACAGCCAGAGTTACATAGTATGTCCCTGTTTCACAAACAAACGATAATTTAAAAATATATAAAAAATAAATCAAAAGCAACTTTTAAAAGACTAAGTCCCTTCCTCTATAACTAATCTCTGGGTCTATGAATTGTAAGTTGGTTATCATTTATTTAATGGCTAATATCCACATATAAGTGAGTACATGCCATATTTATCTTTCTGGATCTGAGTTACCTTGCTTAGGATTTTTTTCTAGTTCCATTCATTTGTCTGCAAATTTTTTGTTGTCTTTTTTAAAGATCTGAGTTATACTCCACAGTTAGATGTTCCACATTGTCTTTATCCATTCTCCTGTTGAGGGACATCTAGATGGTTTCCAATTTGCGGCTCTTATGAAGAAAGTTATACTGAACATGGTTGATCAAGCATTCTGTGGTAGGATAAAGGATCCTTTTGGTATATGCCTAAGAGTAGTACACTTGGATCTTGAGGTAGATCAAGTCCCAATTTTCTGAAGAATCACCATATTGACTTTGATAGTGGCTGTGCACATTTGCATTCCCACCAGCAAAGGAAGATTGGTCCCCTTATTCTGCGTCCTTAACTAGATGTCACTTGTGTTATTGAGCTTAGCCATTCTGACAGGTGTAAGATAAAATCTTGAAGGATATTTGGTTTTGAAGAGTAGATTACATTTTCATAATGGCTAAGAATGTTGAACATTTCTTTAAGTATTTCTCAGCCATTTGAGTTCCTTCTATGGCTCTTCCTAGTGTTGAGAAATAGAATAGATGTTGGAGGTGGACTGGGGCAGGTGGGGACAGAAAGGGATGATCAGATGTGGACAGGGAGAAAAGACTGGGTTGCGGGAGAGGATTCAGGGAGAGACAGATGCTATTGAGGGGCATCTGAGAGACGATATGGAAACCTAATGCAACGTAAATTTCCTAAAACATTTGAAGGCAGTCCTAATAAGGTCTCTTAATAATGAGGAATGCAGAGTCCCAACTGTCTAACTCTTGTCACCACATGAGGTTTCCAGTAGTAGGACTGGGTTGTATTCAATTGATTTTTTTTTTTTTTTTTTTTGGCCAGGGGGACCCATGGAAATCTCCAAACAAACTAGACTGTTGTTAAGACAATGAGTTGCTCTCTGAAAACTGACACTGAGGCCTCATTACTGAGGACAGCACATACAGAACTCATTGAACATTGAATGTGGAGAAGTTGAGCTAGTGCCTACATGGAGCTTCACCCCCACATTCTAGTCAGTGTCTTTGGTGCAGGAAGGTACTCTGCAGGCTACTAAAGGAGGAACATAAACACCAACCCAGATACGAAACCTTTGACTTACAACCTGTTCTGCCTTATAGATGGGCTAGAGTAACAGTGGTACAGACTTGTGGGAAGAGCCAAACAATGTCTGACTGACTTATGACCCAATCCACAAGATGGAATCCATACCCAACACTGCATGGCTGACCAAGAGTCAGAGACTAGATAGACCAGAGACCTAGGGTAAAACAAAATACTACTGGTCTAAAGGAAAACTATTAATAAAATGACTCCTAAAAATATTCCCATATACTCACAGAGCAGTGCCTTATTCAGTCATCATAAAAGAAGCTTCCTTCTGCAGCAGACAGGAAAAAACAAAACACATCATCAGACATTATGCAGAGAGAAAGAGAGTTCTTGGAATGCACAGCTCTAAATGGTATGTCTCCATCAAATCTCTCTCCTCCAAGCTCCGGAACACTATGTAAGAGGATCTGCAGAGTATAGGGATGGAGAACAGCAGGAGAACAAGTTCCTCTGAATCAATTAAGCAGGCTCATAGGAACTCACAGAGTCTGAAGCAGCAGGCACAGGCCCTGCACTGGTCTGCACCAGGTCCTCTGCATATATATTGTAGCTTTCAGCTTAGTATTTTTATGGGACTCCTGAGTGTAGGAATGCATGGGTCTCTGACTCTCATTCCTGCACTTGGGAAATTTTACTTCTGTTGGGTTTCCTTGTCCAACTTTGATATGATTTTTCTTTTCTCATGGTATATCATATGAGAAAGGGATGTATTTTCAATAAAAAGAAAAATGTAAAACTAAGTCAAGTAAAAAGGAAGGCTCTTTGAAGACTTATCTACTTATTTACTTACATATTTGTGTGTTTGTGGTTGTCTTTAGGTGTGTCTTTGTGCCGTATTAATGGAGGGCCTGTGAAGACTACAAAAAGACATCAGATCTCTTGGAACTGGAGTTACAGTGATTGTGAGCTACCATGTGTCTGCTGGGAATTGAACTGAGTCCTCTCCAAGAGCTGCCATGTTCTTAGCCACTGAGGCAACCCTCAGGCCTTCAAAAAAGGGAAATCTTGTATACATAAAATCAACAATCATCCCAGGTCTTCCAGAGTATTGTGTTTGCTCCTCTGTCTTAAGCATTCATCAGTTTCAAGGGTTGTTTTTCAAACTGCTTAAAAAGAACAAGAAATAACAAAGGAAACCCTACCTCTGAATCCCCTGGTTCCTGTATTTCCTAGATCCAACCAATCACAAGAAAACAAGTATCCAAAAGAACAGGTTGTACTGTGTGACACACCTGTGCAGGATGTGGACAGTTCAATTTCTTAATGCTATTTCCTAAAAAATAACATATAACAACTGTTTACATTACAGTGAGTTATTGATCATGAGGTATAAAGAAATGTCTATTCATCCCAGCCAAGTTCCCAGACCAAAGAAAGGATTCCATCCAAGTCTAAACACCTGAACCAGTCAATTTAATATAGGAACTTTAGTGTTACTTACAGGGGAATGGATGATTCCAATGTCCCACATCAGCATGGATCATGACTTATGAAAGCCACCTCACTGAGTCACATCCCCAGTCAGTCTTCTTCCTTTTATACCCATAACACCTGCAACTAGGAGGGAGCTATTGGGAGTGGGAGTTAAATTCAGAGAGAGTCCCACCTCTCTAAGACATGCTACTATTATCCTCCTTATGATTCCTACAGACCCAACTATAACTTTATCACATTTGCATAGTTTGTTGCCATTATTATTAGGTCAAAGAACCATGCTTCCTTATGGTTGGTCATACCCAGGAATAGTCTTTATTATATCAACTTAATGCTGGCCTCTCGTTAGATATTATAAGTAACCTAGAGGTGACTTAAGGTAGGAAGTTATACATAGATTATATTAAAATAGTGCATCCTTTTTGTAAAGGACTTGAACATCTTTAGGTATGGGTAGCTGCAAGGTTGAGAGGGTATAGAACCAGTCTTCCAGGGTCACTAAGGAATGTCTATGCATTTTGGACCACCTGTGATGATTTAAGTGTCTATTCAATACCTATAAGAGAACCAGTTGTTGATGCTTACAAGAAACTTCAATTTAGATGTGTGTGAAAAAGCTGAGGGGAAAGGGCCTTCCAAATTCCATTCTAGATTCATCGTTCTTCTGATCACATATTTTATAACAGATATAAGTACATTTTTTTGGTCTTGCAGGCTAACATTAACAAAGCATACATTTTTTAAAAGAACTCTTCACAGTTAGCCTTTAAAGAGAATAATAGTGTATAATTGCCACATTGCAGTGTTGGCATTTATAACAACTTAAGAATTCAAGGTGGCCTCAAGGACTCCCACAATTCAGAGATAGTCAGAGCTTAAAGGATGCTAGAACATTTAACATGTGGAAATATCCCTGTAAGTCTAGTTTGAAGGTCTGCTGCTCTGAACATTTAATATCTTATTTCTTAAGGGTATAACATTTTAAAACCAGGTTTGGAACAAAGATCTAATTAAACATTATCTGGTTAACATTCTCAAAGCAAATCAAATAAAGTGGAAAATGTCTGGGGATGTATAGATATTTCCTGGAACTGGGAGGACACCTGGTGGCCAATACTATTAAATACTTTTAAAAGAGATTTTTCTTTTTAGCTTGATTCAGTAAATATAGTTACTGATTACATTGTAACTAGCTTGTCTATAAGCAGTGATTATAAAGCAACATAAAGCATTAACTTTGTTTAGAGAAGCTATCAGAACAGAAAAAAACTGAGAGCTGGTTAGCACAGTCAGATTATACTCAAGAAATCCAGGTGCTGTTAAAATAAAATAAAAATAAAATAAAATAAAATAAAACCCAAGAAATAAAAGTGTAAGTGGAAAGGCTGGGGACACAGCTCAATGATAGAGAACACATTTAACATGCCCGAGGCCAAGAGGTCCATCCCAAGTGCCAGCAGGGGAAGACAGACAGACAGACAGACAGACAGAAAGACAGTCAGACAGTGGGAGTGGTGCCAGAGCACTGCCCACCCCACATTCTTTAGTATCACATCTAAGTCTTCCTTAGGAGAGTGTCTGCTTGCACTTTTCATACAGCTCAGAGTAGATTTGGATCCAAATATCTCTCAACTTCACTTCTGTCATGGGAGGTGAATATGAATTAGGTCAAGACATTTTGGGAGTGGAACTTCCTCTTATCTATTGGATGAGAAACAATCTCCTTCTGCAGGTAGCTCCTCAGCCTGGAGCTGTAGGCTGTGAAAATCCAAGAAAAAGAGTGCTGAGAAGAAGCTGACAGTAAGGAACGATAACATCTTACCACAGGATTTGAGCACCTGGAGCGCTATGGGGGACTTTTGGGATAGCATTGGAAATGTAATTGAGGAAAATATGTAATAAAAATATTAAAAATTAAAAAAAAAAGAAATACAGGAGAACACTGCTAAAAGGTAGAAGTCCTTAAAGAGTTACAGGAAAACACTGCTAAACATGTAGAAATCCTTAAAGAGGAAACACAAAAAATCCCTTAAAGAATTACAGGAAAACACAACCAAACAGGTGATGGAATTGAACAAAACCATCCAAGATCTAAAAATGGAAGTAGAACCAATGAAGAAAACCCAAAGGGAGATAACTCTGGAGATAGAAACCCTAGGAAAGAAATCAGGAACCATAGATGCGAGCATCAGCAACAGAATACAAGAGATGGAAGAGAGAATCTCAGATGCAGAAGATTCCATAGAGAACATGGACACAACAATCAAAGAAAATGCAAAATGCAAAAAGATTCTAACCCAAAACATCTAGGAAATCCAGTACACAATAAGAAGACCAAACCAGTGTTCTGGTCGGGGTCACCCCCAGCATCTTCCTTCTGAGCCCAGCGGAGGCTGCTGAGGGCTCCAGAGTGCTCTCCACACTACGCAGGACCTCGGATCACAGGTGAGTAGAATGCAACATCAGCTCCAAAGACTCACGCAGGGTCTTGTGCTGGCAGGAAAAGGGACAAAGGAACCCGCCCCACTAGAGGCTAGAATCCATTCAGGTAGGGGGCAGCCCCGCCATCTTCTGCATGAACCAGGCTGAGGGCATCTAGGGCACCAGAGGACTCTACACGCCACAGGACCTCTAGCACACCCAGGACCTCCTGATCACCTGAGAGCACGTGGGCAATAGGAGCAACAGTGCTTCTTGGTCAGGGTCCCCTCAGGCCTTCATCCTCAGACCCAGACCCCTGGGCACCTTCCTTGCCAGAGGAGAGTCGGCCTACAGGGAGGGTTCTGACCCCAGAAGTCAGAGGATCCGAGCCCCAGACTGCTGGACACCTGCCCTGCAAGAGGTGAGCTTGCCTGTAGAGAGTGCTCTGACCACTGGAACTCAGGTGAGAGTTTGAACTCCCAGGAGTGCTGACAGAGGCTAACAGAATCACAGGAGGATCAAGCTCCAACCAGAGAAAGCTTGATCAATAACAACAGAGATTTCCAGATGGTGAATGGCAAACTTAAGAATCTTATTAACAGAAACCAAGAACACTTGGCATCATCAGAACCCAGTACACCCACCACAACAAGTCCTGGTAACCCCAGCACACCCGAAAAGCAAGACGCGGATTTAAAATCATATCTCATGATGGTGGTAGAAGATTTAAAGAAGGGCATTAATAACTCACATAAAGAAATACACGAGAACAGTGCTAAAGAGGTAGAAGCCCCTAAAGAGGAAGCACAAAACTCCCTCAAGGAATTACAGGAGAATACTGTTAAACAAGTAGAAGCCCTTAAAGAGGAAACACAAAAATCCCTCAAGTAATTACAGGAGAACACTGCGAAACAGGTAGAAGTCCTTAAAGAACTACAGGTAAACACTGCTAAACAGGTAGAAGAAATAAAAAAAATCCCTTAAAGAATTACAGGAAAACACAACCAAACTGATAATGGAACTGAACAAAACCATCCAAGATCTAAAAATGGAAGTAGAACCAATGAAGAAAACCCAAAGGGAGACAACTCTGGAGATAGAAACCCTAGGAAAGACATCAGGAAC
This sequence comes from Mus caroli, assembly GCF_978045245.1. NCBI lineage: Eukaryota > Metazoa > Chordata > Mammalia > Rodentia > Muridae > Mus > Mus caroli. The sequence continues at coordinate 158,950,216 of NW_028227257.1, read as the reverse complement.
CATAGATGTGAGCATCAGGAACAGAATACAAGAGATTGAAGAGAGAATCTCAGGTGCAGAAGATTCCATAGGGAACATGGACACAACAATCAAAGAAAATGCAAAATGCAAAAAGATCCTAACTCAAAGCATCCAGGAAATCCAGGACACAATGAGAAGACCAAATCTACGGATAATAGGAGTAGATGAGAATGAAGATTTTCAACTTAAAGGGCCAACAAATATCTTCAACAAAATTATAGAAGAAAACTTCCCATACCTAAAGAAAGAGATGTCCATGAACATACAAGAAGCCTACAGAACTCCAAATAGACTAGACCAGAAAAGAAATTCCTCCCAACACATAATAATCAGAAAACAAATGCACTAAATAAAGAGAATATTAAAAGCAGTTAAGGGGGAAAGGTCAAGGAACATATAAAGGCAGGCCTATTAGAATTACTCTAGATTTCTCACCAGAGACTATGAAAGCCAGAAAATCCTGGACAGATGTTATACAGACACTAAGAGAACACAAATGCCAGCCCAGGCCACTATACACAGCAAAACTCTCAATTACTATAGATGTAGAAACAAAGTATTCCATGGAAAAACCAAATTCACACAATATCTTTCCAGCCCTTCAAAGGATAATAAAAGGAAAACACCAACACAACGATGGAGACTACGCCCTAGAAAAAGCAAGAAAGTAATCCTTTAACAAAACTAAAAGAAAACAGCCACAAGAACAGATTCCCAACTTTAACAACAAAAAAGTGACAGGAAGCAACAATTACTTTTCTTTGATTTCTCTTAACATCAATGGACTCAATTCCCCAGTAAAAAGATATAGACTAATAGACTGGCTACACAAACAGGACCCAACATTTTGCTGCTTACAGGAAACCCATCTCAGGGATAAAGACAGACACTACCTCAGAGTAAAAAGCTGGAAAACAATTTTCCAAGCAAATGGTCTGAAGAAACCAGCTGGAGTAGCCATTCTAATATGGAATAAAATCGACTTCCAACCCAAAGTTATCAAAAAAGACAAGAAGGGGCACTTCATACTCATCAAAGGTAAGATCTACCAAGATGAACTCTCAATTCTAAATATCTATGCTCCAAGTGTAAGGGCAGCCACATTCATTAAAGAAACTTTAGTAAAGCTCAAAGCACATATTGCACCACACATACACCCCACTCTCACCAATCGACAGATCCTGGAAACAAAAACTAAACAGAGACACATGGACACTTACAGAAGTTATGAAACAAATGGATTTAACAGATATCTACAGAACATTTTATCCTAAAAGAAAAGGATATATCTTCTTCTCAGCACCTCATGGTACCTTCTCCAAAAGTGACCATATAATTGGTCACAAAACAGGTCTCAACAGATACAAAAATATTGAAATTATCCCATGCATCCTATCAGATCACCACAGACTATGGCTGATCTTCAATAACAACATAAATAATAGAAAGCCAACTTTCACGTGGAAACTGAACAACACTCGACTCAATGATATCTTGGTCAAGAAAGAAATAAAGAAAGAAATTAAAGACTTTTTAGAGTTTAATGAAAATGAAGCCACAATATACCCAAACTTATGGGACACAATGAAAGCAGTCCTAAGAGGAAAACTCATAGCCCTGAGTACCTCCAAAAAGAAACTAGAGAGAGCATACACTAACAGTCTGACTGCACACCTAGAAGCTCTAGAACAAAAGGAAGCAAATTCACCCAAGAGGAGTAGACAGCAGGAAATAATCAAACTTAGAGCAAAAATCAACCAAGTCAAAACAAAAAGAACTATACAGAGAATCAACCAAACCAGGATCTGGTTTTTTGAGAAAATCAACAAGATAGATAAACCCTTAGCCAGACTAACTAGAGGGCACGGAACAGTGTCCTAATTAACAAAATCAGAAATGAAAAAGGAGACATAACAACAGATCCTGAGGAAATCCAAAACATCATCAGATCCTATTAGAAAAGGTTATACTCAACAAAACTGGAAAACTTGGATGAAATGGACAACTTCCTAGACAGATAACAGGCACCAAAGTTAAATCAGGATCAGATTAATGATCTTAACAGTCCATTTCCCCTATTAAAAGAGAAGCAGTCATTAATAGTCTCCCAACCAAAAAAAGCCCAGGACCAGATGGGTTTAGTGCAGAGTTCTATCAAACCTAATTCCAACTCTCCTCAAATTGTTCCACAAAATAGAAACAGAAGCTACTCTACCCAATTCATTCTATGAAGCCACAATTACTCTGATACCTAAGCCACACAAAGATCCAACAAAGAAAGAGAACTTCAGGCCAATTTCCCTTATGAATATTGATGCAAAAATACTCAATAAAATCCTGTCAAACCAAATCCGAGAACACATCAAAACAATCATCCATCATGACCAAGTACACTTCATCCCAGGGATGCAGGGATGGTGTAATATACAGAAATCCATCAATGTAATCCACTATATAAACAAACTCAAAGACAAAAATCACATGATCATCTCGTTAGATGCTGAGAAAGCATTTGACAAAATGCAGCACCCCTTCATGATAAAAGTCTTGGAAAGATCAGGAATTCAAGGCCCATAACTAAACATAATAAAAGCAATATACAGCAAACCAATTGCCAACATCAAAGTAAATGGAGAGAAGCTGGAAGCAATTCCACTAAAATCAGGGACTATACAAGGCTGCCCACTTTCTCCCTACCTATTCAATATAGTACTTGAAGTCCTAGCCAGAGCAATTAGACAACAAATGTCAAGGGGATACAAATTGGAAAGGAAGAAGTCAAAATATCACTATTTGCAAATGATATGATAGAATATATAAGTGATCCTAAAAATTCCACCAGAGAACGCCTAAACCTGATAAACAGCTTCAGCACAGTAGCTGGATATAAAATTAACTCAAACAAGTCAATGGACTTTCTCTACACAGAGGATAAATAGGCTGAGAAAGAAATTAGGGAAACAACACCCTTCACAATAGTCACAAATAATATAAAATACCTTGGTGTGACTCTAACTAAGGAAGTGAAAGATCTGTATGACAAGAACTTCAAGTCTCTGAAGAAAGAAATTGAAGAAGATCTCAGAAGATGGAAAGATCTCCCATGCTCATGGATTGGCAGGATTAATATAGTAAAAATGGCTATCCTGCTGAAAGCAATCTACAGATTCAATGCAATCCCCATCAAAATTCCAACTCTTCCCTGAGTTAGAAAGGGCAATTTGCAAATTCATCTATAATAACAAAAAACCTAGGATAGCAAAAACTATTCTCAACAATAAAAGAACCTCTGGGGAAATCACCATGCCCAACCTAAAGCTGTACTACAGAGCAATTGTGATAAAAACTGCATAGTACTGGTACAGCGACAGACAGGTAGATCAATGGAATAGAATTGAAGACCCAGAAATGAACCCACACACCTATGGTCACTTGATCTTTGATAAAGAAGCTAAAACCATCCAGTGGAAAAAAGACAGCATTTTCAACAAATGGTGCTGGCACAACTGGCAGTTATCACGTAGAAGAATGTGAATTGATATATTCTTATCTCCTTGTACAAAGCTCAAGTCTAAGTGGATCAAAGAATCCACATAAAACAAGAGACACTGAAATTAATAGAGGAGAAAGTGGGGAAAACCCTCGAAGATATGGGCACAGGGGAAATATTCCTAAACAGAACAGCAATGGACTGTGCTGTAAGATCAAGAATCAACAAATGGAACCTCAGAAAATTGCAAAGCTTCTGTAGGGCAAAAGATACTGTCAATAAGACAAAAAGGCCACCAACAGATTGGGAAAGAATTTTTGCCAATCCTAAATCTGATAGGGGACTAATATCCAATATATACAAAGAGCTCAAGAAGCTGGACTTCAGAAATTCAAATAACCCCATTAAAAATGGGGTACAGAGCTAAACAAAGAATTCTCGACTGAGGAATACCAAAGGGCTGAGAAGCACTTGAAAAAATGTTCAACATCCTTAATCATCAGAGAAATGCAAATCAAAATAACCCTGAGATTCCACCTCACACCAGTCAGAATGGCTAGGATCAAAAATTCAAATGACAGCAGATGCTGGTGAGGATGTGGAGAAAGAGGAACACTACTCCATTGCTGGTGGGATTGCAAGCTTGTACTACCACTCTGGAAATCAGTTTGGAGGTTCCTCAGAAATTTGGACATAGTACTACCGGTAGATCCAGCAATACCTCTCCTGGGCATATATCCAGATGTTCCAACTGGTAATAAGGACACATGTTGTACTATCTTGATAGCAGCCCTATTTGTAATAGCCAGAAGCTGGAAAGAACCCAGATGTCCCTCAACAGAGGAATGGATACAGAAAATGTGGTACATTTACACAGTGGAGTGTTACTCAGTTATTAAAAACCATGAATTTATGAAATTTTGGGGCAAATGGATGTATCTGGAGGATATCATCCTGAGTGAGATAACCAGTCACTAAAGAAGTCACTTGATATGCACCCTATGATAAATGGATATTAGCCCAGAAACCTAGAATATCCAAGATACAACTTCCAAAACACAAGAAAATCAAGGAAGACCAACTCATGGATACTTCATTCCTCTCTAGAACAGGGAATAAAATATCCATGAAAGGAGTTACAGAGACAAAGTTTGGAGCTAAGACAAAAGGATGGACCATCCAGAGACTCCCCCACCCAGGAGTCCATCCCATAATCAGCCACCAATTGCATACACCAGCAAATTTTGCTGAAAGGACCCTGATAAAGCTTTCTCCTGTGAGGCTTTGCCAGTGCCTGGCATATACAGAAGATGATGCTCACAGTCATCTATAGGATGGAACACAGGGCCCCCAATATAGGAGCTAGAGAAAGTACCCAAGAGATGAAGGGGTCTGCAACCCAATAGGTGGAAGAAAAATATGAACTAATCAGTACCCCCAGAACTGGTGTCTCTAGCTGCATATGTAGCAGAAGATGGCCTAGTTGGCCATCATTGGGAAGAGAGGTCCCCCTGGTCTAGCAAACTTTATATGCCCTAGTACAGGGGAAGGCCAGGGCCAAGAAGTGGGAGTGAGTGGGTTAGGGGAGCAGGGCAGGGGGTGGGTATAGTGGACTTTTGGGATAGTATTTGAAATGTAAATAAAGAAAATATCTAATAAAAAATTAAAATTAAAAAAGACCAAACCTAAGGATAATAGGTATAGATGAGAATTAAGATTTTTCAACTTAAAGGGCCAGTAATTATCTTCAAAAAAATTATAGAAGAAAACTTCCCTAACCTAAAGAAAGACATGACCATGAACATACAAGAAGCCTACAGAACTCCAAGTAGACTGGACCAGAAACGAAATTCCTCGTGACACATAATAATCAGAACAATAAATGCACTAAATAAAGATAGAATATTAAAAGCAGTAAGACAAAAATGTCAAGTAACATATAAAGGCAGACCTATTAGAATTACAACAGACTTCTCAACAGAGACTATGAAAGCCAGAATATCCTGGACAGATGTTATACAGACCCTCAGGGAACAAAAATGCCAGCCCAGGCTACTATACACAGCAAAACTCTCAATTACCATAGCTGGAGAAACAAAGCACTCCATTACAAAACCAAATTCACAAAATATATTTCCACAAATCCAGCCCTTCAAAGGATAATAAAGGGAAAACACCAACACAAGGAGGGAAATTACGCCTTAGAAAAAGACTAGGGACACAGGAGCCCAATCCCAGCACTTCCAGGAAGACCTCAAACTGCACCTTTCCACCCCCTGCGCAGGGTCCTGTTGCTTCTTACAGCCAGACACCCACCTGGCCTGTACTGATTAATTTTGTGTCAACTTGACACAAGCTGAAGTAATCACAGAGAAAGGAGCTTCAGTTGGGGAAATGCCTTCATGAGATCCAGCTGTAAGACATTTTCTCAATTAGTGATCAAGGGGGAAAGGCCCCTTGTGGGTGGTATCATCTCTGGGCTGGTAGTCTTCGGTTCTATAAGAGAGCAGGCTGAGCAACCCAGGGGAAGCAAGCCAGTAAGGAACATCCCTCCATGGCTCTGCATCAGCTCCTGCTTCCTGACCTGCTTGAGTTCCAGTCCTGACTTCCTTTGATGATGAACAGCAAGCAGTATGGAAGTGTAAGCTGAATAAACCCTTCCCTCCCCAACTTGCTTCTTGGTTATGATGTTTGTGCAGGAATAGAAAGCCTAACTAAGACACAGCCCCAGCATGGGGTATACGCAGTCAAACTTCCCGCATCTCCCTCCATGAGCAGCCCTAGCCCTGTAGCAGCCAGACTCAGGACACCCATTTTAACCCACACCTTCCCTTAAGGTTTGGTCTAAATGGGTTTGCCAGTCATGTTGATAAGAAACTGCCTCTGGAAAAGCTGTTTGAAAAACTTTAGGAAGTCTACCTGTTGAGGTCAGGTAGTACCTTTCATTATGTTACTCCATAAAGTATGGGGTTTTAACAATTGACCCTCCCCCCCCCCCTGCCAAGGGACACAAGTGATTTTGACTCCTTGATGATGGAGACAGACTCTGTACCTGGGAGGACATGTGAACTGCACCATCTGTCTGACACCACCACATGGCACAGGCTGATAAGGGACTTATTTCTAGGAGTAGAAAGGACACCATTCCATAAATTTATCAAGATGACTTGAGATTGAAAGGGGACACTGACTTATTCAGAGGAGCAGTCCCAATCACTTGTGGGAAGCACCAGAAAGAAAGGGGCATGACTCTCTCACTTGAATCCCATAAACAGGTAGATACCTACATGGCAATGGCCCCCACTGAGCTGTCATCTGGATAACCATTATGAGTATCAAGGAACCAATATGCAGAAAATCCCTATCTCAGGTGTTCAGCTGGACTCATTCTTCACTGTTGACAGAGCCTATTCAAACTGCCTGCCCTGTTTACCCATTAGGACCTGCTGCCCATCCATCTCTTCATTCACTTTTGCAACTCGACTCCTACCCTGTAGCATGACCCCAGGTTAAGCAGCTGAATCTCTCCAACAAGACTTCCATCTCAGCTTTGTTTCTTAATCTATCAGTGCAGTTTCTGTCAGTTCCCAGTGTATTGGGTGCTCTTCTACTTCTGAGATTAAAAAGCCCATGTCCAAGACAACTTATAGAAAACAGAAGTTTGCTTAGGCTCTCATGACTCCATACTGGCAGAGAAAAAGCATGGTGGCAGAAACCTGACACTGAGGCTTGTGCCTCAAACCGCAAACCCAGAGTAGAGGGAGTGACCTATAAACGTGACAGTCTTTAAACGCTCACAGGCCATCTTAGTGACATACTTTCTCCAGCAAGGCCACACCTCCCAAGCCTTTACAAATGAGGACAAGGTATTCAAATACTCTAGACTATGGGGATATCTCATTCAAAACACCACACCCTGTTTTCTGGGAATCCTTGAAACTTGAATTTGCTGCAGCCTCCTAATCCTTTACAGCCATTCTGTAACCCACATATATAACCATATATGACAATTACTATATGCATGTACTATATAACTTGAAAGTTAATATTAGTGATTAGTTTAGGAACAAACTAAACTGTACTCTCCTCAGCCAAAGCTATCAACAAGAGCAGGGATATTTGGCAAATTGATGTCATTGGAAGTATTATACCTGTGACCTATTGAGATGGCTCAGAGGACAAAGGCACTTGTCAACAAGACTGATGACATGGGTCCAGTCACCCAAATCCACATTGTGGAAGGAGAGAGCTGACTCCTACAAGTTGTCTCTCTGACATCCACATGCACACTGTGACAAGTGCATGACCACACACACACACATACACCTGCAGATACATTCACATATACACACACTCACACACACAGACACACAGACACATACACACTCATACACACGTATACATGCAGACACACCCACAAACATGTCACTTACACACATGTAAAAAACATTCTTGTAAAGTGCCAAACCATGTGAATGTGCTCAATAAATTCTGTCATTGCATAAAGACACAAATGTGTTTATTCACATTTCACGCATGATGCTACCACAGCAGGTATCTGGAGCAATGGTCTTTTGAATACCATTATCTGGGATAGTGCTCTGCTCTGGTCTCTGGCCACTGCCCACACGTACTACATTGTAATGAATTCTATCTTTTATACTAAATTAAACTTCCTTGGTGTTAGAAAAATAAAGAACAAACATCATATAGTCATCATAATAAATGCAAAAATGTAACAAGTAGTTGATAGGACTTAGTAAATAATCTTAATAACCTCCTACTGCCTTCCACTTCACTGAGTGTGCCATTAAAAGAATCTATGATGAAAATTCCCATTTACATCTAGAAGTAAAAGAGAGGGAGGGGGAAACAAAGCAAAAAGATTCAAGCACACATACAAGGTATGTGCAGACACCATCATGCACTCTTCCTGGGGAACCAGAAATGAGACATGACCACCAAATCCATTCAACATTGTACTGGATGGAAACTAACAAAAAGATTAAAATTAGTACTGGAGAGGTAGCCAGTGGTTAAGAGCCCAGTGATAGATTGCAGGCCCCTCTTCTGTTGAGGCTTGTTGGCCTATGGCAGCAAAAGCCGACTCATCAGACAGAAATGGTGACACACACATGACGGAGGCAGAGGCAGATGGAGTTCTATTAGTCTGAGGCCAGCGTGATTTAGATAGTGAGTTCTAGGCCAGCCAAAGGTACATAGCAAGACCTTGTTGAAAATAAATAAATAAATAAATAAATAAATAAATATAAATTTTAAAAATGTCCAGTTGTCATTTGGTCTTCTGTGGGTGCTTGAGTGTCTCATGCATTTTGAATGATAAAATGTACTTCCAAGGTTTTAAAACTGTGTCCCAGAAAATGGACCCTGAATAAACGAGGTAGAAACTAGGAATGTTTGACAGTTGCTTTTGCTCCTCCCTTCCCATTGAACGGCTTCACATCTTCTAGCATGTGGCCTATCTCACTCATGACCACTAGATGGCTCTCTACTCTAAAACTCTTCCATTGTTTCTTTTTCCACCAGGCAAAATGTTTGCTTTGTTCTTCTGCTCCCCAAAAGTATTCAGAACACGTGATGAATAAGTCAACAGAGTAATATTTTAAGTAAAAAGAACATCTGTTACAACTGGAATTTTCTACTATATCAGAGCAAAAGTCCCAACCATGAATAAAAAAGGAAAAGCTGCCATCTCTCCCCTTGCTTCACTATAGCTCCTTCCACATTCCTTGTTAGAAGTTTGGTCCTGATATCTTCCACCATGTGTCCTCAGGTGGCAGTTTTGGGAAATGGATGAAATTAGGGAGAAGGAGACATTGGAAGTTTGGAAAGGCCACTCGGGGGAGTACTAATGAGTGATAACAAATAGGTATTGGGTAGCAGGTACTGGGTATTGGGTATTGGGTAGCAAGTAGTGGGTAGTGGGTAACAGGTATCGGGTAGCAGATATTGGGTAGCGGGTAGTGGGTAGCAGGTAGTGGGTGGCAGGTAGTGGGCAGTAGATAGTGGGTAGTGGGTAGCAGGTAGTAGGTATGAGTAGTGAGACCCAATCCATCCCTCTTTCTTTTTTCACTTCCAAGTTGTCATTAGGGGAGTGGTTTGGCTTACTGTATGATTTCCCACTATATTTTAATATGTTCCTCTTCATAGGCCCCAAAGCAAGAACACTAACCATTCCTGGATAAGATCTTCAAACTTTTGAACTAATATAAAGTTTTCAAGTTGATCATTCTTGGATACTTTGTTATAACAATGCAAAACTGGTTAATCTCTCTCTCTCTCTCTCTCTCTCTCTCTCTCTCTCTCTCTCCCCTTTTCTTCCCCCTTTCCATTCTTCTCCCTTTCTCCTTTTCTTTCCTTCTCTTTTTCCAATATTCTCCCACCCCTGAGTGAATTACATTAAAAACTACTGTATCTCCATTTCTAAAAATTTCTTTTGTTCATTGCCATTATTTACTTGTTTCTTTGAGACAGTGTTACAGATGGATCCTACACTATTGAGCCACACCTCCAGTGTCTCCATTTCCTTATCTGTTGAAAGAAAAATTTACCTTACTTTTTAAATATTCAACGAGTAGGACATTTAGAGCCATACACAAATTGTGGTGTGTGGTCAGTAAACATTAATAACAATTCTAATGGTTTCTGTTAACATAAAGAGGAGCAAATGTAACACCAAAGAAATGGAGCAAGGAGATGCTTGACTTACTATTGTTCTTTATCTAGAAGCTTCTCCTTAAGATCTGTTTGGATTGAGTCGTAGGTTTCCATGGTTAGACAGACCTGCATCCAGATTTACAGAGTCTGCATAGATATTTTCCATAGCCCACTGAAAGTTTCCTTGTGGCAAACCAGGGGAAAAAGGTCGTCTGAGTGTTTACAAACTTCTTAGAAACTGGTACAGGAATTCAGGATGGTCACACACACACACACACACACATGGAGTGGTGCATTTAGAATGGTAGGCTTTGGGCTCACCAACATAATACAAAGGCTTTCTAAATACAACCCCTGGTATAAAAAAAAGGGTGGTTTAGAGCTATTCTTCACCTTCCATTCTGCTTTGTTTGTCTCAGAAGGACCTGCTGCCCTTCTACCATGTGCTTTCAAATTGTCTGAAAATTTGAAGAGTTTTATCTAGAGATAGAAATATCTTCCCCCACCTCAACCCCAAACCCTGGAAAGAGAAAGTGACTGCAAATGAGTCACCATGACTTTACACCTGATCTGACCTTATTGTTAGTTCTAACTGTTGGGAGCAACCCTGTTTGAATGTTAACTACCTTGTCAGCCATAAGTGCTTACTTACTTAGTGGAAAAGTACTAGCTTAGTTAAGATTTCTGTGGTAAAAGTTGAGGCCTCTGTAGGAAAGTACTATCGCCAGTTAAGAACAAATAGCTATACATCTTGTGGACAGGCACCTAGCAACTCTCTCTGTTCTGTTCCTCCTGCTGAACCTTTTACCTAGCCAATATCCTGCTTGTGGGGACAAGTGTGTTCCCCCAGAAACAAAGCCAATCTGTGTCATCCCCCTCCCCATTGGGATGCTTCTATTGGGTATAAAACCTGCCTGGGAAAAAGAACATTTGTCAGCTTGATCAATCAGACTTGATGTCAGTTCTTTGTGTTTCTTGTCCCCCGTTCTCTCCCCAGGTGGTTCCTCAGACCCTGTTCATCAATTGCTCACAGGGATCAACAACAGCTCCTGTTTCTCAAGGCTAATGGATGGTGCTCCCTCCTATGATGATGAAGTCCTGTGAGAACACAAGCTTCATTCTCATCTTCCTATTTATCTTCCTCCTCCTCCTTCATAAAACCTCACATAACCCAGGGTGACCTTCCTCCTCACTTCAGGGCTTACAGGTATATGCCATCTGTTTGGGTTAAATAAGCCGCCTTAAAGCAATTCTTGTTGCCATATTCTAGCTTTATATTTCCATTGTGTGGTTTCTCGATGAACTGCAGTTCTAGACTAAATATGAAACAGAAGCAAAGGCCAGCACTTACTTCCCTAATTCCTGACTGAAGGGATGTGTCTAGTCATGTCACAGCAGTGACATCACAGCTGGAGCCATACCTTCTCCACCAAGATACTCTACACCAAGTGCCATACCTTCTACACCAAGATACACCAGAACCATCTAGTGTATGTATGGTTTGATCATCTAGTATGCTGAAACACAATTATTTATAGTAATCCCTTACAATCATCTCTGGTTCTGTAGCATTAGTCCTGGTGTGTTCTTTCATCCCTAATCTCAGTATCATCTTTCTTTCTTTCTTTCTTTCTTTCTTTCTTTCTTTCTTTCTTTCTTTCTTTCTTTCTTTCTTCCTTCCTTCCTTCCTTCCTTCCTTCCTTTCTTTCTTTCTTTCTCTCTCTCTCTCTTTTTACATATTCAGTCTAGTGAATCATTTATCAATTTTGTTGATCATTTAAAAGAGCCAGGATTTAGTTTTGTCAAATTTTCAAACTATCTTAAGAAAAAAAATAGATATTTGAAAAAATAAATAGGAGACAAAAAAGATGAGATGTTTCAGAGCTTGTACTGCTCTTACAGAAGGCATGGGTGTGGTTTCTAGTACTCACATTAGATGGCTCCTAACTACTGGTAACTCCAGATCTAGGGACCCAACACCTTGTTCTAGTCTCTACAGGCATTCACACCTACATACAGAGACAATATGAAATAAATAAATATTTCTAAATGGGAGATATAAAAGGTAGCATGATTAAAATTGTTAGTAAATGTTGTCTGCCATGGCACACTGAGGGTACACAGTGGATTTTACCAGATAAGACAAGATGAGATACTTCCAAAACTGAAAAGCACACAAGAGTATGAAACAGTTCCTAGTTCTTTTAATATGGCTAATAGTATCCCTTTATAATGTCATACAAATCTATCATAAAAAAGGAAACTGTATACCAATATCCCCAGGAATGGCATACACATCCTCAGAAATATTAGCAGACTAAATCCAACCATGCATGTTAAGGAATAAGCATTATCTACCCAAATAGAATATCTACTTCTTACATGTAGAAATGAAGTGCCAGAACATGCTGCAGTTCAAGAAAAGCTAGACAGTATACCTTGTAATAGAAGCCAGAAGACCAAAGATTACTATACACTTCTACCTACATAAAATATCCACAAAAATGTATAGGAGCCTTTGATTGTAGAACTGGAAGTAAATATAGAGATGAGCCCAGAGCAATAAGTAAGGAAGTACCAATCCCCCCAAACCCAATAGTGAGGATGTCTCAAAGGGACACAAGAGTTAACTGAAAGACCTCTCAGTGCACAGAGCACTAAACAAAATATAACTAAACAAATAACTAAACAAAATCTGTAATGAAGTACTAGCCTGAAGCTCAAAATGAAAGTGAATACCCAAAAGCCTCTGTTGATATAAATTAGTAGGAGGAGACAGAGCAATTTCTCATTCCAGATTATCTGTGTTGTTATTAGGTCCCAATAAGGTGACTGCAATATAATGATCAATGGTAAGAAGAGAAAATAAACACTTCCATAATGGAAAACCCTGAGGTCCTACTGCAGATCAGGATTAACATCATCAAAGACAAGCCTTGTTCATAGTACTCTATTTTCACAGTCTTCCTGCCTAAAGGCCTGCTTATGATAAGAGAAACAAACTCAAGGACAGTGTAAATAGTCATAAACTATTTCTCCTAAGGTCAGTGCCATCAGATTGAGGAGTGCCTGGAAACACTGGAGGAAGACAGTGGAATCAAGAGAACAGTGGGCCTGAGGACTAACTAAATGTGATGCTGGATACTGGGCAGGATCCTGAGACAAAAGATAAACAAGCAAGCACAACGGGACTCTGAATCAAGAGCAGACCTCAGACAATAATATCATGACACTGTCTCCTTAACTATGACCAATGTACCTTAGTAGGATGTTCATAACAAGGGAAGTTAGTGTGGGTTATGTGTAAGCCTCTGTACTGGCTAGTTTTGTGTCAACTTGACACAGGCTGGAGTTATCACAGAGAAAGGAGCTTCAGTTGGGGAAATGTCTCCACAAGATCCAAGCTGTAAGGAATTTTAGTGATCAAGTGGGGAGGTCCCACCTCTGGGCTGGTAGTCTTGGTTCTATAAGAGAGCAGGCTGAGCAAGCCAGGGGAAGGAATATCCCTCCATGGCTCTGCATCAGCTCCTGCTTCCTGACCTGCTTGAGTTCCAGTCCTGACTTCATTTGGTGATGATCAGCAGTATGGAAGTGTAAGCCGAATAAACCCTTTCCTTTCCAACTGCTTCTTGGTCGTGATGTTTGTGCAAGAAAAGAAACCCTGACTAAGACAGCCTCCTACTACCTTCAAAGTACTCCCATAAACCTAAAGCATTTCTGAAATTAACAGTTTATTTTTCAGAAAGCACATGGAGTAAAAGCTATGCCCAATAGCAATCATGCCAGACTGACTGATTTTCCACATGATTAACTTGATAGAAATGTGAAGTGGTGGGGAAACCCTGTTAAAGACTGCATACGTTGTTGGCATCAGTAAAAGACAAGCTATAATATGGAGCTAATCAACCACACAACTGAAAGGTGTTACCCAGAGATGAATGTGAGCATCTATTTCACATGAAGATGGAGAGGTGAAAAATCAAGATGGCATCATCTCTAACATTTCACCCTTGAAAAGTATTTGCACAACTTCTGAGGAGGATCAAATAGGTGGAAATGGTGTCATAGGCAGCACCTTCGGAGCCTCTGAGACAGTAATTTCCAGTGAGTAGCAGCTTTACTACAGTTTGTAAATGTAGTTGGTATGAAAGTTGCTTCCCTATGAGATCAAAGGCAGGAGAACCATTTTCAAAGGTAAATTTGAATGAGTCTGTACTGAATTACTCATGTGTTTCCTTTTGGTGTCTGTGTGAATTTCATTAATTTCACAGGCAATTTGACAATGTTTAATTTCTGAGCTGAATTCAAACAGTACTTTCTTCCTGGACATTTCTCGTTAAGAGCGATGAGATTTTTTTTTCTCTTCTAATCTAAATGCTAATAACCTAGGCCCTGCTGAAAATATGTAATAACCAATTTAATTTGTATCTCTATGATAAATAACTATTCAAAGCTTATCCACTGCGCAAGGCATCATATTAGGTACACCTGAAGTACACACTGCTTACCTCCCATCAATAAACAGATGTACTATGTTAGCAGTTTTCAACCTAGGGCCTTGGAGAAGAGTTGCCTTAAGACCATCTGTGAACACAGGTATTTATATTATGACCCATAACAGTACCAAAATTACAGTTATGAAGTAACAACAAAAATAATTTTATGGTTGGGGCCTCTACAATATGAGGTTACAGAGTTGCTGCATTAAAAAGGTTGAGCATCACTGATTTATTGTCTTACAGAAGAGCCTTTAGCAGAAAGCTTTGCAGTTTTCAAATTCTAATTCAGAATTAAGTCTTCAGATTGGAAAAAAAAAAAGTAGCAATCTCAACACACTCTCACTGTCTTGGCCAGTGTAACACTGAATTATTTAAAGTTGTTTCTATCAAATTATTTCCTCTACTCCAGATATTATTTGGCCTATATTTTGTGAAGATTGGGATTATAATTCTTACAAGGATATTTCAGTCCTAACAAGCACAATGTGACAACCTTAATAATCGTTTAATCTAAATTTCTTCCTTTTCTGATAAAGGCCAGTCTATTTCCTTTTTATAATACATTATGGGGCACTCATAAGACTGAGGAGTGAGACACATCTGATTTTATTTTACTTTTTTGTATTGATTCTTTGTAAATTTCACATCATGCACCCCAATCCCACTCATCTCTTCATCCCTCCATATCTGCCCTCTGCCTTTACAACCACCCCTAAAAGTACAACAAACAAGCCATCCCGAAGTGGAAGCTGTAGTATACCATAGTGTGTCCCACAGTTTAGCCCTCTGTCCAAACAGTTTCACTTGCAAATCTTCATTGCAATGAGTCTTTGGTCTGCTTCAAGGCCTCTGGCTTCTGCCACACTATCAATACTGGGTCCTCACCAGGACTCCTCTCAGATATTCTGTGTCATGGCGATCCTGCAGCTTAGTTCTGCAGGTCTGGTCCCTTCATGTACTCCAGCAGTTCATAGATGAGGAAGGTGTTGGGTGAGCTAACTCAAAGTCCTGGAACCTGGTCTGGGTGGTAGGTGAACTGGCTTGCCTGCCAGCTATCCTGTACCCATGCCATCAGGGCTAGCTCTCTCTTTGCACAGGTAAGGGATGGTGCCAGCACTCCTATCTGCAGTAGTCAAAGTGGAGGAGGTATACTTCTCCTGTGCCAATTCCATCAGGGCCAGCTCCCCACACTTCCACAGGCACAATAGAGTGCTGCAGTGGGGAAGGAGGCAGAGCCAGCTCTCCCACTCCTGCTCCATCAGGGCCAGCTCCACTGTGCTACCCAGGCAAGGTGCTGGCCTATGCTCCAGAATGCTACAGCTGTGGAGGTCAGGGGAAGGCATCCCATTCTCACACCCTTGGGTCTATTTATTTCATGCTGCCCAAGTGAGGGATAGGGCCAGCTCTTCCACTTGCTGCATGCAGTGAGGTATGGGGTCATCTCTCTTGTGCCCCCACCAAGGACGAGGGGTGGGATCAGGTTTGTCACACTCACTCTACCTTGGACAGCTCTACAGTGCTGGATCTGCTCTTCCCAGTGTTATAGCTGGCAAGGGGTGGGCTAGCTCTCCTGCTCTCAGGTTTCTAGGACCAGCTCTCCCATGTTGCCCAGGAGAGGGGTGGGCCCAGCTCTTCTATTCGTCACAGACATCTCAGGGCAGGAGGAAGCTATCTCTCTCTAGCCCATGCCACCACATGGCTGATGAGTGATGGAGCCAGCTCTCCAGCACTCATGACCTGGGGCTGGCTCACCCTCCCACCTCTGCCACCAGGGCCAGCTCTATGTTGCCTAGGTGAGGTGTGGGTTCCACTCTCTCAAGTGCTGAAGAAAGTGAGGGCTAGGGGTAGAACCAGTTCTCCTGCTCTCCAGGCCAGCTCTCTCATGCTTCTAAGAGAGGCTCAGGGTCAGCTCTGCTCAGCAGTTGGACATCTACATGGCCCCAGGCAGGAGCCCAGCCTAGGTCTATCTATATGGCCTTTGGTGGCCCATGGTCATTAACACAGATGTCTGCTCCTGCAGGACCACAGACCCTGATATAGTGCTCCATGGTAAAATGGGCCAGAACTTCAGCCTTGGCCTCAGGCGGCAGTGCAGGCTACTCACATCAGGCTCTTCCTTGTCACCTTCCCATCTCCAGTGCTACCTCTCTTCATAATGTACAAACTGTTTGCTTCTCTTTCTCTCCTGTCTCTCCAATACATACTTGCTCATGCGAGGGGTGCCCACACATGTGGCATCAGCAGTGACATCTTCTTTTGAAAGGTAGGATGGTTAAATGTTTGTTCAACCCAAAGATTCCAAAGGAAATAAAACCCTGGCCAGAGTTAAACACAACACAGAAAAAAACTGTAATTCAATATGGAGTTGTCCAGTCTCATGGTTGAACTCCACCAAGACCAACCAGAGAGATGAGAAGCAGACAGAACAGGGCATGTCTGTCAGCTATGGTCTCCACTCTGCTGGTCCTGCTCTTTTTCTGGGCTAGAATGCAGCCCTGGGAATTACGGGCAACTCACATAGTGGTCAATTTTCTCACATCAAGAAGGCATAGGCCCAGTGGCACTTGCATTTGTTACTGCTTCTATTGATGGGCAGTATAATTCACTGTTTCCCAAGAAGCACAAACAGAGGCCCCTTTGTGAATCCAGTTCTCGCTCTCTTCATAGCATAAACCACCCAGCCTCTCCTCCTCTTCCATCTCTCCATCTCCTATTTACTCACTTCTTTCTCTCCCATTCCTCCACCACCAACTTGCCAGGTTCCTGATGCACCAGGAAGGGCCAGGCACTGTCCTCTGCCTAAATTTCAATTCAACTGTCCAAATGCACAAGTGCTTCTTGGGCTTCTGTGAGAAATGTATCAGTATCTTCAAATTGGTGATTTGCTACTAATATTGAGACAAATATAATTTCTTTTTAACTTGGGACTTATATTTACAGACTAAAAGTTGAAGAAAAATTTTCAAAATCAAAGTGATGTTAGGAAATTATAATTGAATTTTACTATAAAATTGCTATTTTTGACTCTGCTGAAGATCATGATGGAATATAATGTCTTCTTCTGATAAATAGTTGGTGACAAAGTCAACAAACTACATTACTTTGAGGAATCTACCAGTATAATTAGCTGTTTGGTCACACATTTTAGCATATCCTTGTATTGAAATGCCCAACATAATTTGGATACTTTTGAACCTCAGGGATGTTTCTAGAAAGCAGGTTGTTACAGGCACTGGGGAATTACATGGAAGAAGTTAAAGTGGATGTTTCTGACTCATTGAGACTAGTGACGGAGGCCCAGAGAATGCAGTGTGCTCCTGAACACTGCAGATTTAAAGACTGAATGACTTACACCAGATTAAAAGCATGAGGGTAATGGTGCATACTTAATCCCAAAGCTAAACTAGGTTCTTGGTGCATAGACACCCTGTGGATGTGGTAAACTGGTGAAGTTTAAATTATAATGCCTAAGTTCGGCATTGTGATTAAATGTGGACCAGCCAAACTCACCATTAAGTAGCCATCCCTGACTTCTCTCCAATCTTTCAGACAGCAGCCATCTAGTGAAGCTGGAGAATGAACTTGAAAGAGAACCTGAAGACTCAGCACCTACTGTTCGAAAATGGTGCCACATTGAGATTTGCAGGGATAAAGGTATACTTATTCCAAATTTAGTTGCT